>NC_072800.1:2532500-3165000 GCF_028583425.1 Eublepharis macularius | reverse complement strand
AAAAACTCCAGGCGTCCCAGTGATGGATGAATGAGCCTGCCCTATGGGGACTAGGGGGATATATTAAGCTATTGAAAAACTCATTCGGCGTTGGCTAAAGAACTGAAATATACGTGAAAATCTACAGTTAATGCATCATTAAATAATTTGCTGCAGCTGATTTATAGGCACAATATCCTGCACCATGTCAAACCATGCAGGATAATAAATGGCATCACAGGAAGATCCGAGTGAAAGAGTCTTTGCTCTAATCAGCCTGTTTGTGCTTCAGCAGGAAACAGGGCAACGAGTGGGCATGTCAGCCGCTCAGAGAGGGCATTAAGTTGTCCCGAAGGGCGGTATATAAATCGCATGTTATTATGAAACGAAAGAGTCCTATTGATTCCGTACATGCCCCCCCCCGCCCCCCACCCCCAGCCCAGATAATAAGGGATTGCATGAGCTGCTTGATTTAAGGGGAATCTTGGCTTAAATCTTTGGGTTTGAACACTGTCTCAAAGTTCTTGATTTCATTGGACATAAAATTTGAAAGCCAAATTTCACTCATGAAATTCTCAGGGAAGCAAGAAGAGTTTTAGTCAAACTAGCAAAATTTCTTAGGAGGGTCCCTACATGAGACACAGAAAATAGCCATGCCTGGGATTAGTCAAGTTATGTGTGTGTGTGAAGGAATTAGCAAGATCTGCCCCTCGTAAGCAACGTCCTGCTGATGGGAAAGGGAGTCCAAAATCCTCCACATGTAAATTTCTGCCGGGTGTGAAGTTCCAAATTGCCTGCCCTTGATTTCGTACTCCATGCTCTCTGTGCACAGTTGGGTGCAGCTTTCAGCCCCTCCAATTCATGTGTGTCTTTTCCCTCTGAACACTGATATGCACCACACACAAAGGGTCTCAGGATGCGCAGAAGAAAGGCCATTTGGGCTTGGGGCTACAGGTGCCATCCAATTCCGTCTAATGTGGCAGGCGGGACCTAAAGTGGAAATTGAAGGCATGGTGGTGATTCCTGCTCAGAAGAAAGTTCCAGAGAATTTTCAAAGAGGTAAACTACGTGCTTGATAAAACCAGAGAAATATTCTGTTGGGCTTCCATACGGATGTGACGTCGGTTTGTGTGTGTGACAGAGAGAAAGTGACCAAGAGACTGACGGGGCCATCCTAAGCAGAGGCACCCCATTCTAACTCTATTGTAAGCTTGCAGTTGTTAAATGGAATAGATTAAAACCCTTTACCCTCCCCTTGCTATTACCAATGAAAATTTACAAAATCCCATTTTTCCTCACAGTATAATAATGCAACACAAACAGAAACTGGTGTTCTCGAGTGGGTCCAGTTATCTCAGTCCTGCTAAATGAAAGGATGTGTGGAAACATTTATGACTGATTTATTAAAATGCTTGTGTCCTGCCCTAACAGCCATTCAACCCTACTTCTTCTGGAGGACTGGGGGAAATATACATTCAAAAGTTTTTTGAGCTGCGTAAGCACCGTCCCCATCCTTTCAGTGGCAGCCACAAAGACGGCCCCACTCAGAGGACCGGTATTAGCAGCACAGGCAGCTCCAGCTGCTTGCTTGAAGGAGGGCCGGATCCGTTCCCCATCCTCGGTCATACAAGGAATTGGAGTTCACGTTGCTGACTGTGATCAGAGCATGCAGAGGAGTGCGTGAGAAGGGGGGGGGGGTCAAATCTGTTTTTTCCCTTTCCATCAGGCGCTCAGCCGTTCCCAATGGCAAAATTTCATTCGCTTGCTTTGAGGGATAGAAATCCAATGTGCATTGGGTACTGAAGATAAACATGTTTACCTGAGTCTGCTTGGAGGTCCCCCCCACCCCAGACTTGCATTACACATCTGACCAGACTCATCTTAAAAAATTGGTGGTGGGGGGCGGGGAGGTGTCAGTTGTGGAGCATAGCGTGGCAACAGGAGGGACCTGCCCTCCCTCCCCAGTTTTGTCAGTAAATGCTGGCTACAATGTGTGGCTGTTTGTCCCACTGCCAGTTCCACACCTGCCCAGTCAGTTCTGATAGACAGCAGTTTGTTTACTTACTATGAATATTAGCTTTTTGGCTTAAGTTTGTTAACTTAATTCTGCAGATGTTTAGTAAAAGCAATCTTCCTGTGTATTCTGTATACTGATATTGTAAGTTAAACGGATTCGATGTATTGTCGACGGCTTTCACGGCCGGAGAGCGATGGTTGTTGTGGGTTTTCCGGGCTGTATTGTCGTGGTCTTGGCATTGTAGTTCCTGACGTTTCGCCAGCAGCTGTGGCTGGCATCTTCAGAGGTGTAGCACCGAAAGACAGAGATCTCTCAGTGTCAAACTCTCAGTGTCAAACAGTTTGACACTGAGAGATCCCTTTCTTTCGGTGCTACACCTCTGAAGATGCCAGCCACAGCTGCTGGCGAAACGTCAGGAACTACAATGCCAAGACCACGGCCATACAGCCCGGAAAACCCACAACAACCATTAAACGGATTCCTTTCTGCTATGCAACATTTTTAAAATGCAGCATTTTGCCTTTAGGAACTATGTGCAGGAGCGGGAAATACTATTGGAAAGGCAGCATCAGGGGAGAGAGGGGTGAGAAGCGCCACACCCATGACGTCTTCCCAGTCTGAAGCTGAAATCGGGAAAGCAGCATTTGCAGGGAGAAGACCCTGGGAGGGCACAGCCAGCAACCTATCATTATATTTGTTCTCTCTGATGAGTCATCTGAATAGACTCACCAAACGTATCTTCACCGTCTCAAGTCTGTCTGTGCCTCCTTGTCCCTGGCTGCAGGATTTGAGCCCAGTGGCAGGGGATAAGAAGGCAGTGTGAAAGCTCATGCCCAGAAAATCTTGTTGGTCTCTAAACTGCCACTGCATCCAAACCCTGCTGTTCTACTGCAGACCAACACAGCTACCTGCCTGAAATTGTCCCTGACTCTTTCCTAAGGAGAAGGCTCAAAAAGCTGACTGCCGTTGGGCCATGATGCCTGTGTTCTTTTCCAGCCTGGTTCACCAAAGAATCAGTCCACTCATTCATCGAGCTTCAGATCACGGAGAAAACAAGTGGCGGCTTCTTCCTCCACCACCCACCTAAAAGAATGGAACCCCCACCAGGAAGCCCTATGCATGGCTTCCGGATGTCAGGGGTCCTGCATCCCCCTTTCTTGGCGGCGGTGAGGGGGGAATCATACAGATCAGGGCATCAGAGGAAGGAGCCCCCAGATGAAGGACCCCATTCTGCATGTTCCTTTAGGTGTCTGGTGGATGGCAGGGCCTGTGCAGTGCCAGAAACACAAACAGGGGCCAAGTGTTGAGCAAAAGAGTCACACGAAGTCCAGTCATCCGCGTGCATTATCGGCCTCCAAATAAAATTCCATTCTGTTTGCGATGTGATTATAAAGCAGGAGAATTGCATGATTTGAAATGAATAACGCCTTTGATCCATGTTGTCAGATATTCTCCCTGCCAGCCCATCATATTTGTTTGACACAGCCCTGTGCACAAACATTTGGTTTGTTGTGCTGGATTTTTATTCATTATTTTAAATTATTCAGCAAAAGGTTGCTGCAACCATATTTCACCCTCAGGCTTTCTTTGCTTCAATTTCTCATTCAAATACGTGGATCATCCCAGTGTCACCTTGGTTGTATTGTATTATTTCTGTTCCTTCTACGTGTGAAATATTGGTTTATCAATGGTGGATGCTCTCCCTTGAATGATTCTCAGGCTGCCTCGAAAGAGCTTTCATTAGAAACAAATATTTATCTCAGGCATATCTGGGTCAGACAGATACCCATATTCAGGGGTCTTCCCGTGCCTGGGCTGATTGAGTAGTACATTTTCTACTGAAAGCCATAAGACACGAGCCATTAAGCCACCTAAGTACTTTTGAAAATTTCACCTTAAATAAATGGCTCAATTTTCTAAGATGCTGCTGAGTATCTATCCCCATATCTTATAACTTCCAAAGGAGTTGTAAACACCACTCTTGTTTATTATTATCTAGTTTTGACTCTCCTCCTGAGACCCTTTCTTTAAGTCAGCCGTTTCTCAATCAATGTCAACTCTATATGCAAACAGCCAATGGAATTACATTACATCATGTTTTATGACTGCCAAAATCAAAAGGCGAGATAGGCCAACAAGTGTAAAAGCACTTACATTTTGAGGGAAATCTTGAATTTCAAAATTCAACCATTTAAAATTTTGGAATGTAAATTTTTGACAAATTTGAAACTATGTTTTCAGCTCAACTCGCATCTTAAGCTGCCAAAATTTCACCTGCGATTTCAAGTGAAAAGGGGGGGGGGAGGTTCGGGGATACAATCCTTTAGTCTATACATACCTAGGATGTCACTGTCTTTTTGCTAAAACACAATTCAAAGTGAATGTTGAGGTTGTTTTTCAGGCAAAAGACCGCAGAAAATCTCTGAAAAGTGAAAGAGACTGAATAAGAAGATTAAATTTCTCTAGTGCTTTCCCCATATTTATAGTTTAACACCCACCCCATTCTGACTCTTCCATCATGGAAGGATGTAAATAGTTCTAGGTACTTTTTCATAGAATCTCGGAGTCATAGGGTTGGAAGGTACCTCCAGGGTCATCTAGTCCAAACCCCTGCACAATGCAGGAAATTCACAACTACTTCCCTCAACTCCCCACACCGAGTGACCTCTGCTTCGTGCCCAGAAGATGGCAAAAAAAAAACCCTCCAGAATCCCTGGCCAAACTGGCATGGTTGCCGTGATAATGTGTCCAATAGCTCCCAAAGCGTGCCTGACAACAGCCATTCCCTGGATCTCCAAAAAGAGGCACAGCTGACAAACCAGCAGAAACCTGTGAAAGAAACCAGCAGACACATCTGGACGGAATGCCGGGTCCAGGTGCGTCTCCAAGCTGTGGACCTGCTCTTTGAGGGAGAGGCTGGCCCAATTCAGGCCGAGCATATTTCCCCAACTGATTCAAGTTCACACAAGTCCCTGGTCATCATCACCTCTGCCTTGCCTGGAACTGCATTTTGTTCAACCAATTCAGTCATGGCTTCAGATAATCATTCACATAGGAAACTATTAACCAACCTCCCACGCTCGAGTGTAGGCATGAACAACTTGGACCAAGGAAGCCAAGATCTTGTCTTATATTGGCTGACCTTCCCTGCTCCAGGTCCTGGATAACTCCGCCCAGCCTCTCACAACCATCCATCAATGTACTGAGGGGGACTTACCTGAGTCACCAGGCTTCCTAGCAGCGACAAGACCAGGAGTCGCCCTCAAAGTGGCACCTCAAGAACCCACCCTGCTTTTATCAATCTCCATTTTACCCACACTGCCACCTCCTTAAATCTACACCTAACTAGTGGGAGTAACCTCGTCTTACTAAAGCTGCTCCCGTGCCAATACCTCATATGGCAGAATTGGCAGCAAACAGGACTCAGCCTATGCCAGTGGGTGGGTCAGAGGGGAGAGGAGGTTCTTATTTCACTGCACTGACCAGAGGGAAACGGGGTGTCGAGAGCGTGGAAAGGGCAGGTTAGGGAGAGGGGGGGTGGGGATTTTTATGCCAGCGCACTGCCCGCCTCTCTCGGGCCCGTCTAGACTTGAGGCTTGCCTCCTGCTGCCTGGACCTGCACACGCAGCCACCCCGTTCCTACCTGCAAGGGGAGGTTTTCCAACAGTTTTCAGTATTTACTATCTTAATCTCCAAGCAGAGAATAATTGAAAAGATAAGACATGAAGATGAAAACAATGAGAAATGATTTCAACATTATTTTGCTCACAATTCCAGGTATTTTTATCAGAAAAAGGATAATTAAAAGCTGTCATCAAATTCATTTGGGTGTGAATTTAGTCACTTGGTGAGGTAACTGGAATTATCAAGAAGACTGGGTGGGGGGGAGGTGAGTGGGCAGGTGATTAGATGTTATTCTTTCATAGAGGGGACCGTTTTCTTCACCTCCACTCTGAAGGTGGAAGGAAGGAAATGAAGCATTAATTACTGACACCTGCGCTCAGCCTTCTTCTGCAAAGATTATTCGTTCGTGGATATGAATGAAGCAATTTAAACGGACAACTGGCATTTGGGCCATTTCTTTTAACAGTTGCAGGAATTGAGAGAATTAAGACGGCCTGAGGAATATGTTGAAGTATTCAATTTTCACTTATTCTCTCTTAGAAATCAATAAGGGGGGGGGGGAACTACCCACGCAGAATTTTAAAAATGTGACACACACCAGGCGTATTTTTTGTAATTCCCACTTCATTTCTCTCCTGCCTGAATGGGTGGGCAGAACCAACCTCCCAGCGGGTTCCAGTGTGGATTCTCTCCCATCTCCTCATTTGTGAGGCCGTCCTTCAACCATCACCTCAGGCCCACTCGTCGGACGTGGTAGGCAGAGGGAGTGGCAAGCAGGAACATATATATCTGCCAGGGTGCCCACTGCCTCAGCACCTACAGAAGCGGTCGTTTCTTTTGTCTGTCCAGAATCTATTTTGCATTAAGGCAGCATGGTGTAGTGGTTATAGTTTCAGACTAGCATCTGGGAGACCCAGGTTCAAATCCCCACTCTGCCATGGAAATGTGGTAGGTGACCTTGCGCCACTCACACTATCTCAGTCAAACCTACCTAACAGGGCTATTGTGAGGATAAAATGGAGGCGAGAATAATGTAATCTGTTTTGGGTCCAAACTGAGGAGAAAAGCAGGGTATACATGAAATAAATATAAATTAAATAAATTAAATAATGCCAGAAAAGTAAGAAATAAGCGGTTCTTTCTTGCTTGGACATCTTTTTTTTTTTTTAGCTGTAATCTTAAGTGGACAGACTATTTTTTTTGGCCCGTGGCTTTTGACCCTGGATCAAAAAGTATAAAACCTATTTTAAAACAGAAGATTTACAAAACAATAAATTTCAAGGAGAATAAAATATTTGTCTTTTGGAGCCAGTTCAAAAGTAGAGTAGCACATTGATACTGGGTCTCGGACTCCTCAGGCTCTTCATCAAATGTCCTGCTTCCCTGATTTTTTTTTTCTGCATGCTGCAAGACGGGAACTTAGAAAAGATTCATGCTAGATGCTTGATGATTTCAGACAGATGGACACAAGCAGCTAAAGGAGGTGGAGGAGGCGATTGCATTGCTTCAGATTACTTAATTAAATAAAAAAGTAAAAATAAAAAGGCCCTGCAAGCTGAAAACTAGCCCCACCGAGCGAGAAGGTGCTTCCCTGCCTTTGTCTATTTGCAGGGAATCCTTACATGGGGTAAAAGAAAGCCTCTTTCAGTGCAATCCTAAACAGAGTCACTCCAGTCTAAGCCCATTGAAATGAATAGGCTTAGACTGGTGTAGCTTTGTTTAGGATTGCACTATTAGGGTTGCCACTTCCCCGATAGAGTGTGGAAATACCCCACTTCTTGTTTTAAATTAATTTTTTTTAAATGGCTGTTAGGACAATGGTGTGATGTCACTTTCAGGGAAAACCCAGAAGTGACATCACGCCTCTATAGTGATCATCAGAAACTCTATGGTTTTGCAATAGAATTTCTGGTGATTCCTAGAGAGCAATGACATTGCTTCCAGGTTTTTCCGGAAGCAATATCACATATGGTTGCCAGCCTACAAGTGGATCATGAAGATCTCCTTGAATAACAACTGATCTCCAGACTACAGAGATCAGTTCCCCTGGAGAAAATGGCTGCATTGGAGGGTGGACTGTATGCCATTATACCCCACTGAGCTCCCTCCCTTCCCCAAACCCCATCCTCCCATTGCTCCACTCCCAAATCTCCAGGAATTTCCCAACCCAAAGTTGGCAAGGCCCCCTAACATTGCACCATCCCTCACAGCCCCTGCCCATGTGCCCGTCCCCCAGTCTCCCACTCCCTGCTCTTAGTAGTTTGTACCCAGGGTGGGGAGAAGTACAAATAATTCCAGTTTTGTTAGTCCATTGTTGCAAAAATAAGTAGGAGAGTCTTGTTGTAGCACCATGAAGTCACGTGAGTGCCACGGGACTCCTGTTTATTCATTCTTTGCAATGTTTTTTTAGAAATATGGGATGCGCATTTAATATCTTTCTTGATCTCCCACCCCCTTGTTACCTTCTCAGAAAGGAAGTCAGTTTCCCACTCAACTCATAAATATTAATTTGTAGTTAATATGTCTCTTTCCACCAGTAATTTGAAATGCCGATACAACTGCCTGGCCCTTCAGTGCTTGCGTACTAATTATAAGTAAATGTGACTTCTCATTTTTATAAAGAAATTATAGTTTAATCTCAGGACTGTCACTTTCCATTGGAAATGACAGCCACTGACAGTGCCGTGTCCTATGTGCAACACAGTTAATCACAGCTGATACTTCAAAGGCTCTTGGCCTTTATTAATTGGTAAAACAGTAAAACAAAATGACAATCACCAGCTTAGCGAGGAGGTCCTTTAGTAATTCTTTTCCATTTGTATAATTTAGTGCACTGGCCTTTTTGCTTAACTCTCTTTTAATGGGGGGAGGGCAAAGAAATCCCATAAGGAGTTCTGGTTCAGGTATCCAATTTTATTCCTAGTTAGCTATAAACTTAACGGATTTTGCTCCAATGCCCCCAGTTTGCAATATCCTTTCAGAAGCACGATCTCACAAAAGCCAGAGCAAAAGACATCCTCCCCTTTATATAAACGTGCCGGCTATTCAGAATGTATGAAACCAGTCCCTTGTTTGCTGCAGAGCATTTTGCTTTTCCGCTCCAGTTTTTCCATATTCATATGGAATGCCTCAGACAACCGTGCTTTAAGGATCTGTGGCCGTAAATCAGACGCTCTTTAGAATTTACATCCAAATGCAGTTGCTATCTATTACTTTCAATGGCAGTCACACCTGCTGCGCTACCCTTTTCTTGCGATAAGATGGACACTGTCATTCTTAAGCCCTTGGAATGACAGTCTGCACATCCAGTGGCAATTTGTTTTGTGATGGGAAGTAAGGCTGCACTCCCAAGCCCACCCACTTGAAAGGCTGCCTCCCCCTGAACTATCCAGGCTGCCAGTTACGGTCCTCCTCACAAGCCCTAGTCTCTGTAAAACCCACCTGCAGAGGTGAAGTGGGTAGTTATCAAAGGCAGGGCTTTTTCAGTGGCTCACCCTACTATCTTTTAGGTGCCAGGCCAAAATCTTTTCTTTTAACTTTTAATTAGTGGGTTGAATTTTTAAAATTGCTTTAACCTGAGGAGTGTTATGAGGATCATTTATGCAGTTTTATGCTCTGGGATTCTATTGGTTGGGTTTTGAATAGTTATTACTTTACTGTTTTTGTGTTTTAATGATTTTATTGTGCATTACATTGTGATGTAGGTTAGGCTGAGAAAGTGTGACTGGCCCAAGGTCACCCATGGAAGAATGGGGATTCGAACCTGGGTCTACCAGATCCTAGCCCAACACTCTAGCCACTACACCACACTGTCTCTGTACTGAAACCATCTGGAAATTAAGGTAAATCTGGCAGTTTGCCTTAATGAGATTGACTTCTGAGTACACATGCTTGGGACTGCAGTGCATATCCGGTAGAACCAAACAGGCAGACAGTTTGGGATAGCTGTGGAGCTCTTCTTCATCCCCACTTGAAATGAACGTGCCAGTTCTGACGTCCTTGAGACGAAAGAATTACCTCAGCCACTCTGGTTCAGTTCTGGGACAGGCCATTCCTCCCCCACTAGCTGCTGTACCTGCACACAAAGGGAACACAGGTAGGGTGTTACCAAGAATGGGCCTCCTTGCAAGTAAGTGGAGGAATTAGTGGCAAGGAGGAAGGCTGTGCAAGAGGGGTAACAACGGGATGTCTTCACCAGTATTTATGGGGTCCCTTCCCCAAGGAGCCAAACGAGACCAGTAATCTTGAATGAAAGAGTATTTTTATTAAAAGGGAAAAATACACACACACCCCACACACACACAAGAGATTGCTCATAAATGAACAAGATGCCCAGGAAAAGCCGTGGTGAAAGTGGACTAGATTTGAGGGATTTAGGGGTGATCAGTACCTATCCAATGAGCAGAACAGTCCACAGAGGAAGAGCTTCAAATGTCCAGCATTCCTGGCCAGGAGAGAGAAAGGGTCTTAGGGACAGTGACCCTAAGGGAGCAGCGCTTGGCTCCAGGAGGAGGCGTGCAAAATCTGAATGGGGCCAGAGCCCTGGTTCTTATAGGGCAAAACGTGTCCTGAGGCTGGGGAGCCCCCTTAGCTGTTGGATCACAGAGTGTAATGGTCAGTCTCTGGGAATTACAAAGGTTTGATTCCCTTGATTACTGGCTGCCAGGGTGTGTGAAAGGAAATGCAAAGTCTCTCCTGCTGCCTCACAAAAGAGGCAGTTTGCACATGAATCTCCCCAGAGCTGAGTTGATGAATTTAGATATGAAGATGGCAGCTCCCCAAGCCAAATCAAACTTATTGGTGCTGGTTGATTGATCCTTGATCTTAGGGTGGGGGTTTCACCATGGAAGGAGGGTATCAGAATGTGCTAAGTGGGGTGACTCAATAAGACCCTGTCTTATCACAGCTTACACTCGTGATAAGGCAGTAAATCAAATCACCTCAGTCCTCTGCATTTTGCAAGAACGTTCCTTTCATGCCTGATCTCCTGGGTGGGTCTTAGCAACGCTCTTGCCCAACCTGCTGGAATCCCCCCTGCTACAGATCAAACTGCATTTACTCCAGGGGCCCTATGATTTTTATATCACAGGCAGCTATTAAACAGCTATTAAATATGGTGGAGGCCGGAGCCGAGAGGAAGCTATAGCCTCTCTTTGTGATGAATTTGTAAATAAATTGACCATGTGGAGGGAATGGGGCAGACCATGAAGCTTCTTAGCGGGCAGAGTACTGGGCTGGCTCTCTGGAATCAGCTATTCCCCAGGAACAGGTGAATTCCCACCCCCTTTGTGGTTTTAACATTGTGGGGGGGGGGGGGGGGACTGCTGTATTTCCATGATTCATTCAGGACTCTTGGTGCAGACTAGCGTTAGGAATTTGGAACTGTTTTCTGATTGGTGCCCTGCAGCACCTGGCGAAAATAACATCTCCTCCCAAACCCCATCTTTCCAAGTACCATGTTTCTCACACCACCATGAAAGACATGTATAACCCTATTCTAACTCAAAAAAGAACCCCAATTTGAAAACTTGCCGATACAAGAAGAATGCACATATGTCCATGCCACGCATGGGTCTGTTTTGATCTTGAAGTCAAGATCTCATGCTCTGGGAGGGACGCATGCATGGGGACTCTTTGATTGCTTTTGTAACGGTCTGCTTCCAAGTTACCTAGACTCTGGGAATGCCGCAGTCCCACAGGATTCTCACAAGGCCCCAGCTTGCAGGATGGTAATGCTGAATGTTCTAGGTTCTTCTATGCTGAGGCTAGAAAAGAAACAAGTCAGCCTCTGGAAGATAAGAGCTAAAGTATTGCTGGGCTAAAGAGTTAAGAGCTGCCCTTCACTGAGGAGGCGGTGAGAGGAGGGATTTCTTCGGGGTGAGTGTCTAGAGCCGAGCTTCTGCTGCTGAGAGATCACCTGGAGGAGCTGCTGGCATCAACGGGGGGTGGGGGACACAAAAAAGCTGTTCTCCATTGCTTTCCCCCAGAAGGGCACCACGTCATCTTGTTCCCGGTCCCACAAAACAGCCCTGGATTTTTTCACTCAGAAAAATCATGGCAGATGCGTGTGACAAACAGGCACTGCTTTTCTATCTATTTAACTTTTACAGCTTTCCCCAGAAGAGTCGTCGAGGAGCCCGGGGTCCTGCAGCTCCTCGGGGAGAGGGAATTGACTACTAAGCCCGTTGTTTGTGTGATCTGAGCACGTCCTTCCTGTCTTCCTCAAAATGTCCAGAAAAGCACCCTAGAAGATTGCAAAATGAGACGCGGAAGCTCACACAACGGTGCCCCCAGCAGATGGCGCTGCACAACACAGAATGGCCGGCGGCGCTGCAGGTTCCTCGCTCGTCGCTGACAACGAGGAGCTGCCCCGGGGATTGCCGAATGGAGCGGTTTGCTAAAATCCTTCCCCGCTTCTTGATACTGAATCTTGGTCTCCAACACGCCCGGCTTCACGCAGCGTCTTCCAGGCCATTGCATTCAATAAACCTGCATTTGCCAATTTCAAAATGTCATCATTTTGTCATCAGAAAGACTTGGTTGCATGGAATGAGGTAAGTATCCGGCTCAAGTGAGTTTCTGAGCACTGAACTGTAAAATGCGAGCTTCCCCCCTAATAGCACCCCCCATACACTAAAGTTTTGGACTGGTTATTTTCAAAGTGAGAGGCACGCAGGAAAGCGTACGTATGTATTGTTGTACATTTAGTGGCAGTGTCCAATAGCTAAAAAATTTTTGCAGACACTATTTAAGATTATAGGAGTAACTCAAATCAGAATACCATGTGATCTCAAAAGGACTAATTTGGGTCTGCTGCAAGCAAATTTTAAATACCTGATTAAAATTTTGCATATGGCAGGAAGATTACTGATGGCACAGCCTTGGCAACAAGATCGGTTAGCTAATTCAGAAAACTGGCTTGGTAAAATTTGGTTTTATCATGCTAATGGGAAAAAAATCACTGCATACAGGAACATGTGAGAAGGGAAAACCTCCATTCACAAAAAAATATCAGAAATTGGCAACCTTTTATAACTTAGCAAAACTGAATTAAGTCTAAAGAATATGTTAGAAAAGCAATTTCACTTTGTACACAAGTATATAAATATATATGCAAGTTAAAACATTATGTATCTTTCTTTGATTGTGATCTTCTCACATCTTCTATTTGTATACAAATTAAACTGAAAAGATAAGAAATATTTTCAAAGTGTTGCCTTGAGGTTTGATACGTAAGAAAGTAATAAGGGTTCTGTTGGATCCGATTAAAAGATCCATCTGGTCCATGGTCATAGATGCACATCTGGTCCATGATGTGTTTCACACGCTGGCCAGCCCTGGCACTCAGGATACCTACCTCTGAACACAGGGATGTCATTGGCTGTCATGGCAAATAGTTCTTTATAGACCAACCTCTGTGTCCTCTAAACTCTTCCCTGGAATTGACACCTCTTGAAAGACCAAAAAGTTTGGTCCCAGAAGGTGGCATCGGGATGGTCTTGCCTGTCTCTTAAACAAATGTCCCTTAATAAGAATTCCTTGGCTCTGAGGGCTGCTCTGTAATGTCTCAGAAGTCATCTTTTTCTCTTGAGGATGACATTCCCGTCTCAGTGCTGAAAAGATGCCAACTCCAATCAGCTGATTTGGTTGCCCTCCAAAATGGTCACTTAGAAGAGTCTTCACTATATAGTGTTTCAGCATTTTACTTTCATCCCCTCATTTGAACCTAAATCTCACCACCTATCTCCTCCTTTTCCCAGCATGGTACTGAAATAGGTCTCCACCATTTCCTCTTCCTTAGCATATTATTCTTGCCTCCACTTCTCTCACTTCTCTGGATCTACTTCCCTTACTGTAATTTTCTGTCCTCATCACTTGAGCATTCGTGGAGGCTGTTTATTTGGATGGGAGTCTGGTTCACTGTGTCCCTAAACGGTTGTTTCATTGATCTGGTGACTAGTTAACTCTCTACTGTACTGGTTCTCTGGTCCATTGGCTAACTGTTCTTTGTGATGCTTCTTGCTTTGGCTCTAACCACGTCTGCTTTCCTCAGTGACCCAGGATGTGCCAGTATTTCCCTTTGCAAGTATTCCCTGCCTTTTATTTTTCGGAGGTTTTTGGTGGGCGGGCCCTCTGTGTGAGAATTGGTGTCTATTTTCTACGGATGAAAAGCCACCTGGAGGAATATCACTTGATGCACCTGACACATCTGCCTGTCCCTGCCGCCGCCGATGCCCCCTGGTGGTTTGTTGGATGAGTTAGTGGGGGATTGGCAGGACTGTCTCTCGAAAGCCATCAATGAGATCATTCCCCGTCGCCCTCTCCGTCCCCGTGTCAGACTGGCTCCTTGGTATACGGAGGAGCTATGTCAGATGAAATGGGAATTGAGACGGCTAGAGCGAGTGTGGCGACGGAATCGTAGTAAAGAGGCAACAGCATCTTATAGAGCATTTAAGAAGGCCTATGAGGTGGCTGTGAAGGCGACGAAGAGGGAGTACTTCGCCACCTCCTTAGCATCTGCAAACTCACACCAAGCAAAATTGTTTCAAGATGTTTGGTCTCTGGTCTCCCTCTCGCAGGGAGGCCGCCAAATTAGGAATTCAGCCATTAGCTGCAAGGTTTGGGGGAGCTTTTTTGCAGATAAAATCTTGTCTGTCCGCTGTGACCTGCCAGACACGGTTGATACAGTGAGGGAACTGGAGGCCCCTTGGCCATCTTCCGGCCTGATTTTAGATCACTTCAGCCTGGTCTCCCAGGATGACGTGAACAGGATCCTGCAGCTGGTTAGGCCCACTACATGTTCCCTGGACCCCTGCCCGTCGTGGCTGGTGAAAGCCAGCGCCAATAGGTTGGGGGCCCAATTGGAGGATATTATTAATTCATTGTTAAGCTCTGGGGGTTTTCCCAGGGCGTTGAAGGAAGCCGTGGTGAGGCCTGTCTTTAAAAAGCCACCTTTGGACCCCACAGGCCCATCCAGTTACTGCCTAGTATCGAACCTCCCATTCCTGGGAAAGGTGATTGAGCGGGTGGTCATGGAACAGCTGCAGGCTTTCCTGGAAGAGACTTCTGTCCTGGACCCATGACCAGTCCGATTTCCATCCAGGCCACGGAACAGAGACAGTGTTGATCGCCCTCATGGACGATCTCCACAGACACCTGGATCGAGGCAGGTTGGCACTGCTGATACTGCTAGATCTCGCAGTGGTGTTCAACACCATGAGTTGTTGGGCCACTGTCTCACTGATGTGGGGATCCGAGGAACGGCCTTGCAGTGGCTTGTCTCTTTTCTCCATGGTCAGGGACAGAGGGTAGCACTGGGGGAGAGGGTGTCCACACACCAGTCATTGGTATGTGGTGTCCTGCAGGGGGCAATTCTCTCCCCCCTGTTGTTCAATCTTTATATGTGCCCCCTTGCCAGCTGGTGCGGAGTTTTGGACCGGGTTGTCACTAGAATACGGATGATACCCAGTTGTATCTGTTGATGGATGGGCGACCTGGCTCTCCCCCGGATGCCCTTCTGAGAGCTTTGGAGGCCGTGTCTGGCTGGGTGAAGCAGAGCAGACTGAAGTTGAACCCTGCGAAGACAGAGGTCCTGTACTTGGGACGTGGGCTGTCGGATTCGGGGTTTCATCTCCCGACCTTGGGGGGGGGGGCGTTGGCACCCGTCTCATTGGTCCGGAGTCTTGGCATGATCTTGGATTCCTCCCTGTCTATGGAGGCCCAAGTCGCATCTGTTGCCCAAACTGCTTTTTTCCATCTGCGGCAAGCCAGGCAACTTGCCCCCTATCTCTCAGCCCGCGACCTAACGACAGTGATCCATGCAACGGTCACCTCCAGGCTGAACTACTGTAACTCGTTCTACTCAGGGCTTCCCTTGGGTCTGACCCGGAAACTACAGCGGATCCAGAATGTTGTATGGAACCTGATGGGTGTTCCATGCAGGACACATATTTCACCAATCCTACAGCAGCTTCACTGGCTCCCCGTGGAATTCCAGATCCGTTTCAAGGTGTTGGTTTTAACCTTTAAAGCCCTAAACAGAATGGGACCAGCTTACCTGAGGGACCGTCTCTCCCCGTATGTGCCCCGGAGAGCGCTTCCTTTGGTGGGTAAGAACTTACTTGTTATCCCTAGCCCTAAGGAGGCTCATTTGGCCTCAACCAGGGCCAGAGTCTTTTCAGTCCTGGCCCCAACCTGGTGGAACTCTCCGTCTAAAGACACCTGGATCTGCTGAGATCTTGTATCATTTCGGAGGGCCTGCAAGACGGAGATGTTCCACCATGCATACAGTTGAGGCCAGCACTCAGGACCATCATCGAGCCTCCCACCAGTCTCCAGTATTCGATTACATCTTGTCTGTCTGTCTCCCTCCTCTTTGTATGCTGGGGGCAGGAATGTCTGAGATTTTTGTGTATACATGATTTTAATTGCTGGGTTTTACTGTAAATTTTGCTATGTAATTTTATTTTATGATTGTTGTACCCTGTCCTGAGTCCACTTGTGGGGAGGGCGGGTTAAACACCGGATAAGCTAAGCTAAGCTAAGCTAAACTCACTCAGCCATCTTGTCTTCTTTGTCCTACATCCAACTTTTAAAAACCTGTTAAAGAAGGTTTTCCTCATTTTCCTCTTCTCTGATGCCCCCAACTTAGTTTTATGGGGTCCAACTTCAAAACTGCAGTTTAGAAACTTTTTCCAGCTGTTTCTTGCTTGCCTCTCAAAAGCCCATCTGACATGCAGCGTTGAGGCTTAGGGTGTAGGTTTAGGAAAATACATTATTAGGAACATAGATTTTTATTGAATGTAAACATACTACATAATGAACACATTAGAATAAACTTTTACAACCAGCAATTGAACAAATAATTTTCGTACAACATAATAATAAAATGATGAAAGAATATTAACTGAACATTTTTAAACATTAAAACACATTATCTTCCAGCCAGAGCCAACGCGTAGTCCATTTGGCCCTGTTCCTTCTCTCTTTATATCTAAGGTATTCCCTTTAGTCAGTCATGAACAAAATAAGTGCTTCTGGATGCTGTTCTGGGTGCTGCGGTGTTTTTAACTCCCATTAACTGGTTTTGTCTTGCCATAGCCAAACCATATTTTACCACTAGGTTAATTAACCTTTCGGTAGTCCAATATACTGCCCCAAACTCCTCCTAGCGGGCTATGGTATAATAGTTAGTGTCAGAGAGGGATCTAGGAGTTCCAGGTTCACATCCTCCCTCTGCTATGGAGGCTCACTGGGTAACCTTGGGCCAGTCACACTCAGCTTAACCTACCTCACAGGGTTGGCTATGGCAAGACAAAACCAGTTAATGGGAGTTAAAAACACCGCAGCACCCAGAACAGCATCCAGAAGCACCAAAAATGGTGAGGAAGTCTATGATCCCCAACTTCTCAAGGATACATTTCGAGCCAGTTTCAGCTGGCAGTCAAGGGCACTGGCTCAGTGGAGCAAGAAAGAGAAAGTAAACATTCTCAAGATAACCTACTGGCATTGCAGCAATAAAGAACTCCTCATACTCTCAGAGACCAGAGGCATCTAGCTCAGGCACGAGGTGAACAGAGTTGTTGTTGTTGTTGTTGTTGTTTCAATTTATAAACCACCCATCCTCAGTTGAATGTTTAACTGTAGCAACTCTTTTAAGAGAGCTGCCGGAGGCTGTATTGGAGACCACTTGGAAAACTTTTATGAAAGTTTGGGTTATTATCCTGCGCTTTATATGAATTCAGAAGGGGCTGCCTGGGACAATAGGATCCCTCGCCGTAATGGCCGGAGAGGGGCCCTAGAATGCTTCCAGAATACCAACTGATCTCCAGAGCACAGAAATGCTGGAGGAAATGGCAGGGTTTGGGGGGGGGGGGTTGTGGTATAGCATCCCGGCTGAATGCCTTCTCCTGCCCCCACTCTGTCCTCCCCAGGCACTGCCCCAAATCTCTACGAGTTCCTCAGCTGGAGTTGGTCAAATTAGCCATGATCATGAATGCTTTTGGTGAGAAAATGCTGAGAATGAAGCAAGGCTCCTAGCCCTGTCTTCCTAATTAACTTGCATTGTTTTGAGACTTATTGCTCATACGTATCTCCATTTGCCAGAGGGTCACTTAGGGATCCTATTCTCCCTGTGAGGGAATCCTCCTGGTCCCACCGCCCCCCACCACCACTCACCTGGCTGACAGGCGGGAAAGGCATGGGAACAGGCCTCTCGGGTGAGCTCCCAGCATGGCGCAACGATGTCACTTCCCTGGAGTGATGTCATGTGTTGCCCTGAGAGCACCCCTGCGCTTTGCAGCAGCCTGATTTTGGCACCAAATGGCCGAATCTGGCCCATTTGGGGCCCAAGTCAGCCAGCTGAGAACTGCACACACACACACACACACACACACTCATGCATGCACATGACATCACTTCCTGGAAGTGACATTATTATGTGAGAGTGGGGGTGTGTTTCACGCACATGAGAGGAAATCATTGGGAGCGACAAGAAGGTAAGCACTGTGTCCTCCCAGTGTCTCATATGCCTCCTGCATATCTGCCAGGAATGTATATGGGCTCTGCCTCTGGTCTCTGAGAGTATGAGGAGTTCTTTATTGCTGCAATGCCAGTAGGTTATCTTGAGAATGTTTACTTTCTCTTTCTTGCTCCACTGAGCCAGTGCCCTTGACTGCCAGCTGAAACTGGCTCGAAATGTATCCTTGAGAAGTTGGGGATCATAGACTTCATCACCATTTTTGCCTCATATATTATCTGCTGCTTTAAATATGTACTACTGTGTACAACCATCACTCCATGCTGTCTAATGTTAGTCCTAGAATTGATTATGTTTTGCTTCAATATCTCTACTATGTTTTGGATCCTTGGATCCTTAAACTTGTATATGTTTACCTTATGGTATTGTATTGAAATGGTATTGTATTGAAATACTGATTGTATTAACCTCAAACTGTGCAATCCGCCTTGAGTCTCACTGAGAAAGGCAGACTATAAATGACGTAAATAAAATAAATAAATAAAATAAAAAATAACTTCATCTTACTCACTGTCTACTCTAAAACAATGTCTCACTCCAACCCCAACCCCCCTTAACGGTCCTCTTTCCCAAAGGCGGGAATATCCCCTATAACTAACACTGCTAGCCCCACATATGTGACTTCTGCCAATTCCACTGTCTGAGCACTTTGAACTGAATGGATCTCTAATAAAGTTACTTCAACTGGAACACCTGTGTGTTAACTGTGGAGAACTTGGGGATCTAATTGCCAGGGACTGACACCCAGCAGCATAGGTCAACAGATGGAAATCATTTGCATTTTGTGGCAAGTACACATTCCTTTTAAAAAAACATGTTATTTAAACCCTGCCTTTCTCGCCAATGGGAATGCCCCAAAGGGGCATATATCATTCTCTTCTCCTTCATTGTAGCCTCAGAACAACCCTGTGAGGTAGGTTAAGATGAGTGTGACTGGCCCAAGGTTACCCAGTAAGCCTCCATAGCAGAGGGAGGATTTGAACCTGGAACTCCTAGATCCCTCTCTGACACTAACTATTATACCACACTGGCTCTCACACATTAGGGATGTAGAGAACTTCAACATGGACCGCATTACCAGCTTTTCAATCTTGTTTGCATGTAGGGAAAGTCTCTCTCTCCCTCCCTCCCTCTCTCTCTCTGGGTTGCCTTGATATTGTTGTCCACCCCTAAAGTCTTAAGGGAGATTGTCGATCTCGGAACCTGACCACCTCATTCCCACTACGTTCTGCTGCATGTACATCTCAGACCTTTGCTGCCTGTCCACACGGGCACATGTATGTATGAACTGGTGCCCAAATGGACACTGGTCAAGTGTAGAGTTATCATTTAACGATCTGTGCCAACTAGCTCTACAGCATGTTATTTTCAGGCTTCCGTCCTTCACTGTTTATCTCGGATAATGCCAGCAAATTCAGTTCTGATTCACTGAGCAGCTGGGGATGGCATGGCAAGATGGCTTAGACAAGAAAAGGGAAAGGAAATCCAGTCTTGCTTTTCTCTCTCTTAGTATTCACACTCTTTTAAAAAATACATGCTAATGCTCTGTATATCTAACAGTTAGGAAATCAAATATAATTACTTTACCTATTATTTTCATCTAGGAAAAACTCCTACGTTTGAACAAAATGGGACTAAATGAAGTTGAAGACAGTTGCCTGCAGCAACACATTGCCATCCACTACGAGCTGGGCCCATTTAGTAAATGTAGCATATTCATTCAGATGCCAGCCATTGCTCTGAAGGGATGTGATCCCTTCTGAAATGTAATGCAAGAAGCAATAATGAAAAGCAGAAGTGGGGAGTCCCTACATTTTTTTATTTGCCTTAACCTACTATATAAAAGTCAAACCTTATTCCAGACAACTCACCTCCTACCCTGGAGTGCTTCCAAAGGGTGCTGCTGTGGAGA
This sequence comes from Eublepharis macularius, assembly GCF_028583425.1. Classification (NCBI taxonomy): domain Eukaryota; kingdom Metazoa; phylum Chordata; class Lepidosauria; order Squamata; family Eublepharidae; genus Eublepharis; species Eublepharis macularius. Next base: position 3,144,930 of record NC_072800.1, on the reverse strand, counting down.
GAAGCCCAGGCGAGGAGTCCCATCCCTCCAGAGAGCGAGCTGTGGCAGGAAGCCCAGGCTGGGGTCAGGTGTGGAGCAGGTGGCCATGCCTACCCCCTTTCTTCACCCACCTGGGATTAGGAGCGGAGCAGGAGGCAATGCCCACCCCCACTGTCACACACCCACCCCGGATCAGGAGCACAGCAGGTGGCAATGCCCGCCGCCCTTCAACCCAACAGAATCAGGTGCAGAGCTGGCACCAATGTCAGCCCTCCCTCACCCGGCATGGAGCAGGCAGCAATGCCCATCCACCTCCACCTGGCCAGAAGGAGGCACAGAGAAGGAGGCAATGCCTGCCCCCCTTCACCTGGCCTGGATCAGAAGTGGAGCAGGTGGCAATGCCCGCCCCCTCCCTTCACCCAGCTGGGATCAGGAGGGGAGCAGGTGGCAATGCCCACCCCCACCTTTACCCAGGTGGGATCAGGAGGGGAGCAGGTGGCAATGCCCACCCCCCACCTTCACCCAGGTGGGATCAGGAGGGGAGAAGGTGGCAATGCCCACCCCCCACCTTCACTCAGCTGGGATCATGCGCAGGGAAAAAGCAAAACGTGCCGTGGTTAAACACTTAACTTAGTACTTTAAAGTCCACTGTGCAATTCAATACTGATGTATATACAAATTTATATTGACTTCAAAAATGCTAAATGCTCTCAATAAATAACAATTACAATAATTATTACAATTTGTTCACATCCTGTAACAATATTCCATGTCCAATAACAATATTCCAATTGAACATTTCCACAAACTGGCAAAAGAATGAGAGTCCAAGGAGTCTTGAGTCAATCCTATGTAATACTTAGTTTCCAAGTCTCTCTTTAATCTCCTTTTCCTTTTCCACAGGTGATTCCAACAATGGATGACTTCTCAACTCCCGGGCGGGAGCAGACACCAGAGGACCCTCAAATCTTGCCGGGGAGGAGTTCTGAAGCCATGAAGAATCGCTCAACAGGATGGCAGCTATTCTGTTTTATCAACTAGGGAGACTACTGCTGTGTGTCCCCAAACAGCAGTAGTCTCCCTAAGGCATATAATTCACAATAAAACCAATCCTATAACATTCACCCTTTTGTACAATGTATTATTATCCCTGATGACCTACTGAATAATAAAAACCAAGTACAAGAATTGAAGGAATGGGTGTTTAATAAAGATGGACTTTTGGATCAGGACACGGTTGCATGCTGTCTTACGGCACCCCTATTTAAGTCCTTCAAAGGAGATCATTGCAGGTCCCCCATCTGGAGAAATTAATCACCCTGGAATTAAGAACTGCTTTCACTTCTTTAAGATTGAGATCTATGCCCTCAATGATATGTACGGGCGGTTTCCTTGGTATCCCTGCCCCCTTTAGATTTTGCCCCTGTGACATCGAGGAAGTGGATAATGTTGTACACTGCATTCTGAGGTGCCCATGGCATGAAGCGCCCAGACAAAGGTCCATCACCCCTATTGTCCTGTGGTGTCTCGGTATCTCTGATCTGGACCTGGTTATATTTTTACTTTCGGACACTGATCCTCATGTTTCTAACAGAGCGGCTTTATTTGCGTTAGCGGCAATGAAGGTTAGACTGAGCCTGGGCCTCACTGTAAGCTGTTGATTTTACTGTCTATTTTCACCCAATTGTTATAGATTGCTGTGTCTTTGTTCTGTTGTTTTACTGTATGAATTGTTATGGCTTATGACTAAGACAATAAACATAAAGACTTAGACTTACAATGTATTATTGTATACTTACAATGCCAGTTGTTAAACGAAATTCCTCACTTTTCTAATGCCATAATAGGACCCCAGATATCAAGTAAGAATGAGGACTAAGCTTATTCCATATATACATCTGTCCTCCCACTAACAATTTAGAACACATCTAACTTAAATACACAGAGAAGCAATATCGCAAGTCACAATGGACTGATTATACAAATATCCAGGAAGCCCGATTACAACATACCAACAGATTTAAATTAGACAAGAGTCACTATGACTTTGAGCAATCTAAAACTGAATTTGAAATTGCCCTCTGTACAAAAGATGAACATGTTATTTCTAAAATGTATAAACTTTTGTTGATGTTTGAGTTGGAAGAAGAGCAAGTAAAAGAATGTATGATTAAATAGGCAAAAAATGTGGACATGACATATTAATGGAGCAATGGGAAAATATGTGGACAAGGAGGTTGAAATTTACATCAAGCTCTAGTATCAAAGAAAATTTTTATAAGATGATGTATCGGTATATGACTCCTGAAAAATTGGCTAGGATGTATAAGGGTGCTTCAAATGTATGTTGGAAATGTGCTAAACAAGAAGGAACTTTTTTCATATGTGGTGGACGTGTAAGAAAGCAAAGAGTTTCTGGTTGCAGATGCAATCATCAATTCAGAAGAATCCAGTTGAAACCAGAGATTTTTTTGTTGGGAATAACGGACAGCCAGTTGAACAGAAGCTTTGGAACTTTGTTTTTATATTTGATTACTGCGGCAAGAGTACTCTATGCACAAAAGTGGAAAATTCCAACATTGCCTACAGTGGAGGAATGGTGGATAAAAGTGTTGGAGTTTGGTCAGTGATAAAACTTACTTCACTGATTGGGGAAAAGACTTTTTACATGAAATGGATAATAAGGACTTGATGACATCTGGATTTATGGATTAAGAACCATGAACAATAGAAAAAAGAGGGCTTTTATGTTTAATTTAGAATAAGTGAGATTCTCAAAATGATCTATATTTGTGGCAGAGAAAATCGGAACTCAATCTGTAGTTTAGTTTAAGGGTTTCTTTTTCTTTTTTCACTTGTCTATGTACTGCTAGTGTGTCTTCTTTTTAGAATATTTCTTATCCTCTATGTTTGTAGTCTATAACTTCTATGTTATTGTTTATAGTTTAAATAAACATTTGAAATTATATATTAAAAAAAAGAATGTCATGGGGAACCTTTGGAAACGAGCGTTTGGATAACCAGTCCCTTGTTGGGTCTGCGGGTCCTTGACTACTGTTGTTTCTGTAAAGAACAAGAAAAAGAAAATTATTAGTCTCTTGAATTTCTGTGGTACTGTTGTGGATACTCGCCTTAATTATCTGTGACTACTTCAGAAGCACTGCACCTACAAGAGAAACGAATTTACCTCATTAATATCATACAGAAAATTAACAAGATTTTTGTCTATGTGATTGTTTGTCCTTGGCTGTCCGTTGATCGTACTTGCCTCTGGTGATGAATTTTGTGTAAATGCATCTCTGCATCTGGTATTGTTAATTAACATTTGTATGGATTTTTGTATGACTTTTATATGAAGAACTATTAATTGAAATTGGTTTTAAATAATGTGCACTGGGTCACTTTAAACAATCTGTATTAAATTAATTTAAACAAATTAATTAAGATAATAGAGTTAAATGTTCTTTTGGGTCCCTTAGTTGTGACTTTCCACTTTTGGCTTGGCTAGGATCAGGAGAGGAGCAGATAGCAATGCCTGCCCTCCACCTTCACCCAGCCAGGATCAGGCGCAGAGCAGGTGGCAATGCCCGCTCTCCCTTCACTGGCTAGGATTAGGAGTGGCGTATGAGGCAATGCCTGCCCCTTCACCCAGACAGTATGCCACCTTCCCAGCTTCACCCAGCTGTGATCAGGGACAGAGCAGGTAGCAATGCCCGCCCCCCCACCATCACCCAGCTGGGATCAGGAGTGGAGCAGGTGGCAATGCCCACCTCCCATTCAACCCACTGGAATCAGGCATGGAACAGGCAGCAATGCCCCCCCGCCCACTCTTCTGGAAACAGGAATCGAACAGGTGGAAATGCCCGCTTCCCTTTCAACCCACTGGAATCAGGCACGGAGCAGACAGCAATGCCCGCCCTCCCCCCTTCACCCAGCCGGGATCAGTCATAGAGCAGGAGGCAATGCCCAGCTGCTCACCCTGCCCTTTCTAGAACCCATTGTATTTTTTCCCACAACTGGCTTTGTTACTAGTTATATATTAACTGCATCCCCATGAGATCTTGCTCCAGTGTGGTAGGCAGGAGGAGGAGAACATCGTCGTCATTATAACAAAATCATCCTCTCTCTTTTTCGCCTCTTTCTCCATGTCCAGGTCTGAATGTAAATCCAAAGTGGCTCCGAGCCTTTCCTTTGTGAAAAGAATGGCTTCGTCACCTGGTTTAGAATGAGGCGTCCTTCTGGCTTACAGTTAACACCCTCCTCCCGTATTTTTCACCCTATTCTCAGCCATTGCACAGCATCTACTTCTGTGTTCTTCAAAGGCATTCCTCACAGGTCTTGTAGCTGAGATGAACTCTCCTTAGAAGGGCTTGGAATGAGTTTGGTGTTTGTAAGCATTCAGAGTAAGAGTTCAGAAAAGTAGCCCCCTTGCTTCTGCACGTTTGCATTGATGTTGCAGCCAGCACATTAATCTTACTCTGTTGTCTTTGGAGAACCGTATGGCCCAGCACCAACCACGGCTGAGAGCCACTTGGAAATTCTCCTCCTCACCTCCATGGCTCTGTCCAAACAAAATACAATCACATTTCTCTCACAGCGCACCAGTGTCCCTTTGTGCACCATTGGGCAACCACCAATTTACAGCTCTTGAAGTTGCTGTTTTTTTAAAAAAAATAGATTGCATCTCTGATTCATCCTGAATGTGTACTGACCAGGGCTTTTTTTCAGCTGGAATGCGGTGGAATGGAGTTCCGGAACCTCTTGAAAATGGTCACATGGCTGGTGGCCCCGCCCCCTGATCTCCAGACAGAGGGGAGTTGAGATTGCCCTCTGCGCTGCTGAGTGGCCGGAGGGCAATCTCAACTCCCCTCTGTCTGGAGATCAGGGGGCGGGGCCACCAGCCATGTGACCATTTTCTCCGAGGGCAACCCACTGAGTTCCACCACCTCTTTTCCCAGAAAAAAAAGCCCTGGTACTGACAGAGCACAAAGCAACAACGCATTGGCTTCTGAGGTGGTAAACCTGTTTTTGGACCGTACCATTTCAAACTGGCAAATGGGGGCTCATATTGAGAGAATGCTCACTCACATGTAACCCTCCCACAGCATAGAAAACTAGATGGCCAGAGAATGACATCAGTATGTGAGTGGGGTGGGGGGGTTCTAAAGAGGCGCATCGGGCACCGGAGCCTCCCCCACGCACTTTGAACTGGTACAGCCCAGACATGGATCTCCTGCCTCCGTGAGAACATGGCTGGATAGCCACACAGTATTTCAGCACACACTACAGTCCATTCAGGAGGAAAATAAGTGGTTTAAAGTAGTTTATTGACTACAGAAGAAATCTATTTATCTCGCCACATGAATACCAACTTTTATTTTTAGCTAGTGTAAGAAATATGACGAGAAGCAAAGCCTTCAGAGACACATTAGGCCCATTAGAAAAAAAATGCTTCCAGCAGCTCCTATCAAAACAGCAGAAATAAATAATCTTTGTTCATGGAATTTGGAACGCCTGGGTTTTCTAGAACAGCATTGCCTCGTGATATATTACCATCATTACAGTCACCTCTGTAGGACACTGTGTCTACAAAGCGTGATAGCCTAACCTCTCTCACTCAGGGTATTTCCTGATATATGAACCATTTGTCAGTGTCAGATTGGCCCAAGGTGAACAAATAAAACTTTAAACATGAAGTACTTTTGTGACAATATAAACACAGGGTTGAGAGGGGAGAGCGCTGTCTTTCCTCCCACATTGGAAATCTTTATTAACCAAAGAGAGTCAATTGGGTAATAAAAAATGAAGCAGGTTAAAAAACAGTATTTGGAAAAGGAAGGATTTAGGTTACGGTTTATTATAGCTTATAGTACAATTTGCAGTACAAAGTGAAGAATCCTGGCCCTTGTATGGGCCCACAATAAGTGAATAATTCCAAAGACCAAGTCAGAGCCCTTCTAATGGCTCAGGGCTAGCAAAATCTTATGCCTCGACGTCTTTTGCAAAAGAAAGAAGAACAGGTTCAGGAGGAGGAAATTTGGCTCCACAAAGCAGCAGGCAGGAGTCCCTCACTGCTTGCAACTTCTCTGCTCCCTTAAGACATTTTTAACTATTACATGATTCAAAACACAAGTTCAAAGGTGTTTTTTTTTAAATGCCATGTGTGGAAAGCTGTTGGGAGAGGGCCGTTTAGAGAGCACCGGGTCAGCCCCTGCCCTCACTTTGCTTGAGCCTCCTCAGTGGACTGCAAGGCATTCGTGAATCATAGTTCAAGTCTGGTACGGCTACGGAGGTGCAGGGCTGCCTGTATAAACCTGGGCCGTTTTCACACGGCTTACCTCTGCCCGTAACGACCCAGTAGATCGTGCAAAAAACGCGGAAGATCGCATTTTCTTGCGTGAGATTTGCGCGATGTCATGTGACGTCGCGCAAATCTCGCGCGAGAAAACGCGATCTTCCACGTTTTTTGTGCGATCTACCGGGTCGTTACGGGCAGAGGTAAGCCGTGTGGAAATGGCCCTGGACTGCCTCCCCAGTTGTGGCTTGGCTGTGGGTGTTGGTGAGTTTTCTACCTTTCTGTTCCACCGAATTCTAAGGATGTTGTTGATGTTTTGAGCATGTACTTTGGATATTCTGGTGCAGCTCTAAATGAACTGTTGAGTTAGAAGAAGTAGGTTTTGTTTCTGCTAAATTAATCTATCGTATTGTTGTAATGCATTTATTAACTGATTGAAAAGTTTTTATCATACTTAAAATCCTCCTTGACGCCAGTGAGAATGGAGGAGGAGGAGGAGGATAGCCTAATAGGCTATTATCAGGGGAACTGGTAAAATTCTCTGAAATCAAATCTGGGGGAAATGGCTGCCCGAATGGTTTGGGGAAATTATTGATTATTTGCATCTGTGACATTAAACATGTGTCTCTTCTCTGTCTCTTCCAGTGTTGCCTTTTGGCCCTGAAATCTGGAGATAAAAGTTGAGTACCTGGCAAGGGGAAAGGGGAAGAAGCCCTTGAATGCATTGTTACCAGCCAGGCTGATCCCCTGGTGCCAATCCCTTCCATTCTCATTAAAAGATGATGAGTTACAGTGAGGGAAGCAGGAATGAAGAAGAGGCCAGTGGAGTGTGATTCATTTTGAACCTGCCGGAGGAGAAGCTACAAGAGAAATTGATGGGCAGCATTAATAAAGGAAACTCCTCAATTAGCTAAGACAAAAACTTGTGAATTAGTAACTGCCTTGGAAGTAGCAATGAAAGCCAGAAAGGATTTACAGCTGGAAAGGGAAGACAGTCTGAATTATGATAACCCATTGCAAGGAATGTGATGAAAAGGTGGAGGAACGCAGCCCCCCTCCCCTCGCAAGCTCCAAGCTGAGGAAATCTGCTCTCCCAAGATGACCGCTTGCTTCCCATTTGCCCTGATTCAAAACCCTGAGTCTCTTGACACAACACTCATCCGGTGAAAAAACTATCAACCAAAACTCTGGACCAAAGAGAGCCCAGGATTGGTCCAACTTTATTAAAAGAAGAAGGAAGATTAATTGTTGATCATTTCCCTTCTAGCTCTTTGCGCAAGACATTACTTTAACTATTTAGGATATAAATTCTGGTTACAATGGATTCACTAGTGATGATGATTACAGGTGGTCACAAACAGCAATATGAACAAAAAAAAGCCACAAACAGCCCGATCAGCTGTTCACGAGCAAGCTGTTCATGAGGCCCCATTCCCGACGAACGTGTTCGTTCCAAGCCCTGTTCATGGTGTTCATCAGCCGTTCGTCAAGCCAGACAATCTGGCGCCTTTCAATCAATTCCCTTGGCAACCGTAGGCACGGACTTTCTGAACTCTGTCTGAACTCCTGTTGTCCTAGAAACCTCAATCTAAGCCCAGGGGCACTTCACCCCCGACTCAGCCGCTTGTCAGGGAAAACCCTGACAAGGGCTGATTGCAGCCTGCCGGGGTTTAAATTTCCCTCTCCTTGCTGCTGTGCAGTGCAGGAAGAGGGACATTTAAATCCCCCACTCAGCTGCTTGTCAGGGAAACCCCTGACAAGCGGCTGAGTGCAGCCTGCCGGGGTTAAATGCACAGCAGCAGGGAGAGGGGCACTTCACCCCCAACTCAACCGCTTGTCAGGGGTTTCCTGACAAAGTCTCCCCCCTCCCTCCAGCTGGCTGGAAGGAGGGAGACTTTGAAGAGAAGGAGGTTCCCCACACTGTTTGCAAATGGCATGGGGACCCTTCTTCCCTTCAGAGTCTCCCCTCCCTCCCTCTAGCCAGCTGGAAGGAGAGAGAGTGAATGGAAGGCGGTTCCCCACACCGTTTGCAAATGGCGCAGAGAACTTTCTTCCCTTCCAAGTCTCCCCCCTCCCTCCCACGAACAGCCAACCACGAACATGTTCATGAACGTGGTCATGTTCGTGGTTGTTCATGATTCCCTGTTTGTGGATGGCAAAGAACAATGAACATCGTGTTCATTTTTTTCCCTGTTCGTGCCCACCTCTAGTGATGATGTAGACATGCTTAAAATTAAATAACTCAATAAGACAGCAATCCCAATAAAAGACAGAAGGCAGCAGCATAAATTAAAACCTATTCTGAAGGAGCCACAATAACCACAAGGTTTTGCTTAGTGCCTGGATTCTAGTACTGTGGTTGACCTAATGGGCCATTGTATCTAGGAAGGTGATTTGCCCTGCCCCATAGGGTTGGCAATCTACAGAATTACAACTGATCTCCAGACTTCAGAGATCAGTTCCCCTGGATAAAATGGCTGCTTTGGAGGGTAGATTCTATGGCATTATATCCCACTGAGGTCCCCAAATCCTACTATCCCCAGGCTCCACCCCTAAATCTCCAGGAATTTCCTAACTCGAAAGTGGCAACTCCACTGCCCCAGGCCCCAAAGCCAGGCCCCACTGGCTAACATTAAAGAAGGACACATCACAGCCACCTGCGCGCTGAGAAGGAGCAGGGAAGGGAGCTGCTAGAGTGGTGAGTCTTTTTCTGTTGCCTTCCTTAACTGCTGGGGGAATTTGCTGAGGTTAATGTGTGGGAGGACAGTGTTTGGGGCTGTGTGAGTGGGTAGAGCCTGCTGTAAAGGGGTGCCAGTTGGAGTAAGTGTTTCTGTTTGTCTTTTTTGCCTGAGTTGGAGCTGATTGCAGAGGGGGATTGTTACTAAATGGAGAATGTCTGTTTTGCCTGGGGCTGACTGCTGGCCCCACCCTCTAGTGAGTGAGCCTTGATTGAATTAGGCTCCTCCTCACCAGAGGCACATCACAGCCATCTGGGCTCTGAGAAGGAGAGGGGAAAGGAGCTGCAGATAGAAGAGTACTCTTGGAATACACTAGGAAGGCAATAATGTCTACTGAAGCCCCCTTCGCAGTCACCTGCATGGAGTGTGCCATGTTTGTTTTCCTCCCAGAAGAGAAGACAGAGTTCACTTGCCAGAAGTGTAAGCTGGTCAGACTTTTGGAAGAAAAGGTTCAGAGCCTGGAGGAGAGGATCACCACCCTTCAGGAGATCAAGGAGGGAAAGGATTTTATTGACAACAGCCTGGGGGCTCTGCACAGCCAAGAAGAGGAAAGTCAAGGAGGAGAAGAAAGAGTCGATCTCCCTTCTGAGCCTCCTCTCAGATCTACAGTACAAAGCAGAAGACATGGACTAAGGTGACGCTCTGGTCCACTGGAGCTCAAGAAACGTTTTGAGGTGCTTGAGATGGTGACGGAGATGAGAGTGGAAGGAGAACCACAAAAACCAGGAGGAGGGAGTGAAGAGGATGTGGGGCCACATGGAAGGAAATGGAAGGTGGTGGTCATTGGAGACTCTTTGCTCAGGGGTATGGAATGTCATGTGTCCAGGCCAGATCCCCTACTCCGAGAGATGCGTTACTTGCCGGGAGCCAGAATTCAGGATATTAAACACCAACTGCCGAAACTGATCAGACCGACTCATCAGAACCCGTTTGTGCTGGTTCACGTGGGAACTAATGACATGGCCGTGAATACCATCATAAGAATTAAAGAGGACTATGAAGCTCATGGAAGACAGTTAAAGACAATGGGGGCACAGGTGGTATTCTCTTCTATCCTTCCTGTCAAATGAAGAGGAATGCAAAGGGAGCAGACCATACTGAAGGTGGATCGTTGGCTGAGGTGGTGGTGCCAGCAGGAGAGCTTTGGGTTCTGGGACCCTGGGATAAGTTTTCTTAGAGAAGGCCTTCTAGCATATGATGGGCTTCACCTCTCAAGGGCAGGAAAGAAAATGTTTGGAAAGAACCTGGAGAGCTTCATCAGGAAAGCTTTAAACTCATGCTGCAAGGGGAAGGGGACGATCGACATAGTGATTTCAATGATGAAGTGAAAGCAGTGGGGACCCACCTGGGTAGGACAGATCAAACAAAGGTACAGGGCTACAAGTGCCTATGTACCAATGCCCAAAGTATGGGTAATAAGAAAGAAGAGCTTGAGCTTCTCTTGAAAACAGAGGGCTATGATATAGTAGGAATTACTGAGACTTGGTGGGATGATTCCCATGACTGGAATGTGGTAGTGGATGGGTACAAGTTGTTCAAGAAAAACCGGAAGGATAGAAGAGGAGGCGGAGTGGCATTGTGCGTGAGGAGAGGGCTTGATTGTCAGCAAGTTATGGAGAATGTGGTTGACAGCCCAGTGGAAAGTATATGGGTGGAAATAAGGGGAGGGAGGACAAAGGGTATTATTGTTGGAGTCTGCTGCCCTCCTTGAACAGATTGGTAGAGTGTCCAGACATCAGATACTTATAATTATGTGTGACTTCAACTTCCCCGATGTGTGCTGGGAGACAGGCTCAGCAAAGCGTCATGAATCACGCAATTTCCTGACCTGCCTGGCCGATAATTTCCTTTTTCAAATGGTGGAGGAAGCTACAAGGGGCTTGGTCGTACTAGACTTAATATTAACCAACAGGGAAGAATTAGTAGATGGGGTGAAGATGGTGGGGACCTTAGGGGGAAGTGACCATGTCCTTCTTGAATTCCAGTTGCTGTGGGGAGCCAAGGAAGTTCGTAGCCAGACTCATAGGTTAGATTTTCGTAGGGCCAACTTCGATGAACTCAGAGGCTTGATGAGAGTCATTCCGTGGGGGAGTGTGCTGGAAGGGAAAGGAGCAAGTGAAGGGTGGGCCCTTCTGAAACATGAGCTTTTGCAAGCTCAAGCCATCACTATCCCAGCAAGACGGAAACATGGTAAGGGCTCCAAGAAACCGATGTGGATGCACAGAGAGCTCCAGAATAAGCTAAGGGAGAAAAAGGAAAAGTTCAGGAAATGGAGAGAAGGACAGACCTCTAAAAAGGAGTATATGAGGGTTACTAGGCACTGCAGATCAGCCATCAGAGAGGGCAAAGCTCAGTACGAGCTGGGTCTGGCCAGGGGGGCTCGCTACAATAAGAAAAGCTTCTACAAATATGTGAGAAGCAAATACAAGATAAAAGAGGCTGCTGTTGGGAGTGGAAGGAGAAACTCTGATGGAGGACAGAGAAAAAGCAGACAGGCTTAATGACTTTTTTGCCTCTGTTCTCTCCCTGAAGAACTTGAGCCCATCTAGAGATGGTAGTAGACATGACAAGACACCTGAGTGGCTAGTTGACATTGACAGAGAGGTTGTGAAGAGGCACTTGGCTGCACTGGATGAATACAAATCCCCTGGGCCGGATGGGGTGCACCCAAGAGTGCTGAAAGAATTTTCTAGAGAACTTGCAGAACCCCTGTCCATCATCTTCAAGGCCTCCTGGAGGACTGGGGATGTGCCACAAGATTGGAAAAGAGCCAATCTTATCCCAATCTTTAAGAAAGGGAAGAAGGATGACCTGGGAAACCACAGACAGGTTGGTCTGACTTCTTTTGATGGGAAGGTATTAGAGCAGGTTTGAAAGGGATCAATCTGTAAGCATCTGAGGGACCACTTAGTGAACTGGGGAACTCAACATGGCTTTGTCCTCAACAGATCTTGTCAGACCAACCTGGTTTCCTTCTTTGATCGAATGACGAGCTTACTGGATCATGGGAACTCTGTTGACGTGATTTACCTGGATTCCAGTAAAGCTTTTGATAAGCTTCCCCATGACATTCTAATGGGCAAACTGGAAGACTGCAGACGGGACTACAGAAAAGTTTGGTGGATAGGGAACTGGTTAGAGGACCTCACCCAAAGAGTGGTGGTCAACGGCGTTTCATCAGATTGGAGGGAGGTGTCCAATGGGGTGCCTCAGGGCTCGGTTTTGGGCCTGGTACTTTTCAATATTTTTATCAATGATCTGGATGAAGGGGTAAACAGACTACTCTTTAAATTTGCTGATACCAAATTGGGAGGAGTGGCAAACATCCAAGAAGATAAAGTTAAAATTGAACAAGACCTGAATACTCTGGAGAAGTGGGCGGTTGTGAACAATTCAACATAGATAAGTGCACAATATTCCATCTGGGCCACAAAAATGGGATGCACAAATACTGGATGGGGGATACACTTCTGGGTAGTAGTGTATGTAAAAGAGATCTTGGAGTAAGAGTGGACTGTAAACTAAATATGAGCAGTCAGTGTGATGCGGTGGCAAAAAAGGCAAACTCAGTCTTGGGTTGTATCAAAAGGGCCATAGCATCAAAATCGCAGGAAGTCATAGTCCCTCTCTATCCTTGGTCAGGTCGCACCTGGAGTATTGTGTGCAGTTCTGGAGGCCTCACTTCAAAAAGGATGTGGACAAAATCGAGAGGGTGCAGAGGAGAGCGATGAGGATGATCAGGTGTCTGGAAACTGAGCCCTACGAGGAAAGGCTGAGGGCCTTGGGAATGTTTAGTTTGGAGAAGAGGAGGTTGAGGGGGGACATGATTGCTCTCTTTTTGAAAGGCTGTCATTTGGAGGAGGGCAAGCAGCTGTTCCAGTTGGCAGCAGAGGGTAGGACCTGAAGCAATGGGCTAAAACTATATGCACAAAGGTATTGGCTGGATATTAGGAAAAACTTTTTCACGGTCAGAGTAGTTCAAAAGTGGAACCAGCTGCCTAGGGAGGTGGTGAGCTCCCCTTCACTGGCAGTTTTGAAGAAGAGGCTGGATGAATATTTGTCAGGGATGCTTTAGGCTCATCCTACATTGGGCAGGAGGTTGGACTAGAAGGTCTGTATGGCCCCTTCCAACTCTGTGATTCTGTGATTTTGTGAAAACGGACAGATTCAGAGGTATTTCAGAGGGCTGTTTGGAGCTATGAAGGTCATAAACAAAATCTTAATTTCAAACTGGTAGTCTTTACAACGGAGGTATTCTGTGTTCCCTCTGGCTGTCCACACACAGGTTGACATTTTAGGCCTGTCATAAGACTCAATTGCACTGCTCTGAACATTGGACAGGCCTTTAATGCCTGCCTGAGAAAGTGAATGATTGTCTCTGCCTTGAAGCAGTCAGAAGTGCATCCACTCCTCAAGAAACCGAACCTGGACCCAGGCGAACTAGTACCATTCTTGAGCAAGGCAATTGATTGGGTGACTCTGTTGATTCTCCTGGACCTCTCAGTGGCTTTTGCTACCATCAATCATGGTATCTTTCCGGACCACCTTTAGGGGCTGGGACTGGGCAGCACTGTTCTGCAGTGGTTCTGGTCCTTCCTGGAGGGCAGGTTTCAGAATGTGGTGCTGGGGGACTGCTACTCTGCACCCTGGCCTCTGGGGTGCCCCACAGTTCCATCATATCCCCCATGCCTTTCAGCTTTTATATAAAGCTGCTGGAAGAGGCCATTTGGAGATTTAGGTAGAGTTGCCGCCAGTACATGGGTGACACTCAGCTCTGTCTTGTGCATCCAGACCTCAGGGAGGCTGCAGAGACCGTGTACAGATGCCTGGAGCCAGTTTCTGGACGGATGTGGCATGGCACCATGTCAAGTTCATTGCAGCAATCAATATGGATTGAAGGCTTAGAAATTCATGGACAACGTTCATGAGGTTTGTATTCTCACCTATAGCTATTTGTTGGTGGCAATCTCAACTATATTAAAAACAAAGTTATTTTTTAAAAAACTATGTTGTCTGTATCTTTGCTACAATTTGCAAAACCATTTTGAGAAAATTTTTATTCTGTCTGATAATCTTTAATCAAATTGTATGGAAATGGCGAATTCCCAGAGCATGCAGTACTTTGCAAAGAACCCATGTTTTGGATCACGGAAAGGGGGATTGCAGAGTTTTCCCCGTGGAGACAATGGGGAAGAATCCTTTACTGTGTTTTTTTTTTTCATTTATTTAAAGTGGATTCCTTGGGGGGGGAAGTCATGAGTCATGCGCAGGGTGACATACGGAATCTCTTGCATTGCTTCCTCCACTGTCTCATTTACATCCTTAGGCACTCACCGAAAGACAAAAAATATTACTGCACCCCTTTGTGAAGTTTATTCTGTTGTAATCCTTCCAAATTAGAATACATTTAGTCAAATCTTGATTCATAAATGAATCCAGAGAATTAAAAATTGTGGAAACTTTGCCCTTCATATTTTCTTCAGTATTAAAATCTTAATGGCTACAGCCCCAAGGAAACTGGATCTGTACATCTTGTGCTTACAGTCATTTTCTTTTCTTCCTGTGTAATTATCCTTGGCATCAAAAAACCTGCTGCATAGACGAGGAACCCCTAATGGGAACTGCAGTGAAATAACCCCTATTGCTGTTTGCCAACTGCAGGCTGTAATTTGCAAATCAGAAGAGGAAAAGAGGAGATGGAATCTCATGTGATGAAAGGCAGAGAGAGCAAGAAATACCTACAGCCAAGGTTTTCATCCCCATCGTGACTTATCCATTTTTATCACCATTACCATCATTTCTGATTTGTGAAATTTGCTGCCCCAGTAACAAGAGCCCTCTAGAACAGGTCACTCTGCTCATTCTTGGTTTATACTCTTCCTGGGCCACAATCCTTTCTGTGCTGCCTCCTGGCATAGGCCCTTCCATGGTTCTCATAATGCAACGGGAAACAGAGAGCTGTGGCAGAGGCTCATATGCTTCGCTGCTCAATTGGTGCAATCTTGAGGGAGAAGGAACCCTTCAGTCATGTGGGATGTTTGCCTCACATGTTACATGGTATCTGTGGTAAAGATGAAGGCCGTGTGCTGTGCCTGCTCCTTCATGACTCACAGAGGAGAGTCTACCTTGCACATGTCTGACCTGGGCCTCTGAGACAGAGAGTAGAGGCACTAGCTCTCCAGCTTACACGGGAGATCTCCCACTGGTGGTTCAGTGCCCCCACTGCCACTTACTAGGGCAGCAGGAGGAAAATGGGGGTGAAATTGGCATTCCTCTAAGTATCACACAATCCAGTGTAAACTGGAAGTGACATCAATATATCAGGGCAATATTTCAGCATTCACCTGAAATTCTATGGTTTTACCATAGAGTTTCGATTGAATGATAGAATGCTGCCCCCAACACATAGAAGTCACTTCCAGTTCAGGGTGGAAATGATATTGCAAAGCCAAGAGATGCCATATGGGTAGGTCCCCCTTTCCTAAACTATCCCACTGGTTGCTAGCCTCAGGTAACCCTAGTAGAGAGACTTGGTTGAAGGCAATTGATGGCTGAGACCAGATATCTAAACACCTCCTCAGGTGGCATCTCCAAGTGGATCACTATCATGGGTTTAGTCTAAGCATGCCAGAGGTTCAGCCTTAGCTAATATTAAGCCAAGAACAGGGCAGGGGAAGCTTGGAAGAGGAATGGACATAGGGCTGCCAGACCCCTGGTGGGGGCGGGGATCCCCCGCCCCGACCCTCCCACCCCCGCCTTCACCTACCTGGCCAGCAGGGGGGCATGCATCTTCAATGTGTGCCCCCCTGCGGTGCTGCGTGCCCCCGTGCACAGCAGCAGCCAGGATCAGGCCTGTTTTGGCCTAGATCGGGGCCCCTGTGGAGTGCGGGAGCATTCCTGCACTCCGCAAGGGCCCACAACGGACCCAATCCACACCAAAACGGGCCCAATCCACGCTAAAACGGGCTCAGATTGGGCCCGTTTTGGTGTAGATCGGGTCTGTTGTGGGCCCCTGTGGAGCGCAGGAACGCTCCCATGCTCCACAGGGGCCTTAAACGGGCCGGAACCGCACCAAAATGGACCCGATCCGTGCCAAAATGGGTGCGGATTGGGCCCATTTTGGCATGGGTTGGGCCCGTTGTGGGCCCCTGCAGAGCGCAGGAATGCTCCTGCGCTCCGCAGGGGCTCACAACGGGCCTGATCTGCGCCCAAACGGGCTGCGTGGTGATGTCACTAAGTGACGTCATCACACTTGCAGGAGCGCGCGCGCACCATCCCCCCTCAGGTAAGAGCCAGGCCCCAGTCTCCCGCTGGGAGATCGAGGGGGCCTGGCAACCCTCAATGGAGATGTTCCGCCAATCCTCATTTCTAGCAACGGGGGATGCAAAAAAGAAAGGTTCGCTGGTGTGGATTTTGGTATATTTCTTCTTCATATTGGTTTGCTTGTTAGTATCTTTTTTATTATTAAGAGTTTTATATAATAAAAAAGCATAAAAAGACAGTTACACCAAAACTAACCAAACAAAAAATCGGCTAAACTAAAATAACGGAACATTCTGGGCATGGAGGGGCAGTTGGGGAGGGGGTAGTTGTGAATTTCCTGCATTGTGCAGGGAGGTTGGACCAGATAATCCCAGAGGCCCCTTCCGACCCTTGGGATTCTGAGATTCTGTACAGAAAAAACAGAAAAAAACAAAGAAGAAAAACTATATAAACTAAAGGTAGGCTTTCGGTTTTCTCTGTGACAAATAGAAGTCTCATTTTCAAATTTTCTCTTACTCTGTGTTGAAAATAAAGGTTCTTTTTTTTTCTAATGTCCATATTCTTTAGTCCATAAATCCACATATCATCCATTATTGGTTATCTCATGTAAAAAGTCTGCAAGGAGATTCCATTCAACAATGAACAGTCGTTGTCTTCTCTCTAATCAATGAAGTAAGTTTTGCGATCATTGCAAATTCCAACTCCTTTATCAACCGTTCCTCTATTGCAGGCAGTGTTGGATTCTTCCAATTTTGTGCATAAAATAATCTCGTTGCAATAATCATATCCATCATTCCCAACAAAAAAGTCTCTGGTTTCAATTGTATTTTAGTCTTTAAAAGCTTTAAAAGTCTTTAAAAGCTTCTGAATTAATTGTTTTATTTGTGTCCCCAAAGAAGTTGGGGTACAAAATCTTGTTAATTGAACCTACTTCTGGTACAGCCCTACACCAGCCAGGTTGGTCTCTAAGGTGCTGCAGGAGTGAGACCCTGCTGTACTACTGCAGACCAAGACAGCTGTCCCCCGAAAACCAGGCACTTGCTGATCGTGACTTTTGCTACTCTTTCACTATATGGAGATAATTGGGGTTAATTAGCATTGTAAGGATTCACTGATAACATGAAATAGAAAAGAGTCCAGTAGCACCTTTAAGACTAACCAGCTTTATTGTAGCATAAGCTTTCAAGAACCACAGCTCTCTTCGTCAGATGCATCTTAAACAAATATTTGACAAACTGCTCGAATCCTTACAGTTTGCATATCTTCTTGATTGTGCAAAGTAGCTGATCGCTCATGCGCATTCTCATATTGCTTTCATATGGCTTCCCTTCCATCCATCACCACGACCTCTATCTTGTCTGTCATTCTCCACATTCTTTAAGTATATGAAACACTTACATTTTACAAGGGAATGATTTACAGATGTGACGTGCCTCCCTCTGTCCCTACAGCTGCCTGAGTGTTCATTAATAGGAAAGCAGGTGAATAATCTGGGAATAATTTGGGCCTGCACATGGTTGCAATCCTTTCCAGCATCTGTTCACTAAAAACTTTTTCTGGCAGAAGGTGTGGGGGGCGGGGAGAATCAGTTTTTAAAATGGGTTGTCTCGCCATCAGAGATGATGAACTCTCCACAGCCAGGAGAATGTCCCCATATTTCTCATGTGGTTTATGGCGAGCTGTGAACTTTGACCCCAAGATAAGTGCTCATCTTGCTCTCCTGGGGAGACTCTAACCATTGGGATACAGGTACCCAGATAAGTCCCTGCATGTTTTCCCAACACGACAAGTGGCTCCCTAGGGCAATTTCAGGTCAGGAAGAGGACGCAGCGGGAAAGGTTTACCTTTCCCTTGCAGCATAGTCCCACTCCAAATTAGGGCCCCATGGGCCATTAATTGAATTAAAAAACACTGACTGGGAGCGCCACTAGCAGAACCTCGCCTGGTCTGGCGGATTCTATCCAGCACCTAATCCAGTGATACTCAGTAATTCAGGAGCCGCAAGTAGCTGTTGGCTCTTCTAAGCACTCTCCCATGATGTGGCAGCTGCCCCATGTGTCAGAAAAGTGGGCAAAGCTATTGTCCAGCAAGGTTTGTGGTTAGCAGGTGGTTCACACCGAGCCACTGCTGGACAGGGCCGTATTATTCATAAGACTGACTAGGCCAAAGCCCAGAGCCCGCAGGGACTAGGGGCCCATCAATTTTTTTGCTGAGGCACACCCCCACATAAATTATAATCAATTGAGTCGCTTATATAACCTCTATTAATAAGACAATTAACTGCTTCCTTAGTGAAGTGAAACAAATTGTCTCTTATATTAAAACAATTGTCCATAAATTATCATTGGTATATGACTCTTGAAAAACTGGCTAGAATGTATAAGGGTGCTTCAAAAGCGTGTTGAAAATGTCCTAAACAAAATGGGACATTTTATCATATGTGGTAGACATGTAAGAAAGCAAAGAGTTTCTGGTTGCAGATGCAATAATCGATTCAGAAGATTTTGAAGATTAAAATTCAGTTGGAACCAGATACTTTTTTGTTGGAAATAATGGATAGCCAGTTGGAAAGAAGCTTTGGAACTTTTTTTCTTTAATTACAGCAGCAAGAGTATTCTATGCGCAAAAGTGGAAAACTCCAACATTGCCTACAGTAGAGGAATGGTGGATGAAAGTGCTGGAGTTTGCGTCAATGGCAAAACTTTCTTCATGGGTTAGGGAAAAGACATTAGTTGCATTTTTGACTGAATGGAAACCGTTTATAGACTTCTTACATGAAATGGATAATAAGGACTTGATGGCATCTGGATTTATGGATTAAGAACGATGAACAATAGAAAAAAGAGGGATCTTATGTTTAACTTAGAATAAGCGACACTCTGAAAATGATCTATATTTGTGGCAGAGAAAATCAAAACTCAATCTGTAGTTAAGTTTGGGGGGGGTCTTTTTTCCCCTTTTTCACTTGTTTATGTATTGTTAATGTATCTTCTTTAGAATTTGTTTTATCTTCTATGTTTGTTGTCTATATCTTTTATGTTATTGTTTATAGTCTAAATAAAGAAAAATTCCATCCATAAAAAACAATTATCCATGAATTATATATTTTAATAAATAATAAAAATTTTATTCACTTTGAAATATTACATTATTGAACAATTGTACCCCCTGAAGAGTGCTTTCCTGAAGAGTTCTACTCATGTAATAAAAATATTTTCAAAATTTCAAACAGAATTCTTCAGGAGACCCTCAAAATGGCTATAGGGCTCTGTACTGTGCTCCGGTACCTCCCGTACCAGGGTCAGGCTGCCAGCTGTAATGGGATGAAGGACTGAAGTACCAGAGGGGGCTTGAAATATTTGAAAGCTTAAGGGCCCAGCCATGGGTCAATATGGCCCTGCTGCTGGAGGGAACTTAGGACAGATAAGCTGCACACCTCATTGAGCAGTAGGCCTCATGCCAAGGATGGAAGGGCCAGTCTTCTCCAGCAATCCCCACCCTTGTCCACAGCCTCTGAACTCTCATCCCAGCACCTGGGATGAGAGGAGAGCAAGGTGGGCACAGAAAAGGGCAAGTAAAACCCCACCGCTACCAGAGCAGCCACATGGGAAAAAAGCAAGCTGATCGTAGTGTGGCGGTGGTGGTTCTGCTCCCATTTCTCCATGGTGAGCTTGTTCTTCCCTGGGTGCCCTTGGCAATTACATTCTCACTCTTGTGCCTGTTCTGCTGTGCCTTGTGCTGAGGAGAGAAGGGGGGCAGAGAGGGAAGCTTTTAGTTAAACCTTTAATAAGGTAAAGCTTTTAGTTAAATCTTTTAATAAGATTTAATGGTGCTGGGGAGAGAAAACTCTAGGAGCGTAGAGGTGAGGGTTGCCAGGGTCTCCTACCAGCTACCAGCAACTGCCACTGTCTGCTGCTGCTCCATTGACTGCCAGGAGAACAAAGAATGGAAAAAATCGCCACCAGCACCACATCACTTCCTGGAAAAGCCTAAAAGTAACGTCCTGCCTCTCTAGGAATCACCAGAAACACTACAGTTTTACTATCCAGAGGAGTTAGCCATGTTAGTCTGTAGTAGCAAAATCAAAAAGAGTCCAGTAGCACCTTTAAGACTAACCAATTTTATTATAGCATAAGCTTTCGAGAATCAAGTTCTCTTCGTCAGATGCCTGATCAAAACTGGGCAGATACAGAAGAGGAGGGGGAAAGAGAGGGAAGGAGGGGAGCATAAATCACAAGAAGGCAGAATGCAATTAGCATAGAGGCAATCAAAACATTCCTTTTCTTGGAAATGTAAACATTTCCTTTTGGTGTGCAGTCAGTTTGTAGCAGTGAAGGTATCCAATTCCTATGTAGTATAAACCTTCGGTAACCACAGCTCTCCCTGCCAGTTGCATCTGACAAAGAGAACTGTGGTCCCCGAAAGCTCACACCAGGCGTCACTGGGCTCCCCCAGATCACGCCTCTGTAAAGAGAATCTGTTACCTGTGGTAATGTGATAACCATTCATAGTCTCTATTCAGTCCCCGCTTGACAGAGTCAAATTTGCATATGAATTCCAATTCAGCAGCCTCCCGTTGGATTTTGTTTTTGAAAGGTTTCTGTTGAACCACAGCGACCTTTAAGTCTTTGGTGGAATGTCCTGGTAGATTGAAGTGTTCTCCCACTGGTTTTTGGACGTTTCCATTTCTAATGTCAGATTTGTGTCCATTTATTCTTTTGCGTAGAGGTTGGCTGGTTTGTCCAATGTACAGAGCAGAGGGACATTGTTGGCACATGAGGGCATATATCAGATTGGAGGATGAGCAGCTGTAAGAGCCAGAGACAGTGTAGTTGATGCCATTGGGTCCTTAATTCACCTCATTGGACTGATGTACAACAAGCAACAATGGATCAAGCAAGAGGTCTCTGAACTAGACTCTTCCATGAAGTGCACCCCCTCTGCACAGACCGGTAACTGGGAGATGTTTGCCACAACCAGAGAAACTATTTATTGTAATCTATTCACTGAATTACAGAACAAGAAGGAGAAGAAATTCTCAAAACTCCTGCCTGCAACAGAGAGCAAAAACACTTGGGATTCAAGCAACATCATCAATCTTTCCAGTTACAAGCTGAGCCCAGCAGAGGAATCAGTCCTCTCACGTGGACTATCCTTTTGCCCAGCCAGACCCACACAAACCATACAACTTTGTGGAGACCTGGAGGCCTATTTTAGATGCCTAAGACTGAAAGAATTCTTCAACTACTCTGCTGGACAAAACGATGAACAAAGCACTGAACAGACACCATCACAGCAGCCCCCACCCCCCCAACCCAGCAATACACAACCATCATTACAAAACTCCAGGAAAAAGAATTCCACATGGACACCCCCTGAGGGCCGTAACTCCTCATTGGACTTTTACATTGAATGCTTCCGTAGACGTGCTCAGGCTGAGATAATTGACAAACAACAACACCTAAAGCAGAACCTCAGCCGTGGAGAAAGAGAGGCCATAAACAGCCTCCAAAATAATTCTGCCATCGTAATCAAGGAAGCTGACAAAGGCGGAGCAGTTGTCATCATGGATAAACAAAATTATATACAAGAAGCAGAAAGACAACTCTCCAACACAACATTCTATAAAATACTACCTTCTGACCCCACTGAACAATACAAAAGGGAACTCAATAAAATATTAAAAACACTCCCCATGGACATACAAGAATGCATCCATACGAACACACCCCAGGAACCACGACCAGGAAGATTCTACCTACTTCCCAAAATCCACAAAGCGGGTAACCCAGGACGCCCAATTGTTGCAGGAAAATGCACCATCACAGTAGGAGTCTCGGGATACATGGACTCTATCCTCAGGCCCTATGCCACCAGCACACCCAGCTATTTACAGGACACCACTGACTTCCTCAGGAAAATACAGTCCATTGACAACCTACCAGATGACACCATCCTAGCAACCATGGATGTGGAGGCCTTGTACACCAATATCCCACATGCAGATGGACTGCAAGCCATACGGAATATTATCCCGGACAAAACCACAGCACACCTCGCCACTGAACTTTGCCACTTTGTACTCACAATTACTTCGAATTTGGTGACAGCTTATATCTACAGGTTAATGGCACAGCCATGGGCACACGCATGGCACCACAATATGCTAACATATTCAGGGTGGACTTGGAGCAACGTTTCCTCAGCTCCCATCCACTGGAACCACTACTATACTTAAGATTCCTGGATGACATCTTCATCATTTGGACCCATGGGAAGGAAGCCCTTGAGAGATTTCATCAGGACTTCAATAACTTTCACCCTACTATCAACCTAAGCCTGGACCACTCTACACAACAGGTACACTTCCTGGACACCACTGTACAACTACATAATGGACGAATAAATACCACCTTATACCGGAAACCAACAGACCGATACTCATATCTACATGCCTCCAGCTTCCACCCTAAACATACCACTCGGTCTATTGTCTACAGCCAAGCCTTACGTTACAACCGTATCTGCTCCAATGCTCTCGACCGAGACTCACACTTAAGAGATTTACAACAAGCATTTTTGGGACTACAGTACCCACCAAATGAAGTGAAGAAACAAATTAACAGGGCCAGACTAGTACCCAGAAACAGTCTGCTCCAGGACAAACCTAAAGGAACTAACAACAGAACACCACTGGTTGTCACCTATAGCTCCCAGCTCAAACCCATCCAACGTATCATCAGTGAGCTACAACCCATCCTGGAAAATGATACCTCTCTCTCAGAAGCCCTGGGTGGAAGACCTTTCCTTGCCTACAGACAGCCCCCCAATCTTAAACGACTTCTCACTTACAATCATGAATCGGCCAGCAGAGTCACCAGCACAGGTACCAAGCCCTGCAACAGACCCAGATGCCAGCTCTGCCCCTATATCTACCCGGGGAATACAATTACAGGACCCAATGGCATCAACTACACTGTCTCTGGCTCTTACAGCTGCTCATCCTCCAATCTGATATATGCCCTCATGTGCCAACAATGTCCCTCTGCTCTGTACATTGGACAAACCAGCCAACCTCTACGCAAAAGAATAAATGGACACAAATCTGACATTAGAAATGGAAACGTCCAAAAACCAGTGGGAGAACACTTCAATCTACCAGGACATTCCACCAAAGACTTAAAGGTCGCTGTGGTTCAACAGAAACCTTTCAAAAACAAAATCCAACGGGAGGCTGCTGAATTGGAATTCATATGCAAATTTGACTCTGTCAAGCGGGGACTGAATAGAGACTATGAATGGTTATCACATTACCACAGGTAACAGATTCTCTTTACAGAGGCGTGATCTGGGGGAGCCCAGTGACGCCTGGTGTGAGCTTTCGGGGACCACAGTTCTCTTTGTCAGATGCAACTGGCAGGGAGAGCTGTGGTTACCGAAGGCTTATACTACATAGGAATTGGATACCTTCACTGCTACAAACTGACTGCACACCAAAAGGAAATGTTTACATTTCCAAGAAAAGGAATGTTTTGATTGCCTCTATGCTAATTGCATTCTGCCTTCTTGTGATTTATGCTCCCCTCCTTCCCTCTCTTTCCCCCTCCTCTTCTGTATCTGCCCAGTTTTGATCAGGCATCTGACGAAGAGAACTTGATTCTCGAAAGCTTATGCTATAATAAAATTGGTTAGTCTTAAAGGTGCTACTGGACTCTTTTTGATTTTACAGTTTTACTATAGAGTTTTCTTTGATTCTTAGAGGCATGATGTCACTTCTGGGTTATAGCACCCCCTGCTGGTTGTGGAGGTGACTTGGCAGAGTCAGAAGCCTCAGTTATTGTCCAACAAGCTTGAGTCAATTATTCATAGCCAAAAGGTGAGGGAGCTTTGGGGGCTTAAGATGAAAGATATTTTATCAAGCAGATGGGCGACTTCCTTTTCAGAGTTTCCAGGGGAATTCCTGCCGGTGTCAGGGGACCCAATTTAATACCAATCTAGATAGTTTATCCAGGCCTCTGGTGGCGTAGCCGGAGAATCTCTAGAGGTTAACACCTATGGGGTTCCCAAGGTGGTGGTGGGATTCTCTTAGGGATCATTTTCCTAATCATCCCCAGTGTGGAGTTTGCCTTTTTCACTGCTGCAGCACACTGGGTTGACATTTACGTTGGGCTATCTACTACGGCCCCAAGATCTTTCTCTTTAAAAAGTTATAGTTATGTAGTGAACATTAATAATTATAACATGTTTTTGTATGTGTGTGTTTGATTGGGTGGCACACAGGGCAATCAGTAGCCACGTGGCTCTTTCAGTGGCTGATAATTGTGAGTGTGGCTCTCTGTGAGTTCCACTGGTCTAATTTATGCAAAGCTGCTTATGCGAAGCTGCATGTGAGTACATGAAGCTGCCTTCTGCTGAATCACGCCATTGCTCTAGTAACGTCAATATTGTCTAGTCAGACTGGCAGTAGCTCTCCAAGGTCTCAGGCGGATGTCTTTCACGTATCTGACTACTGATCCTTTTAACTGGAGATGCCAGAGAGTGTTTCTCTGCTAGCTATAAACATTTCCATATCTTCAAATGGGCTTATCAAATTTAAGATTGCATTTAATGTTTGCGAAATCAAAAAAAGTCCAGTAGCACCTTTAAGACTAACCAATTTTATTGTAGCATAAGCTTTCGAGAATCACAGTTCTATGTAGTGTCGAAGGCTTTCACGGCCGGAGAACGATGGTTGTTGTGGGTTTTCCGGGCTGTATGGCCGTGGTCTTGGCATTATAGTTCCTGACGTTTCACCAGCAGCTGGGGCTGGCATCTTCAGAGGTGTAGCACCAAAAGACAGAGAACTACAATGCCAAGACCACGGCACCCCTCCCTTTTTAACCTCCCCTCCCTTTTTAATCTTTTTATCTCTGACTTGCCTTCTTGTTTGGATAGGATTAATGGCCACCCCCCTAAATTAAATACGGCTGCAGTGCCAGTCCTGCTTTATGCAGATGATGCGGTTATCCTTTCCTTTA
Source organism: Eublepharis macularius (assembly GCF_028583425.1). Lineage (NCBI taxonomy): Eukaryota > Metazoa > Chordata > Lepidosauria > Squamata > Eublepharidae > Eublepharis > Eublepharis macularius. The sequence goes on along the minus strand of NC_072800.1, from coordinate 3,119,638 downwards.
CAAGAATTGGCCTTATTCGTCTCTTATCCGAGTTTAATGCATATTGCTCTCGGAACTTTCTATTAATTTTGACAAGACAAAAATTTTGGTTTTCTCTAAATCTTGGAAACGCAACCGCTGGCTAATAGCGAAAAAAGAAATACAGCAGGTAAAATCTTTCCGCTACTTAGGAGTGCTATTCCATTACAACCTGAGTTGGTGCCCACATAGAGAGCACTCTCCGAGTTTAGCCAAGAACAAGTCGGCAGCCTTGATTCGTTTCTTTTTTCAAAAGGGCAATCAATTTGTCCCAGAAGTGCTTAAGATTTTCCAAGCAACAGTTATTTCCCGACTGTTGTACGGAATCCCTATTTGGATACAGTCCTTTACTAAAAGAATTGAGCGTATCTACTCTGTCTTCCTGTGTAGGATCCTTGGTTTATCCAATTCAGTGTCGTTGTTTACCCTCTGTAAGGAATTGGATCTGCACCTGATAGAATCTCGGGCCTGGATCACTACGATTAAATTTTGGCTCCGTCTTCATTTTCGATCTTCCCCTACCAGCCTAATGGCTCAACTTCTAACTGATCCCTTTATTTCGGATTGGTCACAGGCTGTAGTGGAAAAGATTGGTTCCTTAGGAATCGACTTGGAGCCTTTATATAATAGTGGTGAGGTGGCAATTCTGCAGGTGGTTAAGAGGAGAATTTGGGATATTGAGGCACAGACTATTAATGCCGGTAGCTCCGGCGTCTGCTCCCCTCATTCACTGTCCCTCTATTCCTCGCATACCACCATGGCGGCGTATATTGCTGATCTGATAAACCCTGTGTTTAGGAGGGCTTTTATGTTAGCGAGGTTCAATCTCTTTCCCTCAGCAGTGGTCACAGGCAGATACGGGGGTATCCCGTATAGGGATAGACTGTGTGACTGTGCTCTGAGGGAACCCGATTCAATCTCACATATTCTTTTTCGCTGCCCCAAATATTCTGTTATGCGCAGTTTATTGATTCGTCCTCTTTTTCCTGTGCAGAGGGGTTTTTTGGATAAGGATCTAAAATTTTTCTTAGCAGACAAGAGTCCAGCAATAACTCTATCCGTTGCTGAATTCCTGGCTTATGTGTGGAAGTCAAGGGTAACATTTTATAAAGCCCCCTATGACTGTGCTGTATCCTGAGATAATTTTGCTGTCTGGGGACACGATTGTGCTGCCCTATGAATTTATTCCACAACATTTCTTCTGTTTTGCCTGTATTATTTATGCCAATAAAGGTTGCTGCTGTGTGTGCAATACAGCCCAGAAAACCCACAACAACAATCACAGTTCTCTTCGTCAGATGCATCTGACGAAGAGAACTGTGATTCTCGAAAGCTACAATTGGTTAGTCTTAAAGGTGCTACTGGACTCTTTTTGATTTCGCTACTACAGACTAACACAGCTAACTCCTCTGGATTTAATGTTTGGTTAGCCAAGGACTACACAACTTTGGAAGAATTGTAAAAGAAACAAATAACGAGAAAACAACAACAGGTGGTTTAATGTTTCCTTGAATCCTTGGTAGCAGGAATGAGCAAAAATTTGAATATGCATTCCCTAGGGATATCTATTTTTAGAATTCAATTAACCTACCACCATCTCAAAAATCAAATATTAATTGATTTTAGACGCTTATTCCTAAGAATGGAAATTACTTTTCTCGCTCTGACTTTACCTTTGATACTGCTGTGATAATCATCCTCTGGAGAGAATGCGACACACACAACCCCCCCCCCCCAAGTCCACAAATGCCCACTACTTCCCTCGCTATCCTTTGAGAATCAACTGGTAACTAACTCTCATAGGATTCGGGGGTGGTTGCCTTGTCCTGTGCAGATACTGTAGATCTGTGTGCATACTTACTTGGATTTAAATTTGATTGTAGGAAATGTGCACTAGGAGGGCAACATGGATCCAATGCTCAGAAAAGGGAGCTGGCATGACGGGCAGTTTCCTGGCCACTCATCATTCAAGAACAGAATTCACCTGCCTGCATCAAGGGCTGGGCTGTCCGGCTTCTCTAGGCTACAGGAGGTCCCATTCATAAACAGAGAAGAAGTTGGCAAAGGGATAAGGGCCATTTGCCTGATTTCAAGCTGAGGGGGAGGGCTGCTATTCCTCCTCCCAGCCTCTTTCCCCCTAAATTTCCATTGTCCTAAAAAGACTGACAATAGGCCCAGCATGGGAGGAAGAGGATGGAAAATCTTCTGGGAAGAAGGATGGTGGGGAAGGGAAAGGTAGAGGAAGGGCTCCATTGTCACTACCAGGTGCTGCCTTTTCACAGGAAACACCCCCTTACCCACACACACACACATGCACATTTTGTTCTTTCCTGCCCTTTGCATAAGGGGCATAGGTGGGCCTACGAGAGGGCTTATGCTCCCCTGGAATTCTAAAATTACGGATTCTTTTTTAATGTATGGAATTAGAAAATGAGGGGATTCTAACAGTTGACAAGAGACCTAGAGAAATTGCAGAGACCAGACCTAAAGCCACGCTAGTAGCTGATCCAGACTGGAATCGTTCTGGAGAAAAGAGAACGGCGTAGGCTCATTCTTCAGATTGACATGGCTTGTTTTCTTCGAACAATGAATCTCTGGATTAGCTCCAGCAAATCTTACAAGATTTACACACAAACACACCACGGAAAGGTAACACATACCTGGCTTTGCATCAGTATACTTTTAAAAGATCAGCTGGTTTTGTTTGTTTTGTTTGTTTGTTTTGTACTTGGGCATTCCACTTGTGGCTTTTATTCTTGGTGAACTGCCTCTGCTTCATCTTGCTCTGGTTGGTGCACAACTAGAAGCCCTCTCATGACTGTAGGACCTATTTATTTAAATGTATAATTTACTCCAATTCTACCCTACTTTTCTCCAAAATGGGGCCCTAAAGTGGCTTAAATCATTCTTCACTCCTCCATTTTTCTTCACAACACCCCTATTAAGTAGATAAGGCTGAGGGTACATAACTTGCCCAAGGTCACCCAGCGGGCCTCAATAGCAGAGTGGGAATTCAAAACCTGGGTCTCCTAGAGCCTAGTCTGAAACTCTAACCGCTACACAATACTAGCTTCCATGGGGTGGCTGCTGTTGAACAGCAGCTAGGTCTGGATGAGTCATACAAGTTGTGTGTTGGCAAGTTGTTTGATGGTTGCTGCCAGGCCCTGATGAGTCCTCCCTCAGAGGCCAAAACAGCCCTGAAAAGGGCCCTGCTCACCTCCCACTGCCTTTTAATAACAGAAACCAGGGCTTGAAGGCTGGCAATACTGTTGTAATTGCCTAGCAATGGCTATTAAGGGCACTAGACCCTACAGGTGCTGCTTCTATCATTTTGGAGGGTTTTAACCTCCCTACACACCCACACACATTAGATTTTGGATTCTAAAAACCTTGGGCTTTTCTCAGGTTTTGTAGAAAGATGAGTCTTGTCTGTCAATGCCTCCAGTCTCTAGATTTAAATATCTATCGATCTGACCATGTTGAGAATTAGATATACTGATGTGTTAGCAAGCTATCGTGCAGCTGCAAAGATGTTTAGGATGCTGTTCAAGTTGGATAGTGGCAAGGAAAAAAAGAGTGATTGTGACTGCCAAAAATAGCAGGCTCACCTGTCAAGCATGTTCAACATAAAGTTCTCATCACCCCTACAAATGGCTTTATTTGCACAACTTATTGCTGACATGGTTTCAGCTGTATTGACAGCAGGCTCCACAGCACTGTAGGCTCAAAAACGTGTGCAAAACATGTTTGAAATTTGTTGGAATGTGGCCCAGGTAGCCCGGTCCTGTCAGATCTAGGAAGCTAAGCAAGATCGGCCCTGGTCTGTATTTGGATGGGAGACCTCCAAGGGTGGCCAGGGTTGCTATGCAGAGGCAGGCAATGATAATCCACCACTGACCGTTCCTTGCCTTGAAAACCCCATAGGGTTTGCCATAAGTCAGCTGCAACTTGACAGTGCAAAAAAAAAAACCCCAACATCTGGCGTACAGGAAGAGAAGAATCTCCTGCAGGGGACAGAACGTGAGAAGTTAGTCAAATAGCAGGTATAGATTACTACCTTCATTCCTCTGCTGAAGTGCAATTTCCTCCCAGAATGCTATTCTTAGGCTGTATCTGTCTTCTTCTCAGCTCCACAGAACTCTGCTCCTCCGTCTATCCCTGTAGCTAGCATGCTCTAAGCCTTTTCCTCTCCACCCAGTACAGTAGCTTCTTAAATAAAACTCTCTTTTCCTTAAATCAGTTCTTATGACTCATGCTGTGTGAATCGTTCTGCCAGGAAAATCAACACTGATCTTTTGGGGGTGGGGGCAGGAAAATCACAAGAGATATCAGCTACTTTAAATGGCCAGTTTCCAACTCAAAAATCAAACACACTGAAAATTCAACGAAGCATTCGTTTCTAACTCAGTGGCAAGACAGAAACTGTGAGAAACCTTTCTGTGCTGTGTTTCATGCACAGGGCAATAATGAATGGCTCATTGGCTTCATCTGCTTCACTTTATGACCTGGAAAGTGGCTATTACAGTTCAATAGCAACACGCCATGCACGGTCCTTTCTCTGCCTAATGCAGGCTACTAATGCATAGAAGTCAGGCTGAATGTAGCCCTGGGAGTTAGCAATAAAGGGGGAGTCAAGGCATAATGTGCAACTTTTTAACAATGGCGGTAATTAACCATTGAAACAACTCAAGCAAAGATATAATGAATCCCCCTGTGGTTTCCGTTGTTAAGTTTCCCTGCCTCTTAATGCCCCTGCCTTGAAGAAAACGTAACACTCTACTAAGAGAAGATCTTCAGGGAGAAGATGTCCACACCTGGCTTCCTTTTCCAAACCCCAAGCTGTGTTCCTTATGGCATTCCTAATTTTTCCCATAAATGCTAAGCAGATAAGTATACATATTAGCATGTGGCAAAGAGAATCAGGATTGTGGCCGCTGGCTCCACCCCCAACCCCCATTTTTGCAGGAGTCTATTTGTTTTGGGGCACTGGCTTCCTATATGCAATATACCCCTTGCAGAAGGGGAAGGCACAGTTCACACAAACATGGAAGCTGGGGGCCGGGCCAGTGTGAATGATTCCAGTCTCCCATGCATTTCTTTGTAATTTCACTGGTTGCACAAGGCTCTTGTGTAGCTCATTCACTCCTCTTTGGCAAAGAACGAGTTTACAGTTAACACAGCCCCTTGCTCGGGTGAGAGAATCAGAGAGGGTGGAAGGTTATGCAAGTAACTACCAGGTTTCCGTTGGTTTCCAAAGGGACACAAACAACTGGCAGCAGGATTGTGAACTGAAGCATGTGTAGTTTAATGCAGCTGCAGCGAGGGGTCAGGCATCAGTGGCAGGGGCCACCCTTTGCACGCCGGTAGGGTCCCAGGTTCAACGGCTGCATCTGAAGGGAGTTCAGGTTGTAGGAGTCAGGAAAGTCCTGAAGAGACAGGCAGAGCAGACCATGCCAGGCTAGATGGAGCAGCAGCCGGACTGTGGCTGCTTCACACGTTCCTTCAGCCTATTCGCAATCCCCCTCCCCTTTCATTATTCATGTGTATAGAGCGTATACTACTTACTGGCAGGGCTTTTTTTCAGGGAGAACGCGGGGGAACAGAGTTCCGGAACCTCTTGAAAATGGTCACATGGCTGGTGGCCCCGCCCCCTGATCTCCAGACAGGGGGGAGTTGAGATTGCCCTCTGCACCGCTCAGCAGCGTGGAGGGCAATCTCGACTCCCCTCTGTCTGAAGATCAGGGGGTGGGGCCACCAGCCATGTGACCATTTTCTCCGAGGGCAACCCACTGAGTTCCACCACCTCTTTTCCCAAAAAAAAGCCCTGCTTACTGAGGCGCACATGCATCTCTGCAAATTTCTCAAAAAACAGAAATTTAACACAACTGTGCATACTGTCACATGGCCGGCAGTGTTTATGTTCACAAATGCACATCTATAAAATAGCATGCAAATATATCTTGATTCTCCATTTACGTGATCCCCTCCCCTAATATTTGACCAATTGTCATATGGGTACCAGTAATGCAATCTATGAAGTCTGGTTGTTTGTTTGTTTGTTTTTTAAAGGAACAATAGAAGGTCCCTTCGGCACCAGAAATGCCAAAATCTGGGGGGAAATTTATATAAGGAGAGTTTGGGAAGATGCTTAGGAGCACTATGTTAACACTTTTCTTAACATATCAGGTGAAAACAGCCCGACAGAAGTCTTTTCCAAACAGGCATGTTTATGATTCAACCTCACCTGAAGGCTGGTGTCTGTGAATAGGCCATTATAGACATTAGAGACATCACACTACAGATAAAACTCCCTATCACTGTTGTTGCAGTGCAGAGCTACAAAAAACACCAGACATGTTTGTAGATAACTTGATCTTGACCATCTTTATTAAGAATAACAATTATTAGGTTTACACTGTTCTGTATGCTCAGCAGGTAGAAATACCTTATTTTACAATCATTTAATAATATCAAACCAATTAATGCCGTTTCATGTTACAGACATACCAGATAACCAGAGTGTGTTGCTGAGCAAAAATCAATTTGTTTGCAAAAGGCCATTATATAGCATGCAATAATAAGAAATCCGTTTTCTCATAAATGCCAGCCTGAAAAGCTTTTTGCAGATTCATTTTTTATTAATAGATCCTAATGTGGATAAAGCAGGCTACAGGGGAACATTTGCAAAATATTGCGTTTCTCAAAAGCTGCGACTGATAATCCATAGACATGGGCAAACGATCTACTTGCTAGTGGACCTAAATGACCGTTAATTGCAGAGCTGTGGGATAGACCAATTTACACACTGCAGACTGAGGTGCACCTGCCATAATTATCCCAGTTATGTGGTAGTTACTGCTGCATCACTCCAGCTCCCAATTCTTCCTGCTCACGTGCTGAAACTCTGCTGTGATGTGTTTGGATTCCTCAGCTAGAAGGTGGCAGGCAAACTTTCATGAGAGACAGCTGATCTTCCATTGCCAATTTCCCTTTGCAAGGTGTGGTTCCTGGCAGTGTTGGCCTTGCTCCAGAGCACAAGGCAACAGCCCAGATCAGTACCTGTGGAAACTGTGTTCCCTATCACAAGCTGATTACATTTTGCATTGCACTTTTGCACCCTTCTTTGCACGCACACACCCCGCCCCGCTTCTGATTGGGATGTAAAGGTTCACGGAGAACCATTCCTACTTGTATCTGACAAAGGGAGCTTTGACTCTTGAAAGCTCATACTCTGGAAATCTTGTTGATCTTTAAGCTGCTGCTGAACTCAACTCTCGCTCTCCCTGGACAGGAAACTTGAAAGACCACACATGGAGGAGGACGGGTCCGGTTGTGGCTGTGAGCCACGGTGAGTAGGGGGCCCCCTCCTAATCCACAGGAAGCAAAATTCTGAATACCAGTTTTAGGAAGCAGCAGGGCTTTTTTTCTGGAGATCAGGGGGCGGGGCCACCAGCCATGTGACCATTTTCAAGAGGTTCCGGAATTCCGTTCCACCGCGTTCCAGCTGAAAAAAAGCCCTGGGAAGCAGCCTCAGGAGAAGGCCTCGGCGTCTGTGCCCTGTTTGTTGGCCCTCAGGAGGACAACTGCTGGGGCAGTGTGCAGAACAGGATCCTTGACTGGATGCAACACTGGTGTTGCTTCCTTATGTTCTTTCTTTCTTTACTAAACAGTGCAAAACCCTAAGGCTTTTGCATCACATCATCCCGCAGATTCTCCGGTGTCTGACTGACACCATCAAATGCACCTGCATACTCTGCTTCCTTAAAGCGAAGATCCTCTACTTCCCTGTGAGAGTATCAGGGAAGAACTGTACTCTTCTTCAGCCAGGTCCCTTTGGAGTCTAGCAACGGCTTCATTTGTGCAAGCCAGTCAAGAGAAGCTTTAAAGGTCCTGCTTGTGACTCATTTCATATCTGAATGTTGATCGTGCAGCCAGACAGTTCTGCAGTGAAGGTATCGTGCTCTGGGGCCGTGGATTCCCCAGTAAGTGTCTTCAACAGAGTGCAAAGCCACTGACCATATTCCTTGCTGAGGTCTGAAGACAGAGACCTGTAAAAAGCAGACCGAGAGAGATATCTCTCAGATTCCTTTCTGTCACGAGATTTCTTCATGACCGATAGGAGAGTGACGGTCCCCTGTGGACCTTGCGCTTAAGCAACTGCTGGCCATTTAATGGAGGGCACTCTTAATTTAGGTGATGCATTTTGATAAACAAACTAAATCATGTAACCCTAATGAAAACATATGGGCGAGTGAGGCGATGGAAGTGAATTGGGATTTGGGTCCCACGGGTGAATTGTGGAGCTCCACTGGCTGCTTCTGGTCCGCAGGCCCGTCCAGAGCCACGGTCATCATTTCCCTGCTGTTGGTGGAAGGACCTGCTCCTAGTGCACCTGCATACCTCTCTGCCTGCACACCAATTTATTTTTTATTTACTTCATTTATACCCTGCCTTTCTCCCCAAGGCTCCAGTCCTTACATTGTTCTATTCTCCTTTGTTTTACCCTCACAACAATCCTATGAGGCAGATAAGGATTGGCGGGGTGGAGAAATGGGAGGAGCAACATCAGCTACATCACAACATCACTTCTCGGAAAAAAACATAAAAGTTTCTGGCAATACCTAGAGCTACCTAGCCTCATTTCTGAGTGTTACCTGGAAGTGATGTCACAATGTAGCCAACGCTGTTGTTTCTCTTTAGCTTTCACTGCTGCTTAACGTGACAAGCAGGCAAACAAGGCTACCGGCAGGATGCCTCCCTGGGATGGACAGCTGGCAGCCCTCAAGGGAGATTAGGCTGAGAGGATGTGACTGGTCCAAGGTTACCCTGAGACTGGGGGTCTGAACCTGGGTCTCCCAGATCCTTGTCTGACACTCTAACCAGTGCACCATGCTGGCTGTCTCAAAGGGAGCACCAAAATAGTGAGGGGGTGGGCCCTCTTGCCCTGCTGCCCATGGCCTTGATTTTGGCACTGGCAAGACTGTAACTCTAGACCCCCTTCTTCCTGTCACATCATGTCCTGTGTTGTGTTTGCAGCTCATTAGGTCCCCTGCTGCCTTGAAGGACTAGAAAGGCCAAAGTCCACGGCTCTGTGATATTCCGCTTTGTGAATTTCTGCTCTGTGAAATAGATGGGAGGGGGTAGATTTGTGCATTCCATTCAAAATGGGACTCAAAGTGGCCACCCCCACCTCGGCCACTCATCCGTTTTTTCAAAAATTGCAACCCACGCCTCAATTGTCCAGTCTTTGGATTCTTTCCCTTCAGCTCTTCCTTTTGCACGTATCACCATCACATCCTCCGCAGCTGCCAGAAATAAAAGAGAATGCAGCTTGCTCTGGTGTTAACCCATCTGCTCTCTAACATCCTGAATAATGAGGAGACCCTCAGACACTCCATCTTATTCTGTGAAAGAGGCACATAAAGAGATTCAGCAGTGTTAACAAATGGGGAAAGGAAAATATATATTTATTTTTAGTAGGGAAGAATGGAAACGCCAAAGGCATTGTGTATTTATGAGCTCCTGCATGTATCACTCTGATAGCAATGCAAATTCTGCAGATCTTTTCTGCTTCCACATCTCTGACATTTACCAAACAGAATCCTGTTATTTGACCTCCTCTTGTAAACATTGACTCTGCGCTCCCACTCATAATAGATTTCTGTCTGTTTTACCCAGGCTGAATGTTTCCACTGGGAATATTGTTACATATTTCAGCTGGAAATTCACCTGCACCAGCTGTGATGCTGAACATAAAAAACACACCAGCCAAACTCCCCAGGTCTCTTAACAGACTCCTGCTGCCTTATTGCCATGAAGCCCCGTTCATCTGAAGACAGCAGGCAAAGAGCTTCTATCCAGACAGTTTCTCCTTATCTGAGCTCAAGGGAAAGACCTAGTGGTCTTCCATGAAACCTTGAATCCTCTAGAGGTGAGACAGCAGAGGGGTCACCAGAGACCAGGCTTTCCAAATGCATTACTTAAGGTCCCTCTGACCCTTCTCCAGGTTCGGCAGTGAGAATATCAGACAATGGAGCTGAAAGACCACTTCTGGCCTTCCTCTGCAACAGAATCGCAAGAAAGCATCGGGTATGTTCTCTTCTATCTGCTTCTCATGAAGGCAGCAAACTTGTATCTGCTCACATAACTGAGCGCTTCTCCAAACAACCCCCTGCATAGTGAAAGCTAGCATGCCGGGGAGGCTGGGTAGGACTTTGTTCCCTGACAAGCTAGTTTTCTGTGTGAAGAGACTGCTTTGTATAGATGCAATTGTTAGCAGCCAGACCCCTCCTCCCGCTGAGGGGCAGTTTATAGATATAAAATCTTCAGCTCTGTTCCTCATATAGCATAAGTGCAAAATACTGCCTGGCACGACGTGGGTCCCAGCCAGGTAAAAGCCTGGGAAATATTTTAAAAGGAGAGTCAGAGCGGCTGGCTAACTAAAGCCCCCCCACACACACAAACTCACCCCAGAGGGATGCATAATTTAGAACAATGAGGCTCCCGGGAACCTCCTGGCTAACCTCGTCCACACCCTGCCTCACTTCCCTCCCCCACTCAGCTTGATTATGCACCACCTCAAGCTATTCAGCGAACCTGGTAGTTTTTCCCGTTCAGTACTCAAAGGGTCATCAGGTGCCATTCACACCTGTAGTCCATCTCAGGAAGACCCATTAAGCCTCTCCAAACTCCATTGGCCACCTCCAGAGAAACCCATTAAGTCACTGTTTGGGGGGCAAAGACGTCAGCTTGAACCAGGGAACATTTTGCCCTATATTTGGACTCCCTAGCTACTAGTTCCAGAGGAGTTAGCCGTGTTAGTCTGTAGTAGCAAAATCAAAAAGAGTCCAGTAGCACCTTTAAGACTAACCAATTTTATTTTATTGTAGCATAAGCTTTCGAGAATCAAGTTCTCTTCATCAGTTCGGATCAGGCATCTGATGAAGAGAACTTGATTCTCGAAAGCTTATGCTACAATAAAATAAAATTGGTTTGACCTAGCTACTAGTGAGAGTGAGTGTGTTCTTGGATCTGTCCACATGCTTCCAAATCCACTTGGGCCTCTTCTCTTCTGTTCTCTGTGAAACGCTGGTCATTTTGCTGCTGCCTTTGTGGACCTTTATCCTTGAGACTAATAACTCTCTCTCTCTCTCTTCTCTAAAACTACTTTGTCCCCTTTTCCTCCCTGATTCTCTCTTAGTTAGCCTCAGATGGGTGCTGGGTGTGGTTTTCTGAACATTTGCCCTTTCCTTTCTCTTTAATAAAAAGACCCCTTTTCTGGTTGAATATCTGCCTGGCTAATTTCAAGAGTTCTCTTAAGGGAATAATCCCCATAAACAGAGGTGGAGAATCCCAGTTTTCCCCTCTCACTTGTCTCCTTTAAGCTAATTCCCCCAACTGATCAGGAGACTGCCTATTTGGGTAACACGCTTACATCTGCAACCCGAAGCAGTATAAACCAGACAAAAGGTTAACCACCTGAGTAAGCACACAATCCTTTACACACAAGGTTGCCCTGGCTGTCCTTGAAGTGTCTGAAAATACTGCCTAGAATGTGCTCCAGGATCATCTGCACCACGCGAGTGTTCCTTGACAGACCCACGTATCCTGTTGTTGATCTGATTTGTGACCAGTCTTTGTGATTCAATTTATATAAAATAAGGTCTCTATAAAACTTTCCCATTGTCATGCTTTAACTTGTTGTATATTGATTTTATCCTTTTTCCCCCTCAGCCACTCTGAAGCAATGATTGTCCTGTCTGTACTGGTAGCCAGGGTATGTAAGATCAATGCTCCATGCACGGCGCGTGATGAGCAATGGGCCACCCATAGCTCATATCATCTTCCTGGAGTCTCAGATCTGAGCAGAGGCACCCTTTTTTTTGTTTAAATGGGACAAGAAGGAATGGCCAAGATTCTTAGAAAGTCTTTTAAGGATTCATAGAAAAAACAATTCAATTCAAATTGCTTGTGGTTACTGCTCAAGAGCTCTTCGTAATAACTACAGAAATGCAAGCAGCACAGATCACTCACCCTGCCCCCCCCCCCAACTTCTTTGACATCCACCACTCATGGAACCGTTTATTAGCATGGAGGACTCCGTGCGGCAGCCAGAAATAGAAGCGCTCTTCAGCAACCACCACCTGTGGTCTGAAACCTGTGGGGTGCAATTGACCTCCCACCCACAAACATGCTCCTCTCCTCCCTCCATGGCTCCCATGGATCCGAATCCTTACTGCACACTGTAAGAGCAAGAGGGTTCACTGCATGGCTGCTTTGCATCCCCACAAATAATATTTGCAGATCTGCTGCTAGCTTATGAATTTTATTTGGGAGCAGAAAGTAATGGATATTCCTGACTCCTTTTCAGAACTGTATCCCAAGGGAGTGGAGCATTAATGTATAGTCTGAGGACATGGGGAAATGGAGGATGATTCAACCGTTTGTCCCAATCTCCTTGTCATTCAAAGCATCTTGATCGTTTTCTGGAATTATACTTGCAATTGCAAGGACATCATAATGGGGGAGAGAGAGAGAGAGAGAGAGAGAGAGAGAGAGAGAGAGAGAGAGAGAAATGTCTTGTATGAAATATTATACTTGCATGCCTTGTAAAAGAAATCCTCCTCTGAAGATGACAGCGATAGCCATCCCATTATCCTATCATATAACTGTAGTTAAAAAAATATACCATTGCACATCCAAAGAGAAAGCAGAACAGGCAACATCTCAGAAAAGGCTCTTAGCTTTCACAGAGTTTGAGGCACGTCTAATGATTTGTTCCTAGGTGGAAGCTTTATAGTCATCTGGCTTGTTTCATACCCTTTGCCAACGCCTCTAGTTTGCAGTCACCAGAGTGTCCAAATTAAGGAAGCTGCTCACAGCTGTATTTTCTTCTGCTGGCTTTTCAACACCCTGCGGCCTCCAACCTTTCCTTTCTCCAGTGATCCCTGTCAATCAGGGATCCTGTCATGAAAATGATTGCCTTGTTACCCAATTAGGTGGTCTCCTTAATTAGTTAGGGGAATTAGCTTTAAAGGAGAAAAATGATAACTGAGATTCTCCACCTTTGTTTACAAGTATTATTTCCTCAGAGAACTCTCAAATAAATCAGGCAGATGTACAACTGGAAAGGTTTTTTTTAATTAAAGGATAAATAAAAGGGCATAGGCACAAAACCACACACAGTACGCATATAAGACTAAGAGAAAATCAGGGAGGAAAGGGGGAGAAAGCAGTCTCAAAAAGGGCGATAGTTACCAGTCTTGAAGAGAGTTCCATGAAGACAGCAGCAAAATGACCAGCATTACACAACGAAGAGAAGAGGCCCAAATGGATTTGGGGGTGTGTGAACAGGTCCCAAGACACACACACACTCACTGGTGGCTAGGGAGTTCAGTTATAGGGGGAAATGCTCCTTGGGACTAGCTGACATTTTACTCCCCTAAAACAATAACTTGTCCGGAGGTTGAACAATAAGTTGGGAGAGGTTTGATGGGTCCTATCTGGAGTAGACTATATGTGAAAAAGTGCTTGATGATCCTTTAAGCACCCGATGGGAAAAGCTACCTGGTTTGCTGAATAGCTTGATCGGGGTAGGTGGGTGCAGGGAAGTGAGAATAGGCATTGAGATAAGTAAGGAGTTTCCTGGGAGATTTGTTTTTCTAAGTTATGCATCTCTCTCCGGGGTGTGGAGGGGCGTCAGTCAATCAGCCACTCTGACTCACACTCTGGTAATTTTCCAGGCTCCTGCCGGCTGACATTCGCTCTGGGCCAGGCAGTGCCTTAGGATATATGAGAAAGGGGTGTTTATGATATGCCATCTATAAACTACCCCCTTAGCACTGAGGAGTCTGACCACACCAGTTAGCCAGTCAGATTTTGGCCTTTGTTCCCCTGTTCTGAGAATGCAGGGTATTAGGGCTATGAGGGCTAGAATTCCCAGATTTGGCCCTGCCCTCACTCCCTCTGGGAAACTGAAGCCCCTGCAGGTTTCCCCATAGGATTACTCCCCCGCCCCCACCCCTGCCCCTCAATCCCATGGCTGTTTATAAATATAAAAAATCACAGCAGATCCAGGCAGAGGTCATCTGCCATCCTGTCTATTATGTTCTTATTACTGGAAGAGAAACGTCTCTAATTCTTGCTCAAGTCAGTCCTGGAGTAATCAGTTCCTTCAGAAGAATGGCACAGAGGTAGCACTCCAAAGTCCAGAAGGACTACAGCTCTGTTTCCTTGGACAAAGAAACAGACCAAGAGTTTCTCACTTTAAAAGTCAGTCCCGTGTTATCACTACTGAAAATCCTTCATTTAAACACATTTGTGATAATGAGCCGATAGGAAAACGAGAGTGTTTATCACAGAGAGCAAGAAGGGATTAAGTTAAATTTTCTCTAGATTTAAACCAAATCGGTTTTGACCAATTTCAGCTTTTTTATGCCTTCATTATTCTGCATCTGAATGCAACACCAGGTGCTCTTCCTCAGTAAAATGGCCATTATGGGCATTAACTAGCATTCAAGATATTTTCTGCAGGAAGCATTCAGAACGGACACTTAGATTTAGCACTTAGGCAAATTCACAAAGCAGGCGTCTGCCCCCCCTTCTCACAGCCACAGTCACTTATCTCTACATGACTCTCCATGCTATGAATGCCCCCGTTTTTAAAAATCCAGAATATCGGCTATCTGCCCTTTATAGGAAGTTTAAACTTTATTCTTCATCTCCTGTCAGTGTTTAAATGGAACAATAACCAGCAGACTAAGGGGTGGAGAAGATCGATCTCGTTCTTTTTCCTTCTTTTTCAAAGCAACTCTTTTAATATTAATGCCAGTTCGTGGGTTGCCAGTCCGATTCAAACGGTCCTGGCAAACCCATACTGAGGAATGAGAACACTTAAATCAACAAAAGGGACTTCCCGTTGCCCCTCAGTCACGGTCAGGGCCCAGGAGACCCCCTTGGCACCCACGTCTCCCGCTTTGCCCCTCTCGCACTGCCCATCCCCCCATCCCCCAGAGACCTGTGTGCCTTCGCACAGCACAGCCTCCTTAAGCACCAAGGTAGGGTTGCCACTTACCTGACAGAGGCAGGCAACCTCCCACTGGTGCTCCCCGTCCCCTGAGCTTGCTTAGTGGAGCAGTGGCAGAAAAACTGTGGGGAGGCGAACACAACATTGGGCAACATGTCGACATCACGTCCGGTGGGGCATGGGCTTTGGAGGGGCCACACCAGAGGGAAGGAGCCCTGCAGCATCAGCCTCTGTGACGGGAAGCTAGTAGGAAGTCTCTGGATTAGCTAAGCCTCCTATGAATGTTGGGCATCTGGCCTTCTTCCCTTGCCCAGTCAACAGAGCAGCAGATTCTGTTAACTTTGCTTCAGCTGAGCCCAGCATCCAATGTTCTGCGATAAGCAATTTTTTCCAAGGTGGGCACTGGGCATTCAAACAGGTTGTCTCTAGATGTATCTGTTGAGTCATCCACCCCTTTTGGTCTAAGGCCAAACGGAGAAATCACGTGGTGGTGGGCTGGGCCAGGGTGGTGGCGGTTCTGGCCTCTTTTTCCTCCACTGCTGCCCCACCATGAGCAGGCTTTTAACACTGGGGGGGGGGGCGTTGCTTTCCCTCTCTACGGTAAGAGCCACCTGAGACGGATGCAGCAGCACGGGAAAGGGAGGCTCAGTGTGGGAGGGGGCCAGGCACTGTGGCGTGTGCTGCGGTGGTGCCGGTAAAGTTTGCCAAGAGCAGGGGGAGAGGGATTGGGGGGCTCAGGGCCTGGGGCAAATTTTTCCAAAGGCAAAATTAAATGTCCATTTGAAGATTTTTCTACAAGGAAGTGATCTAAAGAATACTGAAAGGTTCATGAAAAGATTTTAGTTATTTCCAATTGGGAGAATAACTAAACTTAGGGAAAACTGAATTACAAGATGAGCATTTTGACATGGAGATATTAGAAGACACAAGAATTGGGTATTCTCTCTTTCCCCCCCCCCTCCTCATTTTATGTGAGTGGAGAACTCCTGGCACATAAAGATTACATTGTACTCTTATCATTTATGTGGCGGAACACTCCTGCCCTCCAGGCCTTTGTATCGATTTGATAAAGCCTCTCGTTTCTGTTGTCTGCTTTTATGGCCTGTCTGGGCTGTCAAATTTCTCTCCTGCTCTGAAGGTATTTTACTGGCATACACTAAACCTCTGAATGTGAAAAAGTATAAACTCAATGCTGTAAAAGAATTTTTCAATATATAATATCAACTGCTTTGTTTTTGAATATCATGCCTGTTTTATGGTTGATTTATGGTGTGGTGCTATAATTCCAAAGGAACAACTATCCCTCCCAACACACACAAGCTGCTAGCTGTTCATGTAGTTAAAGCCCTTAACAAGTCCTACTTTGAATTCATTTGTAACTAACCACTATGTTTCAATATTGTCTTACATATTAGGCTATGGCCTAATATTTAGACCGTTTGCTAAAGCGGTAAGTCAGCATGGTGTGCACGGATTCACATGCTAGGTCTGTCTCCACAGTGGTCTCTCAGAACAATTTTGCTTACATTTTAAAAAAAACAACATTCATTCATTCATTTAATAGTCAGCCTTTCTCACTGAGATTACACAGTGTAAGTCAATATGATCAATTGATGGGGCAATAAACAATACATAGAGCATGAATTGCAGAACTTTTAAAAATCATTTGGACACATGGGAAAGAAGCGGTGGAGGAATTTCACCTGGCCTTCTGCAACTTCGTCCCCACTGGTAACCTGACGATGAATCAGTCCACACAGGAAGGGCATTTTCTAGACACCACTGTACAAATACTTGACGGAAGCTTAAGAGCCGCCTCATGCAGGAAACCTGCTGATCAGCAAACGTACCTACGTGCCCCCAGTCTCCACCCTAAGCACACCAAAGAATCCTTCAGCTACCGCCAAGCCCTCTGTGACAGCCGCATCTGTTCCAATCCCTCTGACAGAGATTCTCACCTGCAGGATCTACAGCTGACATTTTTGGAATTACAATACCCACCTGGTGCAGTAAGGAAACAGATCAGCAAAGCCAGAATAATACCAAGGGACAACCTGCTACAAGATAGACTCAAATGAAACAACAACGGAACACTGCTGGTGGTCACGTACAGCTCTCAGCTAAAACCAGTTTGACCAGTGCGACCTGCAACCTATGCAATGATAATCCTCTCTCACAAGCATTGGGAGGCAATCCTTTTCTTGGCCACAGGCAGCCCCCTAACCTTAAACAACTTTACACTCACCATGATGTACTTTCTAACACAGACTCTCGGGCTGGGGCCTGCAATAAACCAAGATACCAGCTCTGTCCCATATTTCCTCTGACAGCATGATCGCTGGACTGAGCAACACCATTTCACCGCCCAGAGCCCCTGGGATGGGCGGTATATAAATTGAATAAATAAATAAAATAAATTATACCTTCTCGGGTTCATTAACATGCTCATCTCCCAACATTATATATGCCAGCAATGCTCTTCCATTCTCTACATCAGACAAACAGATAAGTCCCTATGCAAAAGAACAAACGGTCATAAATCTGACATTAAAAATCACAATACTCAAAAACCAGTGAGAGAACATTTAAATCTTCCAGGACATTCCATTGCTGAACTAAGAGAACATTTTAATCTTCCAGGACATTCCATTGCTGACCTGGATTTCAGTAAAGCTTTTGATAAGTTTCCCCATGACATTCTAATGGGTAAAATGGAAGAGTGCAGACTGGACTATAGGACAGTTCGATGGATAGGGAACTGGTTAGAGGACCGCACCTAAAAAGTGGTGGTCAATGGCGTTTCATCAGATTGGAGGGAGATGTCCAGTGGGGTACCGCAGGGCTCGGTTTTGGGCCCAGTACTTTTCAATATTTTTATCAATGATCTGGATGAAGGGGTAAATGGGATCATTAAATTTGCTGATGATATCAAATTGGGAGGAATGGCAAACACCCAAGAAGATAGAGTTAAAATTCAACAAGACCTGAATACTCTGGAGAAGTGGGCGGTTGTGAACAGGATGAAATTCAACACAGATAAGTGCACAGTATTCCATCTGGGCCATAAAAATGTGAAGTACAAATACTGGATGGGGGATACACTTCCAGGCAGTAGTGTATGAGAAAGAGATCTTGGGGTAAGAGTGGACTGTATACTAAATATGAGCAGTCAGTGCGATGCGGTGGCAAAAAAGGCTAATTCAATCCTGGGTTGTATCAAAGGGGCCATAGCATCGAAATCACAGGAGGTCATAGCCCCTCTCTATACTGCCTTGGTCAGGCCACACCTGGAGTATTGTGTGCAGTTCTGGAGGCCTCACTTCAAAAAGGATGTGGAGAAAATGGAGATGGTGCAGAGGAGAGCGACAAGAATGATCAGGGGTCTGGAGACTGAGCCCTACGAGGAAAGGCTGAGGGCCTTGGGAATGTTTAGTTTGGAGAAGAGGAGGTTGAGGGGGGACATGACTGCTCTCTTTAAATATTTGAAAGGCTGTCATTTGGGGGAGGGCAAGGAGATGTTCCAGTTGGCAGCAGAGGGTAGGACCTGAAGCAATGGGCTTAAATTACATGCAGAAAGGTACTGGCTGGATTTTAGGAAAAACTTTTTCACAGTCAGATTAGTTCAAAGGTGGAATCAGCTGCCTAGGGAGGTGGTGAGCTCCCCTTCACTGGCAGTTTTCAAGAAGAGGCTGGATGAATACTTGTCAGAGATGCTTTAGACTGATCCTGCACTGGGCAGGGGGTTGGACTAGATGGTCTGTATGGCCCCTTCCAACTCTGTGTTTCTGTGAAGAGCGGAGTCCTCAAACAAAGAAACTTCAAAGGAAGATTACAATAAGAGATTGCTGAAAATCGGTTCCTTCAGAAATTCAAAACACAAATTCTGCATTTTCCTTCCCTGCTCTAGTCAAGCTATTATATTTCACATTGTACCTCTGCATTCTGTCTTACTTCTTTGCAACACCCTTCCCACATTCTGACTGGGATAAAAAGACTCGGAGATCCCCATTCCTGCTTATATTTGACAGGAAGAATGTCCTAAGGATTTCACGTTTTTCACATGTCTCTGCTGTATATTCTCTAAAAGGGCTTATAATTAGTATATAAATCCTAGGAACCCCTGAAGGATCCTCCCGACGACTAGCCTGTGTACTTGGGCTCCTGTGGCCCCAAACTCTTCCTCTAGGTTTCTATATGGCTCTCCGTGTTCTAAGGATAGACCAGAGGGCTCCTCCGAGTCAGAAACAACCAATAGCAAAGAAGAAAGCTCAGAGGTCAAAAGGAATAAATTGATATTAAGAATTTTTAAATTTTTGAATGTATTTTTTTGAATTTCAAAGTGCAAAGTGCTAAAATGTCAACATGCAATCTCTAATAATTAATACACATAAATGTCAACAGATCATCCCATAAATATCCAAATATACAATTATGTACAAATACAATCAGGAATCCAACCGGTAAAGTTCCATCCTATGACAATAATACAAGTCTTCCAGAGATATACTCTGTGATGTAATTCTGGGCCAAGCTACAAGTGACAAATGACACTTGAACAGCAAGTGGATTGAGTGGAGGGCAAGTGAACAGGGAGAAATACACTTGCTGTTCAAGTGTCATTCGTCACTTGTAGCTTGGCCCTCTATTTGCTTGTTCCTTTATAGGTGTTAAAATGGAGTTTTCTTCAGTCCAATGGTTATAGTAGGTGGCTAAGCATGTGCTCAAAACCCTGACGGGTACTGCCAGCTTGTTATTCCATTTCGGCAAATTCTTTATCAAAGGCTCTTAATTATACATACTGTAATTAAATTGTGGTAAAATAAAGTTATTAACAAAATAAACAAAATATTAAATCACTAAAAACATGTCGTCATTTTCTGCCATCAGTAATAAAATTACAGTCACTCCAAACTATTAAAAGCTTTAAAATGTACATATTGTGAAAAAGTTACAATGAATTATAAATAAAATTAACTAAATATTAAATCACTATAGACTTATCATTTCTTATCATGAATGAACTTACAGTCACTCCAACACCAAGATTTTCATCTCCAGGAAAGAATCCTATGGACCATTGCCCTAAGGTGTTACTTACTTCCCCTTACAGCTTTTAACCCATTTTCTGCAGCCGCAAAGTTCAAATTTAAAGATACAGTGTCACATTATAGGTAACAAGAGTAGTCAATTGCATTATTTAAACCATGAGGGGTCAAAGTCCTAAGTTTGAATATCCATTCAGATTCCTTTTGCAATAGTCTCTGCTGTACACCATGGCTCAAATAAAGTTTGGTCACAGTAAGAACAGACCCTTTCAGTCACCCAGGAAGTAGATTCCCCCGTTTAGTCACCCAGGAAGTAGATTCCCCTGACACCAATGGAAATGGAAACTGAATGGTTTAACTAACCATTTGGTTAGCTGTGTTTTGCTACGTATTGATGAGCACTCAACCATTAAATCTGCTAGTATTTATTTAGAAAATGTATATCTGAAAAAGATAAACACAGTGGGTTAGCATCTTTGGATGTACAGAAAATGAGACGGTGTTTTTGGCTTTTAAGGATACTTGTGATGGACCCTTTATATTAGCTAGAGACACATAAAGTGGTGGGAGATTTGCCACATGGTGCAACTTGCCATGGAGTTTCTGGATATTTTGATCAAGCAATTAGGGGAGAAGGCAGAGGGAAGGAATTATACCGGCTCCTGAGGTAATCCACAGTCCGGACTGTGTACTGACAGAGCCTTTTCATACCTGCTGTCCCTCTAGGGAAATGACATTGCTGCCTCCCAGGACACCCTTTCCCCCAAGCACAACCCATTACAAGTCTCTCTCTGTTCGCCTTCTCATGGCCCCTCTCCTAAGAAGCCATTCAGGATGAAGAGGGAGACAAAAGAAAAAGATTGCCTCACAGACATCGTGCATATCCTTTCAAAGATCATCTTATCCCAAACTGACTGGTATGCAAGGCCCTAAACCCACTCCATGTACTCCGTGATACTCCACGTACTCCCGTGTCTCCAGCCTCTTCCAAAATAGGTGCTGGCGCATAGCTGTACCCCCGTTTAGTCACCCAGGAAGTAGATTCCCCTGACACCAATGGAAATGGAAACTGAATGGTTTAACTAATGGCTTTAATTGTATATATTTAACAACACGGAACCAGGTTTATTAAGAAGAAAAGTAAAAAATTCAAAGCCATGCAAATATCTAATATCTGGGCTATGTTAGTTGGAGACATAAACTAATCAGAGGGTTCAAGAAGGGATTTGAAGGCTGTCTGTCCAGGCTACTGACATATTCTTTCCCCATGCCATAACCTGTATTGTAGAGCTGTATTCCCTTCCCTCCTCCACTTCCACCCCCTTAGCATAATTTCTCTTAATCCAGCAAAAGTGCTAGCGGCTTATATTGTCTATGGCAATAATACAATTGTTATGCTAACAATGTTATTGTTGCTAAAATCTCCATCCCACCCCAGCTGCCATTTGCAGACAGGTTTATTTGATCAGCAGAAAGGTCACCATAGTTTGTGCTTCCAAGCCAAAGGGGCTGACTGAGCAGCCAATAATGTCAGGAGCATCAATTTTTTTTCTTCTTAACAATGCTGTTTGCTTCCTTGCCATACAAAAGAGAGGCAGGCAGGCAGGCAGGCAGCCAGTTGTGCCACTCAGTCAGATTCAGGGTTGCACTACTGATAAGTTGCAGTGAACAGTTCTTGTCCGCCACACACAGGTAACTGGACCCCTGTCACCCCTTGAAGACACCAGAAATGTGTTCCTCCCCCTCCAGAATCAGAGATCCAGAGGAGTTAGCCGTGTTTGTACTTGCAAAATAGTAAAGAGTCCAGTAGCACCTTTAAGACTAACCAACTTTATTGTAGCATAAGCTTTCGAGAGCCACAGCTCTCTTCTGCATCTGATGAAGAAAGCTGTGGTCCTCGAAAGCTTATGCATCTGACAAAAAGAGCTGTGGTTCTCGTAAACTTATGCTACAATAAAGTTGGTTAGTCTTAAAGGTGCTATTGGACTTTTTACTATTCTCCAGTATCAGAACAGCCAAAGAGCGACTTTAGCCAGGAAGGTGCTTCCAGGGTAGCTGGGCAATCGAGCAGAGGCAGGCAGGCAGCCAGGCAGGCAGAGGCCCAGCTGCTGGGGCCAGTCTCCATCCAGCATCCGTAGTTGCAAGGAGCTCACTGAACACAGCTGGGGACGACTCCTGGCTGAGAGCCAGTGTGAGCCAGGAAAAAGAAAGGTAAAGGCAGTCCCCTGTGCAAGCAACGAGTCATTACTGACCCATGGGGGGACGTTGCATCACGGCATTTTCTTGGCAGACTTTTTGTTACCGGGTGGCTTGTCATTGCCTTCCCCAGTCATCTACACTTTACCCCCAGGAAACTGAGTATTCATTTTACTGACCTCGGAAGGATGGAAGGCTGAGTCAACCTTGAGCTGGCTATCTGAACCCAGCTTCCGCTAGGATCAAACTCAGATCATGAGCAGAGCTTGGGCTGCAGTACTGCAGCTTACCACTCTGCACCACAGGGCTCATAGTGTGAGCCAGAGTAGGTGCCATTGGGATAGGCAGAGCAGGACTGGGCAGTGGCCTCTCCACCCCTGCGGTTTGTTTGTTAAAGGCTTTATACCCCACCTTTCCACACAGGCCAAGGCAGCTTACAAAACTGTTTAAACATTTCCAAGTTAAAACCAAGATAAAAAGGTGCCTGTTCTTCATGCCCCCTCAAAAGCCCTGGCAGGGAAGCAAGCCTTATGGTGCTTCCTGCTGATCTCCTAGGAAGGGGCTCCCCTCAGCTCCTCAGGGAGGCCATTTCACTGAGCAGCGGTCACAATGGGCAAGGCCCTGGCTCTAACCAGTGCCAGGCAAGCTACCCTAAATGTTAGGCTGTGGATTGTAGTTGGCATGAAGGGGCATATGGAAAGAGGCAGTCCTTTGAATATGTGGGTTGCAGGTTGTGAAGGGCTTTAAAGGTCATGATGACCAGCACCTTGAATTGAACTGGGAAACAAAGTGCCAGCCAGTATAGCTATTACAAATGTGTAACATATATTCCTGGCAGATAGCCCCTGACAATAGTCGGGCTGTCACATTCTTAACCAGTTTTAGTTTCCAGGTTGTCTTCAGGGGCAGACCCACAGACAGCATTTTGCAGTAACCCGACATGGATCAGCATGGGCAGATCAGCTGAGTCTAGGCAACAAGAGTGTTGGCCCATCAGATGCAGCTGATAGAAGGGGCACCTGGCCCCCGTGCCTTCCTGCTTCTCGAAGAGAAGGCCGGGTCCATAAACACCCCCAAGCCCTTGACCTGCTCTGAAAAAGCCAGCTTCACTCCGTCTGGGACAAGTGGATTCAGCGCCTCTAGAATGTCAGCCTTCCCATCCAGCATTTCTTCTGTCTTCTCTGGATTCAGCTTCTTCTGCCTTAGCTGCCTGTTCTCCCTCACAGCGCCAGTTCAGAGCCAAGAAGGATGTATTCACAATGAAATATAGAGCTGGATCTCATCTGCATATTGATGGCACCCAGCCCCAAAGCCCCATTCTCATTCAGCAGCCTCGTGTCTCTGTTAGAGAGCCTGGGTGAGAGAACAGGACCCTGCGGCGCTCCACAAAAGAAATCCCAAGCTGAGAGCTGTGGTGTCGTAGCTATCACATGCTGGACTCAGGGGAGGGGAGGGGGGAGAGCACATTTTGCCATGGGATTACTTTTTAAAACTTCTTTTAACTATCCTAGAATTGAGGAGTAGAAATTTGGATGAATAAGGGAACAATAGGATAGCGGAAGTCCTGTGAGCCTATCACCACCTGGCTGGCTGTCCTACAGCATGCTGCAGAATATTACCAGCACTTCCTTGACAGGTATTGTTTATTGAATGTCCCAACTAGAGGACCAAAAAATGGACCAAAATTTGACACAGACCGGCCCCATTCGGCGTTTGTGAACAGGCAGGTCATGGGACGCACATTTTTCACGGACGCAATGACTTTTGGTCTGGTCTGTCAGTCCATTGGTCCATGAAATCAAACATCCCAGCGCCGAGTAATCAATTCCCTGGGGAATATAGGGGAGTCGCCTGCAGACCTTCTGCTGCCTTTGGAAAACACCAATCTTAGCCCTGAAAACCTTGATAGGCAGCCCCCCTTAAAACAGATCCCCCCCTGGTTTATATGGGTAGCGAGTATGAAAAGCTTTGGTTAATCTAGGAGCATGAACATGTACAGAATTCACCCACGCATCGTACCCAGAATCAAAGTCCTTCCATCTAATGAGGTAAAAAAGCTGATTTCGTTTGAGTTTAGAGTCCAAAATTTGTTGTACCTCATAGTGTATTTGGTCGTCAATTAAAGTGGGAATGGGTGGAGCTTTGATGTGCCACTTGTCATCGGTAGGAGCTCTTTTTAAAAGACTGACATGGAACGTATCATGAACATGGCGTAAGTTCTTGGGCAAAGTTACAGCAACAGTCACTTTATTGATTATTTTGCGCACAGGGAAAGGTCCCAGGAATTTCAGAGCGAGTTTGCGGCTTGTCTGAGCTAGTTTCAGGTTCTTTGTGGAAATATACACATGATCTCCAGGTTGTAAATCCCATTCGGCCACACGATGGCGATCTGCGTATTTTTTGTAATCCAGTTTGGCTTTTTCAAGATGTTTCTTAATAAGAGTCCATTGTTGCGCCGCCTCCCCCCACCACGAAGATACATCTGGCAAATTAGAGGAATGGAGAGGGGGAGCGTCCAACGGGAAGGGATTGAAGTGAGCTCCATAGACAATTTTGAAAGGGGCCTCTCCCATTGAAGCGTGTACACTGTTGTTATATGAGAATTCAGCCAGAGGGAGAAGGTCCACCCAATTATCTTGTTGGAAATTAATGTAGCAACGAAGAAACTGTTCTAGTATCTGGTTTGTTTTTTCGGATTGTCCGTCGGTTTGTGGGTGGTGGCTTGAGCTGATGCCTTGCTCAATATTCAACATTCTCAAAAGCTCCCGCCAGAAGTTGGCAACGAACTGTCCGCCGCGATCCGAAATCACCTTGGACGGAAAAGAATGTAATTTTACGATGTGTTTTAAAAATAAATCTGCTAGTTTTCGAGCGGTGGGTATAGCAGTACAGGGAATAAAATGAGCTTGTTTGGAGAACAGATCTACCACGACTAAAATGCAATTATGTCTTTTTGAAATAGGTAGATCAGTGATAAAGTCCATAGATATTATTTCCCAAGGTCTGTTGGGTGTTTCCAATGGTTGCAGGAGACCCGGAGGTTTTCCTTTTCTGGTTTTGGCGCTGAGGCAAACGGGGCAGGAACTAACATATTGGGAAATGTCTTTGCGCATGCCCGGCCACCAGAACTGCCTTTGGATTAGATGCAATGTTTTCAGATACCCATAATGACCAGCAGTGGGAGCATCATGACAGCGCTGCAAGACCTCCAGCCTGAGGCTGTCTGGGACATAAAACTTACTCCCAGCTAGCCAATCCCCCTGTGGGGATTGGACCAGTTTGTTTCGCGGAGCTTTATCCCCCTCCTTTTCCACCTCAGTTTTAAGTTTCGATTTCCACTCCTGGTTGGCCGGGAGGGGCTGCTTGGCTCGACTGCGAGTAGTCACCACGCCCCCAAGTTGCGTAGGCGAGAAGACCGTGTCGACAGTCTCCTCCCGTTTGCTCCTGTGTTGGGGCATGCGCGATAGGGCGTCTGCCAAAAAGTTAGTTTTGCCCGGGAGATAATTTAGAGTGAAGTTGAATTTGGAAAAGAATTCCGCCCATCGCAATTGCTTGGCATTCAGTCTGCGTGGGCTTCGGAGGGCCTCCAGATTTTTATGATCTGTCCAGACCTCGAAGGGGTATCGCGCCCCCTCCAGCCAATGTCTCCAGTTAGTAAGGGCTGCTTTTACTGCAAAAGCCTCCTTCTCCCACACATTCCAATTTCTTTCCGCCTCCGAAAATTTTCTAGACAAGAACGCACAAGGCCGCAACTTTCCATCCTCCCCCTTCTGCAATAAAACTCCCCCTATTGCCGTATCGCTGGCGTCGACTTGCACGATGAAAGGGGACTGTTCGTTGGGGTGGGAGAGGATGGGTTCCGTTACAAATTGCTTTTTTAGGCATTCGAAAGCAGTTTGGCAATCGGAGGTCCATTGTAGTTTGGAGGAGGGTTTTCTAGCTTGGTCCCCTTTATCTTTTGTTTTCAACAACTCTGTCAAGGGGAGCGTGATTTGGGCGAAATTTGCTATAAAGTCTCTATAGAAGTTGGCAAAACCCAGGAAGGATTGCAGTTCTTTACGGGTGGTGGGCGTTTGCCATTCCTGGATCGCTTGTATTTTGGTTGGATCCATTTTTAAACCCTCTTGGGAGATGCAATACCCAAGGTAAGTGAGTTCGGTTTTATGGAATTCACATTTGGACAACTTGATGGGCAGTTTATTATTCATCAAGGTGGCCAGGACCTTTTGTACCATTTGAATATGTTCTTCCTCTGTGTCCGAATAAATTAAGACATCATCAAGGTACACCACCACCCCTTTGTACAGAAATTCGTGCAGAACTTCGTTTATCATGGACATGAATACAGACGGGGCTCCCGTCAATCCAAAAGGCATAACTAGGTATTCATATTGTCCGAGGGGCGTATTAAACGCGGTTTTCCACTCATCCCCTGCCTTGATACGGACGTGGAAGTAAGCATCTTTTAAGTCTAATTTTGTAAAGATCTTACCTTGGGCCACGACGTTGAGAAGGTCTCGGATGAGTGGTATAGGATAGGCGTTGTTGGTGGACACTGCATTAAGGCCCCGAAAGTCCGTGCACAGTCGTAGTCCCCCATCCTTCTTTTTCACGAAGAGAACCGGAGCGGCGTGGGGGCTGTTGGCTGGGCGGATGAACCCTCGTTGGAGGTTGGTGTCGATGAATTTCCGAAGCTCTTCTCGTTCATGGAGACTCATGGGATAGAGTCGTCCTTTGGGCAGTGAGGCTCCGGGTAAAATTTCCACCGCACAGTCCGTTCGTCGGTGCGGGGGTAGAGCATCAGCTTCCTCCTCGGAAAAAGCGTTTAGAAAAGGCCAATACGGTTCGGGTATTTGGTTGATTTCTTCTTGAGTAAGAAGGGCCTTTTCAGTGTGAGTTGGATCATTGCCCCAGTTTTGGTTCCAACGGTGGTTTTTGCAGTTGGCATGACTGAAAGTGATGCATCCTTGGGCCCAGTCTATGTAGGGATTGTGATCACATAGCCACTTGCTGCCTAGAATTAACGGGTATTTGGCAGTGGAGCTGATGACAAAAGACCTCTTTTCCCAATGTTGTCCCATGCCTGTGATCACTGGGATGGTCTCAGTGGTAACAGGGTTCATATTGGTGCCATCCATTTGTTCAAAGATTACTGGATTTTGTAATTCCCGAGTTGGTAAGACTAGTCCATTGACTAGGGCTGGGGCGATGATGTCTCTCGAACAGCCCGAGTCGATAAGGGCTTGCACTCGGATGTGCATTTTTCTCTCTGGGTTAAATAGAGTCACTGGCATGAATAAGATGGACCCAGGCGGCCGGTTCCGTGCAGGGACGGGCTTGCGATGGATCTGTCGGTTGGGTCCCTTTACGACAGATCCATTTCGTTTCCCGACTGGGGGCTTTCTGGATTTCCCTCGGTATTGGGGGAAGCGGGGTCGTATTCCATAATTTCTTCCGCTTCCAGTCCCCTTTCTGCGGCAGGTCGTTGGGAAGCTCCCCGACCTCTGTTCGCTCGTGGCGCGGGTACAGGGCGTTGGAGATTTGGAAATGGAGCAAGGGTTGGACGCCTTATTTGAAGCGGGGGTCTTTGCACAGGCCGGTAGGGGCATTGCGCTGCAAAGTGACCGGGTTGTCCGCATTGCAAACACAGCCCTTGTTGCCATCTAGCATCTCTCGCTCCACGGGTGGCGTATCCAGCTCCTCGTCCTCCCTTCTGCAAAGTTAAGGGTTTTCTTTGTCCCGTTTGTTGTTGTTGTTCAACCAAACGGACTTCCAAAATGCGATTTTCGACTTCACAGGCTAGCTGGATCCAGCCTAACAACGTCGGGGGATTGTCCTGCATGAGGGCTCTGTCCAGAAGCCTCGGGTTTAGCCCTTGCTTGAACAGGATAATTTTGGTGGACTCCTCACACCTAGGGCATTTGGCAGCTAGTTGTCGGAATTTTGTAATATAGTCTCTTGCCGACATACTGCCCTGTTTAATGGCTTGCAATTCTGTTCGGGCCCGGGTTTCCTCTAAGGGGTCTTCGTATTGTGCTCGGATAGCATCTACCAACCCCTGGAGAGTATTGAGTTCGGGAGCCCCGATGTTATATAAGCCTACATACCAATCTGCTGCTTTGCCTTGCAAGCGGGAGCCGAGGTGCTCAATTTGACTGGCCTCGCTGCCGAAGAGGTGTCCCCACCGGTTGAAAAATTGCACCACTTGCACCAGGAAAAATCCTAGTTTGGAGGGATCCCCATCAAAAGTGGCTTCCAGTTTCACCCAGCCCATCGGGAGATCTTGTCTCGGAGCCAGTGCCGGGTAGAAGTCCATCGGAAGCATTAATGGCGCCTGAGGTGCGAGGGGAGGTAACTGGGGCCCCGGTTGGGGCAACGGCGCTGGTTGCATTGGCGGCGGCAACACCGGCTGCGCTGGCAGAGGCAGCCGTGGCTGGGCTGGAGGGGGTAGTCTCGGCTGGGCCGGAGGTGGTAGTCTCGGCTGGGCTGGAGGTAGCCTAGGTTGGGCCGGAGGCTGCAGTAGTGGCCGAGCAGGTGGCTGCAATCTTGGTCTGGCTGGTAACACGGGGGGCGTCGGCAGTAGCTGTCGAGGTGGAGGAGGCCGGTGTGGTTGAGTGAGGAGCGGCCGCTGAGGGGGGGGGTTGGTGGGGTCGTAGTGGTGTAGGCCCTCCCGGTTGATTCGGAGGTGGTAATGCGGGCTGATCCTGTGGCCAACGGATCGACTGCTGCAAAGGTGTGAGCTGCGGTCGAGGCGGGAGGGGCCGCAGCGGCGAAGGCCGGATGGGTGGTAGGCCGCGCGGGCTTGCCCCTCCAGGCGTCGTTATTCTGGGAAGCAAAGGCTGGTCTTGTGGCGCCAGTAGACCGTCCCCTGGAGTTTGCAGGATGGGGACAACTTCCAGCGGTTGTCGTGGCGATTCCTCCTCAGGCGGAGCCGGGCGCTCTTCCGATTGATCCGGCCGGACCGTTATCGGAGAAGTATGAGGGGGTATCACCGGTGTCTCGATTGGCTTTTCTTCCCCTTCCGTAGGCCTCTCAGCGGGGGTCTCAGCTGGAGTCTCCTCCGGTGGTAGATCCCCGTCCGATTTGGGAGGTTCAGTTGGAGTTTCCCCAGGTGGCTCAGCCGGGGTATCCCCTCTAGGTGGAATTTCGTCTAATCTGGGAAATTCCGTGGGCTGTTCTCCCGGTTCTCCAGGGCAGACTTCCTCCTCTCCCGTAGGTGACGGCTGTTGCAGAACTACCTCCACCGGATAGGAGATAACACTTTGGAGGGTAGCTATCTGCACCGCCATCTCTTCAGGTGATAGTCTCTCTCCTGCCCCCATTGCTGAGATTAGATGAATGGCATGAGCCAAACTTTCTTCCATGTCCATCAGTCTAGCTTCTAACTGTTGCATTCGACTTGGCCCCGGTTGCTCCATCATGGAACCTCCGTTCGCTGCACTCACCGGGGAAAATGGGCCCCAAGGCGGAGGGTCTCCTTGATCGACTCGCGATCTCGCTGCTAGAATTCCCTTGGCCAGGCCCGTCACTGCCGAGATGCCGGAATCTACAGCATGGGTGCGACTTTGCATCTGCACCCAACTTTGTTCAGGAACTTCCGTTGGCTCTTTCCACGGAGCAAGTTCTGAATAATCCCAACTCAGGGCGCCGCGGTGGGATGTGTCCCCCTCCGTTTGTTCGGTCGTCCTGTTCCAATATCGCCATGGTTGGCTGCTATCTAGCTCAGGGACAGTTTCTAGGCTTCGGCGCCCGTCCATCGAAAATCGTGGATGTAGTCCACCGGCCCGGCGCTCTCTCGTTTCTCGGGGTCTGGCTCCCCACTCCGACGGGGTGGGTAACGAGATCAAGGGGAGAGCGGCCGCCGTCGGCCTTGTGCCTTCAGCACCGAGGTCGATGAGAGGCGGGGTAGGAGTGGAGGCTCCGGTCCCGGCTGGTCTCGGCTCCTGGGAGTCTTGGGCTTGCACTGGTTGACTGTCGGGAGACGCATACGGATCAAACAAAGGATCCCTGTCCGGGACAACCTTGGATTCCGCTGGGCCCGACTCAGGCATGATTGGTAACAAAATGTCAGACTGTGGCTAAATAAGGCTCTCACTACAGGGTTCCCTTTAGAAGCAAACACGAGTCCATTGTTTGAATAAGGAAACTTTACTGCAGAAAAGGTCCATTATAGTCCACTGTCCTGAATAGGAGACTCAGGATGGTACATGATCATTGTTACCAATGAAGGGCAAAGCATGAGGTACAGAGTAACAATACCCATCTGGATTTGCCTCCCCCCACAGTTCTCAAAACAACATCTCTCAGTCCTGGGAAGCTGCTCTCCTTCAAGGCCAATGTTTGGTGGAACGGTGTTAGACAAAACAGTCGCCTCCGGTGGGAATGCTGCCTGGGAACTGGTGCACCTGGGAAGAAAGCACTTAAACACTAGAAGCATTAGAAAATGGAGTCAGTACAGTTTAGATATATACTGGACCTGACAGCTCTGACTGCCAACCAGAGAGTTCCCATTATTCTCTATGAGAGGAAGCAGTACATATAACACCCAGCGCTGAGCTGCGGTTTCACTTTCCAGCTGGTTACCGAGGGAGGAACAGCTTTGTTGTGGGAGTTTTTTTGGATTGCACGAGAGGAAGGCTTGGGGCTTGTGCTACAGCAAGGCTCTGGGAGCAAGCTTATTGGGTTTCTTTGGCTGAGGGCTCACTCTTCTGTTTAATATTTTTAAATTTCAATTCTTATTTGCTTGTGAGATGGTGGGCTAGCCTAGGGCTCTGCCCCAACCCAGTCTCAGGGCTGCAGTCAGGCTCTGGGACCAAGCTTATTGGGCTCCCTGACAGCTCACTCTTCGGTCTCATTTTTCCCCCTTTCAATTCTTATTTGATTGTGGGGTGGTGGGGTAGCCTAGGGCTCTGCCAATTGCTGCAAGCCAATGCAAGTCAATCGGTGTTTGCGGCTCCTCTTCTATCTACTGGAAGTTTCCTGGGGTGGCCACTTTGGAGGTCTGTAACTCAGACCTCT
Organism: Eublepharis macularius; assembly: GCF_028583425.1. Lineage (NCBI taxonomy): Eukaryota > Metazoa > Chordata > Lepidosauria > Squamata > Eublepharidae > Eublepharis > Eublepharis macularius. The sequence goes on along the minus strand of NC_072800.1, from coordinate 3,088,336 downwards.
GAAATGTAATCTTGGCCAACCTTGGCAGGTGGCTGGAGGAGACCCTGCTGAAGACTCGCTGTGAGTTTGGCATCTCTGAGTGTGAAGGGGGTGGTCCTAGGGCCCCTGGAAGTGACAGACCACAGACTGATGAACCGATTCACGAACAAGGGCGGGGCTGTGAAAAGTTCGTGGTCTGTGGTCCGTGAAATGCAACAGACCATGGACTGATGGTCTGTGGTTTCCTGGTCCGTGCCCATGTCTAGTCCCAACTATTGATTGTATTGAATTACAATGTGAAATCCACCTTGAGTCTCACTGAGAAAGGCAGACTAGAAATAGCGTAAAAAAAATTAGAAGTGAGCTAACAGAACATTTGGAAATCTCTGGAGAAGAAGACATGGAGCTCAATCGATCAGAGATGGCGCTTAATTGAGGCTGCTTCATATCTATGATCCAGGGCTAATTGTGAGATAGTTGCTCAGGCAAAAAATACACAACACACTGCCTTTGGATTAAAACAGGCCACAACTGTATTGATTACAACTGTAATCAACTGTATTGATCACTGAAGCATTGGCACAACATAGGCAATTGATCCACTACATCAAATGGCCCCTTGCGACTTGATGGCATGCATTCCCCAGCACAACCGCTGGGCCCCATGCAATGGCTGGAGGTGTATCTTCCACCTCAGCTTGACCCCAATGTTCCCTGCCTGCAACAAGCAGCCCAGGGTGAATCCTGCAACAGCCAGCCCAGGCAGGCAACCTTTGGCTTCCCCCAGTTAAGGAGACCCTGAAAAGGGAGGATGGGCCACCCAGTCAGCACAACTAACCTTAGTGGATCCAGCCCAATGCCTTGAAACTGCCACCAGGTTGTAACAGCTACAGCTGGGACCAAGGGAGGGAGGGAGGGAAGGGAACCATCAGCCTGCTTCTGCTGCCCAAACAGGAATGGTGGCACAGACCACGAGCGGCTGCTGGAGCTAGGGCTGCCAGGTCCCTCAGTGTGGGCAGGGGATCCCCCACTCCCAGCCTCTTCCCCCCCCCCCCATTCACCTGGAAAGGCAGGGGAACAGGCCTCCCGGATGCACGTGCACAGGCCCTGGGTACACTCCCGCATGCTGATTTGGGTGCAAATAGGGTTGATTCTTTAAGATTCTGCCCCTTTTGGGGCCCAGATTGTTTTGGTGCGAAGTGTGGGAGTGCTCCTGGGGTCTGCACGATGACATCACTCCCAGAAGTGAAGTCATTGCGTTGTGCCAGGAGTGCATGCATGCTTTGTACACTCACAAGGAGAAGAAACAAGGTGAGTGCTGCCCCCACACCGTGAGGTTAAGGGGACATGGCATCTCTAGGTAGAGAGGAGCCAGGCCCCTCCCAGACACCTCCTCTGCTCCTCCCAGCATGCATCACCTTGCCACGGACAAGGCACCTGCCTTCCGCCCCAGCCTCGCCCCACCCCCACCCCCGGCTGCAGTGTCACCCACCAGTATGTCTGTGAGTCCCTTTCCCAGCTTTGTTCCCTGACACATTTTAGCTGAGGATTTAACCTTCTGCTTGCAGCACTGGTTCCCCCGGCCTTGGAACTTTATACATGCTATGCTTGAACTCTCAGCTCCTAGTTCTGCATGGAGGCCATCCAGGTTCTGTTAATAGCTATCAATGATGCAGCTCCAATGAATGCATAACTTGTCCTTGTTTATTTTCTGTATTATTTTTTTTATCCCCCTTCCCACAAGTGGGCTCAGGGCGGCTTCCAACAAATATGCTGTTAAAATACAATAAAACCTTATTAATGCATTAACACATTAAAATTCAGGCGCCGTCAGACAGATCGGCTACTGCAAAATCATCATAAGCCCTGGTACCTCCAGGATGTAACTCAAGGGCGGCTGCAAAAAGAGGGTGTGGAGGTCAGGAGGGGGACACAACGTCTTCTGCATCTATTAATTTGGGAGAGGGGCAAGATGTTGCACTTGACACTGTTTCCTCTCTCCTTGGACCCTGAAAATGGATGTAGCAACATCTATGACGTTGCCGGTCATTTCAACCACCTGCTATCAACCATTTATTTGCAATCATAAAGGTTACCAAGCTATTTTTTTAAAGAAAAAGCCAAGATTCAACAGAAGCTGAATTTCATAATGCAGAGTATATAAGAACATGAGCCCTCCTGCTCCATCAGACTAACGTCCAGTGCCCTGACTTCCTTAGTGGGGAACCAGATGACCACAGGTGGGCCACTGACTCCTCTCCACTGCCACCATCAAGGGTGGAGGGGGGGCAGGGGAGAGCCAGTAATATGCTGCCTCTGAACAAGAAGGTTCCCTTTGACCATTATGTCTGCTAGCTATTGAGAGACCTAACTTTCATGAATGTATCAAATCCTCTTTGAAGGCCATCTCAGATAATGGCCTTGACATGGGGAGCGGGCAGCGCTTGAGAGGACTTCTTCTGGGACACCTGGTGGTTTCTACCGAAGAAAGTGTGGGAAAGCCGAATATAAACCAGGAATCCCACTTAAAATACATGTTCAAATTTTGTTTCCAAAGGGAGAGGTCCAGATGGATCTAGAGTGGTTGCTAGGCAATGACTGCCTCTTCCTTTTGCCGCTTTGTGAAATCCACACCAGGAGGGATGGGCAGGCGATTCAAGTACTTGAGCAGTGATTTTCTGCAAATGACAGTTGCCGTCTTGCCAGCAGAGAAACTGTCAGCTTCCCTCACGGCATCACTTATTTTTAAAACATTCCCCACTGATTCCATTAATTCTGTTTTATTTTAGCTGTCACCATGAGTGTGTGTTTGAGTATTTACAGTGTTCTTCTGAAGTTGTGCTTATTACAAGGCAGGAAAAATGCAATTAGAAGTTGGCAGAATCTGCTGTCTTGAAGCGATGTATTCCCACCTATCACGAGCAGTCATTTGGAATGATCTGCCTCAAACCAATAATTTGTACTGTTATAATATAACCAGAAATAATCATACGATTTCCCCCAAATAAGCATTTCTGTCAACTCCCTGGACCATTTCACTCTAATCATGAACGGCAAGGGTCCCTCCATTTTAAAGCAGAGCTGGAAGTATTCCCCCGTGCTCATTTTCACTCTTGCTGAAAATTGACTTCTGTTTGGGGGTTTTGGTTAGCCATCGGCTGCAGCAGGGCTTCTTTTCAGCAGGAACGAGGTGGAACGGAGTTCCGGAACCTCGTGAAAATGGTCACATGGCTGGTGGCCCCGCCCCCTGATCTCCAGACAGAGGGGGGTTGAGATTGCCCTCCGCGCCACCAAGTGGCGCGGAGGGCAATCTAAACTCCCCTCTGTCTGGAGATCAGGGGGCGGGGCCACCAGCCATGTGACCATTTTCTCCGGGGGCAACCCACTGAGTTCCATCACCTCTTTTCCCAGGAAAAAAGCCGTGGGCTGCAGCATCCGGCTGTCTTCCCCTACATTTGGAATTCTGCAACCAACGTTCTCACCAAGATGGTACTCTGACATGTACACCAGGACATCGGTTGTCTTGACTCTCTTATTTAAGTTGTGACATTTACTGATATAATTGTGTCGTTGGCTCTGAGGCCACAGCCTGTCTGCCAGCCATTGCCTGAAGGTTACTCTATTAACTGCAGCGGGGGGTGGGCAGTGGCCTAGTTGTGCTCAGTGGGAGGACTCAGCGCCAAGCTACGAGAGACGAATTACACGAGGAGGAGCACGTGAAGGGAGTCGCAATGTTATCCGGGAAGCTGAGTTTTAGAGGAGATTGGAAGGCATTGTCAATTTCCCCTCTCTTCAGAGCCAGGGAGATCCCAGCTCAGAGGGTTTGTTAATTTCCTCTTGGCCTCCGGAAGGCTCTGTCAGTTTCACTTCTCCTGCTAAGAGGTGAAACAGCGAACATTGTGACTCCCTTCATGTACTCCTCCTCGTGTAATTCATCTCTTGTAGCTTGGCTCTCAGGCAGGGCTGGTTCTCTAGTCCAGCCAAGCTGCCCAAGCGACTGTTTTGGGTGGTACAGAGAAGAAGAGGGTGGAGAGGCACCGCAGGAGAATAGCGTGCTCCCCCCATCAGCTGTAAGAGAGATGACTGGTGCCCCCTCCTGTGCCCAAGCTGCTTGTCCAGGTGTCTCCATTTCTCTGCCTCTGACAATCTTCCACCAGCATAACTTGAACCCATGTTTGGGGAAGGTCATACCCCCTCAAAAGTAAGCCCGGTAGTGATCTGCTGGGTGATTTGCTCAGAGGGCCCACCCTTCCTTGCCCGGTGTTGTCGTATCAGAAGAGAAGGCTCTGTGCAGCGCAGGGCATTCAAACCCTGCAGGGTATATGACGTGGCATCTCCTGTGACTGCTTCTCAGTGATCCATACATTTGAGGATTCCACTCAGCAGTGGATGCTACGCTGGGATTGCCTCATCCTGGCAGGCCTGAATGAACGAGTGACGGAGCATTCCAGCATCACTGAGCAGGGTCTGGCGCCTTCCATTCCAGCGTGTTGTGTGTGTGTCTTTGGCAAGCTGTGCCCTCTGGGGTGGGGAGGGCAGCTACATGATGAGTAGTTGGCAGTAATAGCTTCCCCCCCTTTCATTTTCTCTGCTGGGAGTGCAGTGTCTCCAAATGAAACTCTACTGAAGTTATACCGGTGATAGCAACCTGCCAGCACAGCGAGTTCTTAGGCTTGTCCTGCCCATACGCAGCACTGCAGAATCGCATTTCTTATGCTTTCGAAATGGATCTCCAGCCAAGTCACCCAAGCAATGAGGAGGGCATGGAGGCACTGCAAAAACTTGGTGTGGAGGAAGGCTTTTTATTTGTAGGTTTGGACAGTTTACAAAACGTCTTTTAGCTGAGAATGTCTAGGAGGGGTGAGGGAAAGCCAGATGCTTCAGTTATGCAGATGTAGCCGGAAGGCTTTCTGCGTGAAGCTTGCCCTCTCAGGTCCCAGCTCTCTGTGTGTGCGTGTGTGTGTGTGTGTGTGCGCGCGTGTGTGTATGGCGGGGTGGGACACAGAGTCTTGAAGGGCTAAAATGCCATAAAGGTTTCTCCCTAGAACCTCCAGGCCTCTATGGCCTGCACCTTTGGCCTGCCCAGGGAGTGGGTAAAGGGAGAGAATAAAGCCTCCTGGCACAGGGTCACTATACAATACTTCTTACACGAGGGCGCTCAAGTGAAGGGAGATGCAACGTTAGCTGGGAGTCGTAGTTTAAAAGCCGACGGCCTCTGTCAATTCCCCCTCTCCACAGGAGGGCCGTTTGCATCTAATTCACAAGCCCTCTGAGGAGCCTCTCTGCCTGCTGTCTTTTTAAACTACCCTCCTGTGGAGAGCAGGAACTGAGAGAGCCCTTCCGTTCTGTCTTTTTAAATGACACGTCCTGACTAACATTGCATCTCCTTTAACTTTTATTTATTTATTTCAAATTTCTATTCTGCCCTCCCTGCAGGCAGGCTCAGGGCATATAACAACATATTAAAATACAATAAAAATCCGTCTACATTAAAACATCATTAAAACACCAGGGTATTTCTATTAATACACATTTAAAACAGGATGGAGGACAGCCTTCACAGGGAGGGTTAAGATTCTATACACCCCTTTTTTCAGGCCAGTGGAGGCCCAGCCTCAGCCATACGCCTGGCGGAACAACTCTGTCTTGCAGGCCCAGCGAAAAGATAGTAGGTCCTGCTGGGCCCTGATCTCAGCAGGCAGAGCATTCCACCAGGTGGGAGCCAGGACCAAAAAGGCCCTGGCTCTAGTCGAGGCTAGGCGGGCCTCCTTGGGGCCAGGGGCCACCAACAGCTGCTTGTCCCCTGATCGGAGTGTCCTCTGGGGAATATATGAGAAAAGACGGTCCCGTAGATACGCTGGACCCAGTCCACACAGGGCCTTATAGGTCAATATCAGAACCATGAATCTGATCCAGTATTCCACTGGCAACCAATGCAGCTCATGTTAGATTGGTGTTATATGCCCTTATTTGGCACTCTCATAATAACATGCACCGCTGCATTTTGTACCAGCTGTAATCTCTGGGTCAGGCTCAAGGGCAGCCCTGCGTAGAGCGAGTTACAGTAATCTAGCCTAGAGATGACTGTTGCCTGGATCACTGTAGTTAAGTCAAGGGTTGACAAGTAAGGGACAAGTTGTCTGGTCTGCTGCAGATGGAAAAAAGAGGACCTGACAACTGAAGTGACCTGTGCCTCCATTTTCAGGGTGGTATCCAGGATCACCCCCAGGATCTTAACCCTCAGAACTGGCACTAATGGTGCCCCATCAAGGGCCAGGAGCTGGAGTCCGTGTGACGGACTCAGCTTCAGATGCTGAGATTTCCAGAAGTGAAAGTATGATTGACATGTTCCCTTTCCCCTCCCCCCCCCATGGGGCTAGCCTGAAATGGCAGTTGGGGATGGAATGTTGGGGAAGCTGTCAGTTGGAGTTGGAGGGTAAACAAGAGAGTGACATGGGTTGGAGTCTGGCTTTGACCAGAGAGGGTCAGCCAGAGAATCCTCTGTGAGAGGAAATAATGTTTGTGAAGCACTTTTAGTCCTCGGACTAAAGTGGGGAAAACCAGCACTAATGCCTACTTAGACTCAAGAGATCTGGGGATTATAGAGGGCCAAGGAAGTGGGTAGAGAGGAGTCTCCCCTTCAGTGCCAGGAACAGGGTTACAGCTCATAACTATAATGCCTGCCCAGTATCTAGGAAGGGCTTGTCTCAGTGGAACACCCTTAAGTCTGGAGAGGAGGGGAAGTCATGCTTTGTGTTTGAGTATATAAAGTATAACATCTGTGAAGCAGTGTCGACCTCTGAAAGAAGCCAGCAACCTAGTGTTATACCAAGTGTTTTGTTTCCCACACCAGTGAAGTTGCTGTATAAAAACCTTTCTGTTTCTTCAGTTCAAACATCTGCCTACCTGCCTTTTGATTTTAATCTTCTGTAAATAAACCTTCAGTCCCGTTTTGAGCCTCCCCAAGCCTTGTGTGCCAGTTTCTGCTAAAGGGAAGCGCAAACCCCTGATCTGTCCCCTACTAAGACTTGGCTGGGTAACCATTTTTTAAATATTTCTTAAGGGTGAGACAAGAAGGAAAGTTGAAGCTTAACATCAACCACGCTACCAGAGGCTTCCCAGCCCAGTATAAAGCTTCATAGGCTTAAAGAGGAGACGTTTCACCTCAGGGTAGGGGAAGGTCAGGCTAAGCCTGAGTTGCACTTGGGTATGTGGCAGTCCCGAACCTAATCCCCCATGGCTCAAGTACAGGACCTCCGTCTACGTCGGGTTCAGTTTCAGGTGACTCTACCTCAACCACCAGTCACGGCTGCAAACGCATGTTCCAGGACATCTGGGGCTGAGTCGGGCCATCCATCCATCATCAGATACAACTAGGTGTCATCTGCATATTGATGATACTCAAGTTCGAAACTTCACACCAACTGGGCAAGGGGGCACATATAGATGTTAAACAATAATCGGGAGAGTATTGCTCCCTGTGGGACCCCGCACACCATAGGGTGGCGGGATGACAATTTCTCCCCAAGCACCACCCTCTGCCCTCGACCGTGAAGAAGAGACAAGCCACTGCAAGGCAGGCCCTTGTATCCCCACATCGGTCAGGCGGTGAGTCAGAAGATCGTAATCGACTGTATCAAACGCTGCCGACAGATCCAATAATATCAGCAGTGCCGAACCGCCTCGATCCAGATGTCTACGAAGATCATCTGTGAGGGCAACCAGCAACATCTCCGTCCCATGTCCTGGACAGAATTTGGATTGGAAGGGGTCTAGAGCCGAGACATCCTTCAGGAAGCCCTGCAGCTGTTCCACTACCGCCTGCTCAATCATCTTTCCCAGAAACGGGAGGTTCGAAAATGGGTGGTAATTGACCAGGTTAGTGGGGTCCAGCAATGGTTTCTTTAAAAGAGGCCTCACCACAGCTTCTTTTAATGGCCCAGGAAAACCCCCAGAGCCTAAGGATAAGTTAACAATGGCCTCCAGTGAGGACCGCATCCCCTCAGCACTGGCCTTTACCAGCCACGATGGGCATGGGTCCAAGGGACATGTGATGGGCCTAACTGATTGCAGGGCCCTGTCAATTTCCTCCCCAGAGAGTGGGCTGAAATCAGCAAATATTGGCCCTGAAGATGGCCAAGGGGTCTCTAGCTCATTCATTGAATCAACTGTGGCTGGCAAGTTGTGGTGGAGAGGCAAAATTTTATCAGCTCCCAAAAGCCTCACAGCTAATATCCGAATTCAAAATTGGACAGCCTCCCTCTGGCAAGGAGACCAATGATCGAACCACATTAGATAATTTTGCCGGGCGTGAGCTAGCTGACGCAATGGAGACTTCATAAAACTCTTTCTTCACAGCCTTCACCGCCACCTCATAGGCTTTCATAAACATCCTATAAGATGATTTTGCCTCTTCATCTCGAGATCATCGCCACACTCGCTCAAGCCCTCTTAGCTCCCGCTTCTTTCATCAGAGCTCCTCTGTAAACCAGGGAGCCCATCTTGCACAGGGGCAAAGAGGGCAACGGGGAGTGATTTCATCAATGGCTTCGGAAAGCCAGCACTGCCAGTCCTCCACCAGCTCATCTAACGAACCACCGTGGAACATTGGATCCTGCAAAGCACTCTGGAACCCAATTGGGTCCATAAGTCTCTGCAGGAGCGCATAAATCAGCTCACCGCCCTTGCGAGGGGGGGTGGTATCCCCAGCCAAGCCTTCAGGACTGAGTGGTCTGACCATGGGACCGGTTCTACCACTTCCAGATCTACGTTTAACCCCATCCCAAAGATCAAATCTAGCGTGTGGCCTGCTTAATGTGTAGGGGTCGACACAAACTGGGAGAGTCCCAGTGCTGCCATGGAAGACACCACGTCCGCAGCCTGCACAGAGGAGGCATCATCGACATGGATGTTGAAGTCCCCCAGCACCATCAGTCTGGAGTACTCCAAGGCCCAGCCCACTACCACCTCTAGCAGGCACGACAGGGTATCTGCTAGTGCGCTAGGCAGTTGGTACACCAGACAGATAGCCAAACTCTCCTCGGCACCCCACACCAGGCCTACACAATCAATGCCAGAGATCTCAGGGGCAGGGAGTGGCCTGAAAGAGAAAGACTCTCGGGCGAGGATTGCCTCCCCTCCCCCCGACCTCCTATTCGGGACTGGTGGAGGACCGAATGTCCTGGTGGGGTCACTGCTCCCAGGGCAACTGTTTCACCCTCCCTCACCCAGGTTTCAGTCATGTATACCAGGTCCACATCATTCACCCCAGAGAGATCTTGGAACATTGTGGTCTTATTGTTTATGGATCTGGCATTGCACGACATCAGTGTCAAAGGGAAGGTTCTTTTTCCTAGCTCCATGACCAGCATTTCTCAGGATGGGATGCAGGTTAGAAGGGCACTGAGCCATGCCATATCTCCGTGCCATATCTCTTGAGCATCCATATGTCTTTTTTTTTAAATAAAATTTTATTGGTGAGTGAAAAAACAAAAGAAATTTCCCCCCCAAATTTAACGCATATAATCCCATTTTTTCCCTTACTCTATCCCCCACCCTTTTCCTCCCCCCTCCGTATTGACTTCCAACAGCTTTCCAACCCTTAACCCTTCTTATTACTTAAATCTATTTCATTTATATTTTCCTACCACCTCTAGATCGTAATATCTCTTACTCTAAGCACATCCTTATTCTTTTATATAAACTCTGTCAAGCATACTATCAATATAGTATATATCTTATCAGTATAACATAACAGTATGGTATAGTATATAGCAGGGATCTCAGTGTCTCTTACTTTAGACATATTCTGTTTCTTTTCTTTTAGACATATATTCCATCAAATACACTATCAATATAGTATATATTATAAAACATATATTGTATGCTATGCCACCAATGTAGCACAGCACACAACACAATATAACATAACCACATAATATATTGTAATATAAAGTCTGATCCGCTAACCCATTATTTTATATTATATATTATATATTATATACCTCGTTGATATATCTATTTAACCATTCTCATTATCCCATATTCAATGTAAAATTCCCTTAAATGTTATATTGGCTTAGATTATAATTACATTCCCCCTAAACGGTAAGATCCCTTCTCTCCTCCCATTACAACATTATTCTTTAAAAATTTTCAAACTGCCACAAGTTCTCCTTTTACATCCCATTTTTTTCCCAAAAATTGTTTCAATTTCCCCCAATCAACAATGTATTGTCCTAGGTCAAGATCTTTAAGTTTCCTTGTCATTTTGTCCATTTCCGCCATGTACAGCAATTTGTAAATCCAGTCTTCTACAGTTGGTATTTCTTGTGTCTTCCATTTCTGCGCATACAAAAGTCTTGCCGCTGCAGTCATGTAAAATAACAATGTTCTATACTGCGTTGGAACTGCCTCCATTCCCAAGTTCAGTAGCAACAGTTCTGGGTTCTTATTTATTTGTATTTGTAAAATCTCATTAATTGCTTCAATTATTTCACCCCAGTACTGTTTGGCTACTTCACATGTCCACCACATATGATATAATGATCCTTCATGCTTTTTACATTTCCAGCATTTGTCTGACATATTAGTATTTCCTAGCGCAATTTTCTTTGGTGTTAAATACCATCTGTAAATCATTTTGTACACATTTTCTTTAATGTTCGTACAAGTTGAAATCTTCACTGTATTTTCCCATGCCTCCATTGTTATTTCTTTATGAAAGTTTATTGCCCACTTCACCATCTGGACTTTTACTGTTTCGTCCACCGTAAACCATTTTAAAAGTAATTTGTAAATCTTAGATATTTCTTTCTTGCCTTCTTGTAATATCACTTCCTCTAACTCCGAATTTTCCAATCTTATACCTCCTCTCAGGCAATCCGCATTGTAAAGATCTCTGATCTGTCTGTATTGAAACCATCCGTAACAAGGAGACAATTCTTCTTCTGTCTTTATTCTCAGCTTTGAATATTGTATTTATGTGATCTCCTTGTAAGTTAGGCATTGCTGTTCGTTATCAACAGTTCTCGGATCTATTACTTCATACGGAACCACCCATGAAGGAATTCCGTCTTCCATATACACCTTATATTTCTTCCAGACCATGAAGAGACTTCTCCGAATATAGTGATGCAAAAACATAGAGTCTGCTTTTACTTTGTCATACCACATGTATGCATGCCATCCAAATATTTTTTTATGTCCCTCCAAGGCCAGCAGCTTGCGATTTTTTAACGTTATCCAGTCTTTCAACCATACAAGACATATTGCCTCATGATATAGTCTTATGTTGGGCAGTTGCAAGTCACCTCTTTCCTTCGCATCTTGGAAAACCTTCATTTTCACTCGTGGTTTCTTGCCTGCCCACACAAAGTCTGAGATTTTCCTTTGCCATTTATCAAATTGTATGGAGTCTCGGATAATTGGTATAGTTTGCAACAAGAACGTCACACGTGGTAAGACATTCATTTTCACTGCTGCAATTCTTCCCAGCCATGATAAATTCAATTTGTTCCATTTTATTAAGTCTCTCTCTATTTGTATCCACAGTTTCTCGTAATTATTTTTGAACAAATTTATATTTTTCGCCGTCAGTTCAATGCCAAGATATTTTACTTTATTAGTCACCTCACAGTCTGTTATCTCCATTAGCTCTTGCTGCTTCTGTTTAGTCATGTTCTTACATAAAATCTTTGACTTCTTTTTATTCACATAAAATCCAGCCAAATCTCCAAACACTTTTATTTTCTCTATTACCTTTGGCATATTTTCAATTGGATCCTCTACTATTAACATTATATCATCCGCAAAAGCTCTGACCTTGTAGGAAAACTCTTTTATTTTCATACCTCGGATTGTGTCATCCTCACGTATTTGGATCATCAATATTTCCAAAATCAGAATAAACAACAATGGAGACAAAGGGCAACCCTGTCTAGTTCCTTTGTTAATTTTCAATTTCTTTGTCAAGTCCTCATTCACTATGATTGCTGCACTCTGGTCTCTACAAATTTCCTTGACCGCTTGTATGAACTTTTCTCCCATTTGCAGCTTTTCCATGGTAGCAAACATAAAGTCCCAGTTCAGATTGTCAAATGCTTTTTCCGCGTCTACAAAGAAGAAACCAACCTCTCTGTCACAGTGCTTATCATAGTATTCAATAGCGTTTATTACTGTCCTCAAATTGTCTTTAATTTGTCTGTTAGGTAGAAATCCCGCCTGTTCTTCGGCAATAAATTCCGACATCCATCCTTTCAACCTCTCTGCCAACACCTTTGCAAATATTTTATAGTCATTATTCAACGATGAGATTGGTCTGTAATTTTTGACATTGGTCAAATCTTGACCTTCCTTCGGAATCAGCGATATATTGGCTTCATTCCATGAATCAGGAATCCTTTGATCCTGCATCACTCCATTCATTGCCTCTTTCAGGAAGGGCGCCAGTTCGTTAGCCATCACTTTATAAAACTTTGCCGTTAGTCCATCTGGTCCTGGCGCCTTTCCTATTTTCATTGATTGTATAGCTTCCTTTATTTCTTCTTCCGTCACTTCCTTATTTAATTTCTCTTTTCATTTTTCAGGAATTGTCGGAATTTTCATCTTCTCTAAATATTCCACTATTGAATCTTTGCTCACTTCTTTTTTTTGGTACAGTTTTGCATAGATCTTGAAAAAGGCTCTACTAATAGCCGCTTGGTCCATAAACACCTTATCATCTTCTAGAATTTTACTTATGATTTTCTTCTCCTTCCTTTTTTTTTAATTGCCACGCCAAATATTTCCCGGGTTTGTTTGCACCTTCAAACGACCTCTGATTCATCCTCTTTAAATTCCACTCTAATTCTTTGTTGTCCATTGCCGTCAATTGTTCCTGCAGAATTTTAATATCCTGATATATTTTCTTTTTCCCCGGTCTCTTCTTAAGTTGTATCTCTTTGGCTTTTATTTTATCCAAAATTTCAGATCTCTTTTCCTCCTTTTTCCTCCTACTTCTTGCATTCAAGTCTATTAGTATGCCTCTTATCACCGCTTTATATGAATCCCATACTTTATTAGTCGGCACTTCTTTATTCAGGTTATATTGTATGAAAAATTTGGTCTCCCTTCGTAGCAACGCAATATTTTCTTCTATTTGTAACAAGTCTTCATTTATTCTCCATCCTTTTCTTTTATTATTTTTCCCAAATCTCCACATAATTGGATTATGATCTGAGCCTACCTTTGGCATTATCTCCACCTCTCTAGTCCATAATGCCAGTTCTTTAGAGGTTCAGATCATATCTATTCTTGATAGTGTAAAATGTCTTGCAGAGTAAAATGTATATTGTCTGTTTTTAGGGTATTGTCTCCTCCACACATCTTCTAAACTTTCTTGTTCCTTAAGCATAAAGAACGTCTTTGGTAATAGTCCTCTTTTTTTGTGAGCAGCTTTGGACTGCTTGTCTTCTTCCAGGTTTATAACTCCATTGAAGTCAGCTGCCAAAATTATGTGATCATAGGTCAGTTCATCTAATTGTTTCTCTAGGTCCTTGAAAAATTTTCTTTTGCACCGTTAGGTGCATAAATCCCAATCATCAGTATCTTCTTAGAATTCCAAATAATTTCCACTGCTAAATATCTGGCTTCTGCATCTTTTAAAACTAGTCTGGGCTGCAATTAATCTTTTATGTACAATACAACTCTCCTCTTTTTCTTTTTAGAGGCGGCAACAAATTCTTTTCCCAGTTTAATGAATTTCAGAGCATCCATATGTCTTGAGGATCCTGCTGTAAGAAATATTGTGTAGAGAGACCCTAAATGTTACTTTCTCCACAAGTTCACCATAGAGTCAACCCAGGCTCAAGCAGACACACAAGAGCTCTGGGAAAGGCTTGCATAAAAAAGGGAGAGCCCAAATAGTTCAGGAAGCTGCCGCCGGAGGACGGAAAGCTGCTGCCTTTCTTCCCAAGTGCTCCGAGTGGCAAGCCTTCCCAGGGGAGTGCAGAGACTTGGGTCTCCCCAGAGGCAACTTCTACAAAAACCAAGAGGTTGCAGCAGGTGCAAGAGAGAAGGAGCTAACGCCCTCTGAGGGTTTGGGGGGGCACTTAGGTGACACATTCCAGGTGGAAACTTGGACTGTCATTAGTTACCTCTAGACAACCCAGAGTGCAAGAAGGGACAGTGCCCACGGGTTGGTGGGGCTCTTCTGCGACATTTAGCTTTCTGCCAGACATCAGGGTTGAAGGAGACAATTGTCATTCCCATGTACCGTCCTATATGGTGGTATCTGGTGCTTGGACTTGCCTGGGGTGACAAAATCCCTTGAACTGGCTTGACTCTTGCTATATACCAGGGCTTTTTTTCAGCTGGAATGCAGTGGAATGGAGTTCTGGCACCTCTTGAAAATAGTCACATGGCTGGTGGCCCTGCCCCCTGATCTCCAAATCAGGCCAGCAGCACGGAGGGCAATCTCAACTCCCCTCTGTCTGGAGATCAGGGGGCGGGGCCACCAGCCATGTGACTATTTTTGCCGAGGGGGGTTTAACTTTTAAAAACTCCCCCCTTGTTCCAGCTGACCCAAAGCGATGTCATTGTGCAGTCCTGAGTTCCACCACTGAGTTCCATTACCTCTTTTCCCAGAAAAAAAGCCCTGCTATATACTATAGTATATAGCATGGCAACTGGGCTTTGGAGCAGGAAGCAACATTGGTCCTTCTGGAAGGCAGAGTCCTCTGAATGTGGGGGTGTATGTTATGGGGGGGTGTATGTTATGTGCTGCTCCAAACATTTTGAGTTGCAGAGCTTTTCAATTTTCCTCAATGTTTGTGTTTGGATTTGCAAATCTTAAGGAACTAAGAATTGTGTATAAGGAACTGGGAACCTATATCAGCTTTGTGTGAAAGTATTCTTTTTTTAAAAAAACAGAGGGGGGCATTGATTATGTGAACTCTTCTCCCCTTCTAAAAGGGTGTTCCCCAGCACAAAAGTAAAAAATCTGGCAGACACTATAGAAGGAATCTCCCCGCCCCCTCAGAATGGCCACTGTTTGTTTGCAATGCATATCACCATAGATAGTTTTATCGATATAATTAAATGCTGTTTAAGCCTGCTAGGATTCAGTCCAGGCAAGCAGAAACTCCTCTGGTAAGTGATAATTCTGAGCCAATTGTACTGACAGCTCTCTTGAAAACAGACATCGTTATATCTTATTAACCAGATGTGGTGTTTGCTTTTAGTCAAAGATAATGAGACTGGATATTTCTGGATTTGGTTGAATGGGCTTGATTTCTGCAAAGCCTATCAAAATGGGACTTTCTGGCATGGTCTATAATGTTTCTGAGAATTTTACTAAGACAGTTTAAGAAATGTGAGAAGAAATCTTTTTTAAAATCCTCTGTTCTTTTGTTCTATTCTTACGCAGGTGAATGGAAATTTAGTTTTAATCTATCAAAACCCATATACATAGTTGACTGATGAGAGTCCTAGTATTCCATAGGAAAAGCATTTAAGTGCATTTCAAGAACTCCATATTTTCCAACTAAATTGGGGGAAATCACAGCTAGAGATGGGCATGAACAGAAAAAAAAACCCAACATGATGTTCGTTGTTCGTTGCCATCCACAAACAGGGACTCACAAACACGAGCATGACCTGTTCACGAACATGTTCGTGGTTGGATGTTCGTGGGGGCCAGCAGGCTCTCCTCCAGCCATCATCCAAGTTTGGTCAAGATCCCTACTGCACCACCCCCAGAAACCTGACCTGAGCAGGCACCAGGAAAGGTACCAATACTAAATAATAGCTTGGCCCCAGAGCCTGGCAGCAGCCCTGGAACCTGAAGGGGTAGATCCATATCCCACCACACACAAATTCAAGCTCCAATGCACTCACCATGTCTATCAAAATGCCAACAGCAGCTGTCTCTCTCCCTCTCCACTGTCTGCAAAGACTAGCCAGAGCTGGGAGCCCCCTCTCCCCCATGATCTTTGCTTTCTTGTAACAAATTTGGAGCTCCACACTTGAAAGGAAGACCTGCCTATCAAGCTAAATTGGGCTTACATTGGGGTTTCCACGGCAGTACCAGGAGTTCAGACAGAGTTCAGACAATCCCTGCCTCTGGTTGCCAAGGGAATTGATTGCAGGTGCCAGACTGTCTGGCTTGACGAACAGCAACGAACGAGGCGTGCAATGACCACCCGTTCGTTTATAATGGGGCCTCACGAACAGCTTGTTCACGAACAGCAGATTGGGCTGTTTGTGGCTTTTTTTGGTTCATATTGCTGTTCATGCCCATCTCTAATCACAGCTGATCACTAACACTGCAGAAGTTTTGACTAAGACAAAGACTTCTTTTCACCAGACTGTTTTTCAGGCTTACTTCCTTTCTGATGAGGCTCATATTGCAGAGAACACCTGAGCTGCTGCATTTAGCAGAACCCGCCCCTCCCCGCTTGATCTTCCTTGGCTTTTGGAAGTTGCCAGCCATTTTTTCTGGCAGAGCTCCTTTGCTTCCAAAAGTTGTGGTGGAAGCCAAAAACTCTCTGCCTCACTGCTATTCAGTGATGGGGTGCAGAGTTTGCAAAAAGTGCCACCCTGCAAATGAGTACGCTTGAAAATTTCCCTGTTCACGTGCATTCTCAGTGGTGGCTCCCACTTTGTGGAATGGCCTGCCGGAGGAAGTCAGGAAGGTGCCCATACTTCTATTGTTCTTTAGAATATGTGAAAAGAGTTCAGGAGGGCATATTCATAAAGGGAATATTTGTTTGTTTATTATTTTACTTCATTTATATCCCCCTTTTTCTCCAATGGGGGCCCAAAGCGGCTCACATCCTTTTCCTCCACTCCATTGTATAGCCTCACAATAACCCTGTGAGGTAGGTTAGGCTGAGTGTGTGTGACTGGCCCAAAACCATCCAGTAAGCTTCCATGGCAGAGTGGAGAATTGAACCTGAGTTGCCCAGATCCTAGTCCATCATTTTAGCCACCACACCACACTCCTTGGGGTTTATTGCTCTATTGTAGATATTTTCTTGTTTTTTTCTGCCTCGATCTCTTATTTTTGTAATCCAGTTGTTGCATTGTATATGTTGAGTCTGATATTGTTTTTCTTTATTGCAGCATTTTTCCAATGTTGTAATCCTCCTTGAGGCTTGGTGAGAAAGCAGATTATAATAAAATAAAAATAAAAATCTTGTTCTGCTGAACTGCTGCTTCTTGTGAATCAAAATATTCAGATGGTGGCACCGCAGTGTTGTAGTTATGGGAGAAATTCAGGGTCTATGCCAGACGAAAAAGGAAACCCTGCCAGGCTTCACAAAACAAATAACAACAGAGTGGATGGGGCAGGGGGAGGGGAAGAAATGAGGAAGGAAATTTCAAAGGCACTCAAAAGACAACAGTCATACATCACAAAATATACACACTTATATTTTCTGTAAATATGCCACAGGTATAGGGATCCTAGATCTCTTGGTGGGGGTGGAGGATCCCCTGCTCCCACTCTCTGACCCCTGCCACCACTCACCACTTGGTGGGGAAAGGCAGGGGAACAGGCTCTGGGCTCACTCCTGGGGCAGCGCAATGAAGTGCACACTTTGCATGCATATGAAGACAAAGAATAAGGTGAGTGCCCAGTGTCCCCCCCCCCGGCCAGGAGGGTAAAGGATCTTGGCTGGAGATCTCCTGGAATTATCATTGATCTCCTGGCTACAAAGCTCAGCTCTTCTGGATATAAAGCTGCTTTGGAGGGTGGACTCTGTGACATTATACCCTGCTGCAGTCCCTCCCCTCCCCAAATCCTGCCCTTTCTAGGCTCCATCCCTCAAATCTCCAGGAATTTCCCAACCTGGAGCTGGCAACCCTATCTACCACAAGTATTACCAGTCCCTACTCAATAGATAAATATTATTTAATCTCTTTCTATTAAAAGCCCCTGTAATGATGAAGAGACTAGGGGTGTGTGCTTTGGGTTTCCAATTTGGATTTTTAACCCGAATTGGGCCCAATTTGGAAAGAATCAGGGTTCCCGAAT
This sequence comes from Eublepharis macularius, assembly GCF_028583425.1. Taxonomy (NCBI): domain Eukaryota; kingdom Metazoa; phylum Chordata; class Lepidosauria; order Squamata; family Eublepharidae; genus Eublepharis; species Eublepharis macularius. The sequence continues at coordinate 3,070,341 of NC_072800.1, read as the reverse complement.
CAGCCCCAGCATTGCTGAACTGATTCGGGAATCCTGAAGCAAAGCTTCCTGAAGCAATCTTTACATGGCATACCGAAGCATTTAAACACTCAAATCCTGAAGTGGCTTGCTGATTCAGGATTTGGGTTATCCTGAATTGTTTTCCCACTTCAGGTAAACCCAAAGCAGGAAAACTGAATATTTTTGGGGTGCACACCCCTAGTAGTGACTATTAAAGTAATATACATTTTAAAATAACTGCATAAAATAACCTGTGTGTGCGTGTGTGTGTGTGTGTGTGTGTGTGTGTGAGAGAGAGAGAGAGAGAGAGAGAATGAGTGAAAATTATTACAGAAAGCCTGGTAGTTCCATATACTGAGCATTACCAGCCCATTATCTGTAGGATGAGTTTTCCATATACGAGGTGTCACTACAGGAAATGCTTTGCCTTATGTGGTCATCTTCTTTATTTTAGATAATGGAATTCTGTGAGTATCAGCTCTTCTTTGGGCATCACAGTCACTGGTAGCAAAGAGTGCTTGGATCAGCTTCATTTAGCATACAATTTACCTTTCCTCTGACTCAGCCAAGATAGCCACCTCAATCCTTATCTGAGAGTCTCTCTACACAAGACGTCTCGGCGCATGTTCATCAAGTGTAGGGAGCTGCAATGTTAGCTAGGAAGCATAGTTTAAAAAGACAAAGCCTGCAGAGATTGCTCCTCAGAAGGTTTATTATTTTCATTTTCACCTCCCAGAAGACTCTGTCAATTTCTCCTCTCCAGTCTAAAAATGTGTGGGATCACAACCAGAGGGCAGCGAGGAATGGAAGTGGTCTGGAGCTGCCTTCCAGAGCCAGGCTTGGACCTGGAGTGGTTCTAATGGGCCAAGGTTTCCCTTCTGGCATTTCACAGCCCCTTCACACAGCTCCCATGTATAGCAAAGCCTTTGCCCTGCCACCAGCTCTGTCTTTTTAGACTACCCTTCCCAGCTAACATTGCATCTCCCAACACGTGTTCTTCATGTTAGATGTCCTGGGTAGAGAGACTCGCAATAACAATGATTTCTTTAACTTGCTCTACATGGAGCTGCCCTTGAATACAACTTTGAAACTTTAGTTGGTCCAGAATGCTCTCTAAACCCGGTTGCTCTTAGCGTATTACTCGCATTTTGAAACCTTTGCACTAGTTGCCTGTTAGGTTCAGAGTTCAGTTGAAAGTGTTTGTTGTTAGTTACCTTTAAAGACCTTCATGACCTGGGACCCCAAAACCTGAAGGTTAGGATGATTAAACGTAGTCGTAAAGGTCTATTTTTATTTATTTAGCTTTCTCTGCTTTTTATTTAGAATAGTTATTGGACTGTGTTGGTGGTTTTGTTGAGATTTAGTGTTTTAATTTTTCTTGAGCTGCTTTGAGTCTTGTTCTTAGGGGACAAGAGGGTTGTATTTTAATGAAATAAGAGATCCTGGCCCTTGGAGCAGTGCTTCCAAGGACAATTACAGTAATTGGGAGGTTTGTATGGGAGGAGGCAGTCCTTCTAATACTTGGGGCCCAAACCATGGAGGACTTTGAAGGTAATAATTACCAACATCTGAACTAAGCTTGGCAGCAAATTGGTAACCCATGTAATCCTAGTGCAGGTGAAATATGTGCTCCGAAATATATACTAGAGCGTAATCTTTCTGCTGCATTTTGAACTAGCTGAAGCTTCTGAACTGTCTTCAAAGGCAGCGCCACATACTCATTTATTTACAATTTTATGTGCTGCTTTTCCCCTTGAACACAGTATCTAAATTTTAAAGTTAGAAACAATCTGAAAACAATGTAATGATTCAAAGTCCAAATACATTCAGACATTCATTATTGATGCCACTATTATCGCAAAATTTCGGCATACAGGCAGTTCGTTCATGACATCACACATGCCTAAAAAGCTTGTTTCAGCCACACACACACCCTCCAGAAAAACCTTGAAGTGGCAATTGATCTTGGAGGAAAATGCTAACTACCAAGAGACCTAGGCCGTTTCTAGACGGCTTACCTGGCTCCGGAACGTTGCACCATCTTGCGGGGAAAACGCGAAATATTGCGTTTTCTCGCGTGAGAACTCACGCGAGAAAATGCGATATTTCGCATTTTCCCCGCAAGATGGCGCAACGTTCCAGAGCCAGGTAAGCTGTCTGGAAACGGCCCTAATGACAAGAATCAGAAAAGGTGGCCAGTGGTAGGCCGGGGTGGGGCGTGGACTCTCCCATCCCCATCCCAGGAGGCGCTGAGCCTTTAATACCAACCTTAGGCAAGGAATGGAGTCCTGCAGGTGGAGTTGGGAGCAGAGAAGTTGCAGGCCAAGGTGGTAGCAGTGTGTTGTGCTAGTGTAGCTTGGATATGGTTGGGGTATGGTTCAAAGTTGTGTCATCCCACAGGGGTGGTCTGAATATCTGGTTGTAAACACTGGTCTCATTGTGGATCTGTTCTTTCCAGAACAGGCTGGCAACTGGCCATTCATGGGCTTGGATCTAAGTAATCAGAGGTGAACAGTACCCTCCCCCTCGCATCCATGCTGCTGCCTGCAAGGTCAAATCAAATATTGCAGTGAAATACTCTGAGCCAGCTCTGACAGAAGGAGGGCATCACTGGTGAAAACTGCTGACTCACTGGGGTGGAGGGGCCCACAAATAACAGAAGCGCCAAAGGTTCTGCAGTGGAATGGATGACAATGCAAGAAGGTCATGTGCATAGGAATGGCACAGAAAGCATTTCTTAAATATATTTGGAAATATCATGGTAGGAAAAATGTGTTCTTAGTTGATCATGTGGCAGCTAAGCAGTGGGAAAGCAGGCCTAAGACAACGGTGAGGCCGTCATCAAGCCCATTATCACTAGAGCAGCGGGACGCTAATCTGGAGAACTGGGTTTGATTCCCCACTCCTCTGCTTGAAGCCAGCTGGGTGACCTTCGATCAGTTGCAGCTCTGCCAGAACTCTCTGAGCCCCACCCACCTCACAGGGTGATTGTCATGAGGATAATAATAACACCCTTTGTAAACCAATCTGAGTGGGCGTTAAGATGTCCTGAAGGGCGGTATATAAATCGAATGTTGTTGTTATTATGATCCTCATGATCCTCCTCATCATCTAAGGCCTGTTAAATCCCAGGTTTTTGCTGCCTGCTGGAGATGGCAAAATTGGCCGGGGGGGGGGGGGGGCGCATCCAAAAGACTGAAACCTCTGGTGGGCTACCCTTGGACTGGTGGTTCCCTGCTTGTGGAGGGCTGTTGAACAAATGGACAAAATCCAGTGACTGTAGCCCTACTGGAAATCTAATTCAACCCTGTGATGGCTGGTTTAGACCCATGAAGCCTTACTAAGCACCAATTTGGATTGGTACTTAGTCTCTGTATTGACCAAGCACCGTCTCTTTAAAGTGCTATTCAGATGAGTGAATTGTACATAAGCTGTTACCCTACAAATGCATTTGTGCATTTCATTAAACTTGTTATTCATGTTATATAAGATTAGATGTACTTTTGCTCTCAAGGACTGTGCTTAATGAGATTTCGTGGTTTTTCCCCTTTTTGCTTTGATACCTGCTCTCTTGTGATGCTCTCCTGCTTGGCTGTGGTTTAACCCCGTGGCAAACCCGTCCGTTTAATGCAGAGTTTCTCTTCCTCTACCGTATATTGCAGTGCAGAGTTCCAAGGTGACCCACATCCTCCCCAGATGACGAATCAAGTGGAGCACCTGGGGTGGGGCTGCGGGGACGTCCCTCGAGGTCACTGCTGTCAGGCCATTATGCAGACTTCACCATAAATGAGAAAAGAACGTCTCTGTGGTTTCCCCCAACTATAATAAAATAAAACAATGCCAGAAATCCTTGGAGAAGGTGCAATTAAGTAGAGCAATTTGGACAGACTGATGATGATACTTGGACTGAGTATCGGAGCGTGAAAACAAGCTTACATTCAGTCAAACTTTAACACTTTTCTATCACAATAGAGAGTCCCATATAGATGGTTAAAACATGTATCACATTTGAGACTGAATACTCGGGTACACTTCTGCAGGAAAGCTTGAATCACAGAAATGTCTTCCCAAGTCCTCAGTTGACAGAATCAAGAAATCTTAGCCCATCAATGAGAGTATTTCACCTATAACCCTTAAATCATGAGATTACAGACATGCATATTTAAAAATGTTTTCATTAACCTGCACAAGTACTCATGCTCTCTGTGGACAGTGTGAAGAAGGAGAGAACATGTAGTGGTTAAGAGAAGTGGGACTCTAATCTGGAGAGCCGGGTTTGATTCCCCACTCCTCCACTTGAAGCCAGCTGGGTGACCTTGGGCTAGTCACGGCTCTCTGGAGCTCTCTCAGCCCCACCCATCTCACAGGGTGATTATTGTTGTGGGGATAATAATAACATACTTTGTAAACTGCTCTGAGTGGGTGTTAAGTTGTCCTGCAGGGCGGTATATAAATTGAATGTTGTTATCTTCATCATCGTTATTATTATAGCATTATTCCTTGGATACATCAAATGCCAATGGAAGATACCGACTCAAATCCGAATCTGACCCCAATCTGAATGGAACTGGGGACATCCAGTAATCCCACTTGTTTTCTGACCAAAAGTTTCAACAAAAGGAATTTTTAAAATAGGGAACAAAATACACCCCAGAGGCTCAGACCAGAACCAAAGAGTTAACATTAAATCAAAAGAGTTTTCTGCTAAAAATTAGGAAGAATTTCCTGACAGAGCAGTTCCTCAGTGGAACAGGCTTCCTCGGGAGGTGGTGATATCTCCTTCCTTGGAGGTATTCAAGAAGAGGCTAGGTGGCCCTCTGTCAGCAATGCTGATTCTATCATTCAGTATAAACTTAATGCAGCTCGTGAGAGGGAGGCAGTAAGGAAGGAGCGAGTGCTGGGCCCTCGTGGCCCTGACTTGTACGCCAAGGGTAATGCTGACCCTCACTTTGGGATCATGAAGGAATTCTTCTGCAGTCCAGATTGGCCAGGGATCCTGGAAGCTTTTTGCCTTCTCTGGGCATTCAAAGAACAATATAGCACTATCACCGTGAAGACACTACCTACAGCAGAGTAATATATGTAAATGTAACAATATATATAAATGTAACAATGTATATAAATGAAACAATAAACAATGAAGCTCTGAAGATACATTATTCATAAATCATATATATATAATGGCTGATCAAAGAACTCAGAGGCAATACATCAACCATATAGCAAGGTCACAAACTATTAAGTCCATCTAATATAAGCACAATAATAAAGTGCAAAATGCTCAATTACAATCACTATCAGTAAACATAGACATGAAAGTGACCAGCACTTGCAAATATAAAGTGACAGTGCCTCTAATAATAATAATAATAATAACATTCGATTTATATACCGCCCTTCAGGACAACTTAATGCCCACTCAGAGTGGTTTACGAAGTGTTATTATTACCCCACAACAATCACCCTGTGTGGTGGGTGGGGTTGAGAGAGCTCTGAGAGAGCTGTGACTGACCCAAGGTCACCCAGCTGGCTTCGTGGAGGAGTGGGGAATCAAACCCGGCTCTCCAGATTAGAGTCCCGTGCTCTTAACCACTACACCAAACTGGCTCTCTAGTTACAAATAACAGTACAGCATAAACGTCTTCATAATGAAATGTCCAGTCAGTTCATAGGAGGAAATGTTCCATAGTAAAGGTGTGGCCGCAACGGGGGTACTAGTGTTTCCTTCCCGTTTCCGTATTCCTTCTTCCAGCAGTTACCACAACAGTAGTATACAATTCAAAGTAAGAACATTTCCAAAACAACTTCTACATGAATCGTGGCAGCCCCCATTGATATTTGTAACTAGAGGCACTGTCACTTTATATTCGCAAGCACCGGTCACTTTCATGTCTATGTTTACTGATAGTGATTGTATTTGAGCATTTCGCACTTTATATTATTGTAATATTAGATGGACTTAATAGTTTGTGACCTTGCTATATGGTTGATGTATTGCCTCTGGGTTCTTTGAGCAGCCATTATATATATGATTTATGAATAATTTATCTTCAAAGCTTCATTGGTTATTGTTTCATTTATATACATTGTTACATTACTCTGCTGTAGTTAGTGTTTTCATGGTGCTAGTGCTATATTGTTCTTTGGCTTTTTCCGTGATTCTCTCTCTTTTTTGTATTCTCTGGCCATTCCAGAAAGAAAAGAAACTACACTGTGATTAACTTACTTAGAAATATATAAGTTTTAGTGACTCTATTATAAACATTTATACAAACTAGACAGTTTAAACATCTAATATGTCAGTTTTTCATGAAACATATAAAGCAATACAATTTAAAGGCAACTGGTCCAACTTCAATAACATACCATACAATTAACAATTCATATAAGAACAAAATTCATGTAAGAACAAAAGCAAAACTAAGTTACAGAATATAAAGTGCTACACAACCATTTTATTATTAATATTATCCTTAGTCTGTAACTGCCGTGAGGAAGGAGATACTCTGAAATGCGAGGATCTTGGCTGGCTCGCCCGCTGCGGTTACAACAGAATTTGCATTTGGAATAACTGTGAAGATACACCCTACAAAGTTGTCTTGTGAATAATTATGTGCTTCTGAGGAATGGACTGTAACTTTGTTTTGCTTTTGGAATCTGTATTGTATCACATACGTTTCATCTGTTTATTGTGAGGCACGGTCACTTCAACAGGCACTAGCACATTATATTCTATAGAAAACTGTTACAAGTGCTTGTCACTTTAGAACTACAATGTTCTTATATGAATTGTTAATTGTATGTGCTGGTTTCTCCGGGCATTCAGCAGGGGTCGGAGGGGGGGGGGGGTAGCAGTAAATTCCCTGCATTTTGCAGGGGAGCTGGACTAGATGACCCTTTGGGTCCCATCCAGCTCTCTGAGTCTAGCTTTCTGTTCAGGAAAAAAGTATACCTTGTAAATGGCACACTGAAAAAAATAACTATGCCATAGTCCTGCATTTTATTTCCATCTTGTAAGCAGCATATTCAGCACCACGGTGGGAGGGATGCCACTGAGGACTTGTGGGGTTCTGGCATCGGAACAATAAGGCTGGCTTCAGAGAGACGCCACACCCAAGACTTGCCAGGAAGAAGCTCCCTTGTCCTTGCATTTCCGCCTTCAGACCTTCTCCTGGTGTCCTAAATGGTGCTCTTATAACCCTTACGGAATTAATCCCTCGCTCCCCCTAGCAGCTGCTTCAGTGTGATGGCCAGACCAGCTGGCTTGGTGTTTCTTCAGCCAGACTTCTGCAGCTGCTACGTGGGATGGTCCGAGGACTGGGGCGAGTATGGCAGTTGCCCTTCTTGGGAAGTTGCTGAGGTCAGTGCCTCATCCCACATCCCTCCATTGGTGCCATATCTCAGCTCCTTTTCCCCTCCCGCTGGCTCCAGCTGAAGGTGGCTTTGTCTCATCAAACTGCTAGAGAAGACATAGCAAACACCCAGCTTTAGAAAACCCAGATGAAACCTGACAGCGATCAGAGCCAGACGGATGTTTTCCAGAAAGCCTTAATGCGCACGCAGAATGTCAGCTCCCTGAAATAATTTGCAGCAGATTAGTTCCATGGTGATTCTATTTGATAAGAATGAGTATTAACGCCACCACAGTGAGCTTTTTGTGCCCGGCCTGACTTATGGGTGATTTCCATAAAGATCATTGAAGTGTGAATGATAAACTAGCAGGAAGAAGGAGGTATTTTCCTAATACCAGCTGTGTCTAAATTCTGGATCCAAAATGCGCTCAGTGGGCTTAATTTGTCTCTCCATTACACTGAGGGGCCCGGCCGTGGCATTGGAGCGATCACTGTTAGCCCTTCGGCCTTCTAATTATGCTAGTAACAACAGCACCTGAATGCTAATTACGTCCTCCACACAGAAAAAGGAGGCGAAAGGGAGCAAAACATTGCAAGTTCCCTGTAAAAAGAAAGCCATTCGTCTTGCCGATGCCAAAATGTGCACACCGAGGGCAAGCAAAGGGCTCAGGTGATGCTTGGACTTCACAGCTATGAAAAGCGGCCTGAGGCTTTGCTAGAGATGCAGGAAAGCAGACCTTTTATTCCCATGGAGCATCCTGCTTTTTTATGGGTACTCTATGGACACGTCGTGTCATGGAGATTCGCATTTTTAAGAATTGCAGGCATTAGCGGAAGTTCTTCCAGATGTGAATCTGAACACACGTCCTTCACTTTCATTTAGATGAACATGCCGATGTGCATTCCAATTCTCCAAAGACTGGCTTCTGCAAGAGTAATAAATCACAGTAAGAGAGATTAGAAGGTTAGACTGTTGGACTAGGAGCTGGGAGACCCAGGTTTGAATCTCCACTCTGACATGGAAGCTCACTGGGTGGGTGACCTTGGGCCTTAGCCTAGCCTACTTCACAGGGCTGTTGGGAAGATAAAATGGAGAGAACAATGTCACTTGCTTTATGTCCCCACTGGACAGAAAGGCTGGATATAAAAGAAGAAAATAAAATTTCGTCACATCAAGGAGTCCTCCACTTTTTACTATTCCCAGACAATTAAGCAACATTGTCTACTCTCATAGATCCCATGCATCTGACGAAGAGAGCTATGGCTCTCAAAAGCTTATGCTACAATAAAGTTGGTTAGTCTTAAAGGTGCAACTGGACTCTTTACTATTGTCTACTCTGCAGTCTTATCTTTTTGAGACACTGATTTTCTGCTCCATAAGGTAGCTCCATTGTGCACCATTAACTGAGACAAGGTAGCAGCTATGGTTGTTGTGGGTTTTCCGGGCTGTATTGCCGTGGTCTTGTGACACTGAGAGATCTCTGTCTTTTGGTGCTACACCTCTGAAGATGCCAGCCACAGCTGCTGGCGAAACGTCAGAAACTACAATGCCAAGACCACGGCGATACAGCCCGGAAAACCCACAACAACCATCGTTCTCCGGCCGTGAAAGCCTTCGACAATACAAGGTAGCAGCTACTGCAAGCAAACTGATGATGGCATCCAGTTGCTAATTATCCTCTTTCTAACACAAAGTAAATCCGATAGAATCGGACAACTGAAGTTGCATTTGAGGTAAGTATCTTTTCTGGGGGGAACTCTGATATCCACATTTGGGAAGGGTCCGTAACGCAACAGGAGAATACCTGCTTTGCAGGCAGAAGGTCCCAGTTCCATCCCCATCATCTCCAGGTAAAAGGAGCAGGTCACAGGAGATGTGAAGGGCTGATGAAAGGTCTTTGTCACTGTACGAGTAGACATGATGGTCCAATGGTCTGTACCAGTATAAGGCAGTTTTGTGTGTTCGTCTTGCACTTACCTGCATTAAACCTCCTCATTTTTCATGCTTTGTCTTGTCCACTCATTCCAGAGAGACCCCTTTGTGCTCTTAACAATCTGATTGGCTTTTCATCCTCCTCCTCAATAATTTGTTGCCCACTGCTATCTCGGCCAGTGCATACTCACCCCCAGTTCCAAATAATTTGTAAGAAACGTCCTTCTTCTACCTTCTGCTTCTTGATGTCGCTAATCCATGGGAGATCTCATCTTGTTGTCCCTTGCCTGCTAAATTTACTCAATTGCCTTTGGCGAGGGACTTTGTCAAAATAATGCGTCTTCTGGTTCACCCTCATCCATGTGTGTTTTATGCGCCATCAAGTCCCTTCCAGTTTATGGTGACCCTATGAATGAATGCCCTCCAGAACATCCTATTATTAGCAGCCGTGCTCAGGTCTTGCAGACAGAAGGCGGTGGCTTCCTTTATTAAGTCAATCCTTCTGATGTTGCATCTTCCTCTTTTCCTATTGACTTCAACCTTTTCAGGCATTATCATTGTTTCCAGTGAGTCTGGCCTTCTCGTGATGTGACCAAAGTAAGATAGCCTCAGTTTTGTCATTTTAGCTTCTAAGGGAGAATTCAGGCTTGATTTTGTCTAGAACCCTCTTATATGTCTTTTTGGCCATTCACGGTATCTGTAAAACAATCCTTCCATACCAAATAACAGATGAATCCATTTTCTTCCGGTCAGGTTTCTTCATTGCCCAGCTTCCACTCGACACCGTTGTTTCCTCATATGCTATCCTAACAGTAGCCTCTTGTCCAGAGTAAAGGTTGCACAACGCGCACCCATTTCTTTTAAAAACATCCATAGCTTTTCATGATCCACACACTGTAATGTAGAAAACACAAAACCAATTTTCTGGAGCATCTAATTCTCTGGTATGCTCTAGTAACAGTCTTCTTAATGTCATTGAATAACACCCAATTTTTTATTTAATTTACTCACTTTTTGTATGAGCATCTCAGGACTCAAGGCATGTAACAACAATATAAAAACAAATGATAGACACAGACATCAAAACGTGGAAACCAATCTAAAAACACTTTATGCCACCGGCAGCAGCAGGGTATTCCCTGTTGGCTCAGGCTGCCCCCAAACTCTCCAGGATAGCTCCGCGTTTGCAGCCTTGCTGGAAAGTCAGCAGCTCTTCCGGGAGGCTGTTCCAGGGGCTTGGGGCAGCCCTTGGAAAAACCCAGGCCTGGGTCATTGCAGAACAGGCCTTGCTTAGACAAGGGGGCCCTGACAATAGACCACACTGAGAAGACAAAGAGCAAGGGGCCAAGTGTGTGGCCCTTCACATTTGTGGTGAGGCAGGACTTCCCTTGGCAGAAGACTACTGGTTCTTCCTAAAAAAAGGCTTATTTGTCTAATAATTCCATCTTTAACAATGTTTTCCACCCTTGTGCCCAGAAGAGACACGAAGCTACCTGGTCTGTAGTTTCTCAGCCCCTGACCCACAGATCCCTTTTTTTTAAAAAAAATGGTGTCATGTTTGCCACTTTCCACTCCTCTGGTAGAGAGACTGATTTTAGGGATGCTGTATATTATTTTTAGTAGATCAGCCATTCAGGAATATTATAGTTTGTAAGAGTTCAGATGCTCTTCAGCACCGAATCTGTGCCACGGAAGGTCCCCTCATTTCACCCCCTCATCCTCTGCAGCTGCTCCCTGTGGTGAGAGACCTCTGATAGCATTCCTCCTTCAACTGTGATTTGAATTTGCTTCCAAGCCTGGGAATGGTAATCAAGCATTGTCAGCCGAAAGGGGCCAAGTATCTCATCTCTGCAGCTATTCTTAGTCCCATCGCTTAATATTAAATGCAAACGGGTTTGTTCTATCTTATTTCCCATTTTGATGTAAATAAGGGTTGACCCCTGGCGCTAGATGTGGCCTCATTAATGCTGATTTTTCAAATCAAACCTATATCTTAATTAGGCAGTGCTGCAAGGTATCAATGGTAGAAAATTTCATCCTGATTGGGTACGATAGACACACCAGAAAGACTTGCTTGTTAATCAAGGATGAGAATATTTTGGTGGAACTCTTTCCAAGGAGAGCCAGAGAAAAATGTGCAGGCAGGCACTACCTTGAAAGCGGTAGTTTTAGGTTTAGAAGAAAACTCAGCTGGGGGAAGGAATGGGAAGGCAGTTCTGGACACGCACGTGCACCATATACTGGTTGGCTGAAATTTGTATTCATATAACACCATGTTGTATTTAAACTCCCCGCAAAATGGATTACAATGAGGATAGAATAGGGATGGCCTAAAAATCTGAATGTTTTCCGTTCCGGAAGTGAAAATCTACATCTTCTTTGCTGCTGATGAATATTTCAAATAGGCAGGCAGATCTGCCAATCTGCTGGGTCCACTCATACATACATAACAGCAGCAGCCAAATTAGGAAAGCTGCAACGTGCAACCGATTCAATTCTCAGTGAGAAAGGTGGACTATAAACGACACAAATAAATAAATAAAATTTCAGTTAATTGATAGCGCTGCCTCTGCTCCTCAGTGGGTAATAGGAATTCTCAGTTTAGCCGGCTCTAGACTACAGCACTTAAAATGAGTGGGTTCACTCAGCCGCAAACGAAGATTTTAAGCAGCCTTGTTATTCCATTAGACAAAATCCCAAAAGCAGCAGCAGCAGCAGCAACGTATTACTTGTGATTAGTGCAGGGGCAGCTGATGCCCTCCGAAAAGGTGGCGCTGCAAGTTCTGCCCTGCCCCAAGATCCTATCAGGCCCCACCACTTGAGAAAACAGAGCTGCACCTACCTATAACTGTTGTTCATCGAGTGTTCTTCTGTGCAGGGACACATGGGAACTGCGCATGCACATGCCAGCCTGCGCATGCGCAGTTCCCATGTGGAACTGCACAGACGACATGATGCTGAACATTCCAGGTGCTTCTTCTTTTTTTAATTTATATTTCAATTTATATACCGCCCATCCCCAGGGGCTCTGGGGCTCTATTAAGGGAGAATACTTGCGTTGCTTGCTGTGGGGCTGAGACTCCACCAAACCTCCCCTACCATAATCTAATTTAAATTAGGTGAATAAATTACATACAGTGATGAGATTCAGCTCTTGAACGCAGGATGGAGAAGGTGGCAAGGAAACAGATTCACATTGTCAGGGTTGAAGTGTATGTATGTACCCAAAGAGACTCCATATTAATTCTTTCAGTATTCTAAGTGCTTTGTTCACAGGTGCCAAGATGTTCCCAGCAGCTATCTCACAGAAGAGGATTGTTTTGGCTATCGCTTCTCCAGCCTTGGGAAACTTTCGCTTTCTCAGCTTCAAAGGGATTGTTTTGAGAACTATGGGGGGAGGTTGGGCCTGCTGGGTTCTGATACTTTGTACCTCATGCTTTGCCTGTCATTCGTAACAATACACGTGTACCAGCCTGGATATTGAATCTGGGCCAGTGGACTATAATGAATTCTTTCTTCAGTAAACTTTTGAAAACAATGGGCTTTTGTCTGATTGCAGAAGGTAGTCTGGAGTAAGGACATTATCTAGCCACAGTTCTGACACACGTGACCTGCCATTGGCCCTTGACTGTGTTGTCACATAGGTGACTCACATGATGATTTTCTACAGCATTGAAACTCAGCATGCAGAGAATTAAACAACTAACATACCATTTTCAACTACCATGATTACTGAGTGAAGCATCCAATTGGAATGCCTTTGCTGTTGACCACCTGACTTACCTTTCCAGACAGCATTGCACAGTAGCTGTGGCTGAGCACTGAGCATTCCATTTGCTCCTTCTTTGCATGTGTGCAGCAGGGGCATCAATTAAATGTGTGCAGCAGGAGGCATCAATTAAATGACTTACATTGAATTAAATGCCTGCCTAGTACTGTTGATAGCATTAAAATGGGTTGCATGACCTACAGTCGTAAGCAGGAGAGGAACATTTGCATAAGAAAGGTACCTGAACAGCAGCAACCAATCAATTTGAAAGAAAACATGATACACAATTTAAACTTCTTGGAATGTATTTAATCCACAGCAACTGCCAATGAGGTGGTATGAATGTTACCAAACAATGGCACATTTGTTGCCAAAGAAGATGCAACCATTACAACTGTCACTTTTGTTTGCTTTTGACTAGAAGGCCAAGAATTAGATCGATGGGAACACTCTCTCTGCATGTTCCGCCATGGCAGCTTCGTTCACCTGAACATGGCCTTCTGCAGATCCCACCCTGCAAATTGGCAAAATAAGAGAGATAAGGATGGGATGGAATTGAGGTAGAGTTTAGGTGAGAACATAGGATCAAAAGAGCTTCAAGGCTGAGAGCTGAGAGGGAGTTTTGTACTCTCATTCCATCTCATCAGTGCAAAGATCCCTGGGAATGGGTGAGTTGCTCTGATTGTGAATACGTCTCAGCTGCAGAGGAAACTGGTCACGAGGACTACCAACAGCCCTTGATTGATCAAGCAGGATCAGGCCATGCTGTGGGCAGCCTGGCAATAAAGCAAGGGTCTTCATTCTAGTTTCACCTCAGGTTGTGGCTGCTGGTGGATACAGGCCTTTCTTGTACTCTGGACTAGAGATGGGCACGAACAGCAATACTAACAAAAAAAAGCCACAAACAGCCCAATCTGCTGTTCACGAACAAGCTGCTTGTGAGGCCCCATTCTAAATGAATGGGTGGTCGTTGCAGGCCTCGTTTGTTGCTGTTTGTCAAGCCAGACAGTCTGGCACCTGCAATCAATTCCCTTGGCAACTTAGGCAGGGATTGTCTGAGCTCTGTCTGAACTCCTGCTGTTGCCCTGGAAACCCCAATCTAAGCCTAATTTGGCTTGATAGGCAGGTCTTCCTTTCAAGAGTGGAGATCCAAATTTGTTACAAGGGAGCAAAGACCAGCGGGAAGGGGGGCTCCCAGCTCTGGCTTTGCAGACAGTGGAGAGGGAGAGAGACAGCTGCTGTTGGCATTTTGAGTGCATTGGAGCTTGAATTTTCTTTGTGTGTGGTGGGATATGGATCTACCCCTTCAGGTTCCAGGGCTGCTGCCAGGCTCTGGGCCAAGCTGTTCTTTATTACTGGTACCTTTCCTGGTGCCTGCTCAGGTCAGGTTTCTGGGGGTGGTGCAGTAGGGATCTTGATTTGGATGATGGCTGGAGGAGAGCCTGCATGTTCTGTGGCCCCCACCTTATGGAACAGCCTACCTGAAGAGGTCAGGAAAGCTGCCCCTCTCCTGGCTTTCCACAAATGATGCAAAACTGAATTATTCAAGAGGCTTTTTACTCAGAGAGGAGGGCTGTACTGGAAGGGTCTCAAAGAGATGCATCAGAAAAGGAATAGGGACTACAGACTTTACTACTATGTAGGGTCTGTTGTTGTAAGTATGATCCTACTGGCTAGTTTCTATGTTGTTTAATATATCAGTCATAAAATTGCTTATGCAGTTTCAGCATTTCTCCAACCCTGTATTGGATTTCTGCTGGTTTTAAATCTTTGCAAATTTCCATTTAATACCCTATTACACTGTTTTTGAAATGTCTTTGAAATTGACTGTACTTACTGTGATCCACCTTGAGTTTCAATGAGAAAGGCAGACGATGAATGAACAAACGAACAAATGAACTGACGTGAACACAGCAACCCGAGGAAGACCTAACTCAACCAGAACCAATGACCGTAGAAGAACTTGAGAAGGACGCAACCCATGACTTGATGACCAGAAGACCCAACCTGACAACTGAGGAAGACTCAGGACCAGTGCAGGAGACAGAGCACCAGCAGCCAGAGGGCCAAGGCACAAAAGAACAGTTTGTCACAATGACTTAGCACAGGACTTTGGGCCGAGGGTTTTGTGCTGTTTCCTTTAGCAGAGTGAAACTCCTTTGACAGGGACAGAGGTAAATTGGCAGGTTAACTTCATAACATTTTTTTCTAGCCTGGTTTTGCATGGGGGAGGGGGCTGAAGCCATACCTTGAGTTTAAAATCTGCTTCCAGCTGGTCATAAGAGGCAACATGGGGGAACTGTGGGGAGAGGGCAACTTAACTTTGAAATATGAATGGAGGAGGGGGCCCAAGCTGTGTCCACGACTCTGCTTCACACCCAGAAACTGCTGACTGCGCATGCACAGCACACGGACGGGGTTTGAGCAGATTGCAGGCTATCCATGACTGCCATGCATGATTATGACATGAGCCAGACCAGGGTTTGCTTGAGCACCCTTAGGTGAGACTTATGAAGAAGGAGTCATTCTGCTATGAAAAGTCACCATGCAAGGTATCTAAGCCACAGTGGCCATGATAAAGGCCTGGAATGGTGACCAGCCACATGGAACTGTCTCTGTCAATTGTTTATAATTCTATGGGAATGTCTCTCTATCAAATAAAATCTGTAGCAAGAAACTGAGTAACTACAGTGGTTAAGGCCATAAGCTATACATCTTGATTCATCACATTACTACTTTGGTGGATCAGAGGAATGCTGTGGACATAGTTTATCTTGATTTCAGTAAGGTGTTTGATAAGGTCCCACATGACATACTTGTTGACAAGCTGGTAAAATGTGGTTTGGATTGAAAGACACCAAATATTCTTTCTGGGTTTGATAAGGAGACTGGGGTGGGGGCAAAGGGCACATGGATGACATTATTGAAAAGTCCTAATTTTGGTTGAATCACCTCTGAGTGCCAGGCTCTGTGTCAGGCATTTTCTTATCCTCCCCCACAATAGGGTCGCTAGCTCTAGGTTGTGAAATCCCTGGATATTGGGGGGGGGGGAGCCTGGGGAGGACAGCATTTGGGGGCTGGAGGGACCTCAGTAGGGTATAATACCATAGAGTTCACCCTCCAAAGCAGCCATTTTCTTTAGGGGAAATTATCTCCATTGTCCGGAGATCAGTTGTAATATTGGAAGACTCTCCGGTCTATCTATCCCAGCTTATGTGATTGGATTAGGTGTGGCCCCATTCAGCCCCTGCCTTTTGCCTTCTGCCAAAGTGGCTTTTAAAAAGTCACTGTATGTGCGCAGAGAAAAATGTTGGAGAAAAGCTAGGGAAACAGGCTTCCTCGGGAGGTGGTGATATCTCCTTCCTTGGAGGTATTCAAGAAGAGGCTAGATAGCCATATGACAGCAATGCTGATTCTGTGAACCTGGGCAGATCATGAGGGAGATGGCAGAATGGGTTACATTAGTGCTTAGTACTTATGGCCCTTCTTACATGCTCAGGGTAATGCCGATCACCACCTTGGAGTCAGGTAGCAATTTCCCCCAGGCCAGTTTGGCCAAGGATCCAGGAGGTGTTTTTCCATCTTCTGGACATGGATCAGGGGTCACTGGGGCAGTTTGGGGAGGGTTAGTTATGAATTTCCTGCATTGTGCAGGTGGTTGGACTAGATGACTCGAGGTCCCTTCCAACCCTATGATTCTATCTCTTGTGCAGAATTCTGGAGAGAGAAAAGTGTTATGGAACCTGCATTGCTGTAAATTGACTATGAGGAAAAACCTGATACTTTTGTGTGCAACATTTTTTCCTTGCTTGCTAGCTCACTGGCATAGGAAGGGTGGTTCTTCTGTGTAAGCAAGGAACAACTATTCATGCTGACTGGGATGTATAGATCGACTTGGTCCAATTTATAAAATTGTCCCCAAAGTCCATATCTTCCAATATCTTAAACAGAAATTTCCCATTTAAATTATCAAAGGCCTTCTCGGCGTCTAGAAAAATTAAAGCAGCTTGTCTTTCATTATGTTTTTCCAAGTACTCCAGCATATCCAATACTGTTCTTACATTGTCCTTCAGCTGCCTCTTAGGTAAAAATCCACTTTGGTCCTCATGAATAATGTCCTGTAAGATACTTTTGAGTCTTCCAGCCAATATAATTGCAAACAACTTATAGTCATTATTTAATAATGATTCTGGCCTATAATTTCTTGTCAAAGACTCGTCTTGTCCCTCGTTTGGTATAAGTGTTATGTTGGCTTCCTTCTCCATCTCAGGCATTTTACCTCCCTCTAAGACAGAGTTCATCGTCTTTTGTAAAGGCTGAAGAAGTTCATCCTCAAAACACTTATAATAACTGCTTGAGGCGCTTTCCCCAACTTACTCTTTTTTATAGCATCTCCCACTTCTTTTACTGTTATAGGTCCATTCATAATTTGTCTTTGTTTTTCTGTGATCTTGGGTAACTTCTGATTATTAATATATTCATCTATTTTTTCCACTAGTGTGTCACAACTCTTATATAGATTTGTGTAAAACAGATCGAATGCCTTTTGTATATCTGAAGTGTCTGTTAACACAGTATCTGCCTCTTGTATTTTCAATATCATTCTCTATTCCCTCTCCTTTCAGTTTGTATGCCAACCGTTTCCCTGACTTACTTGCATATTCAAATGTTCCTTGTTTGGCATAATTCAATTTTATTTCTATTTCTCTTGACATTAACATCAATAGTTGTTGTTGTAGGATCTTAATATGTTGCAGAGTATTTGTATTTCCAGGAGCTCTCTTTAATTCTTCCTCTTTACTCTTTATCTCCTCCAGAATATGTTGCTTTTTTCTTGATTCTTTTTCTTCAGTTGAGCATTATGTTGGATTAAATAACCTCTAATAAATGCCTTACTTGCACCCCAAACCACTCTCATGTCTGTACCTTGGTTTAGATTTAGTTCAAAAAATTCTTTTAGTTTACTTTTGCAGTCTTTAATAATCTCTTCATTTTGTAACACAGCTTCATTTAATCTCCACCTAAAGGTACCCCATTTCCCCCTACACATCATAGATACACGGTTATGATCTGAGAAAGTCTTAGGTAGAATCTCTATTTTAACCACCCTAGAGGTGATGTCCCTTGATGTCAAAATCATGTTTATTCTTGAAAAAAGATCTATGTCTTTCTCAAAAAAAGGTATACTCTCTTGTATTGCCATTTTTCTGTCTCCACACATCAATCAAACCCTAATTGTCCATTAAATCAAAAAAAGCTTTGGGCAGTTTACCCTGGAGAGTCTTAATGTGTTTCTCAGAACACCTATCTATCTTCAGGTCAATCATTCCATTCCAGTCCCCTATCAAGTAACAATTTTCATATGCTAAATCTGTTAAACATTCCCCAATTTTTTTGTAAAAACCAACTTTGTTTTCATTTGGAGCATAGAGGCCCACCACCAACATTGTTGTCCCCTGTAAATGAACTTCTACAGTCATCTTCCATGCTCATCACTCAATATCAATTTAGGTTTTAAATGTGGTTTGATAGACAAAACAATTCCATTCTTCTTTTTAGTATCTGCAGCTATAAATTCTTCACCCAGTACTTTATAGGTCAAAAATTTTATCTTTTTTTCTAATATGGGTTTCTTGCAAACAAATCATATCATGTTTTAGGTTCTTCAAATAGTGAAATATTTTCTTCTTTTGGGGGGCTGAATTTGCCCCATTAATGTTCCAAGTTAAACTTTTGTAATCCATAATGCCATCAGATTTTTAAAGTTAATGAAATGTGATGAAAAAATCAAAGAAATATATATGGGAAGATAGAAAAAGCAGAATTAGGTAAGACTGGTATCCCCCATTTCCACGTCCTTCTTACTCTGCTCCAGTTTTTGCCCTGTTAGAGTTTCTGATGGACTTTCTGCCTGATGTCATCTAAGTTTCTGTATTTTTCCAGAAAGTCTCTGGCTTTCTGCACTGAGTTCAGCCTAAATTTCTGTTTTTGAAATGTAAAAATTACACCCTCTGGAGGATCCCATCGAAAAGCAATATTTTTCTGTTTTAGTTTTTTCACCAGAAAGTTGTAATCTTTCCGTTTGCGCAGAAATGGAACAGGAACCTCTTTTAGAACAATAATCTGGGCACCATTAATTTTTAATTTTGTGTTATAATGCTGTTCCAAAATCTGCTCCTTCACCCTTCTTCTTAGAAAGTGAACCAGTACATCCCTTGGGACTGTCAGTCTATTGAGTTCAAGTTACTTTGATTTCATCTCCCAGCCCTTGCAGCAAGAAATCCACATCTCTTGAGTCAAAGGTTTTTATTGGAAGAGTATATATTCAAGGTACAAGTGTCCATAGATAATCCAAATGCTACAGAAGTGTCTGGCTGAACACAAGGCCTTTGTTGAGAATGACATGTTAGTTTCTTGCAACAGTATATCAAACCCTCCTTTCCATCCATCCCCCCCCTTATGCCCAGTTAGTATAGACAAACTGGGGAATGTGAAAGTTATTGCTCCAAGGTCTCTGTGAGCCTCTCCAGATAAGGCTGTCTTGGGAACCACATCTGTTCCTGTGAACCTGCACACAAAACAACACTGGAAAATTACAGCAGAACAGTAGTGAGAAAAGAAATATGGCAGTGCTGTGGGTGACAGACCTGACAGGGACCTTCCTTATTTTACAAAATTTAGAGTTAATTCTGTATATTTTATCAATTTCCATTTGCATTGTTTCCTGATCCCAATCCAAAAACTCAGCCAAGGCCATGATAATGTTGTGTGTGACAGCCTCCCCCTCTTCTTCTGGAATGGATCTAAACCTCAAGGAGAATTCTTTTTCTCGCATTTCTAATAAAGCAAAATTGTCCAATGGTTTTTCCATCTGTATATCATGCGACTCTGCTTTATCCTCTAAGGCTTCTTGTTAATTTGGTTCACTTCTGCAGAAACTTGTTTCATAGATTGGTCCAATGTTTGAACTTGGTCTGTCATTTGATCTCTCAATGCAACAATCCTTTTATCTATTGGCTTCTCAAGGGAGTCCATTTTGTCCCCCAGGTTCTTTCTCAACTCATCCATCTTATCAGCCATTTGCTGGAAATATTTCTGTAATTGACCCATCTCTGGTAAATCTAAAGAGCCATGGCTCTGTGTTTTTCTTGTAGTAGTCATTGTAAATATCCTATAGTTACCAGAAGATACCACAAGGTAGCAGCATACGTGAAAAATCTATATCACCCAAAGTTTATCTCTTTCACCATGGCAGTCATATCTGTTTTCACTCTTATTATACTCCAAAGGGGGGAGCAAGAAGAAAACACTCCACCAGTTCAAGGTCAAATCTTTTGAGTATCCAGTATCTTTTACCTGTCAGTCTAAACAGCAGCAAAACATTTTTATAGTGAACAATATTTTAGTCCCAAACACACTTTACCTGCCCCCGCACCTGAAAATGTCCAAGTCCACAGTAATAAGTCTTTAGGGACGGAACTTGCAAATCTTTTTGATGTTTTACTTTTTAAGTCCATAAATCTTCAATGAAGTTGGAGAAAGATTTATTCAAACATCTTTTTGTTGCCTCCTGAAACAATGCTCTTTCACCAAAGGGATTGTCTCATTGTCTTGGAGAAAATCTTTTTGTTCTTCAAGTAATTATTTTCTTCTAACATCAAGAAATGAGGAGTGGAAGGCTTAGTGTCCTTAGTGTCCTCCTCCGAGTAGAGATGGCTTTCCCCCCAATTCCAACAGCTTAAGGCAGGGACCCAACTTCTGAAACCTCTGTCTCCGTAATAAACTCCCCCCTAGAAGCAATCTTACGAATGCACATGGGATAAACTCATAATCTGCCTTTATCCAGGCAGATTAGGCGGGTGGGACCTCTCCCACCCTGACAATTAGCTGTGCTGTCTCTCAGCTCTCACTGGGACGTCCGCCTTCCTGCAAGCAAGGACACTCTTTGACAGAGACATTCCAACTAGTGACCATTAGGCTGGTTATAGGAGAAGAGAAATGCCTTACATTAATTATTAAAATATTTATACTCCACCTTTCTTCTTAGTCAAGGCAGCTGTACCTGCTGTTAGAGGAGAACAGAGTTTTCAGCCTAGTCCAATCCTTTCCTCCCAAGCCCAGTACCTTGTACTTTGGGGGAAAGAGCCAAAGGCTTTGCTTGTGCCCACTGTGAGACATGAGGGCTGTCATACTTTTGAGGGGCAGGCAAAGAGCTAGAAGCTGGTCCTCATCTCCTCCGTTCTCTCTCCCCTCAAATAGGCAGTCACATCTGTTCCCACTCCACAAGAAGGGAACTGGAAGTTGCTTCTCAAATTCTACTTGTGAAGGAATCGGCTTGCAAGCTCTTCTCTGTTCCTTCTGATTGGACCTCCAGAGGTCACCCATGGCCACAGCCTGGTGACATGCCACTCTTTGGATGCTCCCTTAGGAAGCCAGTTACACACTGGGTAACCACCAACTGCCACCAATCTCTTAGAAGTATCTCCTGCCAGACAGAGTCATATATCTGGCACTTGGTTACCTGCGTTGCTGTTTAGGGGCCCTCCCTAGCTGCTGCACCTTCTGCTCTGCTTCTACCAGCAAGCCTGGGGCAATCTATTTTAACTTTGCATTTTAGAGTTCTTGTGCTCCCAGGATGGTGAGCATCACTGCTGCCCCTCTCCAGGACCACACCTCAGATAGCAAGACCAAACAGATGTGGTGCTTTCCAGAGATCAGACTTAGAGCATCTAAAATATAAGGAAGTTTAATAAATAAATTAAAGAATAGGGAGTAGACACATTCCAATCAAGAAATTTAGACCTAGCAAGGGAACAAAGAAAAGGCTAAAAGACACAATCTTCTGGCTCTACTCCAGGTACTTCCTAAATTATTTTAGGATAGGCAAGCTTTACTTGACCTTGTAGTTAGAGTTCATTGTTACCTTCGCTTTCCAGGGTGGTACTCCTCTCTGTTGTCTTTGGCCTCATGGACAAGATGGAGACCTTTGGCTTAAGCTTAGTCCATCATGGCTTGCACTGCACATCCAGAGCGCTGCCCCAAATGAAAGATCTCTCTCTCTCTCTCTCTCTCTCTCTCTCTCATGTTCCTACCCTGTTTTGTACATATTAAATGTATTGGTCTTAAAATTTTAACATATTTATGTATTTTATTCTGCATGAATCCGATCCGATCCAAGCCACACAGTCGCGTCCGACCCTCGGCTACTCCGTAGATCATCCCCCTCCAGGCCTTTCTGTCCTATAGCGCGTCGAGAGAGATCCACAGAGTCTCGCAGTGAAGTTTTTACAGGGTAGTCCACCGTTGCTTTCCCCAACCCAACACACTTAGCCGTACGACAGCCACGGATGGTCAGTCATACGTCGCCACCCCCTTGGCACTTTGAGCTGGTGTGGGATAAGGGGGTCTGCATAAATATTTTATGTAATTTATACATTACCTCTGCTCTTATACCCCATTATGATTTACTGTGACTTTGTTGTAGTGATTCTGTATGTATGTATTACTGTAGGTTGTTTTAAATTATGGAAATGTGTGTTATAAGTTCTGAGCTTGAGACCTTTGGTCAAATGAGCCAACAAATAAAGAAAGAGCTTGAATGTTCTGTGCTGGGCCTTTGACACTTCCAACCACCTCCCCCTTCTGCAGCAGGGCTCCTGTCCATGGACAGACAGCAGGGCTGC
Source organism: Eublepharis macularius (assembly GCF_028583425.1). NCBI lineage: Eukaryota > Metazoa > Chordata > Lepidosauria > Squamata > Eublepharidae > Eublepharis > Eublepharis macularius. Next base: position 3,047,604 of record NC_072800.1, on the reverse strand, counting down.
CAGTCCCCTACCCCTGACCACACCCGTGCTGCTCAGCTGTCCAGCAGGGGGAAGAAATAGGGGGACTTCTGGGGAACATCATGACATTACCAGCAATGCAATGATGTCACTTCCTGTATGCCCAGAAGTAACATCATTACATCACTGGGTGAAGTTCTGGTATTTTCACAACCCCCCCCCCCCGAGTTTTTCCCAAAGACCACTCAGTTTTGGAGCAGCAGAGATGTGATGCCATCAGTACTGGAAGTGATGTCATCATGTCACTGGTGAGCTCGCCCATGCTCACATATGTGCATGGATAAGTCTCCCTCACTACCTGCCATCTCCCCCCCCCCCCCGCCAACACCTCTCACTGGTTGCCAGAGGTGACCTGGCAACCCTGACAGAGAGAGAGAGCAATTACAATAACTAAAACATGAGGGGTTAATCCTTGGGTGAAGGGTGTTCCTCCACTCCACCAATAAACTGAAAGCTGATAATATTTTCTGTTTCAAAATTGGTGCTTAATTGGTCCTGTTTTATAGAGCTGTCTCTGGACAGGCAGCATTTAACTTTTCTAAATAAATAGATTACTTTTGCCTTTCAGAAAAATAAAATGTTTCTTGTTTTCAAGTATTTTTTTTAAAAAATCTTTAAAAACTGACAAAGCAAATTATTTTTAAACAGGTGTACACATGCACACAGTTGAAGTCACTCCATGGACAAAAGATAATGGCCAAATTCTGGGTTCATTGTTGGGGACAGACAAAAATATGCTGAAGGGGAGAGCTTTTGGTTTAGTGGTACGCAGCACAGGCCTCCTGTCCTCAGCTGGCAGTCTGGCGTAGAAGACAAAAGGCCTCTCTGTGACCTCTGAGGATGGAGCTTCTGGCACCAATTAACACCTTGCCAGGCTCGTATCAGCTTTGCTGACAGGTGGGAAGGAAGAAGAGCCTCTTTTTCAGAGAGCAAATGATCCCGATGGTGTGCAATGAGCGAGAGGATACAGATCTCCCTGTTATCTGTGCTGATGCCTTCCAGTCACACACAATGGGAATCGTCAGGAGTGATAAAAGGAGCAAATCCCTTGAGGTCAAGATGGAACAGCTGTGTTTTCCAGACTACAGGCTAGCAACACTCACATTTTATGCCAGGCCTAAAATTAGAGGTTTGCATTGATATACACTGAAACATGCACCTTTACTCAAAAGAATGGGTAGATATCCTCCATACGCAATTATTATTGTTGGAGGAGCGGCTTTCTAGATTAAGCACTGGTTGCAACTGGGAATCCTGGTGCATCCTTATGCCTTCATGGAGAAGACTGCACTGGCTATATGAGGAAGGGTTGTAGCTTCACGTAAGAAAAGGAGCATGACAGATGTTTATGTAACTGTGTGGCATGAAGTAAGATGACAGAGCAAAACCCCACCCACCCTCTTCACTCAAAATTACTAGAATTAAAGCTCACCCAAGAAAACTGATAGGCGGTAATTTTAGGACAGACGCGATTGAGCTAGGTTCCTTGAAGCCATTCCACTACCAGAAGTGCTTTCTTCCAGCTCTGTATCTTCAACAGAATCCCTTTTTTCTGCCAGAGGAAAATGTCTCCATCAGTGGAATAGACCCATGTGATCCGATCTGCCATTCGCACAAGAAAAGCTTATGGTATTGACACCGATACCTCTGCCTCATGACATTGTGTTGGCCACTGGCTTTGAAAGGATATTAGACAAATCTATAAGAGACTGATCTATCATCCATTTTTAGTCACGATAGTTACATATAATTTTCATGCCCAGGGTCAGTTTATCTCTGAAGACCAAAACAAACAAACATACAAACAAACAAACCCAAAGCCCTGGGCGATGATCTCTGTTTGTGGTGTTTCTGGGGAGAAATGGGCCGTTTTCACACTACTAACCTGCTTCCGTAACATTGCAAACTGTTGCACAAAAAATGCGGAAGATAGTGTCTTCTCACAAGAGTTTTACGTGATGTTGCACAAAACTCTCACGAGAAGACGCTATCTTCCACATTTTTTGCGCAATGTTTCACAACATTATGGAAGCATTACAGCATTACAGTTTCGCAACATTACAGCTGCTGGTGAAACGTCAGGAACTACAATGCCAAGGCCATGGCTATACAGCCTGGAAAATCCACAACAACCATTACGGAAGCAGGTTAGTAGTGTGAAAATGGCCATGGTCAGTGTTAGAAACAGAAAGTCGGGGTAGATAGACCCCCTGGTCTCCTCCAGCAGGGCTCTTAAATTCTTCCTTAGACATAAAAGTAATGAAATTTCTGGGTGGGAGGAAGTGGAGTTCACACATTCAGATGTTGTCATTGAATTAGGCCTCAAATGAAATTCAAAGTGAATTGGGAAATTCCTCCTAAGGCAAAATTGCTGAGGAATGTAGGCATGCCGAGGATGAGGTTGTGGGTAAAATTGCCATTGCAACGCAAAACCCAGACTGTGCGAGGCAATCTGTTTGCTCTTCATTTTTGCCCTTTCAAACCGGATGTGCATTCATCACACAACCCTTATTCTTTGCCCGCCTTTTTTATTTTTAGGCTTCTGTGCAAGGCTGTATAGGAGCAGCGTTTTGTCTTTTCGTCCTCTGCCTGCAGAAATGTCCACATGGACTACCTTCTGCAGTTTTGCTTCTGGACTTCTGCCCTTCCTTCCCATGAACTGTTGTGTGGGAAAGGAAAAGATGACAATACGCAGCTCCTTCTTTCTCTTCTGGCAGCCGGGCTTCTGGCGGGAGACACCTGTTGGTAGTATGAAAGAAGTCTTGCAATTGTGTTGTTCCAGAGTAGTATTTCTTTTGTTAAAATATATGGAATTAATTGACAATAAACAAAGACGCTTGTCCCCCTTCCATGGCATTTCTGAGTGGAATAATGTCCTTGGTTAGAGAAGGAAGAAATTCATAATGTGAAGGGACACACAGCTGTGTGTGTGTGTGTGTGTGTTGTGGGGTGTGTGTGATATGCTGAAACTGAACCCCAAATTAGGAACAAACTGATGAACTAGGCATTGATGCTGAAACTGCTACAGTGTTGTTCTGACCCATTTTTTTAAAAAAAGTTTTATTTCTGACAACTGCAGGGCAGTTCACAGACAAAATGCGGAAGACTAAAGGAAATGAAAAGTGCATCTCCCGTAATTCAGACACAAGGCAGACCTTCCCTTTCAAACACAAGAAGAGGGCTGCGCAGGTTGCATCCTGCCTGGATAACACCGGTGTTTCTTTTTTCTTTTTAGAACAGGTTTACAGTAAAGCAGGGTTTTTTGAGGAAAGCGCAGATGGTTTGTGACCGTGGAAACAGGAAAAAACTGCACAAGTCAGGTCTCTTGAAATGTGGGGAATCCTTGACATGAAGAGTGTCCAGGGTCTGAGTCCCAGCCCCCAGACTTGCCAGGAGGGAACAGCAGGAGGCAACAGGGAGGCAGCAACCCTGCCACCCCAGCCAGCAACCAGAGCCAGAACCTGCCCACTCCAGGGGGAAGGGGCAAAAGGCCAGAGCCTCAGAGGGCTGGAGGGAGCAGGGAGAGACCAGCTAGTCCCACCCTCCAGGGGGAAGAGAGGGGGCTAAGAAGGCCAGAGGAAAAGGGCCAAGGCAGGGGGAATAGGGTCCCAGCAGCAGCCCAAACAGAGCTCTTACCTGGCAGGGAGGAGAAGCAGCCACAGCAGCTCAGAGCCACGCCCCAGCCTCCACCTCAGCTTGAAGACAGCAGTCTGGCTCAGGAGATGTTCACAACCAAGCCCCTCCAGGTGGAGCTGCTGAAAGCATTCTGTAGGAAGAGCTGGGCAGCCAGCCAAAGGGCCACAGCTGGGCCTACCTTCAATAATCAGCTCAGCCAGAGAGGCCTGGTAGCCAGCCAACATAACGCAGCTGTTGCTGATCCTGCCAGCCCAGCCAGCTACCTCAGCTGCAGCAGCTGGAGACAGCCCAGGCCAATGCTAGGAGGCCAGGGAGGGGTGTGGCCTGGCAGGCAGGACCTGCAAGGTGGGCGGGGTGCTGAAAGAAGGCCCTATAAAAGCTGGCTGGGAAGAGCTCTGAGGTGGTGGGTGTGAGTAAGGAGTGATGGTGTGGAGTGAGAGCAAAGCAGTGTGAGAGTGGAGGCTTGGAGGAGAGTTCTGGGAGGAGGAGATGGTGGAGGACGCAGAGGGTGAGCATGCCAGGTTGAGCAGGCCAGTGAGTGGACTGAGAGGGAGTCTGGGTGATGTATACCACCCCTCCTTCCACAGAGCAGGGTCCTGCAGCATCCCTGGTGCTCCTCTGATGTCAGGGCCAGCCCAGCCAGTGCCTCGCCCAGTGGCGGCAGCGACAGGCCCTGACAAAGAAAATGTTTGGAACGAACCTGGAGAACTTCATCAGGAGAGATTTAAACTGATGCCACAAGGGGGAGGGGATGATCAACATGGGGATTTCAATGAAGAAGTGATAACAGTGGGGACCCACCTGGGTAGGACAGATCAAACAAAGGTACAAGAGTACAAGTGCCTATATACCAATGCCCAAAGTATGGGTAAGAAGAAGGAAGAGCTTGAGCTTCTCTGGCAAACAGAGGGCTACGATATAGAAGGGATTTTTGAGACTTGGTGGAATGAGTCCCATCACTGGAATGTGGTAGTGGATGGGTATGAGTTGTTCAAGAAAAACCGGAAGTGTAGAAGAGGAGGTGGAGTGGCATTGTATGTGAGGAGAGGGCTTGATTGTCAATAAGTTATGGAGAATGAGGTGGACAGCCCAGTGGAAAGCATATGGGTAGAAATAAGGGGAGGAAGGACAAAGGGTATTATTGTTGGAGCCAGCTACAGACCACCTGGCCAGGGAGAAGAAACGGATGCTGCCCTCTTTGAACAGATTGGTAGAGTATCCAGACATCAGAACCTTGTAATTATGGGTGACTTCAACTTCCCTGATGTGTGCTGGGAGACAGGCTCAGCAAAGTGTCATGAATCACGCAATTTCCTGACCTACCTGGCCGATAACTTCCTTTTTCAAAAGGTGGAGGAAGCTACAAGGGGCTCGGCCATACTAGACTTGATATTAACCAATAGGGAAGAATTGGTAGATGAGGTGAGGGTGGTGGGGACCTTAGGGGGAAGTGACCATGTCCTCCTTGAATTCCAGTTGCTGTGGGGAGCCAAGGAAGTTTGTAGCCAGACTCGTAGGTTAGATTTTCGTAGGCCCAACTTCGATGAACTCAGAGGCTTGATGAGAGTCATTCCGTGGGGGAGTGTGCTGGAAGGGAAAGGAGCAAGTGAAGGGTGGGCCCTTCTCAAACACGAGCTTTTGCAAGCTCAAGCCCTCACTATCCCAGGAAGACGGAAACATGGTAAGGGCTCCAAGAAACCGATGTGGATATACAGAGAGCTCCAGAATAAGCTAAGGGAGAAAAAGGAAATGTTCAGGAAATGGAGAGAAGGACAGACCTCTAAAGAGGAGTATATGAGGGTTACTAGGTACTGCAGATCAGCCATCAGAGAGGCCAAAGCTCAGTACGAGCTGGGTCTGGCCAGGAGGGCTCGCTACAACAAGAAAAACTTCTACAGATATGTAAGAAGCAAACCCAAGGTAAAAGAGCCAATTGGACCACTGTTGGGAGTAGATGGAGAAACTCTGATGCAGAACAGAGAAAAAGCAGACAAGCTTAATGACTTTTTTGCCTCTGTTTTCTCCCTGAAGAACTCAGGCACATCTAGAGATGGTAGAAAATGTGACAGGACACCTGGGTGGCTAGTTGACATTGACAGAGAGGTTGTGGAGAGGCATCTGGCTGCACTGGATGAATACAAATCCCCTGGGCCGGATGGGGTGCACCCAAGAGTGCTGAAAGAACTTTCTGGAGAACTTGCAGAGCCCCTGTCCATCATCTCCAAGGCCTCTTGGAGGACTGGGGATGTGCCACAAGATTGGAGAAGAGCGAATGTTATCCCAATCTTTAAGAAAGGGAAGAAGGATGACCCGGGAAACTACAGGCCGGTCAGTCTGACTTCTGTTGCTGGGAAGATATTAGAGCAGATTTTAAAGGGATTGATCTGTAAGCATCTGAAGGACCACTTATTGATCCGGGAAAGTCAACATGGTTTTGTTCCCAACAGATCTTGTCAGATCAACCAGTTTTCCTTCTTTGATTGAGTGACGAATTTACTTGATCATGGGAACTCTGTAGTTTACCTGGATTTCAGTAAAGCTTTTGATAAGGTTCCCCATGACATTCTAATGGGTAAACTGGAAGACTGTGGAGTGGACTATACGACAGTTCGGTGGATAGGGAACTGGTTAGAGAACCGCACCCAAAGAGTGGTGGTCAATGGTGTTTCATCAGATTGGAGGGAGGTGTCCAGTGGGGTGCCGCAGGGCTCTGTTTTGGGCCTGGTACTTTTCAATATTTTTATCAATGATCTGGATGAAGGATTGGAAGGGCTGCTCATTAAATTTGCTGATGATACCAAATTGGGAGGAGTAGCAAACACCCAAGAAGATAGAATTAAAATTCAACAAGACCTGAATACTCTGGAGAAGTGGGCAGCTGTGAATAGGATGCAATTCAACAAGGACAAGTGCACAGTATTCCATCTGGGCCACAAAAATGAGAAGCACAAATACTGGATGGGGGATACACTTCTGGGCAGTAATATATGTGAAAGGGATCTTGGGGTAAGAGTGGACTGTAAACTAAATATGAGCAGTCAGTGTGATGTGGTGGCAATTCAATCCTGGGTTGTATCAAAGGGGCCATAGCGTCGAAATCGCAGGAGGTCATAGCCCCTCTCTATACTGCCTTGGTTAGGCTGCATCTGGAGTATTGTGTGCAGTTCTGGAGGCCTCACTTCAAAAAGGATGTGGACAAAATTGAGAGGGTCCAGAGGAGAGCGACGAGGATGATCAGGGGTCTGGAGACTGAGCCCTACGAGGAAAGGCTGAGGGCCTTGGGAATGTTTAGTTTGGAGAAGAGGAGGTTGAGGGGGGACATGATTGCTCTCTTTAAATATTTGAAAGGCTGTCATTTGGAGGAGGGCAAGGAGCTGTTCCAGTTGGCAGCAGAGGCTAGGACGCGAAGCAATGGGCTTAAATTACATGCACAAAGGTACCGGCTGGATATTAGGAAGAACTTTTTCACCGTCAGAGTAGTTCAAAAGTGGAATCAGCTGCCTAGGGGGGTGGTGAGCTCCCCTTCACTGGCAGTTTTCAAGAAGAGGCTGGATGAATATTTGTCAGAGATGCTTTAGGCTGATCCTGCACTGGGCAGGGGGTTGGACTAGATGGTCTGTATGGCCCCTTCCAACTCTATGGTTCTATGATTCTATGAAGGCAGCTGTAAGGGCTGTACGGGAGTTCATTACACTTTAGTGTGAGACCTGAGTCACTTCTTTTGGGGAAGTGAAAGAGTTAACTCCCCCTAGCCTGCTGCCACAGCCCTGATGCAGATGGCCCTTCTCCGATCCCCACCTCTATTGCTTTGAAGAAAAATGAGGGGCTTTGGGAGGTCTCAGGTCCTCTCTCCAGTTCTCTCATGTCTTATCTGGCTTGGCTCTGTGCCTCGTGCATTACCAGTCGCTCCGTATGTGCATGCACAATAATAGTAACAACATTCAATGTATATACCACCCTTCAGGACAACTTAACACCCACTCAGAGCGGTTTACAAAGTATGTTATTATTAGCCCCACCACAAACACCCTGTGAGGTGGGTGGGGCTGAGAGAGCTCTGAAAGAACTGTGACTTCAAGCAGAGGAGTGGGGAATCAAACCCGGCTCTCCAGATTAGAGTCCCGCTGCTCTTAACCACTACTCCACACTGCACATTAGTAAGAGAAACCAGGTGCTGACTTGTTTGTCAGGGAAGGATTTGCTTTTTTCCACCCCACTCCCCCATCCATCTCATTTACACACACACTGTAGCATTGCCTTTGGTCACAGGGGTACAAGCAACACTGTTTGTCATGAAGGAGGGGGGGTTAAGAATGCCATTTGCCCACCTCCAGCTACATGCCACTGCAAGGAAGCAGTTTCTCCAGTGCCCGGCTGATGGAAATCGGGAACAGAAACTGGACTCAGGCGTTCTTGTTGAAGTGCACGTGTAATAAACACTACTGAGTGCATCTTCTGAGGCAGGGGCAGACTGTGTGCCCCACATGCAAAGCTTGACATCAAAGAATGGGAAACCGTCAGATATAGACACAGAATATTTTGTAAAATTAGACAGCCTGTACAAGATACAGAGACCCGAGTAGATAGAATACGGAAGGAAAAATGTGCTAAAGATGTTCACCTTCTGACAAAGTGTGGTAACTGTTGCTTATTAAATGTAAATTACCTTAGTAGATGTCCTTCAGTATCTCAAGAAGGGCCCCAAAGGATTTGGTGATACATAACTAAAACATAGAGCGCAGACCTGTGCACATTTAGTCAAGAGTAAGCCACAGTACATGAACGGTGCTTATTCCCAAATATGAGCACATAGGATTACAGGGTTTATTAGTTAGTTAAACAGCAGGAAATACCCAATTGCTGAAAAAGTGAATGTGTATGAAGCACAAGAGAAGGAAGCCGCCACGCAGTGGGTTCTGGGCCGCAGTGGATCCTCTGCTGCCCTACAAATCCTGCAAGACCCTTCCATGCAGGCTTCAAGCACTCCTTGCCTCTGGCCATGTGGCTGTTTTCTCATTTAATCCATGGTTGGTTATGGACACAAGTGAGACAAAATCTTTGTGTATGATCAGCCTGAACAATCAGGGCCAGCTGACTGTCAGCACAATGAGTGTGACACATGCACTGCCACAAAACAGCTCGAGATTCGGGAATGGGCCCCCCCTCCCCCCCCTCACTCAGCATTTAACATTTTGGGGCATTTCCAAGAAACAGCCAACACATCCCAAAACGTGCAAAACAGTATTATGGAAGTTGCAATGCAGAGCAAGAGAGAAAGAAGAATACTGAAAATTCTGGAAGTCACCAAGTGCCAACTTTTACCCAAAGATTTTTATTTTTATGAAAAAATATAAAATTCTGTATCTTTACACTACAAAAACATATACACAGGAAAAATACACAATAAGCATCCAGGGAAATAAATACAGTAATGCTACTTTTTCTCGAGGTTCCAGTCCTGACACAGGAAACAGATTCTTGGCCTGAAACTGAATTGACAGCAGCCCCAATGGCAAAATCTCAACGGACTGGCCTGGCAGCCAGAGTTTTTGTGAACAAAGCAATGCCTTCAGACAAGAAATAATAAATCTCAACACATAAAATTGGAGCTAGAGTGGCCAACGTATTCAAACTTTCTAAGTGATAAGGGCTCTTAAATGTTATATCCAGCATACATATGCTAATATCTTATTTTTTGTTAACAATTATATGAGGAAAGAATAAATAAAGTTTAAAGTCACCCCTTAAACCCATTATAGCAGAGATTGCAGCAAAAGATCATAAACTCTTTCAGTTCCTTTGATGGGTTTTCTTCCCTAGATTTTTTTTAATCTGAAGAGAAACAAACAAAAGAGGAGACTTATAAACTGTAATGCACTTCACACACTTGGAAAACCAGCCTGGGAAGCAACCGCACTGCGTGCTGGGAAGGGGACCTGCTCGAGGTCTGCCTTCCTTCCCCCAAGGAAGCGTTTAATTTTGACCAGTAAAAGTAACCACTGCCAAACAGAACCAGAGCAAACGGACATTCTCACAGTGCTCAAACCCTTATCCACGCTGCTTAGAGAGGGTCAAGCTTTGGCACAAATGTTGAAAGTGACACAGACAGCAGGATTCTGTAGCCCCCCTTAGCCACGGCCACGAGCGAGGAGTGGCTCTGGCTACCGCAGAGCTTCAGCCGACACTCCTTGTCCGCCTCTCCGTGGCTGCTCTGCTGCCCACCCACCCAGCTCTGAAAATCAGATGCCAAATCACCCCAAGGCAAGGGAGCCTGCACGGCCAATCGACTGGGGATCTACCTTGATCAAAGGGGCCGGTCACCACTGGAGTAAACCCGGCAATACTTGCAGCCCAATCCTATCCATGCTTACACAAAGGAAAGTCCCAGTGAGTAAGAGCATTGTGTCCAGTGGGATTCCCTCCAGAGTAAGAATGCCGAGGATCATAGCCTCAACGTCTTTATTATTATTTCCATCCAGCCTTTTGGGGGGGCTCCTGGAGGTGGTTCAGGATTTCAGACGAGCCCTTCCCCCCCCCCCACACACACAACTGCTTCCAACAAATAGTGAAGAGTTTTTTGCAGCTCGCCCCACCCTGAGGATAAAATCTGTGATTTCTCCCACAAACCCTTTTAAAAGTGGCAGGCAACAAACAGGAACCAAATCTGACCTGAAGGAGTTGGCCAGGGGGGCGGGGGCACCAGGCACAGCACGCCTGCTTGAGACGGGTGCATGAAAGGGCCTCGTCTGGAGTGCTGTCTCTAATGTCCTCATTTGCTCCTTGTGGCGGGGTGTGTGTGTGTGCTATAGGATGCTGAGGTTGTGAATGTGTTGGGCAGCTGTGGATTAAAGGTTAACAACGACTGATCATGTGAACAAGCCCCATCAAGAACAATATGCGAAGGAGACTGCGATGAAAGATAAGCACTTCAAGTTCCATTATTTCAATGTGGATATTAAAGATGTGCTCATATCACTCCCATTATGATCAATGTGATTTTAAAAAGTGCTTAACTTGACCTAACTTGTGCCCATCAGTTGCTATTATAAAATGTTAATTAAATAGCATTTTTTTTACTTAGGAAGACCAACTCAACATATCAACAACTATAAAATCTTTTAATGGCACTCCTTTTCTACTATCAATTGAAAAGTAATGACAGCGGGTACAAAGTACACAAATTTATTCAGCTACAGCTGGAAAGTATTAGCACTCTTGAATGGGATAAATCATAACAATGTGTTTTTGTGCACAGGAGGATATTTTATATGGGAAAGGAAGGATTTGTACTGAGATCCACTGCTGTCCAGCAGTTAACTGCAGATTTAAGAGATCAGAGGGAAAAGTGCCAAGGTTAATCTATTAATAAAATCATCTCCAAGTAGAGCAGTTTGGTGGAGAGAAGATTGTAGAATTTCTCCAGAATAAGCAGGCTGTCATTTCTGCTCTCCTATGGGTTATTTTATAAACAACTGCAGGCAGGAAAGTTCAAATAAACCTAAAATGGGTCTCTTGACAGTTCTAATAATGCTATTTATTACTTGAGAAATCAGCTTTGTGCTGCAATTGTTTTGTCTTTTCCCTTTTGTTTAAGGTCTCTTTCTTGCCCAGGCAGCTAACAAAATTAAACATGAAAAACAAGAAATCACATTGCCAGACTTTGTCCAGCTTTCCCTGGCGGCTGGCCTGCTGCTACTCTCATAAAAGTATCGCACACTCGGAAGGGGTGCTCGCTTCTCTCCCCTCCCTCCCATGCTTCCATGTATAGACCTGGTTGGCACCTTGCCAAGGTCAAGCGATGACGGATCTGGGGAAAAGATCTGAATTTCAGAAGGCATTTGTTCAATTCTCCTATTCACCGGCATCTGATCTGTGGTCATGGCCTCCTTTTTTTCCAGTCACGGCCACTTGTTTTTACTCACTGAGAAGTAACTGAGAATTCTTGAAGGAAAGTGGCTTGGAAAGGACTCTTTTCAAATATTAGGTGGCCATGTTGTTCTGCAGAAGAACAGCGGGATTTGAGTCCAACAAGATTTTCAGGAAAAAACTGCAAGAGTCCAGTAGCACCTATAAGACTAACAGCATTTGTGAGAGGATATGAGCTTTCGTGAGTTGCAGCTCACTTCTTCAGATACTTTTTCAGGCTTTGACAGTCATAAACCAGTAGGAGAACATTTTAATCTTCCAGGACATTCCATTTCTGACCTAAAAGTAGCCACCCTCAAACAAAAAAGCTTTAAGGGCAGATTACAACATGAAATGGCTGAACTTGAGTTCATTTACAAGTTCAGAGCCCTGGAAATCCCAGGGCTGAACAGAGACTTTGAATTCTTATCTCCCTATAGATGCAAATTTCTGCTCTAATCAAGCTGCATCAGACCTTCCCATCCTGACGCACTTCTTTGCCTCGCCCCTCCCACCGCCTGACTGGCTCAGGGATCCCCATTCCTGGTATCGAACGAGGGGAGTGCTGGCTCTTGAAAGCTTATACAACCCCAAATCTTGTTGGTTTCTAAGGTGCCACTGGACTCGTTGGTGCTGCTGGGACAGGCTAGGAGCTTTCTCCCTAATTCCTGCTCCCAGGAAAACGAGTCCTCAGAAATGGTTGCCTGAAGTGGTGCTTTGCCCTGTCCCACCTAAGGATTCTATCACTACCTTATTTTGCTCTTTGTGCAGAAAAGTGCTCTGCTCTTCAAACGACTTAATGGTTTTACATTGTATTTGATTGTTTTATTGAAGGCTGTGTTTTTGCATAAACTGCTTTAATGGGTTTTTAAGGCAAAAAGACCAAAGTTGAGTAAATAAAGCCCCCTGCTTCTTTGCATGCCTGGGGATTGCTGCTCCCCTGCTAGACATTCTAAATGTAGAAAGAAAGGTTGAAAGAAAAGGCCCAGAGAAAGGGTCCGGCATGAGAAGGGATGGAACACTCTGTGGCGTATCCACGGCTCCGCCTTATCCTTCTGGAACCTAAACGCAGCTGGGCGTGTTGGCAAAAGATACCCCAAAGGTATAAAGGGTGCTTCATTGCCTAACACTGTCATCCTTAGAGCAGGTCTACATAATATCCTACTCAGATCTATTTTAGGGGGCTTATTTCTAGGATAATGTTCTTAGGATTGCAGCCTAATTGCATTTTGTCTCTTGGGTAATCATCAGCATCCTTATTTCACAACGTTTTTCACTGAACAGTTAGCATATGAAATGTCGGAACTAAACACTGCGGGGGGAAAAGTAGTAGAATACAACAGAGAAAATGTTCAGGGAGCATTTGATCCAGTCTGGAAACCATTTACTCACAACATTTTCAGCCACTGTACTACAATGGCAGTAGCCATGTGCTGGGCGTGGCTGCAGAACATGGTGCCATAGGGCTGCCTGTCCCCTGAAGGGTGCAGGGCTTCCTCCGCTCCCAGCCTCCACCCCCCTGCCACCATTTACCTAGCTGGCAGGGGGGAACGGAAAGGGGAACGAGCCCAGGAGGCAAAATACCTCTTGGGCAAGCCAGCGGTGGGTATGCTCCTGGCAGGGTGCAATGACATCATTTCCAGGAGTGACATCATTGTGCCCACGGCAGGAATGCTCCTGCTTGGGGCTGATTTGGGTCCCCAGCAGGTAAATTCTTAAAGAATCAGCCCTGTGCGAAGCGTGGGGGCATTCCGCTGGCCACAATGGCGTCACCCCTAGAAGTGACGCCATCACGCCAGTGCTAGGAGCGTGTGCTCACTATGTGTGCAAAGATTTTGAAGCAGGCGAGTACCGCCCTCCCCCCTGCTGGGAGGGTAAGGGGCCTGGCAACCCTTCGGCACCATCGTTTTCTTGGGCATTCCCTGAGTGGGCTAGGGAGCAGGTGCTGGGGTGCTCGCTTGCTACCAAGCACTCCCCTCGCCACAGGCCAGAGGGCTCGTATGGTGCCAGTCTCTTCTCCCCAGAATACAGCCATTGGACGCCCCCCACTGAGTCCAGCTCCTGGACGGCGTCATCCCCTGAAAGGGGTGTGCAGGGTCAAGGCAGCACTGCTGGCTGCACCTGGAAGGCGCCCAGGCAGAGGAGCGGATGGACGGAAGCCGCTCCAGGCAGCTCCTGCACTGTGTGAGCTGGAGGCAGCGGCCAGGCTGCTGGGGGGGGGGGAGTCTCCTGCTGCTGCTGCTTCACCCCTCGTGGCAGAGGTGGGTCTCCTGCCTCCCCGGCTGCAGATTCCAGACCGGCTGTGGGACTCTGCCGGCCCCAGTGCCGCTCCGTGTGCTCCAGTGGGCACGCCAGCAGCAACAAGGAAGCCCTGGAAGCGGAGCGGGGGCAGCAGTGAGGCGCCGACCCGTGACCCTCCTGACCCCACACAGCACCTTTTTTCCTTATACTGGGGTACTTAAGAGATTAAGGAGGGAAGGAGAGAGTTAGAACAGGTATGAACAGGCCTACTAAAAACCAACACAATGACACAAATAAAACAAGGTTTTTATACACCTGCCCTCCTTCAGATCCAGACCGTTTTTACCTGCAGCTGTTGTGGGAGTCCCGTGTACTCTGTGCTTTGAAAAGTGAACATTCTGTGCTACTCAAGAGTATAGTTCTGCAGCCTCTACAAAGGAGGCCTATTTGCATATCAGCACCTGCTTTGAGGAGGGGAAAGGAGCCGAGCAAGGCGCTGCCCCCCCCCCCCCAGCTGCTGGAAATCTTAGGCAGCGATTCCTCTGGCTCCTGCGATTTCACTAGTAGTTGCCCACACACTTTAAAGTTCATCTCCACAACTGCAAGTGATAGAATGTTGTGGGTTTGTTCTCCCTCTATGAAAGTGGAGGTGCTCTGGGAGTGGAATTCTGCCCCAGGGAACATATTTGGTGTTGTTATGGAACGCGCACAGCTCTGGTTCCTATGAAACAGGTGCAAAACATGTATGTAGATAGGTAGCATGAAGGGCAAAGTATCCTGTGTCTAGGAGTCTAGTAAATTGGACATTATATACATTATATACGAACCATGTTAATCTCCTGGTTGTTAAAAAAGCATTAAGGAAGAAAAAAGCCACCCTGTATTGCATTGAACATAGATCAAAAACGTTTGTACAGCAATCTCGAGGGTTTCATTGCTGTGTACAGCATTCTTTACACATTACAAAACGAGAAACAGTCTCAGTATTGCTCATCAGTATTCTTCCGTCGACGTCAAAGACTCCGAGAAAACTTCAGTAAACTGCAGCTTTTGCTAAGCCCACAAATGGCTTGAAAGTGTTTCCATTCAAGTAAGTCCTTGGAAGTATTAATACATTTCCAGGTGTTATAAAAGGTGCATGTGTGTGTGTACCTGCGTGCACGCACACACACATTCCAGTACAGTCAAGATACATAGGAGGCTTTGTTGTTGCTGCAGAAAATGGTTAACCTTGCACACAACCGATTCCTGCCTACTCTTCATGCGTGTTGTATTTCCTTCATGAGAATTAAGTACTCCAAGTTAGATTCTAACACTGATTATAAATTACATGGCCGTGGCCAATGATTTTCCAAGGCTTTACAGAAATTGCTGAATTTCTTTCTCTCTCTCTTTTTTTTTATAAAATAAATTTTAGGGCTAAGTTTACAAAGTGCAGAGCTGATCACCTGAAGGAGTGGCATTTAAAAACAAGGGCCAGTGTTACAAGGGCACCATCCCATTCACCAACTGGACCTTAATTTCCTGAAGGCTGTTCATGATCTTCTTCTGGTGCCCAACCAGTGTGATTCCAAGCCGCCTCAAATCCCTGCATGAAGAAAGCACACATTGGTTCCACAAGGTCGACTTATCAGGAAGATGGCTGTACTCGTGCCCATTTTTCCCAAAACAAACCAACCAATAAGATTCCAGTTCTTTCCTTAAAGTGCTTCACAACAGTTGTGAGCATTGCTCGATGTGAAAATCCCCCATACCACCCCCAACAGGAGGCAAGGTCTCCTGCTTCCACTGCAGGATAGTTTGCAAGCAGTGCCCGACAACAAGCCTTTTTCCTGGGCTGCAGATGGCGGTGCCCAAGTCGGAATGCTTCCCCAGGAAAGAAACACTGCATTATCTCTTAGTTCACTGCTGTGCCCCCCCTTCCTCCAAAGACCTCAGGACGATGCCTGCAGTCCCTGCCCACCCCACTCACCTTATCCTTAAAACCTTGCAAAGTAGATTAAGTGGCAAATGGGAGAGTGGCCCATTTGGGTGTCCAGGAGGAGCCTGGATTGGTCCAGAATTGCTCCTGTTTTAGGGCACAGATTCTGTAACAGAAATAATCTGTAATGGGCAAAGTGTCTACGCATGGAGAGGGGAAGAGACCCAGCCTTTCAATCCCTGCATGGACTTGCCAATCCAAACTGGGCTCTCCGCTCTGTTGTTAGTGGTCCAAGAGAAGAAAGGTGGGCTTTCATGCTTGTAATGGAGACTGGTGTTGAACAGCAAAACTGAGGAGGAATTGAAGGTTTAAATCTCCTGTCTCCTTCCTATGTGATCCCTGGAGCTGTGAGCACATTTGCCCGTTTACAGAGAGGCAGAGATGTGTGATCTTCCTCTCGTGAGTCTGTGCCTTTAGTCTAACATTCTAGCCATGAGATCACATTGGCTCGCCAAGGGGACTAGTTCATATGAAACACTGGATAACCTCTACTTGTGCTTCAGAATGACAACTGGAATAATGAAATTATTAAAGAATTAAAATCCCAACCATCAGGTTGCTGCAAAAAATGGCTTGTGTAACAAAATGCAATCTGGCACAGACCTTCAGGCTTAAACAAGCAATCTCATCTCAGACGTGGACCTCCTCAGCCAAGCAGTGCCGTCGGCCTTCTGGGATAGGTTTGTTTTCCAGCACTGACAGACCCCCTCCAGTTCAGTTCTGTCCCCCCTTTAAGTATGGCTCTGCTGTGGGTCCAGCAGTCTACTAAATACCGGGGCGTCTCTTCCCACTCAAAGAACACCAACAACCAAGGGGAAGGTAACACAAAATAAAACAAACCAACAATATTATTCAATTGCAAAACTTCCTCTAAGACTTCAGGTGTAAAGTGCATAATGTGTAGTCATAAATAAGTCAATCATAAATACATCATACAAATGATGTGAGCATTACATTAAATATCATCATTAGAACGTGTCAATTCCAGACAGCAAATTCCAAACATGAATAGTCCAACCGGTACAGTCTTCAGTATACAAGCTGTTATTTTTGGCATTGTTCCGTCAGACCACTACAACTGGTATTAGGATTTGTGTGTGGTGTGACCAATATATGCCCGTGAGGAAGCGTTGTTCGTGAAACAGGGATGGACATTTTGCTGGCGTAGACCCGTAGACTGCTTTGAATTACGACATGCAGTTCCCTTCTACACGGAGGATGGTCTACACACGAAAATAACAGCTTGTATACTGAAGACAGTTGGACATGTTTGGAATTTTCTGTCTGGAATTGACACGGTCTAATGATGATATTTAATGTATTTGTATGATGTATTTATGATTGACTTATTTATGACTACACATTATGCACTTTACACCTGAAGTCTTATAATTATATAGAGGAAGTTTTGCAATTGAATAATATTGTTGGTTTGTTTTATTTTGTGTTACCTTCCCCTTGGTTGTTGGTGGGTCCAGCAGTGGCATTTTTGAGGTGAATGCAGAGTGAGAGGGGCCAGGGAGCCCCAGCAGCAATTTTATGAGACTGTGCTTTTCACTGCAGCATCTCATTTTGTGCGCTGGGCAGCCTCTCCTCTCCTTCCGCCACCCTGTCGTGGGAACTGCTCAGCCAAGGCCTTATCCAAACTTGATGCTGGCAAGCCAAAGGCCTGTGAGATTTTGAACTTGTCTGGTGTTCTGGTGGAACTGAGCTGCTCCCCCTGCGAAGTAGCTACAAGGGCAAACACCGCCACTGCGCACAGGCAGCAGCCCAGCGTCCAGGCGGTGCAGTGGGAGTGTTTGTGCCTTGCTCACATCATGCCTGAATCACGCCCAACAGGTCAGTTTGCCAACATCCTGAGCGGGGAGGGGGGGGGATCTCCTGCCCATTTAATAGAGGCTGGCTGGGATGTTATTTACCAGGTGATGTTATTTACCTCCATGGCACGAAAAGCTTCAACTGTCCATTTCCACACATTCAGCCTCCATTAAAGAGGCAGGACGTTTTGGCAACCTTATCAAAAGGGCACGAGTTCAGGAAAGTGTGCAGATTCTGATTTAAATAGGGATTGTCTTGGACCACAGCAGCAGTCTGGGCTGCTTCAGAAATGCTAGTCCAGGCTTTCTGAGGCCTCTGCCACACCAGTGCATTTGGAGGAATACTTTGGAACGTTTCAGCTGCCTTTAGTAATTCTGGTCTGTTGGGGTCTTTGGAACATCTCTGCTATCCAAGCATGCCTCGTCTCTTCCTTTGCAAACGTGGAGGAACTCAACCAGTTATGTTTGTGAGTGTCTATACATATACGTCAAGAAAATACAAGCCACAATAGAACATACAATGTAATACTGGACTTAATATTGGTTTATGTGGTGGGAGCTCTTAAGGGCTGAGGTGTTCTAAACTACTGTTACTGGTTCTTTAGTACTAATCTTTGCTCAGCCCACTCTGGGTATGTGTGGAGAAAACCTAAATGCTCAAGAAGGCAAGACAGAGGAAGGTTTGGTGGAGTGTCTTAAAATGAAGATGCTGTTCTCAAACGGAGCATGGTCAGCTGCCGGAGTTTCTAGCCTGCTAATACCAGACCTGGGCAGTTATTCCACTGGTGTCCATTAGTTTCACGGACAGGCCTGCTAAGCACATGTGCCTCGTTTCTCTTATTTTACCTACCCAATTCTGCAGGCTTCCCCCTTTCTTATGGTCTTGCCAGCTGTAGGGAGGGACAAGGACCACATAAAGCACTGAAGCTCCCTTCTCTGGAACTCTTAAGCTTTGTTCTTCAAAGCAGCAGACGGCAGGTGGGCCCACATGACTTTAAAAGATGACAAAGCGCGTCACGGGCCTAGATGAGTGAAAGCCCTTCTCCCCGACATGTTGATTTGACCCTTCTATAGGGAGGAACGTCCATCCAGTCAGTCGTGGTAGCCTCTCCTGCCGTCTGAAGCTCTAGAACCTGAATACCAGTTTCTCTTGTTCTATTTTTGGGGGGAAACACAGGCCTTATTCAGTGTCTGCCCTGGTTTTGGAGATCTAGGCAGGTGCTCTCTATTTTCAAGCTTATGTTTGCAACCAAAAGGGCAGTAAAGTTTTGTTTCTTAAAATGAGGAAAGCTGAGAATTGCTGGAAGGTAGTAAACTCTCTTCTGAGCTGCCACTCGGTTCCCTGACACAATTTTTTCATGAAATCATCCAGTCTGCTTATGGAGTAAAGGTCAGCTTTACCAGCAGAGACTCTGCAGTTACCAGTGATATGTGCATGAAATGTTTATCTGCTCTCTTTGTTCATTTCCGATCCAACGTCAGTACAACACTAGAATTCTTCCGGAAATAATTACTGGGTCACAGAAGGAGAATCAAAGAATAAAAAGCAAGAGTTGGTGAACTCTTGACCCCCCCCCCAATTGAGTAAGGGATTTTTTTTTAATAAATTAACATTTATTTTAAAAGAAAAAAACAATTACAATGTAACACAACAGACACATATTTTTTACAAATATTCAGAGCCATTCAACTGGGTGACAAGCCACAAAGTGTTCTGAGATTCAGTGAACACATATCTTTCAAAAGGGAGATGTGAAGAAGTCCACCTTTTGTTGTCAGCCATTAAAGTCCAGCCCAGAATATGACTAAAAGGCCACTTGCATGAGCTAGCTATTCTTGAGGGTTGTTCTGGTAAAGTTATCCTTGCTGGATAAGGGAAGAGCTTCAAAGACACTCAAAGGCCACCAGAGATTGTCCACAAGTTTAGAAAAGGGGTGATTTCTCTCTCTCCAGTGGTAGCAGCCTGATACGCCAGACGAAAGAATGGGTAGAAAACGGGGGATCCATCTCCTTGGCTAGAATTAGGACTATGTGGCAAAATGAACGGTGGAAGAAACAGACGGGCAGGCCTCAGCTGCTGCAGGCCAAACAGTGCCACAGGAGTCCATTTGTTCCAGTTTGTTACCATTTAAAAAGCAGCATGACCGAGAATGCACACTGAGCAGGGTCTTGTTGGCAGACAGGATTCTGACGGGATGAACACCAAGATTTTCAAAATGTTTCGGGTGACCCACATGTTGAGTGAACAGTTCCAGACAACTTCGAGGACTCTGGTTTCTAATTAGCAAGGGGCAGAGTACTGGGCAGGAAGAGTCTTGAATTGGACACTCATGCTCAGAGGCACCCGAAACCGTCACACATTTAAAAATCTTGGTTTGGGGGAAGTATTTAAGATTTGCTCCATCACAGCAGAAATCTGGGCTTGCTTCTCACCGTTTTTCTCTGTTTCTTGGAATGGTCCCTTCTCAACCTGTGTCTTAAAAGCAGGCTGGAATTTCAGGACATGAGAATATTTTGGGAATCAGGAGAAGCATTTCATCCGTTTTAAAGGAGGCTTGGCTCTGCAGCGTGGAGGATGGAACTATTCTGAGATGTTCAGCGCTGATTTTCAAGTAACCCCCCTTCCGTGAGCCCCAGCTCTGGAACAGGATTAAGAGACACACTAACTGAAAAATCTTGTGATATATTAAATTGGAAAAAAGGGGTTAGATACAATCAACTTTTTTGCTGTTGAAAAAGGGAGGGAGGGTTCTCTTTGCCAATCCAAATAGCTATGTTGAGAATCAGGGGGCCTGCATGGAAAAAAGGGGAGGGGAGGGGGGCTGCAGCATGGAGAACTGAGGGAGACTGAGGGAAAAAGCTGACTGGATCCAACTCCCCCCCCCCCCACCCCATGTGTGCGAACCAATTCCTGGATTTCTGGGACATACTGAGGCTGCTCCATGATCTTAGTGTGGAGTTAGTCGGTGTTCCCAGATCCTCAACTGATATTAACTGTGAGAGGTTTTATAAAAATGATCTATACCCGGTGAAGAAGCCATGGCCCAGTGTTCCAAAGACAGCAACTCCTTACCTGGAGTAGTGCCAAAATTTTTGATTTCAAATTAAACTTGGTGGGCTTCCTCCTTGGGGAAAACACCTGAAGAATTTCATAGGAAGACAAAATTGTTTATAAGACTTGTGCAGTTTCGCATGTTTTTTCGTATCTTTATTCTTTCTCCCATGGAAATCTCCTATCATAAACCAGCTATATCAAATGAAACAATGTAAAATGCCTATTTCATTGTACTGTGTGTGTTAAGCTGGGAAGGAGGGAAATGTGTGTGTTTTAGGTGATACAGGTATGTCCCCCAAAACAGATCTGACATTACAGTAAATTTATTAGTCAGATACAGGTTTTCTCAAGACCTGATAATCTAATTTAAAAAGGCAACAAACTTCATAGCCCAACTCACTTAAGTGGTTTGGAAATTCCAGCTTTGACAAGTAAAGCTCTACAACTCCTTGGAGCGCAGAGTTGGTATATATATTGCATAAAAGCATGAGAGAGTTGCATGCTATATTCTTCAGCTGCAACTTTAACATCTGCTGCAGGGCTTGTTAATATTACCCACAATAAAAGCAACGCTGAACTTTTAAAATCCAGGAACAAAAAGTTTGAATAAGAAGATGCTGTTACTCTGTGTTCTTCAGCAGGGCTCATCAATTGTATCGGGTATATTATTCTGATCTCTTTTGTTTTGCTCTGCTGGTTTTGTTATTAGTTTTTCTTATAGGTTTTGGTTTTAATTGCCCTTAATCTTATGATGGATATCAGTTGCTTTCACTGTATGCCAACTTGACGTTATCTGGCATCAAAAGGCAAAGTATACATGCAATAAGAGCTGTGGCAGTTTCTGGACCCTTTACCTAATGTCATGGAAGCCCTGCTCTTAGAAACCACAGATGCACCTTTCACAAGAGTTGTTTAGTATGCTGATTTTGCCATTTAGAGGCAGGTATTTCTTGTATCGGAATACAAAACATGAAGTGTGAATCCGCTTCAAGATCCTGAGCTGCAGAAGTCAGCTGGGCTCACAGGGCATGCATATCCAAGGGCACCCACCCTCCCATTCCAGACAGCAAACACAGGAAAAGAAGAAAGGGGAGGCACCGCCTGTTATTTCCCTCAGACGCTTGCAAGCAATGCTTACAGAGTGGCCATCGTGATGCCCTGGACTTCCTTATGCAGATAAAAACACATTCCAGGCAGGTCCAGCCCTCTGTCAAGGTAAATGTTCCGCTTGGATGCACAAGTCCCATAGAAAGGGAGGGTGGGGAAGGCCTGCCTTTTAACAATTTGTTTGTTTTACTTTAAAATACTAGTAAAGGCTTGAGGAATTCAGGTTCACACAACGGACAGGTTAAATCCCCTCCCCCCTCCGCATGTGGCCCTGATCCCAGTTGGGGTTGCATGTCTACACAATTTATTTTTTACAGACGGACAGAGATCCACCAGTAAGCCTGCAATACCGGGCCATGTGGACTAGTGATCAAAGGCATCCTCAGTTATTTAAAATATTTACATGAGCATTTCAGGACCCGACAGAACCACTTGTGTGTGATGGTGGTGGGTGTCTTGTTTGCTTTCTTCCATCATCCCTATGAATATTTCTTGCTTTTACTTCTATTCTTTCTCCTAGGCTACAGAGTGGTACACTGGAGCCAAGCCAACCCCACAAGGTAGGTAGAGGGGCAACAGCACTGTGTACGCATGTTGCACGAGGCCCAAAAACTCCCCACCCTTTCCATTTTCAAATGTACATCTCATATGTGCAAGCCATGTGCTGCTTCTGCGGATAATACAAACCCCCTCACGCCCCTGCTTGGTGCCCTTACCAGGTTTCCATAACTACATGGTTAGCAGAGAAAATTCCACGTTCCCAAGATATTCTGCCGCATTTGCACCCGAGAACCCACAGCACATATAAAGGTTCGGGAGAGAACATAATACAGGGGCTGGGGACAGAATCGTGGAGAGGGGAAAGCAAACACGCCCGGAGCCTTGCGTTTGGTCCTCTTGAGGCCTGCTTCGGCTATTACCCGAGCACTGGTGCTACTGCTAGGAATCCGTGTCCTACTGTATCGCTTCTCCCTAGGCCCAGCGGCTACGATCAATGGCATCACTATTGAGTGTAGCCAATTTTCAGTGGGAAGCCTCTGAAATTTCTCAGGATGCGGAGTGCATATTCCTAAGCAGTGGTCAGGTTTGCTCAAACCATACTGACAATATAACATACTTTAGCATATTACAAATATACCATATTCTCTCCAGATTATTGATGTCGTTTCTCCCAGAGAATCCTAGGAACTGTTGTTTGTCAAGATTTGTGGAGAACCTGTTAGGTTCCAGCCCCGCTGCCCAGTGAACTATAGTTCCCTGGATAGAAAGACTGACTATTAAGCTAGCGGACATCTGTGGCGTTGCTATGCCTTTAACTGCTGCAGGATTGAAACCTACAGCTGTGCCAGAATAAGGCGCAGCAGAAGGCTTTTGTTTCCTACACATGTGTGAGCCCGATCCCTTCATGAATTCTACTGCTATGGGATCCTTCCTTACCACTAATATACTCAATAAACCACATAAAAGCAAGATCAACCGAAAACAACTGGAATAATTGTTAAGTAAAACAATCAGGGTCCAGGCTTCACTTAATTTCACTTAAGACAGAGAGGACTCCAGTCTGCAGGTTTCATTCGGTCCTGAGGGGTAACACTCCCCCCACCCCCGAATTTTAGCCTCTTGCAAATGTAGATATTTTTAAAAATCTCAATAGGTACTGGACTGGGTGGATTTGATCACGTTTTTGCTTTTACAATTTGGGTTTCCGTGAGCACGAATGAGGCATGGGTTATTTCTCTTTTAAGCTGCACATTGAGATTTCTGAAGATAATCTAAAGAGTTGTCATCCACAGAGAAATACAGCATCAAGTCAAAAGGTGTAATAAGTGCTAAGTACAGATACAAATTACAGGTACATGTTATTAAAGAGAAATGCAAAAAGCCAACAGACCTAAAGCATTTACTATACCAGTTTAGAGTACTTGGTATTCCCCAGGATCAGATCCAACTCAACACAGGCACACATGCAAATATACAGGGCACGCCCAATCCAATCACATATTACTTTCCGGATTACCTTTAAATCACAGAGTTCTCCCAATTCTTGTGTGGACTGGGAGCTGTCCTCCCATGATATAAAAAGACAGTATGAGATTTGTCGCAAATGAGCAAAAAATTTGTAAGAATGTACAATCTTTTTGCATTTGCCTCTTTTAACCTTTAAGACTAAATCACAGAAAGCAAGTCTACATCATCATGTGACTAAGAAGGTGGAAATTAACAACCACAAACTCCCAGCCATGCTGCAGGTTAAATCTGAGCGGTGACAGGCGCTCTGCATTGGAACGGAGGGCTGAGCAGGACCCGAGATTTCACAAGAGAACTGGCAGAACTGAAAAGAATTCATGGACAAAACAGGATCGGGCTGTTTCTGACCACGGCTTCGTCTTTTATTAGACGCAATTTCTGGTCTTTGTTCATGATCTGACACACAACAGCGGGGGCCTGCAGTAATGCCCAGTCAAGACCCTGAGCTGCTTTGCTGGAACTCAGAACAAGGAATTCACGGTTCAGCACAGGAAATGGAATTTGCTCATCTGTTCTGAAGTTCATCACAACTGTGTGGAAAATGGTTAGTATGAACTCGGCTTTGCTTGCCGAGTCAGCACTTGCCTTTTGTGTTCTGGGGGAGGCGACGCAAGAGCATTTTCTCCCGAAATGCCGTCGCTTCTGCTGCTGAAACTTCAGGGTGAGGAACCTTTGTCACATGACAGGGAGGCTAAGGCCAGGACCCCAAATTGGGCTGCAGCTGTTATACTCACAATGCAAAGGCCAATTTATTAGAACAAAAGAAATGATGTAACATCAAGTGTGGTAATCACCATTTCTATTGTCTCCTGGGTGTGTTCGCTTCGATATAGGAAATAAATGATGAGACTTCCTTGGAATCAGAAGACAGAACATTCAAAAATTAAATGTTTCCAATTTTCCCCTACCTTTACTCTCAAACTGGCTTCCAGCCAATAGGCTTCTCCCTTATTTCAGTGAAAATGATCAGGAAAACTACTCACTCCAAGGTCACCTGAGCCACAGCGTCCATGGAACTGTATCCATTTTCCATAAAAATTTCTGTATATCGTCCCATTTTGATGGCTTCCAGCCATTCACCTACAGATCTGTAGACACCATTTCCCAGAGGGCTATGTTCACCTAATAAATTTGACACTCTAGAGAGAGAGAGAGAGAGAGAGAGAGAGAGAGAGAGAGAGAGAGAGTAATTATTTTTAAGTTGCTGTATTTCAGGTAAAAGTTGGTTTTGCACAGAGTAGAGGTAATAGTGGTACAAAATGAACCATCCAATGTTATGATGTTCTGGCTTCTGCCCCTATTATCAGCAGTGATTCTGAAATGGAATTAGGACAGATTTTGCAACAGAACCCTGGCCCTCCCCCTATTGCACGGCTTTTCAGATTGAAATCTGATCTACAGAAGATCTTATGAGCAGTCTAGGAGGAGTTCATAGATTTTGGTGTTTTACTTTTTCTCAGCATTTCCTTGTTGTCCACCTAGACTGTGGTCAATGGAGGGAAATTTCTAATCTACAAAATTCAGGGATTCAAAGTATTTCCAATTGCAAAAATGTATAACCACAGAAATTGAAATATTTTCCTCTTTTGTTTGGGGTCTCCATAGCCACTGTGGAAATGGGGAGGAGTATTCTTTTTTTAATCACTGGGTTCTGCTCCTTGAAGTTTTTGTGAGATACTATGAAAGACTGTTGTCATGAAATCCTTGGATTAACAACGGAACAAATCCTAATGGACATGAAGTAATCACAATAGATACTCTTTAAAAAAAAAAACAGCTGCTCAACTGAAACATCAGAGCAAATAATTTGCACTAAACCACAGACCTAGGCCAGATGATCTGCTCAGCAAAATCTCACTCCTGAATGTGATGGTGAACAAATGTGTACGTGCCTTCCTTGCCCACTTGGCATGCCTATTTGGCTACTGACACCCCAAGACACCCATGCATGAACATTCTCATTTGAAAAGATTTCCCAGAGTTTGTACTTCCAAAGGTACAAGTAAACCATAATCTAGAATTGTTTGTTATTTCCCTGTTCTGTCATCTCAGAGGTTAGCTTCAAAAGCTCAAATACTGTATCCATTCCCATTCATCTGGCACAGCCTCTGAAAACACAGGGAAGTTTGTGGCTATGGTCTGTGGCTGTTCAGAGGTGACTTCAAACTTTGGCTTCTCAGTCTGGTCTACCAGCCAATTACCAGCCTTTTACCAATTCATCCAAATCCTCGACTATTCAAGCTAGCTACAGCTTCCTTAATCATAGTTTAGTGTAGCATAAGGGTGTGCCTTTGGATGAACCCAAGCTGAAATTATTCCCCAAATAAGCTACTTCAGGTTGGACTGGGGAAACACAAAATGATACAAAACACTCCCAACATTCTGGGAGCAAGAGAAATGTATAGCCCAGAACTTTGGAAGTATTTTGGAGAGGCACAGGACTGGGGAACAAAAGACAGGACGTTGGCCCTTTGGAAGAGACAGGCCACAGCTGATGGTCATGTGGACTCAGCTCCCATCCGTGGCCCTTTAAATTTTAAAAAGGGAAGAGAGGGTTTACCATGCTGGCACTGTCTGCTGGAGACCTCCCCCTGCCCCGTTGCCCCACGGTTAGAAATCGACAGACGGGGGCTGGCGGAATCCTGAACTCGTCTGAGGCTTGTGTGCCACCCTGCACAACAGTTCCCCAACTCCCGCCATCAAGAGGGGGAGCTTTTAATTTTTTTTAAAAAAATCAGGAATTGAATAGGATTATATAATAGTATAACAACAGGTGCACCAGGTTCTCTGATTGCTGTTTTTAAGTAATTCTGTATTGCAGGTATTGTTGTGCTCCATTCTGAGTCCACTGCAGGAAAAGCAGACGATGATGATGATGATGATGATGATGATGATGATAGCAGCATGAAATTTTAATAGTAATAGCAATAATAATAATAATAATAAAGTCTCTAGCAGATCCTTCTGTTGCCTTCATGTCTTCAAAACAGAAGGAGCTAAAGGCTTAAATTTTTAAAAAATGAAAGCTGGAAATGCAGATAACCTGGCACATATATTGCTATACTGTTATATCAGTCTAATGCCTTTCAAACGGTGATTAACCCCCCCCCCCACCCCCCGCCAGGAGAGAAAAGAGCATCTTAGTATCCCTAAAAGATGAAATGGGGGCCCTGTTCTGAGCCAGAGCAAATTGCTTTTACTTGTTATTGGCAGCCGCTTCTTGTTTATTTCTCTAAAGCTATGGCTGAAATAACATAATGTAGCTCACCTCTGTGGGTACAAAATCAGAAGGGAAAAAGTCAGGTTGAAAAGAAAACTATTTGGAAACATAAATGGTGGCATTTTATCAGATTAGATAATCCAGGCAGCATTAACGGGCGGGACGTATAACACAAGGGACTGCCACGCAGGCTATGTACCTGCTCGATGCATTCACCAATGTTTTCAGGCTGCTGGGGTTCCGGATGAGCTTGTCCAATATGCAGACGATCTCATCAAACTTGGGCCTGCTGTTCCGGTCCTTCTGCCAGCAATCCAGCATGAGTTGATAGAGAGCAGCCGGACAGTCCATAGGGCTTGGCAACCGATATCCCTCTTCGACAGCTTTAATCACCTAAGTGGAGATGGATCAGACTCTGTCTTCTCTTGATGCAAATTGTGTTCATCAAAGAAGCCGTGGGAACAACAACAGGCAGACTTGCCTGTATGAGACAGCCAAAGAAGGCCCCTTTGCTGGTAGCTTCAGTTCTGCACACCGAAGTCTGAGAAGTTTTATACTTGGGAAAGGACTTAGTGAGGAGAGCTTCTGAAGGAGCTCTGAGTGGTATTAGCCAGCATCAATTCATTAACCGTCTAAAATGTTTGATAGTATTTGTTCTAATTAGAGGAGCTTCAAATGGCAACACACACACACACACACACCACCCTGAACTCATTTTAACACACAAGGCTGCTTTGTACTGAATCAGACCCTCGGTCCAACAAGGCCAGTACCATCTCTTCCGACGGGCAGCAGCCCTCCAGGGCCGCAGGCAGAGGCCTTTCATCACCTCCAACTCGATCCTTTTTGTCTGAAGATGCCGGGGATTGAACCTGGGACCTTCTGCATACCAAGCAGTTGTTCTACCATCAAGCCAAGTCCCTCCCACACGGTGATGCCAGCGAGCTCTGGTTATTTTGCCAAGTTAGTTTTGAGACAGCACAGCACTGGGACCACTAGCACAGGCATACAGGCTCAATCTCCGAGCAGGGCAATAGCCATCTTTCCAAGAGGAAGCTGTAATTAACGGAAGTCGGTTTGGTGTCATGGTTAAGAGGGGCGGGACTCTAATCTGGGGGACCAGGGCTGAGTCCTCTCTCCTTTGCTCGAAGCCAGCTGGGTCACAGCTCTGCCAGAGCTCTCTCACCCCACCCACCTCACAGGGTAATAATAATACACTTTGTAAACTGCTCTGTGTGGGCATTAAGTTGTTCTGAAGGGTGGTATATAAATTGAATGTTGTTGTTGTTGAGAATGGCCATTAGGTTAGGGCCAAAGGAGATGTGACAGCATCCCAGTGGCCACCCAGAGGACACCCCCAGCATTTGGAAGTTATTTAAAAATGCTGCGAGGGCCTGATCCCCCCCCCCCGCAATCTATTCAAGTGCCGCAACAGCCATGGAAAGGGGTGGGGGAAACAATGGTGCAGCATGGTGAAGTGGCATTACAATGGTGACAGTGTCCTTGTGGCAGCCACCGCATCTAATTTGGCCCTTGGATGGCTTTTGAAAAAAGGATTGGACCAACAGGTGGACGAGAGTTCTGTCTACAGCTGTCAGCTATGACGGTGGCATGGAAGCTCCATGCAGAAAGGCGGCAGGTGGGAGGGGCTCTGGCCCAGTTGCAGCTCATCGGCTTTGCGTGCAGGTGGTCCCAGGCTCCATTACCGGCATCTCCAGCTGGAAGGTCAGATACTAGGTGATGAGAGAGACCCTGGAGAGCAGCTGCCAGTCCAAGCAGGCGATGCTGATCCGGGCAGGCGTGTTCGGAATACCTCAGTCTAGACCCTGCAGACAACCAACGGGGGACGTCCTCGCCTTCATACCCGGCTGATGAGTTGCCAGAGGCGCTGCCTGGCCACTTGGGGGGTGGGGAGAAAGCCAAACGAGACGGCCTTCATCAGTTTCAGCACAGCAATTCTTCTTGGTGACGGGAGAAGGTGGGGATTGAACAAAGTGTGTGCTCTACCACCGAGGCACGGCCCTTCACCATGGCAGTAGGCAGAGGATGAAAGCTACATTTGGAACTGAACCTAGACCTGAAAAGATCTGTGCATAACCCAGAACGGGGATAAACTTTTCAGACTGGGAACACATGGCCTGAGACGGACAGAGCCAAGTCCATCCCCTTTTCACGCACCCCAATCCCATCTGTAACCTGGTACTCTGGCAGAGAAAGCCAGCCATGGCCAAGCAGGGCCCGCAGAACCATGGGGGGGCGGGGGGGGAGTAGTAGTAGTAGAGCCATTTAAAGGAGCCGGAGAGGGTTTAGTGTTCCCTTAAG
This sequence comes from Eublepharis macularius, assembly GCF_028583425.1. NCBI lineage: Eukaryota > Metazoa > Chordata > Lepidosauria > Squamata > Eublepharidae > Eublepharis > Eublepharis macularius. The sequence goes on along the minus strand of NC_072800.1, from coordinate 3,018,274 downwards.
CAGGCTGGGGGTCTTGCTCTCCTTGAATGATTCAAACAGGTAGGTCGCAGGTAAGTATAACCTTGTTCAACCTTAGTAGTAATTTGTTCTTTCTTATTCATTAGTAGGTGTCTTCAAAAAAGAGAATCATCAAGGTTGCAATCAATAACTGGAACAATTATATCCAACCAATGGATGCTGTAATGAGCCTAACGGGAATTGCCAGACTGTTGTCATCCATTTCGTACTCGACTTTATCAAAGGCTCACGAAACACAATTTTACATCCAAAACATCATGAAAACGTTTTCTTATCACCAAGTTGGGAAGGAGCGGGACGGAACTGCAACCCACCTGTTTGAATTATTCTTCCCTCATCAGTTGGACTATTATAAAGACTTTGATGTGTATTTATGATATTTATTGTATCATAGGATACTATTCTGTACTCTTGTTAATATTTGTATTTATTGATATTCAGCATTTTTTGCACTTTGCACTTTCTTATAAAATGTTAAACATTTGTTGCAGCTTGCTTAATTTTTTGCTTCCTATCCTGTACACTTAGTGCTGCTTCTGGTCGGGTTTCCCTTTGTGTTTAGTGGGCAACTTGATTCCAGAGGTTCCCTTCGTTTTCCTTTTGAGTGTCTATTCAGGCTATTTGGGTGGACACAAGGAGGGTTTATTCTGTTAGTGAAGAACTGTGTGGAAAATTAGCCCTCGTGACATTTAAGGATATATAACTATTTAGAAACTACCAAGTTTATGTCCCTGTTTGGAAATCAATATGCTTACAAATTACTCTTCATGCTTATAAAAAAATTCTATTTCTAGTTAAGCAAAAAGCCCAATTCACCTGGTACATAGGATCCTCCTTTGTCAACTCACAACTCGGCCTACGAGCTGGGGAAAGCCTTAGGTGGCAGTGAATAACTTTTGGGAATTCTGAGGAAGTCAGGGAGGCGGCGAGGGTTGCCGGATGTCTCTGCCCAAATATTGGATCCTGGGGAGAGGGGGGGCCCCTCCAGTACTCACATCATGAATGGTCTTGATGGGTGTTCCTGGCCCCAGCGTGATGACGTCACGGAAGTCCGGAAGTGATGTCATCACACCAGGCTGCGCAGGATCCGGTGCCCAAGTCTCTCAGTGGTAGGTCTGTGTGGCTATGGACTGGCAGTGGAGAGCTGGCCTGATGAGACCAGCCCTCCTGGGGGCACCCCTTGATGGGGAACAGAAAGCTGGTGTCATGGCCCAGCCTGGGCTCAGTGAGAGCGAGGACTCCTCCTCAGGAGGAGAGGGGCTTCGTGTAGCCAGCCAGGACTCCTCAGGAGAAGAGGAGCTCCATGCAGCCAGCCCTGACTCAGCAGAGCCTGGTAATCAGGAGCCACAGCTGCTGGCTGATCGGAGCCTACAGCCAGCAGCCGAAGCAGAGCCATCAGTGCTCTCCAGCCCCAGCACCACAGGGGAAGCTCAGCCAGGGACTTCCACAGGGGAAGCTCAGTCAGGGACTGCCAGCACCACAGGGGAAGCCCAGCCAGGGGCTTCCACCCCTCCAGGTTCACCCACACCCAGAGAACACCGCAGACAGCGCCAGAGACTGGAGCTGCAGGAGAGACGGCGCAGTGCTCGTCTCCTGAGCCGATGCCAGCGGCTGGAGAGCGATGATGAGTAGCTTCAGGATGAAGCCCCAGCAGCTGGCTGAAAACCATGCCTGGCTATAAAAGCCAGTCAGGAGCAACAGCCAGGCGTGGAAGCAATGTCTCTACTGCCTGCAACCACTCCGTGCTCCGTGAACCTTGCCCGTGCCTACTGTTGGACCTGACACTACTGGTAACTGACCTTGGACTGTGCCTGACCTTGCTCTTGGACTCTGGACTCAACTCTGGCATTAGCTTGTGCTCTGACCACTGCTTTGATTTGGCTTTTGGCTCCTGAAACTCCCTCTGGACTTGGTATCAAGGTTTGGACCTGCACCACCCTGCTTGGGCTGGCCCAGCCCGTGACAGCTGGGAACACTGTGGGCCCAGCCTGCAAGTGGCACCCGCCCCCTGGCCAAGTCTTGCTGTTCCGCAGAGGAGAGTGGGCCAGCTTCCTGCACTCCACGCAACTCCCTCCCCTTCCTGGCCTTCCCAGCCCTCCCGAGGGCACCCCTTGATAGGGAGCAGAGCGGCAGGGGCACTGTGGGCCCATCCTGCAAGTGGCACCCGCCCCCTGGCCAAGTCCTGCTGTTCCGCAGAGGAGAGTGGGCCAGCTTCCTGCACTCCACGCAACTCCCTCCCCTTCCTGGCCTTCCCAGCCCTCCCGAGGGCACCCCTTGATAGGGAGCAGAGCGGCAGGGGCACTGTGGGCCCATCCTGCAAGTGGCACCCGCCCCCTGGCCAAGTCCTGCTGTTCCGCAGAGGAGAGTGGGCCAGCTTCCTGCACTCCACGCAACTCCCTCCCCTTCCTGGCCTTCCCAGCCCTCCCGAGGGCACCCCTTGATAGGGAGCAGAGCGGCAGGGGCACTGTGGGCCCATCCTGCAAGTGGCACCCGCCCCCTGGCCAAGTCCTGCTGTTCCGCAGAGGAGAGTGGGCCAGCTTCCTGCACTCCACGCAACTCCCTCCCCTTCCTGGCCTTCCCAGCCCTCCCGAGGGCACCCCTTGATAGGGAGCAGAGCGGCAGGGGCACTGTGGGCCCAGCCTGCAAGTGGCCCGAGTCCTGCCTGTTCTTTTGTGCGAGTGGGCCAGCTTCCTGCACACAGTGCTACTTCCTCCCCTTCCTCACATTTCCCTTTCTACTCCTCTCCTCCCTCCTTTCCCATAGCCAGGTGTCCAATATTTTCAAGAAAATACTGGACTGTCCGGGTGAAAACTGGACACCTAGCAACCCTAGAGGTAGCAATATATAGGTTATACATAGAAGGCCAAATGCCTCCGGTGGTGTTAGTGGTGGGATTCAAACCCCAAAGGGAAGGTGTTTTTGAGGTAATGATACGAGAACACCTGATGCTCGGCAGGATATGAATCCAGTGGCACCTTACAGACCAACAAGCCTTTCATAGTGTAAGCTTTCAAGAGTCAGAGCTCCCATCTCCAGACACTGCTTCAGATTTGATGCATGAAGAAGGCAGTTTGAAAGCTTACACTCTGCAAAATCTTGCTGGTCTCTAAGGTGCCAACGGATTCAAACCCAGCTGTTCCACTGCAGACCAACATGGATACCCACATAAAACTGCCCTGAACCTCTGTGCGTGGAGAAAAAAGGAGTGTTGGTCATGACCAGGGCCCTCCTGAGGTGAAAGTTTAAGGTAACGTACGGAGGAGCTGCAGTAGCCGTACACACTCCTTTTGCAAGACAGGGGGCGGCTCTCTCACGCCCCACGACACCGGAGACCACTTCCCTTAAAGTGACTGCAAACTATGCAACAGATTTAAAGCTGTGGCTGTAATTTAACATCTCCAACTAACCAGAGACTGAGATGCTACTGAGGAATAATACAAAGCGGAGGGCGCTCTTGAGAAGCACGTTGTGAAGAAATGAATGCCGTGTAACTACAAAACCTAGACGTCTGCCGGTAATTCCCAATGAAGATTATAACTGCCATCTTACTTTCTAGGATGTAGTAAAAAAGTGCTGGTGGAAGTGGGTGGGACTCCATGCTGTTGTCTGGATCTAATCTCCTTGCAACTGGGAGTACAAAAGGGTAACTGAAGCAAATCAAAAAGAGTATCTAATCCACATTAAGGGACAGTGCAGACACTCCCCGACGGCCCATTCAGCATCCAGGCTGCTCACACACTATCGAACAGACCACACAGCCTCCTCTCCTTTCCCAGAGGAATCCACTGGTAAGCAACAGGCAGGGCCTGCAAAGATTAAGCCATGTGAGTCTGTCAGTGCGTCTGAATTGAGTAATAAAAAAGCATTCATCCCATGACAGCCATTCACCCTTAAAAATAATACTGAGGGACGCCGTATTAAGCCCTATTCAGGGGACAACAATGCTGCTGCCAAGGGGATCCGTCTCGGCTTTGTGGTTTCACTTTGTTGAAAAGCATGTTTGTGCTGGTGAAATAAAAGGGCTGGTAACAAAAGGGGCTGGGGGGAGGAAGCGGGAGCCGTTCTCTGGGGTTCTGCAATGCAGCTGTTGTGTCCAAATCAACAGCAATGTGCCCCCCCGCCCCCCCCCCCACACACACACATTGGGGGGAAAGCCGTGAAACCTGCTGTTTGTTTCAGCCGGAGAGTCTGCTATTCTGTAGGCGGCATCCAAGGCACTAGCCCACAAAACTGGGCACCTGATTTTTCACAATTTAGATTTGAGCCAGGGCTGTAACCCTGTACGTATTAGTCTTCTTCAAGCATATCCCAGACCTCAGATGCCTTGGACAGCTGATGTTCCGCAAAGGAGCGTCTCTGGAGGTGGGCGAGCAGAATCTGTCTCAGGGATCCGGCAGATTTCAAGCCGGCTCCAGGTACAAATCAAGGGAAAGTGCTTCTGCAGTAGGTTTCTGCTCAGAGGAAGAGGGTTCAGTGCCTGACGCGGCCCTTGAAGTGAGGGGCTCAGACCTCTCAAGTGAGGAACTAGAATCCACAGCTCTACCTTCGCACCAACTGTCCAAGCCTTCCCTGCAAGGTCCTTTTCAAGGAGGACAGAGGGGCACCACGAGACTCCCCAGCGAGACCTGAGTACAAAACAAGCCGTCGGAGGCCTGCCCTTTCCCATTCCAACCAGGCTGTTCTCAGATCCCTGTGCGAGACCCTCCCTCCCCTGGGAGGCCATCCGAATCCTACACAACTGGATCCAGACCTCACTGCTTGGATCCTGTACTTGACCCCTGCTCAATACACGGTCTAGGTTAGTCCCCTCTAGGTCTTGCTGGGTGGCTCTGAGTTCACTGTTTTCTCTGAATGGTACAGCAAGTGCCTTGTTTTCTATGACACCCCTATTCAAAAGCACAACACAATGCAGATATAATACAGACTGAAATGGAATTGCGCATTACATATGCAAATACAGGGCTTGCCTGCATATCTAGCTGCTGCTTTATTCCCCAAAGGTGCAATAATATTTTCACTCCTTCTGCCAGTTCAGGACACTTATCTGCAACACTGACTTGCACATCTGGAAGGAAAAAAATCACCAGCGCTGCGGCATTTCTATTGACCATACTGTCATTTTGTTAGAAGAAGAATTGTTCTCAAATAGAATTACTTACATCTTGATTAGTCATCTCCCAGTAAGGCCTCTCCCCATAGGATACCACTTCCCACATCACAATCCCATAGCTCCAGACATCACTGGCAGAGGTGAATTTTCGGAATGCGATGGCTTCTGGAGCTGTCCATCGGATGGGAATTTTCCCTCCCTGGGATGAAAAACCAGATTTAAGCTACCCGCATTTCCTCAGAGATCCAATGGGCAACAGCTCTGGTTTGGAATGAGGCAGCAAAGAGATGTCGAACTTCTAATGCAACTCTGCCCCCTTTCAGTGCTTGCGCCCTCCCAGTGGGCCTGCGGGTTGGTTACTGACTGCTTGTTCTGAAGGCTTGCTGTTCAGATGCCACTTGGTCACCAAGACATGGACAGAATTCACAGCTCAATGAGGTCACGGCAGCAAGCAGGGAGGAATTTGGACACGCAAGCCTTCAGCACGGCAGCTATGGAAACGTGGCCTCGTGAGGTTTAGTCTGAAACTGCTTATTGGGCACGGCAGGCATATGCGGAGGGTGGGACCTGCACTCAGAACAGCAAGAACAGACACAAAACAGGAGCCGGCAGAGGTCAAGCCCATAACGACCTGCCTTCTCATCAACAGGCGGCAAGAGAAACTGTGGACCAGACACGTGGCTGCTGCACTGGTGATTCTTTGCTCAGCAGCTTGAGTACTCCTGTGGACTCTGAAATGTGCATCATGCAGTGAAGGCAGAAAAGGTTTACGTATCTGCTTAACCTTCACTTGCTCTCAGTGTTACCATCACATCGCTTCACTGATTGTGAAGGGGACTGACTTTTCACACACCCTCTTTCTTTCTGGGAGGAATTTCTACCAAGCTGTCATATTTTCCCGTCTAGTTCTGCAGCCCTCTTATTGTGGATGTTGGCCAAGAACTTACTCTGGTTGTATAGGCAGCTTCAGGATCATCTTCCAGAACTCTGGACAGGCCAAAGTCAGACACTTTACACACTAAGTTACTGTTGATGAGGATATTTCTGGCAGCCAGATCTCTGTGCACGTAGCCCATGTCGGAGAGGTACTTCATCCCAGATGCGATCCCTCGGAGCATCCCAACCAGCTGGATTACAGTGAACTGCCCATCGTTCTTCTGCAAAAGTAACCAAGAATGGGACGGTCAAGCCAGTGGCTGAAATCCAGTTAAGGGCTCCTTAACTGGATCCAGCAGCACAACTGCGTGAGGAGACGCTCCCTCTGTCCGTGAAGTGAGCGTCCTGCGAGAGGGGGTGGGTGTGGCCGCATGGGCCAAGAGGAAGGGGTGCACTCACAGAGAGACGCAGCTCAAATGGTTGGGCCGTGGGAAGGATTTGCAGGAAAGCTTTCTACAGGCAAAGGATATGGAAGACAGCCAGCGAGCCCCCCATTCTTACTAGGAACAGAGGAAAGAATTTGCTTTCTTCACATTCTGCTCTGCTTCATCATCACACCTCTAAGGTGGGGCAACATCTAAGGTAGACTTCCAGAAATTATAGTGATTAACTGTGGACCATTTGAATCTCCTACAGACTTCACTGATTTTTAAAAAATGGGATGGACACAGACAGTATTTTGAGAAAAAGTTTGAAATTATGTTTCAAGGTAAAGAGACGTAATGATACATAACCATTGTCATGCGGGCTGAAGAAATGCAGTTGTTCATAGCGTAACTACAGTGCAGGGAAATGCTACAAGCAAAGAAGAAGAGAGAATGTCCACGTGTTCTGCGGTCCAAACATGGAAAGCAAATAAAGGCAGGCCATGGGAGAGAAGGTGATGATGAGCAACACATTGACAGCTGAATGCGCAAAGGGCGGGAATAAGAAACCAACACATCGAAAGCTGCCGAGTGGCAGAGCTTGTTGTGACTAACGTTGTGAAGCCTCCCTCCAGGTTCAAATGTACCAGCCCAGGGAACGGGATGCAGGAGACACGGGAGCAGCTGAGATGATGCCAAAGTGGTTGCAAAATGATCGACACAACGGCAGGGAGGTCTGCCCTTTTCCCAATCAAAACGACAGGAACTCCACGACATGTATTGATTTTATTTATGTTATTTAGAGTCCACCTTTCTCACTGAGACTCAATGGTTACAGAGGGTCAGTCAACGCAATCAGTGGCTGAACGATTCAATAAGCAACGAAATCTAAAGACAAGCAGATGCGCTACAGCCAGGGCTGCCACCTCCCCGCTGCAACCATGCGGTCTCTGCTCCCCACTCTAGTTGCCCACCATCACTGCTCTCAGTTGGGCACCAGGAGAAAATTCCTCGGTGAAATGGGGGTGGGTGGGGGGAGAACTGGCACCTCCAGCGCAGTCGAGAAGTGACATTATCATACTGGGTGACTCTCTATCATTTGTCCAAAACTCTATGGTTAAACAACACAGTTTGGGGCAAATGCTAGACTGTCACACACTTGTGCCACGGTGTCACTTCCAAATTACCATGGAAGTGACTTGGTTGTGCCAGGACTGCCAATTGCCCCTCTGACACGTGAGTCCGCTCCTTCCCGGTCTCCCACCGCTTGCCAGGCTTTGCCTGACCACTCCAGCTGTAGCTCAGTTCTTTAGCTCTTGCTGCAAGACTGCGTAGCTGAGCACCAGAGGTGTGCCCAGCCCCACTTCTTTTAGCCTCCCGACATCATTTAAAGATGTTTTTATTCTGTGAACTAGCTGGTTGTCTCTGGTTTTTCTTATGTCTTTTAAAATGCTGTGACTCTTTATTATTAGCTGATGGATGCAATTTGAACTAATTTATGTATACTGAGCGTATATATTGTGATAGCAATGTTTTAATTATGATTGCTATTATTTTAAGTATCTTTACTTGAATATATCAGAGAGCACTCCCAACTAAATAACCAAACAAATCTTTTCCCCGGGTGGCAGCTTGGAGGAGGAAGAGGAAAGATTTCACTCAAGTCTGAAATGGAATCCTGCCCTCAAGTCATAGTTGGCTTATGACAACCCCTGGTGGGGTTTTCATGGCAAGAGACTAACAGAGGTGGTTTGCCATTGCCTGCCTCTGCAACCAGGCAAAACTCCCATGGGCCTCCTTCAGAACTGGGCTGGGAGAAACTGAACTATCTGGCAAAGCAAGACAGAAAGGCTGTTCTGGCTGAGAGCCAGTTTGGTGAAGTGGTTAAGAGCGCGGGACTCTAATCTGGAGAGCTGGGTTTGATTCCCCGCTCCTCCGCTTGAAGCCAGCTGGGTGACCTTGGGCCAGTCACAGCTCTCTCAGAGCTCTCTCAGCCCCACCCACCTCACAGGGTGTTTTGTTGTGGGGATAATAATGGCACACTTTGTAAACCGCTCTGAGTGGACATTAAGTTGTCCTGAAGGGTGATATATAAATCGGATGTTGTTGTTGTTGTTGTTGTTGTTGTTATTATTATTCCTGAGCCTGAGAGTGGAAAAACTTTGAAACCCAAGCCATTCCCCAAATCCAACTCCAGCTTCTACCCCCCCCCCCCACATACTCCTCGGTCCAGTTTACCCAACTGGTGGTGGAGTCTGCTGTGGCAGTCAGTGCTGATGCAACAGATACTGTCCAAAGAACATCCAAGGCTCCAGAGAAAAGAGGAAACGGGGGTGGGGGTGGGGGTGGGGGGGTGGAGAGAGAGACAGAAAGATGCTCTTCCTGCTGGCCTGTTGGCTGGCTGGTGCCATTCTGGAGCAGCAGAAAGTGCAACAAAGGAAGTGGATTGTCAAAAGGTAGGTGGGAAGGACAGGAAAAAGAAGGAGAATTCTTATCTGGCTCAGAAACATGATCCAAGCCTGAGCAGATATCAGTGCCATAAGATCCACTTTTGATTTGAAAGGGAGTCTCACAATCTTTTGGAAGCTCCTATTCCAAGACCTGGCAATACGAGCTTAGTGGTGTCTCTAATCGTGTTTTTCTCATGTTAGAACTCTACCAGCCGCCCTTACTTTTCATAGCTGTGACTTCATGGGAGAAGCCTAAAGAAGCCACGGTGGCTCCATAAACAGGTTTCTAAAGAGTTGAGAAATAAAAAAGTCATTTATGGAATGGAAGGAGGGCCTTATAACCAAGGATGAATATAAACAAATAACCAATGCTTGTAGGGAGAGTGTTAGAAAAGCTAAAGCTCAGTATGAGCTTAGGCTAGCAAGAGATGCTAAAAACAACAACAAAAAAGGGTTATTTGCTTATGTTCAAAGAAAGAAAAAGAGCAAGGACATGGTAGGCCCATTGCAGGGACAGGGAAGTGAAACTGTAGCAGGTGATGAAGAGAGGGCAGAACTGCTCAGTTCCTACTTTGCCTCAGTCTTCTCCTGCGAGGGAGACGGTGCTCAACATGGCGATAACAGAACACATGATGGGGGGAGGAAGTTACAGCCTAGGATCAGCACAGAGTTAGTATGTAAACACCTAGTTTCTTTAAATGGAACTAAGTTCTCAGGGTCAGATGAATTGCACCCAAGGATAATAAAAAAAACCTCTCAGATGTAATTTCTGAGCCTCTGTCCATTACTTTTGAGAAGTCTTGAAGAACAGGCATGGTGCCAGAAGATTGGAGGAGGGCAAATGTTGCTTCCATCTTCAAGGGGAAAAAAAGAGGATCCAGGTAACTACTTACCCATTAGCTTGACATCTATCACTGGAAAAGTCTTAGAAGAAATCATCAGTCAGTCCTTGAGCATTTAGAAAGGAAGGCTGTGATTACTAAGAGCCAGCACGGGTTTCTCAAGAACAAGTCATGTCAGACTAACCTTATCTCTTTTTTTGAGAAAGTTACTACCTTGCTGGATCAGGGGAATGCTATAGACATAGTTTATCTCGATTTCAGTAAGGCTTTTGAGAAGGTTCCTCATAATATCCTTGCTGACAAGTTGGTAAGATGTCGTTTGAATCCTATTACTGTTAGGTGGATCTGTAACTGGTTGACAGACCGCACCCAAAGAGTGCTAGTTAGTGGTTTCTCATCCTCTTGGAGAAGAGTGACAAGTGGAGTTCCTCAGGGATCAGTCCTGGGACCTGTTCTGTTCAACATTTTTATAAATGTTTTGGATGAAGGAATGGAGGGAAGGCTTATTAAATTTGCAGAAGATACTAAATTGGGAGGGGTAGCAAATACGGTCAAAGACAAGATGATCTTGACAGGCTGGAAAACTGGGCTAGAACAAATAAAATGAATGTTAACAGAGATAAATGTAAAGTTCTGTATTTAGGTAGGAAAAATCAAATGCATAATTATAGGATGGGGAAGATTTGTCTTGGCAGTAGTACATGGGGAAAGGATCTAGGGTCTTAGTAGACCATACACTGAACATGAGTTAGTGTCATGTGGTAGCTAAAAAAGCAAATGTGATTTGGGGCTGCATCAACAGATGGTATTGCTCTACTCTGCTCTGGTTAAACCTCAGCTAGAGTATTGTGTTGTTTGGGGCACCACAATTTCAGAAGGATATAGACAAGCTGGAATGTGTCCAGAGAAGGGCAACGAAGATGGTGAGGGGTCTGGAGACCAAGTCTCCTTCTTTGGAGGTTTTAAAACAGAAACTAGATGGCCATCTCACAGCAATGCTTATTCGGTGAATCTAGGCAGATCATGAGAGGGAGGGCAGGAAGGGTTACATCAGTGCTTAGTTCTCATGGCCCCGTTTTACACATTGAGGTGAATGCCAATTGCCACTTTTTGGATCAGGAAACCATTTTCCCCAGGCCAGTTTGGCCAGGGATCCTGGAGGGGTTTTTGCCATCTTCTGGGCAAGGAGCAGAGGTCACTGGAGGGGGGAGGTAGTTATGAATTTCCTGCATTGTGCAGAGGGTTGGACTAGATGGTCCCTTCCAACTCTATGATTCTATGATTCATCTCGCCCTTCTCGCCGAATCTCCTATGTTAATCTTGTGCATCCTCTGCAATTAAGCTCCAGCGCTGTAAACTCAATGGTTCATGTGTTCTGTTTGGTGCTATTAACAACAACAACTGCTAGAGCAGTGATACTAACTCAGTGGCTCAGAAGCCACAAGTGGTTCTTTGACATGCCATTTGTTGCTCTTCTGAGCACCATTCCCCAATATGGAACCTGCCGCACACTTCAGAAAAATGGGCAAGATCCTTGCCTGGTGAGGCTCACGGTTGCCACCATGAAACACTGCAGGGTCTGAAGGACAGGAAAGCAGCAAGCCACCCTGAGCTGTGAGCCAGAGATGGAAGTAAAGGGCCCATCCTTACCAACCCTGAGCCCGTCTGTGGGGAGGGCAGGGGTATACATAGAATAAAATAAATAAACAAACAAACCCTTCTGCACAGCCTCCACGCACTCATCCCAGCACCTGGACAACTGCCCAGAGCAGAGAAAGCTGGCCACAGAAAAGCAAGGGTAAAGCCACCGGCACAGCAGCCACCCAGGAAAAGAGCGAGCTGGCTACGGTGTATGTTTGTGTGTGTGTGTGTGTTTAGTCCCTTCCTCTCCTTCAAGCACATTGGCAATCTCACTCTCTCACCAGATCTGGGGTCCCTCATGCTGAGGAGAGATCAAGAGGCCACTTCCTCTCCTTCCAGGAGCTGGCTAAGACTCAAACAAAGGTGGGGAGAGACAACCCTACGTGCTTGGAGGTACTCTGGTAGTTTAAACGTTTATAGTTATATACTTAAGTTATATTGTTGTGTGTGTGTGTGTGTGTGTTTGGTGTGGTGGTGCACAAGGTATAAAGTAGTCATGTGGCTCTTTCAGGTGATGGCAAATGGGAACGTGGCTCTCCATCAGCCATGGAGGGGGCACCACTGGGCTAGAGAGAGATCTGATCAACGGCTGGTCTTTATGTTTTCAGGGGAGGCCTCCGTTTTTGCGCCATCTTCCCAGGAGGCGGAGGAGGCCGTCGAGGGCAGCATCACTTCAACTCTGCACAGCATTCTGCACAGGATGCTTATGAGAGGAGGCCTAAAGGTTCAAACAACTTACTCCATCCACTTTTTAAAACAGCCAGCAGGATTAAGAACTCTAGAAAGAAAATTTCCATGCTGTTTTGTATTATTTTGGTGGGCTTTTGTACTTGTATGTTCCTGCTACGACAGCCAACATTAATTTCTACAAGTAATTTCTAAAACTGTCTAATTTCTAACACATTTCTTACCTTTAAGAAAGTGTCCAAAGATCCATTTTCCATGTATTCAGTCACAATCATGACAGGTTTACCTGGATTAAAAAAAATATTACATGCCTATCAACTTTAATTCTTGGGATACCAAATCACTGAGGACTAGAAGATAAACAGGTCTATCAATGGGCTTAGATTGGAGTAACTCTGCTTAGGATTGCACTGAAAGTGGTTCCAAAAGCCTCAGTTATAAAAATTAAAGGGCGGGGGGGGGGGGAGAAGTTTGCAGGGTGTGACATTTAAGTCCCTCGATTCGAACTCTGGAGATAGGGTGCCATCACGTTAGGGCAGCCTCCAGTGTTCATAGTGACGTTCTCAGCATTTCCCATCACAACAGAGCTGACCGTGAATATTACAGTTCAGTGCTACGGCCAATACCTGTGAGCTCAAAGTTATTCTGTTCTCTAAACGAATGTCTAGGGCGGGAAGTGTGTTTTGCTACACAAGCCAAATCTCCACACACTCCCTAGTAGCAAAGACAAAGGCCACCACCTACCACTCCCAAAGCACAGATTCTCAGATACAACCTCTTGAATAGTTTTCTCTTGAATGAAACCGTTGGCAGCCTTTGTACCAGTCTTCCATGTAGTGGCTGAAGGCCAAACAGCTTTGGGGGCTTCACCTGGCCTGTGCGCCGAGGCTTGGCCCTTCCTGCTCTACACATTCACTGAATTAAGGACAGACGTTTGAAGAGCAGCCCCCAAACAGAACCACTGAGGCAATTTAAATCATTGACTTAAATCACTGATTTAAATTAACAAGAAATAGAGCTCATTTCCCCAAATTTATAATTTTTATTTATTTGTGCAAAGTGATGATGATGAAGTAGAGCTCATTGAAATCACAGACTGAAATCAATTTTCTAATTCACAAATTTCATGGACAAGTGTACTGAATAAAACATATGGGACATGTAATATAAATGCAATCGATGAAAACATCTTAAAACTTTTATCCAGAATGGGCTTCATCAGTGAAATGATGGAAACATTTGATGACCACTCATAAGGCACGTTTGGCTTGTTAGATAGTGAGGATTTCCCCATATGGGAGGGGGGGGGGCACTGTTGAAAACTAGTTAGCCATCCTCAAAGAGAAAAGGGATATTCAGATGGCTCACTGGGATATACAGAGGAAATCTTGACGAAAGCAACACCTGGGAAGGTATGCCGTTTATCATAATTATTGGGAGTGGGAAAACTGCCCAGACATCTATAATTGTCTGTTTCCAAATACAAGAACCAGGAGGAGATCCAATGAAAGTAACAGGCAGCGTGTTTAGATACAAACAAAAGGCATTTGTCAAACACATCACGGTGTTATAGCCATGGGGAGCATCAAGTTGGGACTAGCTGGTAAAACATCCAAGAACTCCAGAGGGGAGGCTGTGAGCTCAGCCTGGAAGAAGTGAACTTGCCAAAGGGTTTACAAAATGGCAGAAAAGGAGAGGCTGGCTGACTCTGTGGGCGTTCACAGGGCTAAGGGCGCAATCGGATGGAACAAAGATCACAGATCTCTGTCCATCTGGAAAAGAGAAATCGCCCACGCCTGCAGCCTGGATTCGGACTGCAATCACTTGTGGAGGGGATTTAATCCTTCGACGTCCTGACTGCTTGTTTTCACTGAAGAAAACAGGGTTGCCCACACAGTTCTTAACATTTTAAAGGGGGAAAGATGGATTTTGAAAGGAGGACACATTCTGCCTGCTCCCCTCAACGGGTAATAAATGGTGCTGAGATCCTGGTTTTGATTGAAGCAGCTGAGTGGGGGGTTGTGGACTGAACCATCTTTGCCTTCCGTGTGGCTCCGAGCTGAACCAGAACTGCCCTCACGCAACTTGCCTTTGACCAAAGGATGGCGCTCTGGGATCTTCATCATGCCTGTGCCCTAAATGAGCACCGTTCCAGCTGAGGAAATTACAAAATCTAATAAAGCTTCAAAAGCCCCCCACCAAAATAGGGTAGGCAGAACAGAGGTCAAGGAGACAATTCTGGGCAACAGAGTTCAGACTGTGGCTTGCCAGCCTGCCAGTAAAACTAGTTGGTATACATACGGGAAGGTTTCAAGTAGCCTCTCTACCTGGATGAGGCCCCTCAAACAAGGTGAGAAGATAGAATCCTCAACACAGAGAAGAGTCACAGGGGCAGCAAAGTTCAGAAGCCACACTGGTCTGCTCCAACTTTTAAGAAGACTTTATTATGGCACTGCTGCGTCAGACGCATGGCCCTTGTCAGGGTATTTATGTATCACAAAGAGAAGCAGGGACAAAACTGGGCAATTTCAAGCCCCACTGCATACCAGTTTGGTGTAGTGGTTAAGAGAAGTGGGACTCTAATCCGGAGAGCCGGGTTTGATTCCCCACTCCTCCACTTGAAGCCAGCTGGGTGACCTTGGGTCAGTCACAGCTCTTTCAGAGCTCTCTCAGCCCCACCCACCTCACAGGGTGTTTTGCTGTGGGGATAATAATCAAGAGAACAAAGGGGCCAGCCCTGGTTATGCAAGCAAACAAAAAGGAAAACTTCCACCAGAGGCTATATAGCTAATGATATGAAACTCACAATCTTACAATATGATTCTCTTATAATATTGTAAAGGCAGGTACACCAGTTATATATCCAATACACTTGAACTTTATATATCCAATACACTTGAACTTTATCATTTTTACAAAGTACTATTGTAAAAGTGCCCCTGAGGAAGTCACGGACGAAAAGTTGACTGGAACTGGCCAACAACGTCTCTTCGGGCTTACCTGGAACTGCACGGTTGCATCTACGAGGGATGGTCCACAAGATTTATTGGGTTTTTACACCCGTATAAGTAATAATTAATGGACACTCTTGATTTGCCTCAACCCTCCCAGTCCCCCCTCCCCAGGGAACCTTCTGTTTGAATTTTGCAACTTGTATATGAAATTAATTTGGTGCATAAAGTGTATGAGTTTATGTTGCACAATATTGTATAATAGTACTTTGTAAAAATTATAAAGTTCAAGTGTATTGGATATATAAAGTTGAAGTGTATTGGATATATAACTGGTGTACCTGCCTTTACAATATTATAAGAGAATCATATTGTAAGATGGTGAGTTTCATATCATTAGCTATATAGCCCCTGGTGGAAGTTTTCCTTTTTGTTTGCGTGGGGATAATAATGACAGTTTGTAAACTGCTCTGAGCGGGTGTTAAGTCATCCTGAAGGGTGGTATATAAATCGAATGTTGTTGTTATTACATTTATTTTCTTTCTGCCCATGGGTATGAGGGTTCACACACACACACACACACACCTGACTCTAGTGGATGCTTCTGATTTTTTAAAAGGTATGGCAGAATAATTAAGTACCACAAGAACTTATTTATGAGCCAAGTGACAACCTAGCCATAGAGCGGGCAGGGCAGCTGATTCTCCATGCCTACCCTGTGGCAGCCCAAATGGATCTCCTTGACCCCCAGCAAGGCCAGTTCATGGCAACAGCCCACTGGTGCACGCGAGGCCTCGCAAGGAAGTGCAGAGCAAGGAAACCAAGACATGGAAGGGCAGGGGAAGCGGGAGGTCACGGCGGAAGGAGTCCCTTGACGCCTGTGGTCAGAGAAGGAGCCCCGGCTGCAATCCTTCCCCTGGCTAGCGGGGCCAAAGGGGCTGAAGGCTAGCACCCACTCTCCTCCCTCACACAAGCCCCAGCCCAGCTGCACTCTTACACAGGAGGTGTGACGCACACTCTCATCAGTGGTTTATTTATTTTATATATTCACAAAATTTATAGCCTGATTTTCTGCCCAGTTGGGCTCATCAAGGCAGTTACCTATTAAAAGTGAAGTATTATAAAAACACATCATAAAATGTGTATGTAAGAACACAGGCCCAGCAATTAAAACAGTGGGTCCCAACCTTTCGGATGTGGAGACTCAGAAGTCCAAACTTTCTTGGTACAGTGACTCATCCAGGGTGAGCCCAAGGTTTTCTGGCACCCTAGGCAAAGTATGACCTTGGCACCCATCTAGTCCAGCACTCCATTTTCTACAGTGGCCAACCATACATTTTCGAGAAACCAACAACCGTCACAGCACAGAATCACAGAGTCGGAAGGGGCCGTACAGACCTTCTAGTCCAACCCCCTGCCCAATGCAGGATGAGCCTAAAGCATCCCTGACAAATATTCATCCAGCCTCTTCTTGAAAACTGCCAGTGAGGGGGAGCTCACCACCTCCCTAGGCAGCTGATTCCACCTTTGAACTACTCTGACCGTGAAAAAGTTTTTCCTAATATCCAGCCGGTACCTTTGTGCATGTAGTTTTAGCCCATTGGTTCGCGTCCTACCCTCTGCTGCCAACTGGAACAGCTCCCTGCCCTCCTCCAAATGACATCCTTTCAAATATTTAAAGAGAGCAATCATGTCCCCCCTCAACCTCCTCTTCTCCAAACTAAACATTCCCAAGGCCCTCAGCCTTTCCTCGTAGGGCTCAGTCTCCAGACCCCTGATCATCCTCGTCGCTCTCCTCTGCACCCTCTCGATTTTGTCCACATCCTTTTTGAAGTGAGGCCTCCAGAACTGCACACAATACTCCAGGTGTGGCCTGACCAAGGCAGTATAGAGAGGGGCTATGACCTCCTGCGATTTCGATGCTATGGCCCCTTTGATACAACCCAGGATTGAATTGGCCTTTTTTGCCACCGCATCACACTGACTGCTCATATTTCGTTTACAGTCCTCTCTTACCCCAAGGTCCCTTTCACATATACTACTACCCAGAAGTGTATCCCCAATCCAGTATTTGTGCTTCTCATTTTTGTGGCCCAGATGGAATACTGTGCACTTGTCCTTGTTGAATTGCATCCTATTCACAGCTGCCCACTTCTCCAGAGTATTCAGGTCTTGTTGAATTTTAATTCTATCTTCTTGGGTGTTTGCTACTCCTCCCAATTTGGTATCATCAGCAAATTTAATGAGCAGCCCTTCCAATCCTTCATCCAGATCATTGATAAAAATACTGAAAAGTACCGAGCCCAAAACTGAGCCCTGTGGCACCCCACTGGACACCTCCCTCCAATCTGATGAAATGCCATTGACCACCACTCTTTGGGTGCGGTTCTCTAACCAGTTCCCTATCCACTGAACTGTCCTATAGTCCAGTCCACAGTCTTCCAGTTTACCCATTAGAATGTCATGGGGAACCTTATCAAAAGCTTTACTGAAATCCAGGTAAACTACAGAGTTCCCATGATCAAGTAAATTCGTCACTCAATCAAAGAAGGAAAACTGGTTGATCTGACAAGATCTGTTGGGAACAAAACTATGCTGACTTCCCCGGATCAATAAGTGGTCCTTCAGATGCTTACAGATCAATCCCTTTAAAATCTGCTCTAATATCTTCCCAGCAACAGAAGTCAGACTGACCGGCCTGTAGTTTCCCGGGTCATCCTTCTTCCCTTTCTTAAAGATTGGGATAACATTCGCTCTTCTCCAATCTTGTGGCACATCCCCAGTCCTCCAAGAGGCCTTGGAGATGATGGACAGGGGTTCAGCAAGTTCTCTAGAAAGTTTTTCGAGCACTCTTGGTTGCACACCATCCAGCCCAGGGGATTTGCATTCGTCCAGTGCAGCCAGGTGGCTCTCCACAACCTCTCTGTTAATGTCAAGTAGTCCCCCAGGTGTCCTGTCATGTCAACTACCATCTCTAGATAGGCTCAAATTCTTCAGGGAGAAAACAGAGGCAAAAAAGGCATCCCATGAACCCCAGGAAAGTGGCCCTCTGAAGTACACAGCCTTCGCCCAGGAGGGCTGCCCTCCAGCCTGGGCCTGCCCTCCTCTTCTCCATTACTCCCTCTAGTCCCCTATAAGATTCCAAAAAACTCACCCTAGTGACCATCAGGACACATTTTACTAGATTCTTTATCAGTCAGCATCCATATGTAGTGAAGAAAAAATTATCAATTAATGTATGACATGGAAGACAGTTTCAAGGCTCAGGTTGTAGTTTCCAATCACAGGTCAAAGCCCTGCCTCAAATCAAGCACTGAACTGGTACTTATAGGACCCACTTCACATAAGATGATTTTCCTACAGAAATATTATTCTATATAGGAAAACAGGTATACCTGTAAAGTTACTAGTTGCCAGATTTGCCCCCCCCTCCCCATTATTGTTGCAAAGGGTAGGGAAAGGGAGAATGTGAAAAACTGGCCTGGAGAAAGAGGAGAGAAAGAGAGCAATGCAAAGGGCAGGGCTGGCCGTTAGGGAGGGCTGGCCTGCGACCCACTTTCAGAGGCTTCGCGACCCACTTCTGGGTCCTAATCTACAGGGTGGAAAATAATGAATTAAAACAAATGGTAGGAAGGAGGGTTTGTTGAGGGAACACCAGTCAAAACAAAACATCTTCATTCACAGTGGAAGACAGTGATAGAAGGGGACCGACAAACATCCCTGAGGAAGGAGCACCACAGTTTGGGTGGCATAAACGAGAAGGGCCTCTGCTGGTATGCTGCCCGCCTAACCTCAGAAGACAGGGGCACCCTCAGCAGGGCCTCAGAAGGTGACTGTAGCAGTTGGGTAGCTTTGTAGAGGAGCAGGAGGTCCTTACTGCACGCTAGTTCCAAACCATACACGGCAGTTGCATTTTCAAAGATGAGAAGACACGATTCTCTGGAAAAGTTAATAATGCTCGGAAAAGTGGAAGGTGGTAGGAAAAGAGGAAGACCTAAAATGAGATGGCTGGACCCAATACAAGAAGCCTCGGCCTCCAGTTTGCAGGATCTGAGCAAGTCTGTTAAGGATAGGATGTTTTGGAGGTCTTTCCTTCATAGGGTCACCATAGGTTGGAGGTGACTTGATGGCACATAACACACACACACACATTCTTCAAAAGGATCTGAACTAACATTGCCAGGCTAATATGGAGCCGCATCTGGGAGTACATCTGCATTACCAGTGTGCCTAGACCTCTCGTGGCAGTGTTGGGTTTGTGCAGATTTCTCTATATATGTAGGTATCACGTATCAATGCATCACAGGAGCACTCCAGAAATCATAAAATACACAGTTCAATCGAGATAAATAGGACACAATAAAGATTTGCCATCCTTTAGTTGATATGAATAATAATGTTTTTTCTAACCCTATTAATCTTGTTTTTGTGACTGATTCATTTTAATGGTAATTATGTATAATTTGTGCTCAATTTTTATATTTAATTTCTCACTGGCTTGGTGGGATTACATAGTAATGATTAATGTGGCTTGCTCCTGCCCTTCTAAACACAATGACATTCTAATAGAACACGTACAGCTTTAAATCAATTTTCATTAGCTAGTGCAAAGTGCAGAGAAAAAGAAACCGCTGATTGGTTTAAAATAGATCTTAAGTGAGGCTCTCTCTTCACGGCATTTAGAGCTCAGGACAGCAAACATCTCCTTCCCTCTGGTCCCGTTTCACCTTCACAATCATTCTGGGAAATGTTTTAGCTGCAGTGGGACTGGCCCAAGGTCTCAAGTGAGCTTCAGGGCAGCCCTGCATCTTATGGCTCCCCTGGCATTAAACCAATACCAAGACGCTGCACACCTGTGTGGAGGAGACACAAAGATGTGCCTTTGAACTCAGGGAACTTGCCAAGGTTCCCAGATGAGTGGACATGGCGGTTTTAAGAAGCATGTATTGTGTTGTCCACACATTACACATTTCCCTCAAAAAACAAATGGAGCAACATTTGTGTTTCCCACTGCAATTGTAATGTAGGGAGCTATTCTGGGAGCAAATTTTAAGCCAGACTTCCCCAGTCTAAAGCCCCCTCTTGTATGCAATGTTTTACTTTTGCTCTGAATAGCCAAAGCAATATTTGTGTGTGCGCGTGTGGGGGGCGGGGGGCTGACCACTCTCTTAAAATCGGAGGCAGGGTTTCAATCCATAAACCAGAGGAAAAAGAGATTTTCTCCCTTGGGGCCACTGAAGATACAGAAAGTCATCATTCACCTCTAGCAAGAAGTGAACTGGTACATTCTCACGCAGATTAGTCGGGCCGCTTGGCTTCTCCCTAGGAAGCTCCAATCACGCTGTGTGGCAATTTGCTCCCTCTTTGAGGGAGATTTTGATTGATATATATGTGGGAATATGGAAGAGCCCACAGAGCTTTCTGGCAGTGGAGCGAGCGTGCTTCAGCAAGGTGTGCTCAGGCATCACAAACGAGCAATTTAAGGTAAGAGCTTTGGTCTTCTAGTCATTTATCATAAAATCTCTGCAGACTGCAGTGGCATTTATGACGCACCCCGTTTTAATAGGAGATCGCAGCCGAGTGGCATAGCATGAGTCCCTTCTCTCAGGCACTTAAAGGCAGTGTTACAAGAAGCATGGCACCTCATCATGACACCACCTCCTAGGAGGACTATTTCTGGCTTCCTTCCTCTTTTTCAATCACAAGGAAATCATCTTTCTTTGCCCTTATGCTTCATTATCTGCATGCTGCAGGTGGAAAGTAATTGCTGAATAAATTAGCATGCCATTAAAGAACATGGAACTCAGGACAAATAACAGTGAGCTTCAACAAGAAAAACCAACAGCCTTTCTGAACCAGTGACTTTGGCATCATTACAGAGGTCTGATGGAGAAGCTGAGAAAAAGACGCATGAGATGAAACACATAAAGGAGAAAATGCATGTTATAAGAAACCCAAGACTGCTGCTGAAAATGGAAACTCCAAGTTGAGTTCGCACACAGCTGAATCCTGGTAACATGTAGTACAACTTATCTTTTGTCCTGTCAAGGTGGACATAAGCAGGATTCGAGTCCCAGTGGCACCTTGGAGAACAACAAGATTTTCAGGATATACGCTCTTGAGAGTCCCTTCTTCAGACACCAAAGCTGTACATACCCTTCTCTTGCCTAGAGATGGGCACAAACCGAAATACGAACCAAAGTTCATGATGAATCAGGCCAGTTCGTGGTTCGCGAACCGGCACTTCATCAGAGCCCATTTCTGAGGAACCGCCATGAACTTTAGGCTGGTCCGTTTGGGTCATTTTTTGGTTCGTCATTGCAGACAGCCTGGCACCGATCAATCACTTTCCTAGGCAACAGGAGATGGACTTCCTGCAGACCTTCTGTTGACCTGGAAGTGGCCTTCTGCTGGCCCAGAAGTGATATTCTGCTGACCTGGATGTGACATTTTCATGAACCAAACGAACCGGTTCGCGAACCGGGGCAGGTTCATGAAAGTTTGAGTTTGTGAAATGCGATGAACCATGAACCACATGGTTCATTTTTTCTAGTTTGTGCCCATCTCTACTCTTATACTACGTTTTTAGCTGCTGCTGATAGAGGCAACAAAATACTTGTTGTAATCATTCTGAGAACTTCAATCCCAGTGCAATTGGTAGTTGAACTCCTTGTACGTAAATGTGCTGAGGCCCTTTGGCAGATCATCCTGGCTTTCAGGCTGAGAGCAACAGTTTTGAGCCAGCACAGCTGGTTACTTGTGCTTCAAAGTTGAAAAAAATATTTAAAACTTACTGTCTGCTGTTTGTAGCTGTATTTGTGTCTGTGAAGTTAGTGGATTCTCAATCACTAGAAAAGAAAGCACATATTCTCAAGGGGTATGGTTGGGTCATGAGAGTGATCTTGTTAAGCACAGAACACTCACAGTTCACCCCTCCTTTGCACCAGCGCAGTTTGATGCACTGTATAAATAACATATGTGGATAAACTGCCTGGGATTTTTTTTGTGCTTGTACAGTCAGCAACATGTATCCTGTTGATACAGGGATACTTTTTGGTTTTTCCTTTGCTTTTATTCCCTTATAAGTTTATTGATTCATAAATCTGGAGCAGCGGAAAATACTTATTCCTTATTTTTTGGATGCAAGGGCTAAAAGGACTGAGACATATTTTGCAATCACTAAGTAAATTTAGGGTCCTTATCGTTAAGCAAAAGAGCAAAGATTTCTGGAGGCAAATGGTTAAATAAAGGCTTAATATAGTAATCCCTTATATTTTCAAAGAGCTTACATTCAAGCAGGACATGAAAGGATGTATCGAACTTATTAAGGCCGTAAGGACAAATTCTGTCAGAACAGAGACTATTCAAAAATCTTTCCTGTAAAACCATTCTGGGTATAATATTCAAACTTGAAAACAAAAAAGCTCTGCAGTATTCTGGGATACTAAGACAGTACGTATAGGAAGGTATTAATACTAAATCCTCTGGTTGGAGTATTGATTCAGGTGCTTCCATACACATGACCTGTAATTCTGAGTTCTTCAAAGAACTGAATGAAACCTCATCAGAGGATGTGATAATCATAAATGGTAATAAAATAGCCATTCAAGGTAAAGGAGAAGGCTTGCGTAAATGTGTAGCAGGAGGAAGAATTGTCTACAACGAGGTGAAAAATGTGGTTTACTTGCCAGAATTAAAAGACAGTCTGTGAAGTGTATCTGCTTTGACCAAGCGTGGTTTTAATGTTAATTCTAGAGGAAACAGATGCACAATCGCTAGAAATGGTGTTCTGTGTGCTCAGGGTTTTGAAAATAGTAAGAGTTTTTGTTCTAGATACAAGCCAAGAGAGAGTGAATTTAGCAAAACAGAGTTCAAGAGCAAGATGCATTCATCTGTGGCATAAAAAGCTGGATCACAGAGACGTCAACATAATAGAAGAAATGCAAAAGAAAGGTTTGGTAAGAGGAATGGAAATTAAACCTTGCAACATTGACTTAAATAGGGAAAAATGTGAAAATTGTCTATTTGGGAAGGGAACAAGACCTTCTATCCCTAAACAAAGTCAGAGAAGTTCAACAAAACCTTTGCAGCTTATTCATACAGATATTTGTGGTCCAATTCAACCGATGTCATGTGGACAAAATAGATATATATTAACATTTATTGATGATTTTTCCAGATATTGTGTAACATCTTTTGAAGGAAAAGTCAGAAGCCGCAGAAAAATTAAAGAACTACGTTGCAAGTGTTGAGAATCTCTTTGGGAGAAAACCACAAGCAATACTTTCTGACAGTGCTGGTGAGTTTATGTCACCCCACATCAAGTCTTATTTGAATAAAAATGGAATAGAGCACTTGCACACTGTACCATTTACCCCAGAACAAAATGGAGTGGCGGAAAGAAAGAATCTGATGGAAATGGTTAGACGTACGTTAACAGAATCTAACTTACCACATAAATATTGTGTTGAAGCTGTGATGACAGCAACATATTTGCAGAATACTAAGCTACTAATAAAACAGCATTTGAACTTTGGTTTGGAAGAGTGCCAAATGTAAGTCACATTAGAGTGCTTGGGTCAAAAGTTTTTTCATATGTGCCAGTGCAAAAACGCTCCAAACTTAACAATAGAACTGAACTAGGAATAATGATGGGATGTGGGAAAGGATGTAAAGGTTACAGAATTCTTAAAAGAGAAACAGGAGAAGTGAAAGTAAGAAGAGTAGTATATTTTAAAGAAGAAGAGCAGTCTTGTACATATGTTCCTAACCAGAAAGGTTTTAAAGAGAAACAGATTAATACTAATTGGCCAACTGAAGAGGATGAAGGAAAAATATTCTTAGAAGAAGAGGAAATAGAAAGCAGGAATTGAAGTAGAAGGAATTCACAAACAAGAGGGGAAATGGAGACAGAGAAAGAGACTGAATGTGAAAAATTGGAAGAGCAAGCAGAACCTTCTATCAGATGTTCATCTAGAATGAATAAAGGATTGCCAACAGAATGGTTATCATACGCAGCAAAGGGAGCACAGAATAGCGAACCAACAACGAGGAAAGAAATAGACAACTTACCTGCGGAAGAAGCACCCAAATGGATAACAGCGGCCAAGGAAGAAATTGAAGCATTGAATAAAAATAATACTTGGACTCTTACTAAGTTGCCGAAAGATAAAAAGGCTATTGGTTGTAAGTGGGTGTTTTAAGGAAAAGCTAGATCAGGATGGTAATGTACAACAATATAAGGTACGGTTAGTGACAAAAGGGTATACACAAAATATGGAGAATATTATGATGGAACGTTTGCTCCTGTAGTACAGTACAGTACAATTAGAGCATTGTTTAGTGTTGCCGCATTCAAACAACTGCATGTAGAACAATTAGATATAAAGTCAGCTTTCTTAAATGGAGAAATCGAAGAACTGTATATGCAACAACCAGAAAGGTTTGAAATAGGTCAAGGACTAGTTTGTGAGTTGCAGAAAAGAATATATGGTTTGAAACAAGCTGCTAGAGCTTGAAATGATAAGTTAAACAAATTGCTTGTACAACAGGGTTTTGTACCACGTAAAGCTGATCCATGTCTTTTTACAAAACAACAAAATGGAAAAATAACGTATATACTTATTTATGTAGATGATATGATATTGTGTAGTGAAAACAAAGAAGAGTATCCAAAAATTGTTGAATGTTTAAATAAGGAAGTAGAAGTTAAAGACTTGGCAATTTATCTTATTATTTGGGTATGCAGGTAGAAAGAGAAGATCCAATGCAGATCCAATCCAATGCAGAAAATTGTTGACTTGATAGAATTTATGGGTTTAAAGGAAGCAAATGTTGTGACAACCCCAATGTGTACTAATTTCATTTCAGAAAAAGATGAAAGTGAACCTTTATCTGATAATGATTTATACAGAACAGTAATAGGGAAACTATTGTTTCTAGGTAACCCATGCAGACCTGGGCTGAATCCACATTACCTCAGCGCGTCCCGGTGTTGCACTAAATGTTCGCTAAACACCCAGAAGTATAGCGTCTTTCAAGCACGATTTCTGAATTGCGCTAGAAAGACGCTATACTTCCAAGTGTTTAGCGAACATTTAGTGCAACACCGGGACGCGCGGAGGTAACGTGGATTCAGCCCTGATATTGTATCTGTAGTGGGTATACTATGTAGAAGAGTGAGTGCACCCACTAATCGGGATTGGATTGCACTGAAAAGGATAGTGAGATATTTAAAAGGAACCACTGATCTTAAATTAAAATTAACGATAAAAACAGATCCTAAATTAATTGCATATACAAATGCAGATTGGGCTGGAGACGGAACAGATCGTAAGACTATGAGTGGATTTGTTTTCTTATTAAGAAATGCAACGATAAGTTGCGCTAGCAGAAAACAAAACTCAGTAGCTTATTCTACCACAGAGGCAGAATATGTAGCTGCAGCAGAGGTGTGCAAAGAAGCACAATGGCTTAGCCAGATTTTAGCAGATCTGGAAGTGCCAAATTCAGAGCCTGTTAAAATGTTTGAAGATAATCAGTTGTTTAAAGTTACTGCAATTAGAAAAAATAAATGCACGCACTAAACATATAGACATGTTATGCAATAAAAGATTTGTGTCAAAAAGGGTTTATCGAAATGGAATATTGTCCAACATTACAAATGGTAGCTGACATCTTAACTAAGCCTTTAAATTTATTTATTTATTTAATTTGGTTTATACCCCGCCTTCCCCACAAATGGGCTCAGGGTGGCTGCACAGAATTTTGAGAAACTGCGCAATGGATTAAATTTGGTTAATTCAAATGAGACACAGTGAGAAGGGGATTGTAGGAATAAAACAGTGTGGACTCATTTGAATGTGCAGGGGGCTTGCAGAGTGAAGGGCTTAATACTTGGTATAGTTTGTTTGTCTGTAGCTCCTGATGTAGCCCCTCCCTGCTATGAGTGAAGATTCTGTCTGTGTCAGTTGCAAAATGGCTATTACAGAAACTCTCTCTCTCCTGTATAAGTGATGAACATGTGTCTCTCTCAGTTTGTTGTATATATTATTGTAAATAGTTCTTAAATGAAACTCTTCTTTAACTAAACAAACTTATCTTAAGTTATATTTCTTCTCACTGGACTTCACTGTGTGCTATGCTATACACATCTCTCCCCCCTCACATATACTTCCTTCCCCTATTGTGAAAAAGCCTATCTATAGCGTTTGTGCATGGTTTTGCTTTATTAAGCACTGTTCTAAATTGGGGAGTCCAGAAGAGATCTGCTGAAAACAGAATCCCCAAATAGGAGAAGGTCTTGACTTGCTCAATATTGGACCCGTTGATTGACCATTGAGACAGGTTCCATTTCTTAGTCGTCGTGAAAACTAAGATCTTAGATTTCAAGTGGTTGATCACCAAGCTTTCTTAAAAGCAATAGCTGGAGAAAGACTGTAGGGCCCTTTGCAGCCCAACCCTAGTTCAAGACAGGATCACAGCATCATCAGCATAAGGTTTCTGATTCCATCCAACCCCAAAGCTTCTTCAATAGGTAAGCAGAATATAGCTTTCCCAGAGAAGAAAGAAGGCTGATTGGTTGATAACAAGATGGATCACGTCTAGAACCCTTTTTAAATATAGGGATAATAACAGAATGTTTCCATAGATCAAGTATTTGTCCACTTACTTTAATTTGAGTAAAAACTGATTCTAAAACTGTGGCCCACCACTGTGGATCAGCCTTAAATAACTTGTTAGGAATTAGATCAGAGCCTGGTGCTTTCCTTAGTTTTAATCCTTTGATAAGGCAAATGACCTCCTTGATTGATACCTCGGACCAGGGTGCTGTTACATATAGTAGGTGCATTAGCATCAGAGAATATCCCCTTAATTTTCCCAAGTCAGAGGGGCTATATGGGATGGGATTTTGGAGATTGGATTTATAGTAGTATTGATAATAGACCAAAAGGCCTTATTATCATTGCTATTAATAGCCGAGATAAGAAGTCCCCATTCCTTACCAAGGGCCATCTGTTTTCTCATCTTGATCAGTTCCCTCTACACTTTTCAAAATTCCATCTGTTCTTCAAGTACTGATATTGTATAGTTAGTTTTAAACTCACGATGCTTCAGTTGAATATGCCTTTTCATTCTTTTACAATCACTGTTAAGCCAACTATTCCTCTTAACTTCAGGAGGCGTCCTGTCAAGGTTCTGTTTCATATAAGGGGTCTGAGCAATTCTAATACCTCATCCAAGTTATACAAACAAGTAAGCACTGAATCTGATTGCAAAGCCCTGTTGACTAAAGTGTTACAGGAGATGGAGCTCATTATAGTGCAAACCTTGTTTCTAGAGGTAAAAATTCAGCATAATTGACAAACTTTACTTTGATTGTGGAAAAGAGGAATATGATAGTGTTCTAAAGATAAATCAATAGAAAAGAGGACTGGGAAATTGTCACTTCCCATAAAGTCACCAAATTGTAGAGACTCAAAGTGGGAGAGATAATCAAGTGGGGCCAAGATATAATCTATTACACTAGCTCCTCTGGGACTCATATAAGTGAAGTTATCAGCTCCACTGACCTCTGGGTAGTCATTCAATGGGATAAAATTTCTCTGATTTGCAAGTTTAGCCAGCAATAAACCACCTCTGTTTATTACAACTTCCTTAGATTTTCTATAATGCCAAAAGGGCTAAGAAATTAATAATTATCTGGGCCTAGTAATTTGGAGAAGAAAGTATAGTAATCACTGCCAATCCCTGCATTAAAATCACCTATTAATACTAAAGGGCTCCCAGGAAAACGAGCCTGCAAGTGATCAGCAACTTCCCCCAAATGCTACCAGCTCTGAACCATTGAACTCAGGGTACATGGAGGAATGTAGACAGAAGAAAAGCTACCACGATTCGGTTTCGTTTTCCCGGCCATGTCGGACGCTCCTCTCCGCAGGTCCGGGAGGAAACGTCCGAGCAGCCTGACCGGGCGGTTGACCCGCGAGGGTTAACCCCCAGGACTCCCAGTGAGGGAGACGGGGTCCGGAGCATGGCGGGAAGAACCCCCTGAAAGCAATGCAGGGGGTAAATTGCCCGTTTGCTCCAACGGAGGCCGGCAGACTTGCGCAGCACTTCGCGTGCTGCCGGGCCATGGAGAACGGCAATAAGCAGATTTAAGGTGAAAACCTGTAAGTAAGCGAATCCCTTCTGATTTCTAAGCGTATGCGAAGGATTGGTGTTGAAGCTAAGAAGGTGCGGATTTCTTCCCCTTCACGGAGTTTCAGAACTTAGTTGGCATCCCCCCCCCTAAGATGGCGACGAGAAAGCAGAGCCCAGCAACGAGTAAATTGGTAATGGCGACGTTACAGGGGAAGGGGGAAACTTTGGAAGAGGTGGTGAGACGAGCAGTCTTTGATGCTGTGCAGCCCTTTGTAGCGAAACTGAATGAAATGGGGCAAAAGGTTGATTCAGTGGAAAGCGAAGTGAAAACCATTAAAGAAACAGCGACTGGAGCAGAGCAGTCTGCACACGAGAATGCAGTACTCATGAAAGCAACAAGTAAGGAAGTGAAGCTTTTGGAGAATCAAATAATAGGATTGCAAGTGGACCGTGCCCAAACGGTACTGCGTCTTCAGAATGTAAAAGAGGAGCAAAGTGAAAATTTGAAAGGTCTGGTGTCTGGACTTTTGGCGCCATTCGCAAAGGCAACTAAAGAAGAGTTAAAAAGCGATATTTTGGAAGTCCGGCGGACATCTTCAAAGTATGTAATGAAGCGTCAGCTGCCTCGCGAGATTATTATTGACTTTTCATCTAAGAAGACTCGGGACACCATCTTATATAATTCATATAATGTGGACTTGGATTATTTGGGCAACAAAGTTAAAATATTGAAGGATGTTCCATTCTTGGCTCGTAAAAGAAGATTTAAGTATAAAGGACTTGCGGCTTTCTTGAGGAAATGTGATGTAAAATATAAATGGTTGTTTCCAGAAGGCGTCTGGTTTAGATATAAGGATCAAACCTACAAGATTACATCGGAAGCGCAGCTGACAGACTTTTTGCTCAACCATCAGGAGTTCCAGCAGGAAGAAAGTTCAAAGTCTGAAGGGGAAAGTGGGGGGGAGGAGAGAGCGGGCGCAGCTGCTCCAGCTGCACAGAGAGAACTGAGACCGAGGCGCGGGGGGGGGGGGGGGAGAAAACCTGATCCTGAATATAGTCTGTATTGTATAAAATCTACCAACCTGATAGCATATTAGAAAGTTAACTTTTAAGAAAAATTGCAGCATGAAGGGAATACAAGACATGTAGTGTAGCGTTTGTTGTTTATATGTTGCTCTTCCCCTTTTCCCAGTCCCCCCTTCCTTTTTTTTCCCCTCCCCCTTATACTTTTGTAGTCTTTTGTAGTTTTTTATGTTAGATATTAAAAAATAAAATAAAAAAGCTACCACGTCATCCAACTTTAATTTTAAAAAATCATCAAATTTTCTGCCACTAAGAGATTGCAAGGTCCAATATTCCAATTGGTTGAAATTAAACAACTTAAGCCGCCCCAAGGCCTGCCCCCCACTTGGGCCTATAGCTGCTCTTTGAACAGAGAGCAACTAACCAGGAAAGATAGGTTGGTCCATTAACCAGGTCTCCTGAAGAAGAAGAATATCAAAAGAAGTCATAAATGCTTTAGTATTCTTACAGCAAATAAAACGAATGCAACATTTCTGGTTTAATGCTGGTGGCTGGCTGGAGCTCTCCTGATAAGCTGCTGCTTGACAGGGAGAAGTGTGGCTGTGCAGGGAGGGACCTACTTCTGGGATCTGTAGAATCAACCTACTTTGTTCAATCTCCTTGAAACTTAGGGGGTATTTAGATTAGAGGGAGGACAGTTTTCTATGCAAATTTGGTGCCATTAACTTTATAAACAGCTGCACCAGCCCGTTGTATACATTCTCCATTGAAAATAATTGTCTTGAACTCTGGAACCCAGAAAAAAACCCACATGGATTTGACTATGAACCAGTAACATCCTACCAGGAATTAAGCAATCACAGAAAAGCCCATGCAAGCCCAAATTATATATTAAAAAATTCTCAGTGCACACCTCTAATTAGTTATCTTTTCTCCCCCAAACTGAACACGCTTAGACTCTTTATAAACATACAAGCTTTTGCCTCAGATGATTGGAATTATGAACACGCCACGTGGGTGATCAAGTATCACATGAGGTAAGACGCACTGTTGGAACAGGAGAGGAAGTTGATAAGGGACTGAAATTTAGGGATGGCAACCCCATCACTAAATGTCATGTTTTATGTTCACTTTTTTAAAGTGGGAGAGGGGCTTCTCTTTAAGAAAAGCCCCCCCCCCCGGCCGCCCAAACTGCACATGGGAAGAAGAATGGATCACAGCATCAACTCCCAAGGAAATGGGGCAGATAATGTGAATTAGTTGTGGCCATGGCCCAAGAACATAACATTTTCACTTTGTTATTCTAGTTTTTTTTTCACATTTGCACTAATAGAAGCATGGAAAATGCTTGGGAAGCCAGCGTGAATGACTTGATTATCAAGGTATGTGAGCATATATGTGAAGCTGGCTTATACCTACTCAGATCAGGCAGAGATCTTGCACATGTCCTACTATCTCTTAGTTTCAACTGGAAATGCCAGAGATTGACCCTGGGTCTTTCTGCATGAAAAGCAGTTGCTCTTCCACTGAGCGACAAGCCCTTCCATGCTAGCAGATCCCCACTAAGGACCAATTTGATCTCAATGAGATACCAGCTACTAAATTTACTTCAGTTCCAAAACATCTCCAATAAACATCACCAGACCAAGTACATACTCTTTGTGACAACTCCTTCCAAGTGAATTATGTTGGGGTGATCAAACTGCCCCATTATACTGGCTTCTCCCAGGAAATCTCGCCTTTGTTTCTCTGTGTAGCCCACTTTCAGCGTTTTAATAGCAACCGGCAGCTCTCGCTTCCCAGGCACCTTCAAACGCCCACTGCACACTTCACCGAATTCACCTATGATGAAAGAAACGAACACCAGAGTTAACATCTTGTGTTCCTGTAATCCACAGTTAATGAGAAAAAGGTTAACGAAGCCTTATGTCTTTAAAGAGCAGAAGGAAAGGTGTGATCACTAATCAAAATACTTGCTGTAGAGCACTAGTTTCGGGCTTTCTGGATACAAGACAAGCAAACATGTGACAGAAAAGTCATGTGGTATCGGAATCATTTGACTGGAAGAGGAATAGTTGGAGTTACGGCCTATGACCTCAAAGATGTCAATATCAGGACAACAAACAGCACACCGAATCAGCAGGAGACAGGAACCAGTAGCCAAGGGGTGCACCGTAGTCAGGCACAAGCCAAGGGGCAGAGACATGGAGGAATCGTCTCAACCACTTTGCACTTCCATGGCTTGCTGCTCTTCTTGGCATGCAAGCAAAGAGAAGCAGGAGGCAAGGCCCCCTTGCTCTCTCTACAGCAGGCTGAGAGGGAGAGAGGGAGAGAGAGAGGGGGGGGGGAGAGCGATGGGGGTTCTAAAGGGACTTGCAGCTACGCAGGAGCCTGCTGAAGTTGAGTTGAAGAGAGAATTTACCCATACGTTGAAGAGACATTTGTTCTCAATTTTGTGGCAAGTATACACCCCAATGACCTTTTAGTTAAAAGTTTTGCTTCAGAGCCCAGCACATATATATTTCAGGAGACAGCCACATTTATAGCCCCGCTCAGTGCAATGAACAATATGTGGGAAACGCGAGTGCCTCAAGCATAACTGATGCATGCGAAAGAACCAGTCAGTCCTATCTCCAATAGCATGTCCCCCCAAACAGAAAAGCAGTGGCACCTTAAAAACTAGCAACATTTATTCCGGTATGAGCTTTCGTGAGGCAGAGCTCACTTCATTTTTGGATGGACTTGGGTGGTTTATGTATTGCTGTGAGAAAACAAAAAATGAAGGACAGCACTGAATGCAGCTTCCCAGACACTTTGTGCTGTAACTCAACACCTCAGCAATAAAGTTATGCTTACTGCCTGCTTGGTTGCACAGAAGATGGGCGCAAAATCAGACCTTAACACCATGGCCTGAAAAATCTGCCTTCTGCCCTTCTGTGTTTTGTTTTGTTTTTTTAATTGCCTGACATCCAGCCTGATGAGGAATTCACACGAGCCTGAAAGCTTGCCCGGTGTTTTGTGTCAATTTGGTTGATATTAATAAAAGGTATTACACTGGTTTTGTTCCTGTGTAGTAATCACCCTTTCACCCTTTGTTTTCTCAGTGACAGGATCCCAAACCATCCTTTCTCAATCCAGTAACTGGACATTTCTTTGCATCTGAATGTCCATGAAGCAAGCCCCACCACCACCACCACCACCACAGTGCAAGGGACGGAGAAAAATGGGAGACAGCGGCATCATTTTACCAGCTCCAATAACTCTTTCAATTGATATACACGATGCTTCTATTTCCTTGGCAAATTCATGGACAGCTTGATTGGGGTCCTCATAAGTATGTGGGTCGATATATGTCCTTACTCCAGGCAATTTAACTGTGAATAAAATTTCAGGTATTACAAGTAGTGATAGGTAAAGGTAACAGAAGTAGCAATTGAGCTCATTGGAACAGAGGTGTAAAGAGAAGTTTATCTTACTCATTATGAAAATGAGCGTATGAGTGTTGCATCTCCTTCCATAGCAAATGCTTGTTTATTAATTCATTTAAGACACACGTACATTGGTACCCATGCGCGCGCACACACACACACTCACACAAACACAAGCATAGGTGCAAAAGCTGAAGCTCTGGCTGAAAATCTGCCCAATACAATAAAACTAAAATTATTAACAAATCCCATGACAAACATTTCAGAGGAGCAAATTCCAAAATAGGCATTTCTGGCAGCCAGTTAAGAATTCCAAGAAAACCAAAATGTGATCAAATTATTCTAAACTGGATGACGATCCCCATCTCCAGCGTATTTGCCACACTGTCTTAGGAATAGGGCAAAATTCTCCCCCCACTGCAAGCCACAAACAAACAATTGTTTTGGGAGGGAGGTGGCAGCATTTCCCACTGGGCCCAGGGCCTGCTGTTTTCAAGCAGGACCCACATCTGAAACATGGGTAGGAGTGGGGCTTGCCGCGTCCTCATCTAAAAAGCACTGCGAGGCAGGAGCTGTGGTGTGGGGGAGGGGCAGGAGAACAAGTGGTGGCTAAGATGGAGCGCAGGTGAGGGGGAAAGGTGAGCCTGTGGGGCAGGCAGAGGACAGGGTAGAAGAACCCATGGCGGCAGGAGGAGAGAGCGAGCCTAGGTGGGCAAGCAAGGCAGATCCCAGGGGTGGAAGGGAAGGGCATTTTCTCTCCTCTGCAAAGGTCTGTGCTACAGTTGTCAGCACGAGGCTGGCAACTGGTGAGAGACATGGTGATGATGGCCCGATGCTGATCACCCCTTCCCCATTTTGTTCATTATTTCCTCCCTGCTCCCCTGGCCACCCAACTGGGCAGCAGCGGGCAGAAAGCAAGAGGTCCCCCACCGAAGCAGAAGACTTGGCCTCCTTAGTCTGCCCCACTGTACTATACATTATTTTGCCTAAAGAAATACCAGGAAGCTGTAGAAATGGATTTCTCAAGCGTTTTGTGAACTTTACTCACTGTGGCCATTATGAAAATGCATCTTTTCTTCTTCCGGGTCTTGTTTAGCTTTGCTGTAACCACATCGCCTATGACACAACAAGAGTTAAGGCATGATAAGGAAATCTTTCATTAATCCCACCATGGCAAACTCAAAAAAGAAGCACAGAGATTTCAAGGCCCTGCTTGCACGACCGTTTTCCTGTTGGAACAGGACCAGAGAGTGAGCCTCGGTCTCCTTTCTCTGTACCATTTCATGCATCTGGTCTCAATATAGCACAGGGCCATATATTATCTTTTATCTGGAAGGGTAATGCCCCAGGGCTACCTCCCTGCTAATACTGCATAGGGGGAAAGCTTGTATGTAAAGGGCGAAAATTCTCTTTTATTCCAGTGGTGCTGGAACACTGTTAACCTTAGATCCTTTGAAACTTCTCAGTCTGGTTCTTACTACTTTCTGTTGGAGACCATTATGGCCATTAACAATCAAACAAACAGAAACCTTTGGGATGCACCTTTGGGATAATTAAGCAATATAGCAGAGTTTCCAGTATTCATCCTCTCACAGACCTTAAGCCAGCAATACTGTAACCGCAATATATGTCGTCTGTTGAATTCTGCTAAGAACTTGTGTGTTGTAACTGACCTTAAATATCCAAAGTAACTTCAAAACTTATGTAACACTCCCATCCCTAACCTGTGTTGCTTCATATCCCATGTCCTGTTCGAAAATAGAAAGGAAGCTGTCCTTTGTACTGCAGTTTTCCATTGTGTTTGTAGAAAAAAGCCACAAGTGAATAGTATGAAAAAGGCATTGAGCGAGTTTTTATTTATTTGGCGAATTTACATTCTACTTCATACAGTATCAGGGAGTTAAAAACGTATGTCTAAACAGATTGAAGGACCTCAAATACTATTCAATGTGTGAAAGAGTAGGCCAGACTACGCCCGGTATCTAGATGTTCACAAGATGGTATCAGGAGAATAAGCCCAGGTAGAGTGCAGAGTCTGGTTGCCACCACAAACAAAGTTCTCTCCGTGGTAGTAACCGGCGTCATCTTTGCAGGTGTGTGGGGGGAGTATAACCAGAAGGGCCACATATGAAGATCTTAACTGAAAGGCAGGTTGGTTGGGGACGAAGGTAGTTGTTTAGATACCACAGTCATTCAGCGCATGAATAAACAGGAAACCAGTGAAGATCACTGCAAGTTATCTCTTATAAATCTTAAGGTGGAAGATATTTTTTCTTCCTTGGTAAAACAATGTAGAAAACAGGTGACCAAAATGATTTATGCTAGAGATAAGAGCCATACCCATTTTGATGCTAGACATGCTCTCCACTTGCCTTGGGCCTTCCGTCTATTTAGATTCCTTGGCTAGGCCAAAGTTATGTAGGACCTCTATGCATGCACGATGTAACTGCCCCTGCTTGGGATCCCCTTTCTGGATCTTTTATATCACTGCCCCCTCCAGTTGGTAGACGCTCTTGTACGTATTCTCCTGCAATGTCCTCACGTGCTCCAGTTTAGGCTAAAATGGATTATGCCTTATTTTGAATGTTTGAATGTTTTGAATGTAAATGGAATATGTTTCCTTTAGCGACATCAGAGCAAAAGGTTCAATTCCTCTTAGAGGATTCTGAATCCAAATGCATTTATTTTGTTGTTCGACTGGTAGAGGTCGCAAAAACGTGTCAAAGGGAGGTGTTTTTAGACATGTTCTATGTTAGTTAGCCTTATTGTTAAAGGTCTAGGTCCAAGAATGTGGGGGGAGAAAATCAACAACAACAACAACAACAACAACAACAACAACAACAGGTAGTGGAAGAAGAAAAGAGAGGCCTGAATGATTACATCAGTAGAAGTACAAAAAATTACTTCGGGCTGTGAAAACAGAGAACATATTAAGGCTGAATACAAGAAGAAACAGTTTGAGAATAGATTAAATGGCTGGAAGAACAAACCCTTATATGGGCAACATCTAAAAAATATTAAAGGAAAAAGTGACAACAGCCTAACTGGGGCATGGTTGAA
Organism: Eublepharis macularius; assembly: GCF_028583425.1. Lineage (NCBI taxonomy): Eukaryota > Metazoa > Chordata > Lepidosauria > Squamata > Eublepharidae > Eublepharis > Eublepharis macularius. Next base: position 2,982,620 of record NC_072800.1, on the reverse strand, counting down.
GATGGGCACAATCAAGAAAGAAACTGAAGGTCTGATCTTCGCAGCACAAGAACAAGCATTTCAAACGAATGTTATGAAAGCCAACATTCAGAAAATCAGTGAAAATCCAAAATGTCAACTTTGCCAGGAAAAAAGATGAAACTGTGGCCCACCTTATTTCTGAATGCAGCAAAATTGCACAGATGGACTACAAAGCTAAATGTGACAGGGTTGCAAAGCTGATTCATTGGTCATTGAGTAAAAAGTGTAATCTGCCAGTATCAAAGAATTCACGGGAACATCAGGTGGAAAAGGTATTAGAAAACGATCACGTCAAGATCTTGTGGGATTTTAGAATACAAACTGATCGACACCTTGAACACAATATACCAGACATAACAATTGTGGAAAATAAAAAAGTTTGGATGATAGACATTGCAATTGCGGGGGATGACAGAGTCGAAGAAAAAGAATAAGAAAAAATGACTAAATATAGAGATCTGGCGATAGAAACCACCCGACTATGGAAGAAGAATGCAACTGTGGTCCCCATTGTCATCAGGGCACTGGGAACTATTTCGTTTTTTTTTTACAACTTATATGGAAAAACTGCAACTTTCTGACATAACACCTACAGAATTGCAAAAGATGGGTGTTACTTGGAACAGTGTACATATTGCACCGATACCTGGCTGATACTTAGGTCTCTAGTGGAAACTTGTATCAGCTCAGCAAGGCCAATCAATGATAACATGTGATCTTTATTTATTATTGATTGTGTTGCGTGTAATTTGAATAATAATAAGAAGAAGAAGAAGAAGACAACAACGAAGAAGAAGAAAGTTGGGGGGGGGGTTCATACTTTGCAGCAGTCAGTACCAGTTAACAATTTGGCTGCTGAATTTTGTACCAGTTGCAGCTTCTGAACCCTATTAAAAGGCAGCTCTCCATATGTAACAGTCTAAAATAACCTAACGCATACCAGTATTATGCCCAGGGGAACAGAGATGCATTCAGCCATCACTTTCTTGGCATAGATCATCTAATGATGCAGCTAAAGTCATCTCAGTCAATGTCAAAATCTGCTTAGGAGGCTAAATGTAATTCGTTAAGTTAAATCCCAATTAAAGTGAATTGAGAAAAATACAACACTGTATAGGGACCTAAATGGTTTCACCAACATGAGGGGAAAAAAACATATAATACAAAACTAGCTACTTGAAAGTATCTAAACAGATAACTGTTAACTATCTAGTGATGGTGCTTTCTTCATAAATTTTAGGAGGTTTCATATTTGATAAGAAAAGTTCACAAGGTATCAGAGGTCTATGAGATCCCAGATAAATTAGATACTGAAATTTATTACAGGTCCCAGATAGAATCAATATTGAAATATATTCATTTTTATTTTACTATACAACTGAGTAAGTGTATTCAAGATGACTCACTTCCTACTCTGGTGCACCACCAGAGGGTGCTGCCACAGAGGGAAGCTTAGGCCACCATGTCCCTCCAGAAAACATGCCGTGGCTTCCCGTGGTGGGAAGCCAAGGCCGGGAACAGGATGGGGGCAGGTGACAATGCCCAACTCTTGCCTTTACCTGGCTGGTATTAGGAGCGGAGCAGGTGGCAGCTTAAGCAAGTCATTACTGACCCGTGGGGGGACGTCGCATCATGACGTTTTCTTGGCAGACTTTTACGGAGTGGTTTGCCATTGCCTTCCCCAGTCATCTACACCCAGGAAACTGGGTACTCATTTTACCGACCTCAGAAGGATGGAAGTCTGAGTCAACCTTGAGCCAGCTACTTGAACCTGGCTTCCGCCAGAATCGAACTCAGGTCGTGAGCAGAGCTTGGGCTGCAGTACTGCAGCTTACCACTCTGCGCCACGGGGCTCTTCACCACCCAACTTAACCTAGCTGGTATCAGGAGTGGAGCAGGTGGCAATGCCCCCCCCCCTTCAGCCAACTGGGATCAGGAGCGGAACAGGTGGCAATGCCCACCCCCTTCAGCCAGCTGGTATTAGGAGTGGAGCAGGTGACAATGCCCACCTCGCGCCTTCACCTAGCTGGGATTAGGTGCAGAGCAGGAGGCAATGCCCTTCTTCCCTTCACCCTGCCGGGATAAGGAGTGGAGCAGGTAGCAATGCCCGCCCTCTTCAACCTACTGGAATAAACCACTGAGAAGGCAGCAACGCCCACCCCATCTTCACTCTGCCAGAGTCAGGAACCAAGCATGCAGCAATACCCCCCCCCCCAACCTCCTGGAATCAGGAGCAGAGCAGGTGGCAATGCCTACACCCCTTCACTCAGCTGGGATCAGGAGCAGAGCAAGTAGTAAAGCCCACATCCCACCTTCACCTGCAGCAATGCCTGCTCCTCCCTTCACCCAGCGGGAAGCAGGTGGCAATACCCCCCCCCCCTTCATCCAGCTGGGATCAGCCTCAGAGCAGGTGGCAATGCCCACCCCCCTTCACCCAGCTGGGATCAGGCTCATAGGATTATCTCCACATCCATGGGTGTTCTCTCGGCGCGTATATGATGCAACTGTGTACGGAAATAGCTGGATGCCCCTGAGGAAGTCCTTATGGACGAAGAACTATAGGAAAATCTGCCGGTCTTAGTTCCGGGCACCGCTGGGTTTTCCAACTTTCATCTTTGATGGGACAGCTGGCCCCCACTGTGTGTTCCTTTGTTAATGCTTTGATGTCTGCATCTCCTTGTTTGGCAAAAGGCTGGTGCTCCTGAGCTTCTCCCCCAATTCGGGCCCCCAAGACTTGATCCCAGTGTGTGGGACAGGGCTTGTGTCTCCTCTCAAGACTGTCTCTGCTGAGGGAGCTACCGCCAGGCCTTCCCTGTGCATGCACCTGGTGGAAGGGAACATGATTGCACAAGGGAACAGAAACCGACAGCTGCAGAGCTCCCTGAGGTGTGTCCATTCCAAGCCTCCCACTCCCCTCCCCCCCCTGGATCAGGCCACGGTGCTCCTTTCAGAGGGGGGGGGGGTCCTCTTGTCAGTTGTTCCATTTTGCACATGGGCAGTGCTGGTGTGATGTCAGGGGCACAAGTCAGCATAAGCTGATTGGCTGCTTCCATGAGCCTATCACAGGAGTGTTGTAGACATGCTGTTCTCTGATTAGAGGGGTGTCCTGGTGTTGCTACAGAGCCCAATGCACACTGTGGAGTGGGGGGGGGGGTTCTGTGCACATTTTCTTCTCTGCTGAACATGCACAGGGTACTGGCTGGCAGGTGCTGATAATGTGCTGGTATCCAGGTCTCAGGGGTGGGCTGTCCATGTAGAATGGATTTCAATGTAATGGAATGTGACTAGTGCTCAGCTTTGTTGCATACTTGTTTCAGAAAGTATTTTCTGTAAGTAAACATTTGCCCTATTGCTGAATGATAAGCTATAGCTTTATGGTATCGGTTATTACAGAAAATATAACACATTTGAAGTTTGGTTTATCCACCTCCGATCTAAAGCAACTGAACGTTTTTCAGCTGGTATAAATTCAGGGGATGTGGTCTTGTCTGTGGCTGATCATTTCCATATCTTGGAAACAACTTCTCCACTGCAAATTTATGTCTTATTCCCATCACACCCCCAAAAGAGAAGAGCTCTGGATCACAGGTCAATGTTTTTCAACAGGAAAGAGACATTTCCGTTCTAAATATTCTTGTGGCATTTTACGTGACATAAAACCTACTTCACACTGACAATCACCTAGTGAAATATTTATCACCTGCATCATAAAACTGAGGCTATGAAGTCTTCTTCTGACAAACTTATAAAAGAGAAAATGGTCTGATGGAAATATGGCCAGTCCGATTAAGCAAAGTGAGAGAGAGAGTGAGCCACATGGACACAACCCAATGGATCTGACTTGCGACAGGCAGTGCTGGGAGAGGATTCACGCGGTGGTTGATAGAGGCCAGCAGCGCTTTGATGGATGGTTATGAATTCTTTGCAGATGTGTTTACAGGTGTGAAGCTTTCTGACTTCACAGAAGTACACAAAATAATTTGAGTTCAGTCCTCTCCTAGATGTGCTAGTTTACTACATGTAGAGAGGGTTTGGTTTTTACAGAGGGGAGCATACAATAACATGATTCCTCAACTGCAGCAGAAAGAAGTAAGTGCATTTTATTTTATTTATTTAAGATTTGTATCCTGCCCCTCATTGTAAACACTCTTGGGGTGGCTCATGACATAATAAACTGGAAAGGCAATAAATGTTAAGATCCGCTATACCACAACTAATGTGAGAACAGCTCCCTCAAGCCGTAATATTATAGACAAAACAAATATAAAGTAAGCAGAAGAGCAGAGCAGGAAATCAACGGCTTCTCCTCCTGCAGAAACCTGACATTTCAGTAGCTAGGAAGGCTGGCAGGCATCTTGAGTCTACGACCAGCTCACTAGCCCGTCCTTTCTGGGGGACGGCAGTTGCCTCTAATATCATCCGTATCAGAGGACACTTCAACTTGGGAACAGTTTCAAACGAGAGTTTCCTGTGCAGAGCACCAATGTTCAGCACTCCTCCTCTCGTTCAGACAAAATTTCTAGGTGTCCTTGGGATTCAGTCACGGAAGTAATTCCTTTCTAACTGAATACAAAAGAGAAAACAAATACCCACTGACCCTATCATATCTACTGGGAAGTAGGCCCTATGGATTCCAGAATCACTTACTCCCAAGTAATTGCACAGGAATCTAATCAAATACAATATTCTGAAGATGCAGAGGAGTTAGCCGTGTTAGTCTGTGGTAGCAAAATCAAAAAGAGTCCAGTAGCACCTTTAAGACTAACCAATTTTATTGTAGCATAAGCTTTCGAGAATCAAGTTCTCTTCGTCAGATGCCTGATACAATCTCTTCGTCAGGCATCTGACGAAGAGAACTTGATTCTCGAAAGCTTATGCTACAATAAAATTGGTTAGTCTTAAAGGTGCTACTGGACTCTTTTTGAATATTCTGAAGGCCGTCAGTTGCAGATAAGCCATTATAACACTGTTGATTAAGAATAATGCTCTAGTTCAAAGGAACAGGTAGAATCTCTCACCTAGTATCATTCTGTGGTCAGCTTCCAAACTACTCCATTAATACCTTTGCTTGACCAAATATTTAAACAGCGTATTTCAGAACTGCTCAAATCCCTTCACAGTCAGGTCGGGCTTCAGGCTTGGAGTGTTTTTTGCCAGGCTCCCTCAATGATCACAAAGGACCATCCAGGTAACATCTTGGGATGGCAGCTTCCTAGACACTCGGCGGGGGGGGGGGAGCCGAGTGTCAGGCATGCTTACCAGATGTCTGCCATGCCTCAGCTACCTGCCTGCGTCCCTCTGTGCTACTTGGATGGGGGGAAGCAGGAGGAAGAGGGGACCCCGAGGAGTTGGGGTACTTCCTAGTACAAATGGCAGAATTCTTGAGAGAATGGGGCTCCACCTTCTCCGATGAAGTGAGTTATTTGGGCTCAGTTATTGGGGGGCCCAACAGCTAAATGGTATGTGACTCTCTACGCTGCCCGAGCTCCAGAGCTGAAGAGTGTGAATGCCTTCGTGTAAGCGTAAAAGGAACAATACGAATATCCTCTCAAGAAGGAGAGGCAAGAATGAAATTGAAGAGCATGAGGCAGAGCAACCGCCCCATCTGAGAGTTGGTCATGGAATTCCATGAGAACATGGCAAAAGTGCGAGACTGGATGGAGAGGGTGAAAATCCAATTCTTTCAGGCCAGCCTAAACCCGGACCTGGTGGCCAAGGCAATGGTGCAAGATGACCCAAGAACTCTGCTGCAGTAGATCCAGTTGGCATGTGAAGTGGAGAACCAGGAGCAGGTTGCTAAACCGCTTCACCTGCAACACCAAGCTGGCCAAAGGAAAGCCCTCGCTGTGCCCCGGCTGAGAGAATGAAGACGGCTGCGGGGCTCATTCCCTTCGGGGGAGAAGGAGAGAAAGATGAAACAAGGACTCTGCCTGAGGTGTGGGCAAGCTGGAGACTATTTAAAACTACAATCCTGGAAGCTCAAATTAAATATATACCGCTGGTTAGGAAAGGCACAAATAGGTTTAGGAAAAGGCCAGCATGGTTAACAAGCAATGTAACAGAAGCTGTAAAAGGTAAAAAGGATTCTTTTAGGCAGTGGAAAACTAGTCGGAGTGAGGTTGATAAAAAGGAGCATAAGCTGTGGCAAAAAAAGTGCAAGTCTGTGATCAGACAGGCAAAAAGGGAATATGAGGAGCATATTGCAAAGAACATAAAGAAAAACAATAAACAATTCTTTAAATATATTAGAAGTAGGAAACCAGCTAGGGAGGCAGTGGGGCCCTTGGATGACCAAGGCGTAAAAGGATTACTAAAGGGTGATAGGGAAATGGCCGAGAAGCTGAATGCGTTCTTTGCTTCTGTCTTCACTGTGGAAGATAAGAAGTGCATGCCCACTCCGGAAGCACTGACTTTGGGAGGGGTTTTGAAAGACCTGAGTCACATTGAGGTGACGAGAGAGGAGGTTATGCGACTGCTAGATAATTTAAAAACTGATAAATCACCGGGCCCAGATGGCATACATCCAAGAGTTCTGAAAGAACTCAAGTGTGAACTTGTAGATCTCCTCACAAAAATATGTAATCTGTCATTAAACTCTGCATCTGTTCCTGAGGACTGGAAGGTAGCTAATGTTGTCCCCATCTTTAAAAAAGGTTCCAGGGGAGATCCGGGAAATTACAGGCCAGTCAGCCTGACGTCAATACCGGGTAAGTTGGTGGAAACTATTATCAAAAATAAAATTAGTGGGCACATTGATGACCAAAAGCTGATGAGGAAAACTCAGCAAGGGTTCTGTAAGGGAAGATCTTGTCTCACCAATCTGTTAGAGTTCTTTGAGGGAGTGAACAAACAAGTGGACAAGGGAGACCCGATAGATATTGTTTATCTTGACTTCCAGAAAGCTTTTGACAAAGTTCCTCATCAAAGGCTCCTAAGTAAGCTCAGTAGCTATGGGATAAAGGGCCAAGTCCTCTTGTGGATCGAAAACTGGCTAATTAATAGGAAACAGAGAGTGAGTATAAACGGGCACTTCTCACAGTGGAGGGTGGTGAGCAGTGGGGTGCCACAGGGGTCGGTATTGGGTCCAATGCTTTTTAACCTGTTTATTAATGATTTGGAATTGGGATTAAGCAGTGAAGTGGCTAAATTTGCAGATGACACGAAATTGTTCAGGGTGGTGAAAGCCAGAGAGGATTGTGAGGCACTCCAAAGGGATCTGTCGAGGCTAGAAGAGTGGGCATCCATGTGGCAAATGAGGTTCAATGTAGCCAAGTGCAAAGTAATGCACATTGGAACCAAAAATCCAAAATATAAATACAAGTTGATGGGGTCTGAACTGGCGGAGACTGACCAAGAGAGAGATCTTGGAGTCATGATAGATAACTCACTAAAAACGTCAGCACAGTGTGCGACTGCCATAAAAAAAGCTAATGCTATGCTAGGGGTTATTAGGAAAGGGATTGAAAACAAATCAGCCGGTATCATAATGCCTCTGTATAAATCGATGGTGAGGCCTCATTTGGAGTACTGTGTACAGTTCTGGTCGCCACACCTTAAAAAAGATATCATAGCACTGGAAAAAGTACAGAGAAGGGCAACTAAAATGATTAAAGGGTTGGAACACTTTCCCTATGAGGAAAGATTGAGGCGCTTGGGGCTCTTTAGCCTGGAGAAAAGACGACTGAGGGGAGACATGATAGAGGTTTACAAGATAATGCACGGGTTAGAGAAGGTAGAGAAAGATGTGTTTTTCTCCCTTTCTCACAATACAAGAACTCGTGGGCACTCTATGAAATTATTGAGCAGTCGGGTTAGAACAGACAGAAGAAAATACTACTTTACACAAAGGGAGATAAACACATGGAATTCGTTGCCACAGGAGGTGGTGGCAGCTACAAGCATTGCCAGCTTCAAGAGGGGACTGGACAAATATATGGAGCAGAGGTCCATCAGTGGCTATTAGCCACAGGAGATAGATGGTATTCTCTTTGTGGGGAGGTGGTGCTCTGTTGTCTTGATGCTGGAAGGAAGGCAGTGGGAGGGCTTCTGGTGTCCTGGCCTCACTGACAGTCCTTTAGATGGCACTGGATTTCTAGCCACTGTGTGTGACAGAATGTTGGACTGGATGGGCCACTGGCCTGATCCAACATGGCTTTGCTTATGTTCTTATGCTTATGTTCTTATGGCCATTTCACCGTGGAGTGCATGGAAGGAAGAAAGGAAGGTCCCGACAAAGGGGCAAGTGCCAAACGGTCATTGATAAGGAGCTTCAAGCCCTGCCGCCAACCCACGCAACAGGGAGAGGAGACTGCTGCAGCGACAAAGGTGTGTGTGGGGGAAGCGAGGACTCCAGCGAGGAGATCCCGTCTGGCAGCGAAGAGGAGGGAGGCCTGCCAACGGGAAATGACGGGGACCTGCTGTGAAGGGCACTCGCCAGCAGGCTGCAGAGGATCCAGTGACGCAGCAGGTGAGACCCGGGGGAGCCCGGTTCTACATACCTGTTACATTGTTAAACCCCCAGAGAGGGACTCGCATCCAAGTGAGGGCTTTAACTGACTCTGGGTGTAGCTGAGACTTGATAGCTCCTGCGTTGGTGACAGGACTGGGACTTAAGGTGGAGAAATTCCCAAAGCCCCTTATATTTGAGCAAATGGATGGGGCCTTGATAACGGGGGGGGGGGGGCTACCTCCTATAAGAGTGAGCTAATCCTGATGGGGATGGGAGACCATTGAGAAAAAAGAGCTTTTGTGGTCAGCCCCACCACGAAGTTCCCCCTGGTGCTGGGTATGAGATGGCTCTATGATCACAACCCGTTTGTGTGATGTAAGGCAGGTGAACTATGTTTCCAGCTGAAGAGTGTGGGATGTGAAGTGGGGAAGGAATCCCCACCCCATGCCGAAGCTGGTGTGCCTGGCCAAGGAAGAGAGGCAAGTGATACCTCCTGAGTACCAGGACTTAAGCCAAGTGTTTGGGGGGAAAGAGGCTGATGAACTGCCCCCCAATCAAGCCACCGACTGTGCCACTGAGCTGATCCCTGGGCAAAAGCTACCCAAGGGAAAAATCTACTCCATGAGTCTGGCCGAGTGGGCCGAGTTACACAAATTTATTGACAAGAACTTAGAGAGAGGTTTTACACGACCAGCGAGTTCCCCCCATGCTGCCCTGGTGTTGTTCCAGAAGAAAATGGGGAGCTCAGGCTGTGTACGGATTATCAGGGTATCAATGCTGTCTCCATGTCAAATGCCTACCCCCTTCCCCTCATTTGAGACTTTGGAGGGGGGGTGGCTCAAGGGAGAATCTTTACAAAATTGGATCTGAGGGACGCTTACTTCTGAGTAAGAATACAAGAAGGGGATGAATGGAAAACTGTGTTCAACATGCCGCTGGAACACTATGAGTATCGAGTCATGCCATTTGGATCACAAGGGGCCCCAGGGGTCTTCACGAATTTAATTAACAAAGTTCTGCACAGGCACCTGTACAAGGGGGTGGTGGTGTATCTAGACGACATGTTACTGTATTAAAAAAATTATGATTCCTATGTGAAGCTGGTGAGCCCGCCCACCCACCCAAAGACCTGCAATTATAATCTGGAGGGCAAAACCTCCCTCTTCATTGAATCCCACCAACTGGTATCCAGAGGTCCAGTGTCTCTGAGCCTGGAGGTTCCATTTAGCCATCACGGCCAACAGCCATTGATGGAGTTACCTCCCCCAATGCCTCTTGAAAGCCCCCTAAATCACCTAGCATTACTGCATCTGTGAATGCTACATGTTAATTACCCATCATATGAGGAACTTCTTCCTTTTGTAAACTAATTTTCTTTTTGGACCAATGATCTGACTTATAGCAACTTTACCTTGCAAAAAAAAGTAGGCCAAGACTATTATTCTCAGATTCCAGTACGAGGTCCGAGTTTGAGAAGGCAGTAGTTTTGCCTAAGGCCTCCTAGATTTATTTGGAGCTGAGGTGAGATCTGAAATGGCACTTTGTTGGTTCTCGCTCTTAGTCCTCATGCAGCATCAGATGCTAAGGTTAGGAAGCTGCAGAGCTGGCACATTTTATTTTATGCTCTTCTTAAGCCCTAACAGGAAACTGGGAAATTGTTCTCTAGTGTAAAATGTCAATGTAGCTGCTGTAACATCCGACTTCACATGGTGAGCTCTGGCACAAATCTTACTGGGTTTTAGATCCTGGAAAATTAACATGGCAGTGTATATCCCAGCCAGGAGCTGGTCTTGTTTGCACCTGCTGTAGCCATATGTGCAGGCAAACTGCTGGTGAGAAACAGCTCTCGGTGAGCCGCAAACCATGTCATGAAGATGGTTAATTGTTAGGAATGCAGGAGCAACTTAAACCTCTCCTATAGGAAGAAGGGTCAGCTCTTTCAAGCTTTGGCACATGCAGCTCAAACAGATTTTAAAGCAGAAGGTCTTATTCAAGTTCACCCCTTTCCTTTTACGAATTGCTAATTAATTGTTACTTCTGTCATATGTTCAGTCCAGAAATTGTCCAAAAATTAATGTAACTCCTAACCTCCACTTGCATTAATGAAATGACTATGTTTGTCTCAGAGTCGCAATACTGGTTCTCCCTGAATTGAGACAACTGGCAACTGATACTCTGAGACTCATATTTATGCATTTGGAATGTAAAGTCCCCTCGTAATTAAAGCTGCTCATTCATGGGAGCTAATATTACCATTCTACTTAATTTGTCTTCAAAGTGGCCCTTTGGAGCAAAATCACTATTTATTTTGATTATGACTAAGAAATCATCATTTCCCCAAGGTTGGAAAAGAAAAACCTTGATGGAATGGAATTTTGAGTATTTATCACATCACAGAAAGGGAGGTGGTCAGTCCTCATATTCGGGAACATGAAAAGTCCTTCCTCAAAGCCTAGATGTGCCTGGGCTAGCCTTAAAGGATGAATTCTCTTCCTGTACACACTCGTTGCTACCATTCTGAATATAGCCCTTCTTGTTCTTGTGTGTTAACTGAGTCAAAGAACGGGTTATTCAGGAGAGTTTTCACATCTGCCTCCTTAAAGGAGATTGGCACAACTCATTCCCTCAAAGAAGCATTAAAAATCTCCCAAACTCAACCAGTCCATCCCTAGTTCCTCTGGTAAACAATAATAATTAGAGGCCAACCAGAGAGCTCTCATTCTGCAATGGAGGTATGGACGTTCTGCAGCCAATCTTAGCCCTCAAAACCTTGATTGGCAACTTTGCCTGCCAACCAGAGAGCTCCCATTCTGCAATGGAGGAGTGGACGTTCTGCAGCCAATCTTAGCCCTCAAAACCTTGATAGGCAACTCTGCCTGCCAACCAGAGAGCTCCCATTCTGCAATGGAGGGGTAGACATTCTATAGCCAATCTTAGCCCTCAAAACCTTGATTGGCAGCTCTGCCTGCCAAACAGAGAGCTTCCATTCTGCAATGGAGGGGTAGATGTTCTGCAGCCAATCTTACCCCTCAAAACCGTGATTGGTAGCTCTCCCTAACAATCAGAGAGCTCCCATTCTGCAATGGAGGGGTGGACGTTCTGCAGTCAATCTTAGCCCTCAAAACCTTGATAGGCAACTCTGGCTGCCAACCAGAGAGCTCCCATTCTGCAATGGAGGGGTGGACGTTCTGCAGCCAATCTTAGCCCTCGAAACCTTGATAGGCAACTCTGCCTGCCAATCAGAGAGCTCTCATTCTGCAACGGAGGGGTAGACATTCTACAGCCAATCTTAGCCCTCAAAACCGTGACTGGCAGCTCTGCCTACCAATCAGAGAGCTCCCATTCTGCAACGAAGGGGTAGACATTCTGCAGCCAATCTTACCTCTCAAAACCGTGATTGGCAGCTCTGCCTGCCAATCAGAGAGCTCCTATTATGCAATGAAGGGGTGGACGTTCTACAGCCAATCTTAGCCCTCGAAACCTTGATAGGCAACTCTGCCTGCCAGCCAGAGAGCTCCCATTCTGCAACAGAGGGGTGGACAGTCTATAGCCAATCTTAGCCCTCAAAACCTTGATAAGAGAATGGTTATCAGGTAGAGCTGCCTATCAAGGTTTTGAGGGCTAAGATTGACTGCAGAACGTCCACCCCTCTGTTGCCTAGGGAATTCATTCTTGCTCTTTGCTCCAGAGCAGAATGGGGGCTCTCTGCTCAGCAGGCAGAGCTGCCTATCAAGTTTTAAGGGCTGCAAAAAGTCTGTGGACTCCATTGCATAGGGAATTGATGGATCGGCACCAGAACGTCTGGACTCACAGACCATGGACCAACAGACTGGCCCAAATGGACCAAAATTCATTAAAAAGGTGAGTCCCATGAAGCGTGAACTGGGCTGGACTGTGCAAAATTTTGGTCCGTTTTCTGGACCGTGCCTACCTCTAGTAATAATAGAAAAATGGATAATTGAAAACTTAATTTAAGAATGCCCAATGCTATGTGAGCTATAAATGGAAGGAGATTAGAAGAGGAAGTGCTTCAAACAGCTGATATCAGAAAAAACAGGATTAAAATTAGAAGTATAACTGAAAAATAGAGGGTGGCAATTTGCTCACTTGCATATTTTTATTCCATTCTTGCATCTAAGTCAGATGATATTTTAATTCACTAGCTGCTTGTAGTAGGAAGTTAAATCAAGCCATATTAGTAATCTATCAAGATTTTAATTCTGAGGGCAGGGTGATAAAGCAGTTTGGGACAACGCAGATATGAAAACAAGCAGGCGGGGGGGAATACAACTTTGATTTACTTTCAATAACCTTTAAAAAAAAAGAAAAATGAAACTTCTGGCTGAAACTGCTTAAAGAAAAAAAAATCCCATTTAAAGTACAAAGGGAATTCTTTTGGATAGATACTTGGCTGATTACTGTACCAAAATTAAACCCAATCATTTATTTAATCAACGTATGCTCTTTTCCAGTAAGGCATAAAAACAATTTCTATCACTCTCTGCTAAGCCTAACACACCAACCTCATTTGAGGGATTCAGAGGAAGAAAAATCACAAACTGCAAAATTTAAAGTTGAACAAAACTTAAATGTCTGAGTAATAATAACCTTTTTCTAAAATAGAATAACTAATTTAATTTAGCTGCAACTATTAAATGTAAATTCAAATATCCTGCTAAAAAGGAAAAATACCCCATGTTTTTGAATGCCTAAAATTAGGAAAGATTTATTTCCCTACATTTTTTACTAAAACAAAAGGTGTAGCTATTTATGTTAAGGCTTCCTTTTGCTTCTGAATGTATAATCATCTTGAGGGCAGATATGGTATGTTCATCTTAGAAAAATGCTGTAGTGACTCTTTACTAACTGGCAACCAGGATTCTTTGAAACCTTTCTAGTGGATTTTGTGGGGAATTTTACTGGGATAATTTGCTTTCAGCTGGATAAACTTCCCAACTCTGAAAAGAGATCTAATGTCATTCTCCAAAAGGGGACTGATTTATTGCCTTTAACAGATGTTTGGCGTTATTACAATGCACAGGAAATAAATTTTGCACATTATTCACATCCTCATATGATATATTCAAGGACTAACTGTATGCATGTCTGTATCACCACTGTTTTTAAAATTCTTCTTCCATCATTAAACAATAGGTCTGCCAGCAGAGGGCAAATTTCAGCTGGTTTATGAAATTCAAAGACTAGACACTCTGTACAAGGCACGCTTGATCAGGGTCTCCTATCTCTTTGAGCCTGCAGTCACCTTTGGAATTCAGCTGAGGGGAGGGGTAGGAGGGGTACTCCCCTCCCCTCAGTTGTAAAAAGCTGCCTCGTTTGCAATTCACAGCACACTTTTTAAAAAAAACTTTGAGCAGGCATTGTAATGTTGCAATATTGGAATCCATCCCCCCACCCCCGTATTTGCTGATCGGGCAGTCTCCTACCCACTGGAGAGGCAATTGGTGGCAGAGTTCTGGGGGAAAACATGTAGTTTTCATGCTTGTTCCACTCTCATTTTTTTTTTAAGCCAAGCCAGGAAAGAGTTAAAATGCTGCTGCTTCACCCCCTCCCGGCAGCTTCCCTGCCACTTTGTTTCCAAAGGGCTGTGCAAAATGCTTGGTCTTTTTTCTCTTTGGCAAAGTCTGAAACATGCCTGGGCGAGAGGGAAAAGCAGCCATTTAATAATTTCCTGGCTTTTAAAGCTAGGAGGAATGTGCAGTAACATTAAAATATTACTATGTCACAGTGTTACATTACAACGCATTATTGGCTTTGGGGGAAAAAAAGTGTGCTCATACCCCAAAGGAGGAAGGGAAAAGCAGCTATTTAACACTTTCCTGGCTTTTAAAGCAAGCAGGGAATAAGCAAACTCCTGCAAACATGGGAACCAACACAGATACTGAAATGCTTTAAAGTCCCAGTGTGAAAAGGACCTCAGCTGAAAAAAACTGCCGACGTTTGAAAGCAGCAACACTTTCTTGTGCGGCAAGAAAAGTGTTGCTACTTTCAAATGCCTGCCGCTTTTTTCAGCTGATAGAGGATCCCCCTCCCATCAGCTGAAAAGTGGCGGGTGTTTGAAAGGGGGAAACTGGAAGTGCACACCCCTATTCTGCAGACCTTCTGTTGCCCCAGAAGTGACATTTTCAGGAACCAAATGAACCAGTTCGCGAACTGGGGCAAGTTCATGAAAGTTCGTGGTTCGTGAAACATGACAAACCATGAACTGTATGGTTTGGATTTTTTCTAGTTTGTGCCCATCTCTAGTTGCTACATACTGAAACAGCTTTTGATCATGTAGAATATCAGCTTTTGTTCAGAATTTTGAAGAAGGTCATCACTTGCTTACAAGTAGTTTACCACAGTTCTCTTTGTCAGATGCATCTGGCGGGGAGGGCTGTGGTTATCGAAGGCTTGTGCTGCAGAGGAATTGTATGGTCTTGGTGGTGCTGCTGGACTCTTTTTGATTTTGCTACTACAGACTAACACGGCAAACTCCTTTGAACCTTTACACAAGCAAACTGATCCCCACATCAAAAGGAGCTGTTTGCATCTCCATATCAAAGGAGTTGTTTACATCCCTCCTCTCCTCCTCCCCTCCCCTATATTTGACCAGTTTCTTTCTGCCCTCCATGCATCTGACGAAGAGAACTGTGGTTCTCGAAAGCTTATGCTACAATAAAATTGGTTAGTCTTAAAGGTGCTACTGGACTCTTTTTGATTTTACCATAAAGTAGGATTAACAACACATTTTCTTTACCTCTTCCCTTACAAAAGGGAGTAAGACAAGGATGTTCAATGTCAATCTTTATTTTTGTCATTTTTAAGGGGCCTTTAGTCATCTCATTTTGCTAAAGTAAATTACTAGGGTAAAATCAGGTGAATCAAACAAAAAAAAAATTCACTACCTGTAGATAATATTGCACTTAGTTTAGCCAAAATAAAATAATCTATAGAAGTAAAATGTATTAAAGAATATAGTGAATTTTCTGGATACATATAATGCTCTATTTAATCATGGAGAGATCTATTTATCAGACATACTGGGAACAGGGCTGTTTCCACACATCTTACCGGCCTCCGGAACGTTGTACAAAACACCAGGAAGATAAAGTCTTTTCGTGCAAAATCACGCCAGGAAGACGCTATCATCCGGGAGTTTTGTGCGACATCGCGTCTTCCTGGCACGATTTTGCGCGAGAAGATGCTATCTTCCGGGTGTTTTGTGCAACGTTCTAGAGGCCGGTAAGACGTATGGAAATGGCCCAGATCAAAGATGCTTTTACACCATTAATCAGCAAGATAGCTCATTTTATATGAAGGTAGAATAAATTTAGCAACTTTTGGCTAGTGGGAACAGCAGTCCTTATTGAATTTGATTCCCGATGGTGTCAGGGTTGCCAGGTCCCTCCCAGGTAAAACTTGGGGTGCAGGGTAGCAACAGGTCATGCCAGCACCAATTCATTAAAGATCTGCCTCCACAAAGCTGCTGACCAGTGAGCCCAGCAGAGCCCTCTCTGAGGTGCTTCATGTGCAACTGCAAAAGGAGGGCTATAAATAATGTAAGTAAGAATAGATAAAATAAAGAAATTGTATACAGTAGTGGGGGAGACTGGGAACAGAAAAGCAGTGTGGAGGCCTTAAGCCCCCACAAGTTCTCCACTCCAAATTGCTCCCCACTCCAATGGGTCCCCCATTTGCTGTCTTCTCCTTGCCAACAACCCCACTGCCCCAGGCTCTTTCCTGATGTGCTCAGGTCCAGAAACACCTACTTCACAAAATCATGTCTGGATGTCCTATGAGGGAGGATGGGAGTTGTGGGGGGGGGGGGCAGCCAAATGCAGGGAAACAATTAACCACTCCTCTCCCATCAATTCGCAGCTGAAAAACAACCCTCCTCAAAGTGCAGTTTCCTAAAAAAAACCGTGCAATTTAAGTTTGAGTTCCTGTGTGTGTAAAGTGCTGTCAAGTCACAACTGACTTATGGCAACCCCTGCTGGGGCTTTCCATGCAGGTGAGAAATCAAAGGAGGTTCGCCAGTGCCTTCCCCTGCAGAGTCTTCCTTGGTGGTCTCCCATCCAAGTACCAACCCTGCTTAGTTTCTGAGATCTAAAAAGACAAAACGACAACACCGGGGCGCCTTCACCTGCTAACAAGCTACAACAACTCTAATGGAAGGCAATATAGTATAGACCTGAATTATATCAAAGTATTATGTAAATTTTTATCAAAGTTTCCAAATAGAAAGTGCAAAGTGCTCAGTGAACATTTACATACAAGATAAATATATATATATATAATATAATACAGTTCCAATTCATTCAATCAAATAGTCAAATGACCATAAATAGTTCATGATAATTCCAGACAGTCCAACTGTTGAATAAAGCCCCGAAAGTGAAACAATGATTGACCCTTCTCCCCTTGGCTTTACAGCACGTCGGTCTTTCCCTGCTCGGACCAAAGACGCTCTCCCTGAACTCCAACTCCCTGGTTCAGCCGAGTGTTGTTAGAAGGAAAGGCTTTAAACAAGGAAGGAAAGGCTTTAAACAAGGAAAGGAGTGTTGTAACAAGGAAAGGCTTTAAACAAGGAAGGAGCTCTAACCTCATGCAGCCTATTGAGCCAGTGACTGGAATCAAACATGCCCACAGAATGATGAGCAGATTCTAAAAAGGGTCCGAGGCTCAGAGCCTTGCTTGGAATATATTTGTCATCCCGGTAATGTCACAGCACGCCAAGATACTTCACAAGCATCCAAGACAAACACAGCAGGACTAAAATCATTTCTGCCTCTTAAATCAGTTTCCTTGAGCTTTCCTTTCCAAACTGGCCGATAGCTGCCAAGGCTGGAGTTTTTCACTGTATTTCAGTTTAGGTTGTCAAGAGCCACTCCAAACGCGAGCCAGGCTTTGCGATCCATAAAGGAAAGCTCCTGCCTCCACAAGCCAGACGACTCAGAAGAAATTTTCCAAACCACGCATGGGAATTCTCCACAGTTCCAAGTAGGGCAAGAGCCGTCTTTAGCACTCTCAGCCAGCACTTTTAACGATAAACACAACTTCCTCTCGCTTGTTTCCATATGCACGGACACTAAAGCTTGAACAAGAACCTATTGCATTATTGGGTGCCAGGCGGTCTTTCTTTTTCATCAGTGATCCGCCTTGCGTCTCAGCGAGAAAGGCGGGCTATACATAAAGTTGATAAATGACTTGAAGCCGGGTCTTGGCGACTCCAGACAGAACCTCTTCCGACAAAGAGGGGGAAAGGCCAGCGCAGCCGCCGCCCTTGTGTTTGGCAGGCAGGTGCCTCTGAACTGGCCGGGCCTGATGAAAACACCCAGACACCGCCCTTCTGCCCCCGAAGGCAAGAGAACAGCAGCTTCGGTACTTCACGCTTCATCAAGCCCCCACATTCTAGGGCTGGATTTCAGCATGACTACCTGTGGCTCTGGCCTCATCCTGACCTCAGTTTTGTCCTTCCATGAACATCTGAAGTTGACTGCTTCTGAGTCAGAACTTCAGTCCGTGCAGCACAGCACCGTCTACTCTGGCCAGCCATGGTTCTTTCTAGGCCCTTCTGATCAAGATAATAATAACAACAACATTCGATTTA
This sequence comes from Eublepharis macularius, assembly GCF_028583425.1. Classification (NCBI taxonomy): domain Eukaryota; kingdom Metazoa; phylum Chordata; class Lepidosauria; order Squamata; family Eublepharidae; genus Eublepharis; species Eublepharis macularius. The sequence goes on along the minus strand of NC_072800.1, from coordinate 2,964,540 downwards.
TATACCGCCCTTCAGGACAACTTAACGCCCACTCAGAGTGGTTTACAAAGTATGCTATTATTATCCCCGCAACAACGAACACCCTGTGAGGTGGGTGGGGCTGAGAGAGCTCCAGAGAGCTGTGACTAGCCCAAGGTCACTCAGCTGGCTTCAAGCAGACGAGTGGGGAATCAAACCCAGTTCTCCAGGTTAGAGTCCAGCCACTCTTAACCACTTCCAAGTGGAGGCAGAACCAGGGTCCTTCTGCATACAAGGTGGGTGAGTGCTCTTCCATAGAGCTATTGCACTCCTTCCAATTCTGCCTTACACTTGCAGTATTTGCCATAACATTTGGGTGGAAATGGCTTTTTGTTCCAAGGCATTTCTGAAAATTGCAAACAGTGTGTGAGTGAATGGAGGTTAGCATATGAGTCCAGCATTCTGGTATGCATTTCCAGGGAAGGAGATATGGAAGAGCAAACATTAAACACAGTGGCTTGGGAGAAACCGGGAACAGCCTAGAGGGCAGGAGCAGCAGGATTCTCAGTGAGGGATATGGCTCAGGAGAAGAGCACAAGCCAAGAGCTCCTGTCCCGTCCTCAGACCTGACAGCTGGAAAGGATTTCAGGGAACAGGGCAGGGAAAGAACTGAGAGACTGAAGCTGGCAAGACTGACTCAGTACAAGGCAGCCTCGTCTGTTCATATTATGCCACCCTTTAAAGAGGGGCTTACACACTGCAAAGAACCAACCAGGGGCACAGAGGCAACGGAGACCGGCATTTCAGAGACACAGACACAGCTGGGCTTGCAGAAGCCAGAAGGTTCCAGGTCTGGTCCCGAAAAGGAAAGCAGGATCATAACCCAGCCCAAGTGCAGCACCCGAGGCCCCACCCGCCTTTTAACTGGAGCACAATAAGTGTGTGATTAATTTCCCCATTAAGAATAAAAGTACTTAAACAGGGCAATCCTATATAGTTATAGCCTGCTATGCCATTGACTTCTATTGGCTTCTGATGAAGATAAACTCTGCTCAGGATTACACTATTAAGACCATTTCCCTCATTGCGTTTTTTAGTTGTAAACAAGATTTGTTAAAATGTTATTTAAAAAGCATGTAATCAGTGAATAATAATAAGAAAACAATTCATCTAACAGATATATATTTTGGGTACAAATGAGAAAGGCAACAACCTTCAAAAGCATTTCTAAATGTAAAAAAGAAGAAGATCAAAAGATACTAAACTATAGTAAGAACTTTTTGCGGCACACTTTCGGTAGGATTCTAGTATTTCAGAAAGGGTAACCTCTGTTTCTTAAGCTTTCCCTTAATGCTTTCCTTCAAGAGATGTATATCAGACATTACCAAAGTCAAAAGCATTCAAAATGCAACAGAGACGGCGTTACAGCTTTTTTTACAATGGCTTACTGTTGAAATCTCAGATTCTAGCCTGAAACTCTAATTACTACACCGCATCGACTTTCATGGCATAACTGCTCTTGAACAGTAGCAAGTCGCACGTAAGTCAGGCCAGCTGTGTGGCAGTATGTGGCCCAGGGGTTGTTGTCGGGTCTGGCTACAGTAAGTCCTCCTTCAAAGGCCAAATCAGTCCTGGAAAGGGCCCTGCCTCCTCCTCCTGCCTTTTACTGACAGAAACCAAGTATTGCAAAAGCTGGTGATACTGTCGTGCTTGTCTAGCAATGACCACTGAGGTCATCCGTTACTTACAGCAACAGGTATTCCTTTTATAATTTGGAGGGGGGTTAACATCCCAAATGTATTTTTTTTTTCAGTTTTAAGGTTTTTGGCAAACCTGGGGCTTTTCTCATGTTTGTAGGGAGATCATTCTTGACTGTCCATCACTCCAATCTCTGGATTTAAGTATTCACTGATCGGGCCACACTGAAAGTTAGACATATCTCATCATATCTGCCAACTTTCAAAGACACTGGTGACCTTGGGGCACCCCCAATGCATGCTAATTCATTAAGCATTTTCCCTACTGAGGGCGCATTAAAAATGGAGAAGTACAGGAATGAAGGCCAGATTAGACAGTCAATGCACAAAGCTTTTTGATACTTCCTTTACAAGGAGGGATAGGATGAGTCATAATGTGGATTCTTACGGTGGCTGATCATTTGAGAAGGCAAATTAATTTGCTACGGTTATATCTGGACAGATGTAAAATAATACTGAGAAGAGAAAGGCAATGGCTGCGACTGAAACCAGTCCAGATGGTGTGTCTCCGCAGCCTTTAAACTTTCTCCACTGATCAAAAAAATGGATAATTGAAAACCTAATTTAAGAATGTCCAATGCTATGTGAGCTATAAAAGGAAGGAGATTAGAAGAGGAAGTGCTTCAAACAGCTGATATCAGAAAAAACAGGATTAAAATTAGAAGTATAACTGAAAAAATAGAGGGTGGCAATTTGCTCACTTGCGTATTTTTATTCTATTCTTGCATCTAAGTCAGATGATATTTTAATTTACTAGCTGCCTGTAGTAGGAAGTTAAATCAAGCCATATTAGTAATCTGCCAAGATTTGAGACAACCCAGATATGATCATGGGGGTGGTGGGTGGAGGGATGGACGGATGGACATACAACATACAATTTTGACTGATTGACTTTCAATAACCTTAAAAAACAAAGAAAAATGAAACTGCTGGCTGAACCTCCTTAAAGAAAAAAAATCCAGTTTAAGATACAAAGGAAATTCTTTTGGATAGATACTTGGCCAATTACTGTACCAAAATTAAACACAATCATTTATTTAAACAACGTATGCTCTTTTCTAGTAAGGCATAACAACAATTTTTGTCACTCTCTGCTGAGCCTAACACACCAACCTCATTTGATGAATTCAATAGGAGGGGGGGGAAAAATCACCAATTGCAAAATTTAAAAGGCGGACAAAATTTAAAAATCTGAGTAATAATAACCTTTTTCTAAAATGGAAAAACTAATTTAATTCAACTATAACTATAAAACTATTTCTTGTTTCGAGATGGTGCACTCCCCCACCGCCAACAGCCTGGTCATGAGAACATGCAGTGTGGTGGTGCAAAACACAGAAGCCACTCAGAAGCACCAGACTGTGGGAAAGACAACTCACGAGAATTGCCTGGCGTATGGAGAGCAACATCCCCACGGAGCAAAGGTTTGGGCGCCCCCTTTGTTCGATGAGCTTTTCCACCATGTTAACAGATGGAAGTGCTTCCATGTTTCCGAGACTGTAAAGAAACGTGCTTCTAAGGCAGTTGGCCAGATCAAAGTTACAGGTGGCAATGAGGAAGAGAGGGCGAGAGCACAACAGTATTGGATACACAGCTTCCCCTTCTTACCTGCCACTAAGAAGGAAACCAATAACCACGGCCAAGAGAATCACTCCCACTGTAACAGACACGGCAATTATAGGAATCTGGCTCTGGTCGCTGGATGCAGCTACTGCTGAGAGCAGAAACAAAAAGGGAGATTAAGGTGAAAATTGCCATTCTGTCTCGCAGGGGCCTTTAGTTCAAGTCTGCTAGAATGGAACGGCAGCTCACTCCTCGAAAAGAAACCGTTTAAGAAAGAAAAGGGAAAGACGCAACGTTAAGCTTTTAGGAAATTTCTATCCTAATCCATCAAGAAGATTTTGTACAAATGGCATTCCATCTGTTGCAAGAGTTCATGGACTCACCACTGCCCCACCCCCAAAATGTTACTCCACATAATGAAATCCCTTTTCTTCTTCAGATTTTCTCTCCTTAAATGCCCCCCCTCCAGTGATGACACCCTGTTTCCAGACGTAGAAACGAGGGACGTGAATTTCATACCCTACATTTTCTTTTCTTTTTGATATACTTTAATTTTTATAATACAAGCTTTTGGAACTACTTAGTCAACTAGTCCTCAATGAAAGTGATGCTTGGCGTTCGCTTGGTCTGCGATGAGAGATTAGAGTCTTGAAGGAAGCACATGAAAGTAATGAAGAAACAGGTTTAGTTCAGTGGTATGTGTGGTTTGGTTGTTTCCGGGGCTGTTTTTCTGGGGAAAGAGGTGGTGGAACTCAGTGGGTTGCCCTTGGAGAAAATGGTCACATGGCTGGTGGCCCCGCCCCCTGATCTCCAGACAGAGGGGAGTTGAGGTTGCCCTACGCGCCGCTTGGTGGCGCGGAGGGCAATCTCAACTCCCCTCTGCCTGGAGATCAGGGGGCGGGGCCAGCGGCCATGTGACCATTTTCAAGAGGTTCCGGGACTCCGTCCCCCCGCGTTCCCCCTGAAAAAAAGCCCTGGCTGTTTCTGTTGTCCTTTTCTCTCGGTATTACAGCAACGAAGCCGTTGGAGAGCTGGGGCCTGAGAAAGCGGAAGCAGGTTTCTTCTTCGGCTAATTCCAACTTGCAACATGGCACACAAAGGCTCTTAACTGCTAACTTGTAACAGGATAACCGTTTTTGACAGGAACAGTGCCCAAACCCTTCCTACCTTCAAAATACTTAAAGCCTCGAACTGGCTGCTTGCCTAACCAGCCACCTTCTCCCACACAAATCCAGCACCCCCCAACTCTGTCAGTTGGCTGGCAGTTAAACTGCCAAATTCATCCTGGTTTTTTTTCTTTTCAAGATTCTAGTCTACCATTTGAATGTGATTGGCTGAGGTTCCTAGAAAGTGGAACTTGAAACTGCCCATTATATCCCCTCCCAACAAGCTTCCATGGCAAAGATGGATTCAAACCTGGATCTCCCAGATGCTAGCCCAACACTCAAGCCACCAGACTACACTGGATTTGCTTGCTTGGTTATTTGCTGGCTGGTTTTAACTGCATTTTAGATTTGCCTCTTGTTCTTGCCTGTCTCCTCCTTCTCATGCAACCGATAACATTGATCTTATTCATTTAGGATTTGCCTCTCCTCTTAATATTGCTCCAAGTCACAAATGTAGAGTTCTAACACCAGGGCTGGGGGCACAGTGGTGAAAATGCTCACACGTATTCCCCCTGGCTTCCTGGGCAAGACTTTCAATGTCTTGCCCAGGAAGACACCTTATAAATCTTTATGAATTATTATTAGTTTGGTGCTGTTGCTCAAAGCTGCTCTCGCCCTCTCTACCCCATTGCCTGGTCTACGGCTATTTACAACTTCTGCTTTTGAAGAAAAATGGCTTCCGTTCTCCTTCTCCACTCCCGCAGCTTCTGGCCACAGACAAGATGGTTGTCTGTGGCCAGAAGCTGCGGGAGTGGGAAAGGAGAACGGAGGCGTTTTGCCTGGGTAAAAATGAGCAGAGGCTGCAACCCAAGATGTGATGTTCAGTGGGGCCTACACTACACAGGGGTTTCCCTGGAAAGATTAAGATGTGTGCTATTTGAGCCTCACTTCAAGCCTCTGTTGCTATGTGGGCTCTGGGAAGCCAGGATATCACCAGAACTAGACTGAGGACTTCATGCTCCTTGCGCTCTGGTGCCTCCTCAAGAGAAAGATAAAGAAGAAATCCCAATAAAAGCCCTTGAGACACACTCAGGGGAAAGCAGGCGACGAAGGATTTTGAATCTCTTTGTGGCATCTTTTCCTATCTCCCTTAGCTCACTCCCGCTCACAGCAGCATTAGTCCAAGTCAGTCTCTGTCATCCCTTGGCCTTTTCCTTGTACAGACACCCATTTCGCTGCTTAGTGCAACTGCCACATAGATATTCTTGAGGAACAACAACAATAATAATAACATTTGATTAATATACCACCCTTCAGAACAACTTAATACCCACTCAGAGCGATTTACAAAGTATCTTATTATTATCCCCATAACAATAATCACCCTGTGAGGTGGGTGGGGCTGAGAGAGCTCCTAGAAGGTCACCCAGCTGGCTTTAAGCGGAGGAGGGGGGAATCAAACCCCAGAATGGAGTCGTGGGCAGCTGCTGACATGGCGGCTACCTCACGAGTGCAGAGGGTGGACCCGATGAACCACAACAGTCACCACAACAGTGTTTTCTCATCAGATTTACAGAATCAATTTCATGTTAATTTCAAGTTCATAGCTGTGTTAGAGCGGAACTACAAGTGATGCCTGACACAGGTTGGACCCTTGTCAGCTTCCCTCAAGTTTTGATGGGAAATGCAGGCAGCTTGGCGGAATGTTGGACAAGTGACAGTTGAAAAGTCCATTGGGCAGCAGTTGGAAAGCCAAGGTGTGAGACCAGGATGCCTACTTTTCCCATCAAAACTTGAGGGAAGCTGACAAGTGTCCAGTCTGTGCCTTTTGTCACTTGTGGTTCTGCTCTTAGTCTGAGGTAGTAGAACAAAATTGGAGCCCTGGAGCACCTTAGGGACCAATGACATTTCCCAAGGGATGAGCATTTGTGAGTCAAAGCTCACCGGGTCAGTACTTAGGAAAGATCACCCCCTGAATTTTTTTCTTGGTCTTTAAGGTGCTCTTGAACAGTGCTTGGCTAAACAGTCACCAATAGTTATCATTTCATAATAACTGGACATCTATGTTACACTTGAAACCACACACCACAGACTTATCAGCATTTATTTCTGATATAGTTATACCCACCAGGGTGCAATGCAGTTCAAAAATATATTTAGAAACAAGTGTACAAAGGTCTGCCCATGATGGGGTGCCCACTGGATCCCTTAGAACTCTTTGCGGACTCTAATATGTAGGGGTGCCAAGTCTGGGTTGGGAAATTCCTGGAGATTTGGGAATGCAGCCTTGGGGAGGGCAGGATTTAGGGAAGGGAGGGACCTCAGCAGGATATAATGCCATAGGGTCCACCCTCCAAAACAGCCATTTTCTCCAGGGGAACTGATTTCTGTAGCCTGCAGATTAGCTAAAGCTAATTAATAACTAAAATGTACTTGGAAACATGTCTGAAGAACGGCCTTCGAATCAAACTTCTGGCCAGAGCATTTTCATGAGCTCCATGCCAGGCTTTTAAACATTATTATTAAGGATACTTTTGCTCAAAAGTTCAAGGTCAGGATGACAACAGGCCAATTGTGCTGAAATGCCAGCAGGTTATTTTTAAATACCTTGAAACATGCTTACTGAACTACTCTAAATGAGAAGTTTTTCTACTGCATCCAGAACTCATAATAGAGATTTATTTAGCAGCATAATAAGGTTTTGTTTCTACTTATAGGACATGATTAATGCTTAATGCAATATGAGATACATTAAATAGATAATTTTTATTACATTAATGTTTGCATCACTAAGCTCTTTTCTCTATATTAGCTTGCTCACTGACTCCATGGCCGTGTCTGCCCATATATAATGATTCCTTTAAAATCTATTTCATTTTTAAAAATGTAAGAAGCACTGAAAATTGGAAAAGTGGCAGCTTTTGTAAAAAAAAAAAGTGGCTGATGAGAGCATAAGGCAAACAATAATCAAAGGCTGATGAATTTAAATGCAGAAGATAAATATGGAGAATGAGTTTCTATTCAACAGGGAAATAAAGGGAATTTTTTCCATTACGAAACCTTTCCTCGATAGAATGAAAATATAATAAATATGTCATTCATGCAAATTGAAACTGGTATACACCACACACACACGTATTTTAGTGGTGGGTGAAACTTCTCCTTTTAGAATCTATTGGATTATTAGATGGAGAAATGTGTAGCCGTCAAATACGGGACTCCACAGATTTAGATTAATATGAGCTCCCATGATGAATATCAGTTCCTGGCAGGTAGATCCCTCAGCCCCTCTCCAGGGAACACGCATTGATTGCAGCAGAAAAGCTTTTATTAGGAGCTTTACAGTTCAGGTCTGAACTCCATCACAGAGCTTGGCAGAAGTGAGAAGGCAAAACAAAAAGTTTATATTATACTTGAGTTTCCCACGCTCCAGCAACTGTTAAGGTTTTGGCGCGCAGGATTACATGGGTCCTGTGAGAACCCTTTACAGTTATGGCCAAACAGTGAGTACACAATCATAGGTTCCCAGCATCTGGGCAAAGCAGCAAAAGCAGGCGTCTGGAGTCTCCAAGGTCGTCTCTAGCTAGGAGATACATAGTTCTGTGAGATAACATGAGAAGCCCCTCCTGGCTAGAGGATCTGGAGAAATAACAGTTATAATATGGAAAGAACATGGCTAAGGAGAGAATACCTCAGGTTAGCATTAAACATTCAACATACTGTGGCATCAGTGACAGAACAACCAAACAATCATGGCACGGCTGCACACAGACATGACAATGATGTTTCTTGATATGACTGTGCTTTACACAATGAAGCCACAGAGGTAAGACCTTTGGTTCTAACCTTGTAGTTTTAAAAAGGCTACTGGGGCAGAGGACACTGTGGCACAGTCAGGTGGCTGGAGGATGACACCCACATGGGGTCAGGAGGACTGCAGCCTGCAGGGCGCTGAAAGGCGCTGGTGTGTTAGGTGGCCCAAAAGGTGTCCAGGCAGCATTGAGAAGCCGGCTCTCGGGGGGCAGAGCATGCCTCAGGAGGGGCAGCTTTTGGCTGAGGGTCTGAGCAGGGCTGGCAGAGGTCAGCCGCAGCTGGGAGAAGACGGCGCCACGGGCATCTAGGCCATGCTGCTAGTTGAAGTGGGCTTTAAAAGCAGCAGCAAGGCACTCTTTGGGGGACTGATGGAGTTGTGGGCCACACAGCAGGAAAGTAGCTGTCAACTGCCTCCTTGCCTTGATTGTTCTTGGGGGAATGAGACCTATGGGACCTAGCCTGTTATGGGCCCTGGTCGGCAGGTTGCCCAGGAGCCACCCTGCCCTGCCACAAAGAAGGCTGGGCTACCACCATGGTTCCCCCCACACCCCACTTTTGTAACACCCAGCTCAAGTGATCTTACATTTCCTTGCCTGCAGTGATGGCAGCCAATGATTCGAGGGGCAGAGAAATGTACACAGCAGTGATGTCAGGAGGTGAGTTGTGCTAGAGCAGGGGAAGGCAGCCTCTTCCGCCCAAGTGGCAAAAGAGCAGCAACATCTACCTGTGAAGATGCCGCTGTGCCAGCAAACCAAAGGGACAGGAGATGGGAGCAGCACTTGGCCTGGCCCACTGGGAGCCAGCTCTGCCTCAGCCCCAATCCCACACTCTCAGGCTCTGATCCTCCTGGATAATAGTTACGCCTCTAAAAATAACTGTGTCTCAGAAAGTCCAGGGGGAGTGGAGAGTGGTCCTATGGGAAAGATGTTCTAGATAGCCCTTTATTGGGGTGTGTGTGTGTAGATCATTGGTGGCTAGGGTTGCCAACTTCCAGGTGGGCCCTGGAGACCTCCCAGAATTCCAACTGATCTCTAGATTACAGGGGTCAGTTCCCTTGGAGAAAATGACTACTTTGGAGAGTGGACTCTATGGCATTATACTAGGGATTTCATCCCCTCAGTTGGGGCAGGGGATCCCCTGCTCCCAGCCTCTGCCCACCCCGCCACCTCTCACCTGGCCAGTGGGGGGAAAGGTGTGGGAAACAGGCATGGAAGCCCCACAGCATGCTCCTGCGAGCTCCGAAGCACTTCCTCATCATGCTGGGAATGACGTCATCCCCAGTGTGACGCGGAAGCAAGGGGTTACGAATGGGGCCAATTTGATAAAAATTGGCCCCGAATACTAGATTAGGGACTGCTTTTATAAAATCGGCCACACGGGAGATCCCTTGCTCCTGCATTGTGCCAGGGATAAAATCATTCCCGGTGCAACGAGGAAGTGTTCTGGGGCAACTGTGCGCTACGTGCGTGCGAGAGACAAGTCTTCTTGGGACACTCTCCCATCGCTTAGTTCCAAGCCTGGGAGACCTGGCAACCCTACCTTACATCATGCTGAGGTCCCACCCCTCCCCAAACGTCACCCTCTCAAGGGCTCCACCCTGCCCAAAGCTGCCAACCCTATTGGTGGACCATGTGCCCTTCAATTGCCACAACTGACAGAAGCAGCAGGGGTTTGGGGCACTCCTGAGCAGAAGCTAGAAGGGCCCTGGTGAGTAGCTGTGGCATTGAATCGATCCTGCATGCCTTGGCAGACCACTTCTGCAGCCGGCTCCCTGGTAACAGTAGGTAACAGGTGAACATGCCAGAAGGTATGGGTGGGGCACTTCAGCATCTCCTGATCAGATCTGATTTGTGCCCCCTGCTGAAAAGGGTTAAACCTACTGAGAGAGGCAACAACAACAAAATCTGCACATGGGAGGGGGTACAAAAACCTGCTCATGTTTCCATAAGAACCTTGTTGGTTGCTCAGAGGGTTTTTCTCTTCTTTTTTTTGCCATGGGCTGGACTTTGCAGATTTGAGCTGCTAGTGGAGGAGGCTTGCTCTGATTTCAGGGGAAGGCATCTTCTGTTGGAAGAAAACACTTCTGCCAGCCGAATGGACACCCAGGATCCAGCTCTAGCTGTCACAAGCCACTTTTAAAATTCCCCTTCCTTTCCAAAGTATCTACTTTATGAAGATGCAGTTACAGAAATACTAGTCTTTAATGCCCTCCTGGGCTCACTGAATCTTTAATCAACCTTCAGTCTCAGTGAGAAAGGCAGACGATCAAGAAGCAAATAAAAAAGGAACAACAGGGGCCAGAAAGCACTGCTCAAGAAAAGGTGGGGTTCTCAGCACCCGTGTGCCCATCCATACCGAGATTCCATAGAGCATCCGTTGCCTCCAGCTCTACAGCTGAGTTGTAGTTCCCTCCCCAACATACGGAGGAGCCAATTCTTTAATTTCTCTTCTCTTACCCTGCTGGGGTTCTATTATGCCTCCAGTCTGCACCTTCTGACAAGAACGGAAAACGGCAGGCTGCTGGTAACAGTGCCACGTACTGGGCTGTTTTTGAAAAGGGTTTATTTCATCTTTGTTATATTGCACATTGTTGGACAACAGAGAAGTGACAGAGGCAAAAATACAAACCTCCAAAAATAACCATATTAGCAAGATTTTTCTTCTTCTTTTACTTCTTTTTAGTGCAGGCATTCCAAAAACACAGCCTTGGAAGAACTCCGGTCAAACTTTTGTCAGTAAAACCCAACAAGCTCATTAGTCTTTTCCCATCCGTTCCACTCTACTATCCATTAACAGAGGTGCCAAAACTAACAAGTCAGCTTTCTACCTTGATCCAGCTGAAGACCCACAGTCTCCTCTCTCCCAGTCAAGTAACATTTTTAAAGGTCACCAATGGTAGTATGAAAGGTGACTCTTTCTGAACAGTATGAAATGCTCTGAGAAAAAGTGTTCTTGATATAGAGATTCAGGGCAGATACACACTGAACACCTAAAACAGGCAATGCTTCCTTTCCCCAGGGGATTCTAGTTTTGGGAGGCCTAGGAATCACTGAAGAAGTCTTTGCACCCGGGCAAAATTTAATCCCTCGGATTAGTAACTCCTGGGAATCTTTGGGAGGAAGTCCTGCTAAGCCTGTTACAGACCAACAAACACATCAATCCTTTAGAAGCAAGCACTTTTGCAGACTGCAGAATTAGAAAGAAGCCATTCAGCAATCCTTTGAACTGGGTTGCCCAGATGAGCTGGTGGGAGGGTTGGGGGTGGGGACACGGGGGACAGCAGTGTTGCACGCGTGGTGATGTCCTGGGTTTCCCCCAGACGTGGCAGCAGGTAGCTTTAGGAATCATAAAACCATACATTAAAAACATAGAGTTTCTGGCAATTCCCAGACGTACCTGCCATCACTTCCAGGTTTTCTCTGGTAGTGACATCGCCATGCTTACAAAGGTGGTGCTTGTTTTATCCCCTGAACCTGCACCACTGCTTGGAGTGGCAGCAGGCAATGACCGCTCAGGGTGGGGGATTCTCCACCCCACTGGGGGCTTGGCAGCCCTGCCTTTCAAAGATGCCTCAGACTAGACCCCTCAAATAACTCGCCATGTCTGTACCATTCCTACTCCTAAATTCTCCTGTCTCTGATGAATGACACATATAGCCTTTATATCATTGTTTAGGCTTGCCAACCATGCAGTCTTCTACTGCAATGGCTATTCTCCTGTGTTCTCTCTGGTTGCCACATGAGGTTTCATTCATACTATGGACCTTTTTAATCTGTCTACTGCCTTTTAAGGGCCAAGAGTTCCAGCACTAGGATTCCAGCTGGTGTTAACGTTCACTTTAATCCCAGCTTCTCTACATTCTGTGCCTATTTGTGGTTCCCCAGCAAGAGACAGAGTGTCATGCCCCCCCTTGGTGAATCAGCGTTTTCCCTTCTCCCTGGCCCTTTTGCTACCCCCTTGGAGGCCAGAGCTCTGCCCCGGAGCCTGTGGGCTCAGCCCTTTGACCCAACTGAACTCTGCCCCCTCTTGAGCGGGTGGGTGCAACACTCGAGTGGGGGTGCCTCCTTGCCAGTTTTGTGTTTTTCCAGCGTCGGCAGCCCTGCCATCACCACGACGGGCTGTGGTTGCTTGTTGAACGAATACTTGATAGCAAGCCCTGATCTGCTGCCACAAAATATACAGGAGGCCCAAAGTTTGGTTCCTCACTGTGTAAGTGCTGGCAGAGCTCTACCTAGGGCAGTGCTTGGCGTTTCCTCAGACCAGGCAGCAGCTTAATAAGATTCCACAGACTACTTCTGACAATAAAGAACCAAGCCATTTTAAAAAGATTGGTGGGGGAAATGGCAACAATTCAACCCTATAAAGGAAGTGGGTGGAAAGTTCCTCATAATAATCCTGTTTGATGCTCTAAGTTTAAACACCTCCTTACGTTTTCTCTCTCAAAAAGCTGAATGGGAAGCAAAGTTAGGGAAGGACAGTCATCTTGCCGAGCCACACTAAATACTCCTAAGTCTGAACACAGCAGGTCAAGAAAGGCTCAGGGCAGAGAATGAGGGAGGCTGACAAATCCTCTGCAAAGATATTGATCTGCCGACTCTTTTAGAGCAACCATTACAGAACTAGGGGCAGGCAGTAATTAAGAAGACTTACACATTGGGCTGGTTTCAAACTCAAACCTTCGGCTGAAGCCACCGTATCCTGCTGCAGTGCGGGCTCGAATCTGGAAGACGTATGCTGATGCAGGTTTCAAGCCTTCTGCAGTGATGGTGCTTTCCTTGGATTTGATGATGGTATAGCTGGTCTCCTGGTCCTTTTTTGGCACACGCCCACACAGGCAGAAACACAGAAACAGGCAGAAATATAAATAGCTAGCACAAAACCTTTGTAGCAGAATGACTGATGGTCAGGTGCCGGCATAACGCTCCCATCTCTTAAACATGCATAGAAGTTTGGGTGGAGGCTACAAGTTTGCTTTCCCTTCTCCCTTTCTTTCTTAGCATTCACCACAATGTAGTGATGAGTATCTGCACAGAGGCTAGTGATGGTCAACATCAGCCATGGTTTGCAAACCAGTTTCAAACAATGGATGTATGGTCCAGCAAGGAAAACCAAGATTTGACTGTGAAATCTGTTCCAACTGGATGTTATGATTATCCCTGCTTACAATACTAATTGAGAGCTAGCTGTATGTATTAATTAACTTTGATGCAGACACCATAATGGTTAACGCTAAGAAGTCTGCACCAGAGAGGGAGTAAGCCACTGACACGGGGTGTGTGTGTGTGTGTGTGTGTGTGTGGGTGTGTGGGTGTGTGTGTGTGTGTCATGAAATGGGTGCAAGTTGCCATTGGATCTTAGTGGTCCTTCATCAGAATGGCACCTGATCTATGGGAAATCCAGTGAGTATTCCACGATTCGCTCACACTTCGGATGTTTTTATTTGTTCTCATTTTTCCTGATGTCTGCACAGACTGTGGACTCGGGGGAAAATTCTTCTCTAAAGTCTCACAGCTATACACTTCTGTAAGGCCATGATTCAGGGATCCCAGGACAACCATACAGGTTTGTGCAATAAAAAGCACATTCAAAATAAATGCCTTCAAAAATACTTTGGCATCTCACCCTCCACTGCACCCTTTCCGCAGTCACTGTCTCCATTCACTAACTGCTCAGGGCACCTTCTAGGGACCCAAATGCTGACACCACTTTTCAACCAGACGTTTGTTTGGATGAGTGGCCGCCTGCAAGTCCTTTTCTCCTCCTCCCAGTCAAAGCTATTTCACGTGGAAGAGCACAGCATCCAAATCACAATGTATGCAGGAGCATATCAGAAAAGGGCAAAACTTTTCCCAGGCAGAAACCCCAACAATTAGTTTCTATACTATTTTTAAACCTAGGCCTCAATAACAGGTGGCAGAGAACTTTAAGACGCGCTTGCTGGGGCCCACTGCCAAAAAGGCCATGAAAAACAGCCATCCCAATCTCCACAAAAACAGAGCTCGCTCAGAAATACTGGGAGACCCGGGAACAGTCTGAGAAGATTCCTGTAACATTCAAACTGAATTTCCTCAGTATGAAACTTCTGATGCTGCTGGAAATTAAACTGGAAGGCAGGCAGGGATGTTACATGACCGTTTTATTAATATGGATCCATTTTTATGTTCATTTGATGGTCTTGCATTAAATGAACAGAAAAATCTATTTTTATTAATAAAAACTTGTATTTACTTTAACCGTTTGGGATACTGGTTGGGTATTGGTGACCCTTTGTAAACTGATACATTATTACACTGTCAGTACAATCATTAGTATTTCACTTCCAATACAGGAGTCAAATAAATTATGTAATCAGAAACAGAACACTGAGAAGCTCTCGTTTCTCTACCGAAACAAGACCAGGAGCTCCTTGTGGTACAGATCACCAATTGTTAGTATCGAAAATTAGAATAAAGCTGACAAGAAATGCTAAAAGAATCACAGTGCTGAAATATAATCTTAACATTTCTGAAGAACTTTAAGACCATATAAAGAACAGATTTCCATTACTAAGATTAATTGGCTGGGGACTGGAAGAACTGTGGGCCAAAACCAGAGACAGGAAGCTTGAAGATCAACATGGAAATAAAGAATCCAATCAGGAAAAAAAAGAAAAGATGGAAACAATATATCGAAGAATAGCTGAAAGGAAGACAGATTCCTTCAAATAAGAATCTTTTGATAAAGAACCTGAAATCTTAGAAGTGAAAGCTGTACTCAAAGCAACTGGGAGAAACAAAGTGCCTGGAATAGATGGGATATCAGTAGAGCTATTCCAAGTACAGAAACTGAGTCCATCAAAATCTTAGCAAAAATATGTCAACAAATTTGGAAAACAAAACAACGGCTCACAGACTGGAAAAGCAAAATCTACATTCCAATTCTAAAAAAAGGAGATGCCAAAGATTGCAGCAACCATCACATTAATGTCCCTTGCAAGCAAAGTGATGCTCAAGATCCTACAACAAAGACTCTCACTATATAGAGAACAAGAAATGCCAGGTGTTCAAGCTGGATTGAGAAAAGGAAGAGGCACTGGAGATCATATTGCAATACAATGGTTAATGGAGCACCCCAGAGAATTTCAGAAGAAAATCAGCCTGCTTTACAGATTCCAGCAAAGCTTTTGACTGTGTGGATCATGAAAAATCTATGGATAGTATTAAAAGATATGGGGATGCCACAACATCTGACAGTTTTGATTCACAACCTGTACTCCAGATAAGAGGCTACTGTTAGGAAGGAAATTGGGAAAGCTGAATGGTTTCCAAATGACAAAGGTGTCAGACAAGGATATATATTATCCCCCTACCTATATGCAGAGCATATCATAAGGAAAGCTGGACTGGATTTAAATGAAGGTGGGGTGAAAATTGGTGGAAGGAACATTAACAACTTGAGAGATGCAGATGTCACCCCATTAATGGCTGAACATAGTGAAGACTTGAAATGACAACTGGTGAAGGTTAAGGGAGAAAGTGCCAAAGCAAGATTACAGCTGAACATCAAAAGAAAAAAAAAGTAATGACTCCTGAGGAATTATACAATTTTAAGGTTGACAATGAAAGAATTGTTGAAGAGTTTCTATTCTATTTCGTGGCTCAATCATCAACCAAATGGGATCTGCAACCAAAAAATCAGGAGACTGAAACTTGGAAGGGCAACCATGAAGAAACTAGGAAAGATCCTTAATGATAAAAATCTCACACTGGGGACCAAATCAAGATAATCCACACTATGATATTCCCCATTACTATACATGGATGTGAGAGTTGGACAATGAAGAAATCTGGCAGGAAGAAAATTGATTCATTTGAAATGTGGTGCTGGAGGAGAGCTTTGTGGATACATGGATGGCCAAAAAGATGAATAAGTGGGTTCTAGATCAAATCCAGTCTGAATTCTCCCTAGAAACTAAAATGATAAGACTAAGGCTATCGTACGTCACATCATGAGAAGATAAGAATCACTAAAAAATACAATAATGCTAGGAAAAGTGGAAGGCAGCAGGAAAAGAGGAAGACCCAAAATGACTTGGCTCAATAAAGGAAGCCACAGCCTCCAGTTTGCAACAAGGTGGATAAAAATCAATGATTTTTTTAAAAAAATAAAAAATAAATCGGATTTTTTAATATTTAAATCAGATTTTTTTTAATTTAAATCGGATTTTTTTAATAAAATGTTTTTTGAGGAAAAATCTATCTAAAGATAGTTTTCTATTTAAGATACATTATAGTCCACAGGTTATCATCATGAAATAAGGATTAGTTTTTAATTATGTAGCATGAGACTGTATATTCATGCACTGTTTAAATTTTTTGATAGATGAATTCCATTAATCCATGCACAATGTCATGCTCTTCCAGAGGTTTCTGTAAGATTATTGGGCAGTTTTTCTGTCTAGAAGATATTATCACAGATGCTTGGTTTTACAGTTCTCAAAACTGTGAATTTGTGTCCGTAGAGATCACGTGTCTCTTCTTCACAGCAAAAAGGTTGAGAAAGTTGAGAAAAAGACCTTAATCCCATTGTGCCTTTGCAAATCTATGTACACAGTATCAACCCTTTACCTTTTAAGTGCTAAGTTTCAAAAAATTCAATGGATAGAAGGTGGTTGGGAGTAGAATAGATCTGCACAAGAAGCTAAGTGGGAGGAGTCTTTATGTAGAAAACCATGATTGAAATCTAGTCTTAGTGACTTGTGATTTAAATAATTATTTAAATCAATTTGATTTAAATCAAATCCACCCTGGTTTGCAAGGCTGTTAATGATAGCATGTTCCGGAGGTCATTAATTCATAAGGTCACCGTAAGTTGGACACTAACACACGCACACACAATTACTGTTTAAACGTCAATAATTTTGGAAACAATATGCAATAATGTTTGATGACAATATCCCTCCACCTTGTGCAATGATTGGTTGTTCAAGTTCAAGCATCATTAGCAAATCCTTTAAAAAGGTCAGTTTTCATGGAAAGTTCTCCACTGGCTTACAATAGTTCGGTTCAGACCTAATGCAAATGCATGGTCTAATCTAGCAACGGTTGGCTGTGAAACCAGGATTCACCTCAGAGACAAGTACTGAAATCCTAACTTGCCTTTCAAATGCAGGTTTTGTTTCCTCTCTCTCCTAAAGGGACCCAGGAGTTATCCTGGCTTGCATTATGGTGCAGGCAGTGTCAGGAAAGGAGCAAGAATGGGCTCGAACGGGCACGGTGGTGCGCGCCTGTAATCCCAGCCTGAGCACGGAAGGCTGAGGCCAGCGGATCACCTGAGCTCGGGAGTTCGGGCCTGCAGCAGTGTAACGTCAGTGGACGACTGTTTCGGTGAATGTCTGTATTTGTATGTCATGCCAAACACAATTAAGACTAACGTTAATCCCCAGATGCAAATCATAGTTTCAGATACTGGTCTGACAGTGTCAGTGGATTTGCATATCTGAACCACAGAAACACAAAATGAGATTCTGAAGAACTGTACTGCTTCTCTTAATGTTGCTCCATTTGTCTCCAGGGCTGTAGGGAGAGCGGAGGGGCTTTTGGCTTCCCTCCTGCGCTGCTTCTGCTAGCAAAAATGACAGTGTAGGGGAAGCCAGAAGGCCCTCTTTCCCCCTCGCAGCTAAAAGGAGCAATGGAGTGGTTTTCAGGTAAGGCGAACAGGTCAGCAGTGTGACAGGACATGTCTGGTTTGAACTGAAGTCTGTTTTTAGCCTGAGACAGACACCCGTGGCAACCCTGACTGAACGAAGGAAGTGCCCTCATGAGGGCGTTTCAAGGTCTTGCACAAAAATGTTGATCTTCAAAGTCTCTCTGTGAAACACATCCTGCATAATACTAATATGCTTCATACTAAGGCTTTTGGGGTAATGCCTCTATATAAGCCACTGGCTGTGCACGATGGAAAATCTTTTCACAGCTTGGCCAGGCAATCATAGAGACCCCATTTTCCGTCCTCCCTAAGGTTCAGGGGTGTTCCTGGGCTTATTGCCTGAAAAATGCCTCCGCTGGGGTCGGGGTTAGTTCCTTCAGAGCTGGAATTCGTGCCAGTGACTACAGGAAACAATGTACGTGATACACATACAACATCTCACTTTACACTAGAAGATAACTCAGAACTTGTCAGCAAAGTGTCTAACTTCTAATATAAGCATTTATGACAAGCAATGAAAATTCAGACTTCGAATTACATGGCTGCAGTCTTCACTGGCATGATAATTAATATATGTGCATGGTGCAGAATTGCCCTCTGTGCTGGATCAAATCCTTGTGGTTTCATAACTAAATCCATGTCTAGGCAGCCCAGTTCAAAGCACAAGCATTAACCTATAACTGCAGCACAGTACCTACGAGACAGAGGAAATCCCTGATGTGAATCTCACCTCTGGTGTGAACTCACCAGGTGGCTTTAAGCAAGCACGCTCTCAGCCTCAGCATTCCAATCTGTAATATGGGGATAATTACAGGGTGGTTATGAAGATTAGAAGATGATGGGTTTGAAACTCTGCAAGAACTTGAGTGCACTATATACATGCCAAAAATTATTAGAATAAAAGGAGGGAGACAGCATGACATTCACCTGAAGCAACAGGGGCGCCAGTTCCCACTCACCTCTTTAGTCCTAGGCAATTGTCTTAATTGTAATATAATACATTGGGAGGCAAAACTGGCAGGGACCTTTGATATATTTATTCAACAGATGGGCTGTGCTAATGCA
Organism: Eublepharis macularius; assembly: GCF_028583425.1. Taxonomy (NCBI): domain Eukaryota; kingdom Metazoa; phylum Chordata; class Lepidosauria; order Squamata; family Eublepharidae; genus Eublepharis; species Eublepharis macularius. The sequence continues at coordinate 2,945,591 of NC_072800.1, read as the reverse complement.
AGGAACCACACACACAATTCAAGACTTCCTAATCACTTCCAGCATAATCAGTTTGACACTGATTTATGCACGCAAGTTCACCTTGCCCTTTCACAGAGTTTGTCATTCCCAGTGAACAAAAGGTTGCAGCACTCCAAGGTAGGCAGGATGGCCTTGGAAAGGGACAAGCGCACCTTTTCAAAGTATTTGATTTCGTACTCCAGGATGATGCCGTTGGGTCGATCTGGCTCCTGCCACGACAGCGAGATGCTGTTTTTGCCAACTTTCCCTTTTTTCACATTTGTGATTGGAGATGGGGCTGTAAAACAGGAGAAGAAATCAAAACAAAGTCAGCACAAAAGTTTGTTTAATCCCCTCCTAGCACTGTTTAGTACTGCAGCTTGTCAAACAAGGAACAGCCCTATGCTGGGAGGAACTTAGTATTGCCACATGGTAAAGCAGTGAGACTTATGGGTAGAACTGCCATCTTTTTGCCTGGTAGAGACTAGAGGTGGGCACGACCCGGGAAAAAAATGACCCGTGCAGTTTGTGGTTCATGGCGTTTCACAAACCACGAACTTTCACGAACTTGCCCCAGTTCACAAACCGGTTCATGGGGTTTAAATGCCCCTTTCTGTGCCACTTCACAGCGGCATGGAAAAGGGCATTTAAACCAGTGGATCAGCTGCTTGTTGGGGAGATCCCAGACAAGCAGCTGATCCAAGCCGATGGGAGTTTAAATGCCTGTTTGGGCGTCACTGCAAAGCGGCATGGAAAGGGACATTTAACGCCCCCTCGATCAGCTGCTTGTCAGGGATCTCCCCGACAAGCAACTGATCCAAGCCGGTGGGGGTTTAAATGCCCGTTTCTGTGCCACTGCGAAGCAGCACAGAAAGGGGCATTTAAACCCCTGGATCAGCTGCTTGTCATGCAGATCCTCGAGAAGCAGCTGATCATTTAAAAAGTGGGGCCTGGCTGCCCGGCCAGGAATTCCCGGCCAGCCAGCCAAGCCCCACTCGCTATTTAAATGGAAATTTCCCCATTGCTTGGAGCGGTGGAAATGTCCATTTAAACAGTGGGTGTGGCTTGCCTTGCCGGCTGGGAACTCCTGGCCGGGCAGCCAAGCCTCGTTGTTTAAATGGGCATTTCCCCGCAGGCAGGAGCTGGCCTGCATCCAAGGCAATTCTGCCTCCAAACAACTGAAGGGCTCAGTGTCCTAACAGTGAAAAGGTGGCAACTCCAGTTTTAAGGAGTTTGGGCTAAAGGGGGGGGGCATGATGGAAACAAAGCATCTTCCCATGTTCTCAGAAAATGATTTTCGTACATGGATAACACTTCAAGCCTTGTGTAGATGGTCAAATGAAGAATAAAGAGCTGTTGTGATCTAGTGATTGGAGTGCTGAACGAGGACTGGGAAGCTGGGCATTCAGTTGAGTGAGCCATGCCGCTCTCTGGGTGACCGTGGCAGCAATCTCTCAGCCTCCCCTCCCTTGCTGGGGGATTGTAAAGATGGGGGAGACCCCTGATCGCCCTAGAGGAAGGGTGAGACAAAAAAACCCTGACGCATGGAGGTGCCTGCCGGCCCTTTGCTCAGGATGACTTCGGCCAGGTCTGATTCAGATCTGGCAGGTACTAAGAAGCCCTCAGCAGCTTGTTAGTGTTCCTGCGTATCAGGCCATTTATTCAGCAGATAGACCCGAACAGCTTTGGGGGGCTTTGTTTTGGGGCACACGAGTAATACTATTGCTTCCAAATTTTATCTTTTTATTAAAACATAACTATTTAAGATTAACTCACTGAAAAGAATATGATGCTGCCTATTAATTCCACATAGCTAATTAAAGGAGAGTCATTACATGAGTCCTAAGTATTTTATCTTACTCCAAAGTAAGTGGGTTTCATGAAGCAAGGCACCCCTTCTAAGATAAAGCTGCCAATTAATTTGAACATCCATATTTATAGGTTTTCAAAACGATCTTCTAACAATAGCCAACTGAACTGCCTGAGAGGCTCATATTCTTGCCTATCTTGTAACTAAACACCATACAAAGATATGTATACTTGTGTAGCTTCTCAAAACTATATAAATGCATCCTTACTACTTTTAATCATAACCAAGAATGTAAAAAAATAGTGATGATATATTTCTCATATGACTATTTGTTGAACTGTCTTTGAATTACACCATCACTTCTGCAACAAGCTGGACTTTCTTGCCGTTCTCAGATTTATCTCACATCTGGGCCCCAACACAGATCATATTGACTAGTGTAGCTATTTTAACAGAGCATATATTAATCTGTAGCTCCTTGGTCCCTCTTCAAGGTTCTGCTATTCCGGATCCGTGAATTTCCCACTGGCACGTCTCAGGGTCATACTGGACATGATGCTTTTTAACAAGGTGGGTCCAGGTTCACCTTCCCCACAACCACCCAGTAGCTGTGGGGAACGTCATTATTAAAAATCAGATGGAGCCTGATTCAGAGAAAAGGGCTCACGCATTTTGGCTCAGGAAAACATCATAAAGGAAGGCAGGATTCCCCCCCCCCCTGCAGATCTGAGAAGAACCGGGCTCCAGAGTCCTGATAATGTTTAAAATGTGTGGCTGTGAGGAAAATGAGTTGGGTTCAGGTCTAGCAGGCAGAAGCACCCTCTATGGCCTTTTCAGCCAAGACCAGCTATTGCTGGCCCAGTTGTGGTATTGTGGTTAGAGTGTGGGACCAGGATCTGGGAGACCAGGTTCGAATCCCCGCCATGCCATGGAAGCCTGCTGGGTGACCTTGGGCCAGGCACTCAGCCTAGCTTACCTCACAGGGTGGTTGTGAGGATAACATGGAGGGGAGGAGAAGACTGTTAGTTGCTTTGGGGGCCCACTGAAGAGAAAGGTGGGGTATAAATGATTAATAATAATAATAATAACATTCGATTTATATACCGCCCTTCAGGACAACTTAACGCCCACTCAGAGCGGTTTACAAAGTATGTCATTATTATCCCCACAACAAAACACCCTGTGAGGTGGGTGGGGCTGAGAGAGCTCCAGAGAACTGTGACTAGCCCAAGGTCACCCAGCTGGCTTCGTGGAGGAGTGGGGAATCAAACCCGGCTCTCCAGATTAGAGTCCCGCGCTCTTCACCACGAGAAATATGTACTTCTGGCCGTATCCATAGTACAAACTGATTAGAGCTTCTGTATGTGTGAAAGTGCTGAACATGTAATCAATATCCTGCAAAATATTGTAGGGTACCTTCTAATTTTAGGGAAGTTAAACTTGTAACATGGTAAAAGGGGCAATGTAATAAAACATGTTCTATAGATTTAATCTCCCTGCTACTGCAGGGACATAGCCTATCTTCTATCCAAACCTTTTTGTAATGCTCCTCTAGAACTGCTGAGGGGAGGGCTTGATTTCCTGCCAGTGAAAATGCCCTCCTCTGACTGGGTTATCTCCAGTCGAGATAAATAAGCGGCTAGAAAAACTATATATCTAGAGCCATCTACAGATAAGGTCAGTGACCTTTCTAAGTCCATCTGCTATTCCATATCCAGTATCCTTTGTTTTAGGATTTGTTTTTCCTGTTCGTTTTCCAGCTCCAACACGGAATGAAGAGAAAAACCCAAATTCTGTAACTTATTTTTGACTGCCTTTAGCCTCGCAGACTCATAGCTATCTTTAAGGAGCAAGAGAGTTAAACCCCGAGTGTTCAAATTTAACTTTAGCCAAAGATTGAACTTTTACCATACCAGTTTCCAGACATAAGTTGTAAGGAGTCCAGTAGCACCTTTAAGACTAACCAACTTTATAGTAGCATAAGCTTTCGAGAACCAGAGTTCTCTTCTTCAGATGCATCTATAAAGTTGGATAGTCTTAAAGGTGCTTCTGGACTCTTGACTATTTTGCAACTACAGACTAACACGGCTAACTCCTCTGGACCTATAGACTTAAGTTGGCATTTGAAACACAACTGGACAATTGAAAGGCAGCTCTCAAATATTTAGTTTGCACCCCTTCGAAAGGTACAAGGCATGAGGAGGGTGGCCCTAACACAGTCCCATATAATCTGGAAATCTGGATTACTTAAATGGCTAACTATGTCATTGATATAAAAGATAAAATATCACAGCCTTGTTTAACTCCCTTAGTGGTATTTATTAAATTTAAGAGATGCCCATTCCTATTACATCTGACTTTAAGGGTGGTATTATTATACAGAGCATGGATTAGGTATAAAGGCCTACGATTAACTGAAGTCCTGTCTAATTTCCCCCACAATTTGTTCCTAGAAATCCAATCAAAAGCTGCTGTCAGATCTATGAAGGCAGCATAAAGTAAAGCCGGACTTTTTGTTGAGTATTTTTCAATTAGATGTTGTAGAATCAAACAATGATCTGTGGTGGCTCTACCTTCCCTAAAACCAGCTTGCTCTTTTGCTATTTGATCTTCCTGCTCTAAACAGCTTTTAAATTTTTCTGAGAAGTGACTAACATAAAGTTTGCCAATAACATCTGAGTAACCTAACTGACCTATATAGTTTGCTGGGTCTTCTCTTTGTCCCTTCTTAAAGAATGGAACCAGGGCTTTTTCTGAGGAGGAACGCTCCGGAACGCAGTTCCAGAAGCTCTAAAATCTGCCCACGTCATTCCTTCCTCCTTTGGCCCTGCAGAGGACGCTTAGCTGCTTTGAGTTCATTCTGCTTTTTTTCCATTCCTCTGTGTGTGTGTGTGTGTGTGTGTGTGAGAGAGAGAGAGAGAGAGAGAGAGAGCTGGGGCCCGGCAGGGCTCTGCAGAGGAGGGTAAGCTGTTTTGAGTTCATTCATTCATTCATGAGACAGACAGAGAGAAAGAGCAAACATAGCTGCTGGGGTCGGCTTTGCAGAGGAGGCTTAGCTGCTTTGAGTTCATTCTGCTTTCCATTTCATTCAGGGGTTTCTGTGTATGTGCGTGCTGCTTTGAGTTCTCCCTACCCTCAGCTGATTAACATCACTGAAATTGCAGTGGACATATAGCTGTTAAGGAAGTTTTTATGAATATTGTTTGTCTGGGACATTGGAATATTTATGAGCATTTCACAATGTCACAACAACTTAGCCACTGGCAAGATAGAGTTGGCAGGCAACAAAAAAAAAGCCACTTTAAACTAAGTATAAATCAAACGCAGCAAAAGTTGAGTATCTAATTTTGAATTGCTCCAGTAAAGCAAAAGCCCTCCCTGAAAATTTGAAAGTTCAATATTCATCAGATTAGGAATTTCAAACTCTGTGGAATTTTGAGAAAGAGTTTTAGAATTTTTTTTCTATGCTGGCAGAGGGAATCTGTTAGAATTTAGATTTGTGAAATGGGTTTTGAATTTTTAGAGGCCCCCTCCTTCTTGCATATTTTAAAATATGATTCCAAAGAAATGAAATGTTTGGGAAAGGGAATGGAAGATTTCACTTTTTGTAGAGGATACATAAAGGAAAAAAACCCCTTTCTCATAATAGTGTAATTTTCCAAGCTTACTAACATTTATCTTGTCATAATGCATTGTGCTGGGTTCCGGGAAGTGGCATCACTTCTGGAAGTGATGTCACTTCTGGGAGTGATGTCATCATTGCCAAGTCCTAATCGTTGGGAATATGACCAAAAGAATTAATAAAGATAAAAAGTGATGCCAAAGGTGGAGCCCACCACTCTATACTCTTCTTTATGAGCTTAGGGGGAATGTGATCTACTCCTGGAACTTTTCTTCTTCTGAGCTGGTTTATAAGTGATTCAACTTCACTTATAGAGACCAGAGGCCAAGTAGGTAAGTCCTCTAGATTTTTTGGAGGAGGATTGTATGAGGGATCTTCATGTACCTTCTGAAAGCACGCTTCCCAGATGTCAGAGGAAATGTATGAGTCCATGAGAGATGAGTCCTTTGAGATCATCCTCCAGGAAAGCGTGGAGTTTTTTTCATTAGCTGCTTGGATAAGTTTCTTTTGCGTAAGAAGATTTTGATGTGCTACTTGACTGACCTTTTCGGCTGTAGGTCTAATAAACAGAGGTTAAGGCCTTTCTGGCATCAATACAATCTCATGGCTTTGAGTGTTTTACTGCTTTCTTAGCATATGGACCAGCCACATAAATCAGTAGGAGGTTTCAAACTCTGGACCAGATTTTCATAAGCATTCAACGGATCTTGCTCTACAGTTGTTTTCATAAGAGCTGACCAACACAACTGTAAATTCTCCTTCTTTACCCATCAATCTAGTTGCGAGAACCATTTAGCTTGGCATCCCATTTGCTGTGTAGGTGAGATGAGTGTAGTGTTCTGAGACTTAAAATAGATTTGACATCATGGAGGGATCATTCATAGAAAACAAGACAAAGTGGTTGCTTTCCAAGTAGGGTAATACCTCTAGATTTTTCACTAAGAGTGGTAGATCCCCACTAACTATAATATAGTCTATTGTACTGGACCTGATCTTGACATATATGTACATCTCACCTGGATAATCTCAATCTGTAAAGCCGTTCAAAATATGAAGGTTTAACCTATTTATCATATTCATAAGGCAAAATTATTCATAATTTGACCTTTTATCCTTAGAAAGGCACAGCCATTGAGTGCACTGTTGACCTTGCTTATCCACAAACATTTTGTGCTTAGCATAAAGGGTGCAATCATCCAGGCCCAATCTTGCATTCAGATCTCCTCCAATACCACCATGCCACCTGGTCATTTCAGTATGAGGTCACCAATATCATGTTCCAGCTCTGACCAGTTAACACAGATGTTGGCTTGTCTTTGCTGTGGGTGGGGGGAGGGGAAATAAGTGTTAATGATTAAAACTCTTCTTGAATCAAATTGAAGGAGGACGACCATGCAGGAGCCCAGCACATTTTTTTAAAGAGGTAACACTGATGTGGAGGTACACTTCAAAACTCTCACTGGATAGTTATTTATGTATTTATACCCTGCTTTATCTCCTCAGACTCAAGGTAGCTAACAAAACAACAAAAGCTGCCCAGACACGCATTTCATATTAACAAGTTAAAGCCAATACACAATTAAAGCTGTTAAAAAGGCAAAACTTCCAAAGCTTATTGCACCTAAGAGTAGCCATCTCTCTTAGCCACTGCAAGGAATAACCAAGCCCTAAATCTTAGCCATAATATATATCTTTTCCCCATTTTTTACGGAGTAGCACTGGAGGGACAATCTCACTGGAGTTCTCCCACTAAAACTGCATCTCTGTGATTTTTAAAACGTGCCCCACTTTGCCGTGTTCTTAACCTCTGTGGGTTTAGCACTATGGAGAGACTTTGGTATCTAGTGACATAAATCTCTAACATGTTCATTAGTGGCTATGCAGAATGCTCTGTTCAGCTGGGAGGAGGAAAGAGAGAAGAGAAATGGGTAACTGCAAGCTCGAGAGTACTTTAGAAAGGCAGTAACTATATCCTTTTAGAATCTTCTTCAAAAGAAGTGTTAAATTGTAACGGCAAGATAAAGACCAATTAAGTGTGTTCAATCGATCTTTGTGGTTCTGGCACAAAACTGTAGCTACCATACATGTAAGTTACTGGAGAGAGAAGGTATGCATCTTTTAGCTTTCTTTAACAAACGAAAATGTAATCCAACCTCAGCAGTTGAACAAAGTCTGCAATCATTCCATCTTAAAAGCCTGAAATGAGATCTGATGCAATACGATCGGCAGAAAAAGGGGACTTCCATAAAACCTGCATGGTAAAGGTCATTGGCTCTACAAGGACAACATTCTCTGAACAAAAGGGAACCGTGGAAACTCAATCACCAGGCAGTTCCCAAAAGCCGGGATAAGCATCTCTGGAACTAGAACGGGAAATGAGGGAACATCTTTTATCCTAACTGTTTACAGACAATGGTACATCCTTGTTAATTTTTTTAAGTGAAGCTTCAATACACTTCTCATCATTAAGAGTTGGCACAAAAATTTCAAAAGTGAACAGTGAAGCAAATTTCAAGATTCCTCAAGGGGGAGCATTTGAGGAATGTTTAAGATAACCCCAACAAGTTCCTAAATAACTAAAAAAACATTCAGCAAGGCATGGGGAGGCACCCCCTCACACAAGCTAGCAATTATTGCTGAATCTTGAGTTGGATCCAACCAGCTTGTCTGCTATTGAAAAAGGAAGGGGGTGTCTCCTTTTTGGCCTCCAGAAAGATGGCACGAGGTGGATCCTGGGACCTGCCTGTCCAAAAGCCATGTGGGGCAGGGGCTGTAGTACGGAGGGTTGGGGAGCGACACTGAGAGAAAAAGCTGGCTGGATCCAATGCTTGGTCAAAAATTAAATTCAAATAGGAAGTTTTCTCATGAGAAGAATTTTGAGGGAATTCAGAAGAGTTTGGGGTAAGGAATTCTCTCAGGTAAATGTGAACCGACATGTAATTATTGGCAAATTATGACAGTTACTGTCAAGTTTTGGAAAACAAATGGAATGTTTTGCAATTTGGGGGTTCAGTCTGGTGGAAGAACACCAGTTATACCCACCTGGCATCACCCACTTCACGTGCCAACAAATGCCCTTCTACTGTCTACACTGGACAAATGAGTTGTCCTGGCAGGTCCCCTATGTGGAAGATGCTGATGCTACTAAAGCGTCAGGCCAAATGCCCTGGTAGTTGGATGCCAGCTGATCTACCTCTCACAAAACAACTTCAAAGGGAGGCTCCACCACCAAACTTCTGGACTAGAATTCATGTGCAAGTTCATATCTATTTATGCCCCCTGGGGGGGACTCAATAGGCTGTGGGTTTACTAACTGATAACAGGTGCTACTATCTTGAATATACTTCTATGTGTTACCTACTTCAGCTATACTTCTGTAGCTTCTTATTGTATCTGCTATATCCTTCCAACCTGCTCCAGGTTTTTTGTTTTGCCTGTCTCCACTCTGAGTGAACCGATTCCTCTTTGGATTGGATGTCGTTTTGAACCAGTTTCTCTTTGTAATATCCCCTGCCTTTCTGTTGTTTTATAAGCTGGGCTTGATGTTCACTTCAACACCTCTGACGAAGTGAGCTCTGACTCAGAAAAGCTTATGCTGTAGTAAATTTTGGCAGTCTTTCAGGCACCCCCAAACTCCAGTATTATTTGGTGGCTATATACTACTAACATGGCTACCCAACATAAATTACACTGGACAGGCAAGGAACCCTCAAAGTCTTGTGGAGGGGATCATTTCATTTTTCTCTGTATCCCCTTCTCTACGCAATTTCTCTCTTCTCCTGGCAGAGCCCATATCCTCTTCCGTTTCCCTGTTTCCTTTTCTCCTTTCCACTCACCAACCAACCTACCTTTTATCTGCCCCCACCCAGTCTTCAGCTTTATTTATTATATCATAAAGGAATGATTCAGGAAGATGCTTTAATAAAGGGAAAGGACTGTGGACTACAGTACTAGGCACGGTATGGACCCTCTGTTGCCGTATGCATTATCCTATTGTGGAATTTCTTCATAGTTTAACATATCATGTTAATACTTGTGCTTTGTTTCAGCTTTGTATCGGATTTCTGCTTGGCTTCAGGTTTTTGCACTCGTATTGCATTGCTTATTGGGTGTCTCGTCCTGTGGACTGTCTTAATTTACATGACGTAATCTGTCTTGAATCTCAGGAAGAAAGGAGAACTATAAATAACATGAACGAATGAATGAATGAGCTTAAATACAGTGGGTTTGATTCAACCCTCTTTTCTGATGGTAAAACAACAACAACAACAGCAACAACATTTGATTTATATACCGCCCTTCAGGATAACTTAATACCTACTCAGAGCGGTTTACAAAGTATGTCATTATTATCCTCACAACAATCACCCTGTGAGGTGGGTGGGGCTGAGAGAGCTCTGAGAGAGCTGTGACTGACCCAGGGTCACCCAGCTGGCTTCAAGCAGAGGAGTGGGGAATCAAACCCAGCTCTCCAGATTAGAGACCTGCCGTGCCGCACTTAACCACTACACCAAGACTGAAGAGGGTCCCCGTGGACAATGAGAAAGGCTCTGTGGGAAGTCATGGGACCTGCCTGGACAAAAGCCATGTGAGTCCAGGGCTGTTGGAAGGAGAAGGACTTGGTGAGACGGAGCAAAAAAGCTGGCTGGATCCAGCTCAGTCTCTCTTACGGCTTAGCAATATACACAGACAGCACAGTGTGGCACCTGCAGTTCTATACTGATTTGAACTCTGACATTAGGCACTCTGGAAACGTGCATACAGTATTCTTGATGCGTTGCCAGAGCCAATGGGCCATGTCAGTGGCTCTTGGCGGGCAGCAGCTATCACCCCCAGCTCCAGGCCTCCAGAGGCACTCACCCTCTGAATAGAAGAGTCCAGTAGCACCTTTAAGACTAACCAGCTTATTTGTAGCATAAGCTTTCGAGAACCACAGCTCTCTTTGTCAGATGCATCTGGACTCTTCTGTTTTGCAATTACAGACTAACACGACTAACTCCTTTGAATCTCTCACCTTCTGAATGTGCTTTTCTCTGCCTCAGAGTCATTCCCATCTATGCTCAGAAGATGTGCAGCACAGTGGAGGAGCAACAGGCAGAGCCCCTGCATCCTGCTTAGCCGGCAGGTCTGTACGTGCATGAGTTCTTGCTCCTTCAGTCTCTCTGTGGACCCCACACAGCAAAGCGCTATTACACAGAACTGCCCTGTACTAAGGCAGAACTGAGCACTAAATGTTGGAAGGGAAGGGACAGAGACAGAGAGATCTGCCTGCCTGCTTTGCTTCCAGAACTTGTAGCTCCGGGGTTCTCACTCCATAGCTCTTGGGAGAGCCACGCATGCAATTTCCATCCACCGAAAGAGCCACATTTACTGTCATGAAGCCTGCACCACAGGGAGGATCGCACAGTGTGAGTGTCACTGTTCTAGCTGTCCCTCCTGTTTACAAATATGATGACGTGGCCAGGCGGATTCCCTATCTCAACCCATGCCTCTTGAACAAGTAAACTGGTTTCACAAGGGGACTCCACCTGGCTTTTTTGCACATTAGCAGTGTAAGTATTGCCACTGCTGTCCCTCGTTCAAGGCATTTCCGTGTGCTTCTTTTGCGATCTAAGCATCTGCACACCATACGAGTATCTGAACACCATTTATCTGGATTTTAGCAGATCCGATTTCAAGGCTCTAATTTTGCTTTGGAAAAACAGTTAACGTGTCAGCTGATGAAAGGACACTGCTGTGGCAAAAAGGACTAAATTCTGTGCTGTACTGATGCACACACAGGAAGGACTCGTTAAGGAGATTTCTACATCTGCTGACAATTTTCTGGACCCAAATTAAAATTTCAGCATGTGTCAATGTAATGGGAATGGGACCAAATGTTTCTTATGTCTGAACACCTCAGATTTCTTCCTTGGATTTGTTGCAAAAGCCTGACATGTACTTTGAAGTTGAGCCAAAAAAAAAAAAAAAAGCCCTGCAATATCTCAGCAACTGATTTTATCAAATGTCAGCAGCTAACCAAAAAACAAAGGCAGAGCACTTTTAATATGCTGAAGAAAATGATGCCAGAACTCGCCATTATGGTACTGGCTATCTGGCTTCCCGAAGCTGGAGCCTTCCACCTCCCCTTCCTCCTCCTCCTCCTCCTCCTCTCTCCCCTGTGCTGCTCTGGATGTTAACATACAACACGGCACTATTAATACGTTGCAAGTTGATCCTGTCCCCATTTCTTAAAAGCAGCAGCCAGTGAAACGGGCAGAGAGGCCTGCCAACCCTTGGCGGGCAGAACTCCTCCTTCTTCAGCAAACTGCCACTAATTCAAATACACAACAGATTGTTCATCCACTGTCTGTGCCCCAACTATTCACGGGAGAATGTAACAGGAAAGAGTGTTGTCATGTTTTTGTGACTCTGAACTGTGCCTCTCAACAAGCTTTAGTCACTTCTGACTTCAAGTGTCCAAAATAGGTGCTTGAGGAGACTGAAGGGCTTCTGGGGGCAGCAAAGAGCAACAGGCAAGACTATTTTTGCAAAAACAGTTTTAGCAAAATTAAATTCATAGCAGCGTTGTTTCAACTGCTGTCCACTCCTTAAAACTATTGTGTACGATAATACAAGGAGCACTGGCAACAAATCATTAGAGACTTTTCACTTAAAAATTCGCATAATTCACTTCACTTAATAATTGAAATGATGGAAGTAGATGGCAATGACTGCAGGACCCTTGACGTCCTCCTCGTTTTGTCCCACTGCTGAGGGTGAAAGGCTGCCAATTTGCCATCATTTATGATGACAATATAAGTGGGAGAAACGGTCTTTTAAAACCAACAAGAACAGGGAATGAATATATTACCGAAGAAGCTACTTAGGCACCAATAATACCTCCAAGCGTTCTTTAATTTGGCATATTAAAATATACTTGGAGTTCTTGTTGTAAGTGATCTGTTAAGGTACCTTCTTCAGGGAGTCATACGTTCCCTGCACCTATCAGTTTCGCAGATGATCATCCCCCTGGGCAGAACCAGGCATCCTTTACCCAGAAGGGACTGGGCAGGGAACTGGTGGACCCAGGACATGGGCAGCCAGGAGAGGCCTGAGTACAACGAAGTCCCAAGCAAGGGTGGTGTGGCAGTGTGGACTCCCCTGCTTGGAAGGGTTTAGCCTGATATCCACTCCACGGCTGGTGGGCAGCAGCTGCTGCTGCAGAGGTGGGGAGGGCGTGCCTTGGGATTCAGAAGAGTGTGGCGGTCCAGGGAAGGCAGGCATGGAGAACATGTGGGTGGCCCTGGTTGCTGAAGGGGGTGTTAAAGACTGGGGTGGATGACAGAAGGTAAGCCGGGGAAGGGTCCATGTGGAAAGAGAGGTGCGAGAAACCCCTTTCCCAGGGCAGAAGTGAGGACTTGTTGAATTGTTCCTGGGCACGGTGTGAGTCCTTCAGGAACTCCAACTTTTGCCCAGCCTATTAGGTAAAGGTAAAGGCAGTCCCCTGTGCAAGCACCAAGTCATTACTGACTCACAGGGGGGCGTTGCATCAGGACGTTTTCTTGGCAGACTTCTGTTACGGGGTGGTTTGCCATTGTCTTCCCCAGTCATCTACACTTTATCCCCAGGAAACTGGGTACTCATTTTACCGACCTCAGAAGGATGGAAGGCTGAGTCAAACTTGAGCCGGCTACCTGAACCCGGCTTCCGCCAGGATCGAACTCAGGTCGTGTGAGCAGAGCTTGGGCTGCAGTGCTGCAGCTGACCGCTCTGCGCCACGGGGCTATGTAATAGGCTGCCCAGCCTATTATACACATCCATTCGATAAGTAGCCTGCAAGGCTCCAGCCACGTGCTCACACTTCCCCTCACCACACTGGTGGCTTACTTCTGTGATTCAGCAATTTACTAAGCAAGAAGAAGCCCACCGCTCCTTAATTCATAGAAAATACCAATCAGCATATCTAAAGACAATAAATCTATGTAATATCACTCTAAAAAGTGTTTAATAAGCCATAAAATCAGCACAACAAGAAACCACTTCAACACAGCACATACAAAGAGCGATCATATCCAACTTGGACCCACAGAAATATTCTTAGATCATGCCTTGTTTCCTGAAGGATAGTAAGGTGGAGGCTTTGGACACGTCCACTGAAAAGCCATTCTGCAATATGGGGCCACTGGAGGAAAAAGTTCTAGGTTACACTGAGGCAGTCTGAAGCTGGGAAGGAATAGTCGACAAAAAGCGCTCAGAAGACATAATGGAATTGGGGGGGGGAGGCGGGGGGGGGGCTAGTAGAAGGCACTCTTGGGCGACCACAGGCACCTGCATCACAAAGAGTCGGGCTCAGTCTAAAAAAATGAAAACACTCCCACGTTTTTAATGAAACCTAACCACGACTGCTTAACCCCATCCAAGGCAGGCCAGTGAATCCCTTCTAGCAGCACTCCCAAACCACCCCCCTTCAGCCCAGCTCCAGGGTCTTCCTCCGCATCCACCTGCCCGCAGCCTGGCCCCTGGCAACGTCAGTGGCACCCGGAGGCTGCTACCAGTCCGCCTGGCCTCTGTGTCAGGGAAGATACTGGGAAACTCTACAGAGTCCTTCATTTATTTTTGATCTTTTCCTCTCGAAGAGAACAGAAGTTCAGGCTTGAGAGGTTGTTTGACAACAGAAATAGATATATTAGGCTCCCATTCAGATTACGCATTGTCTTAATCTTAAATAACTTCAGAGACTACTATCTTTATTTTAAAAAAATACCTCAGTTAATCTAAGACATACATTAATTACTAAAATCAAAGAAAATATACCAATGCCAAGTTGCATTGAACACACTAACTCATCTGCAGCTGGCCATGCCTCCCCCTGCGCCCACGGTCTGGCCTTCTCCTCATTTGCCCTCCACATCCTTCACAGACTGGTGACTGCCTGGTTTGGTCCAGGCCCTGCCCTCCCCTGCGCCCCCCCCCCCAGGGATGCTACAGTTAAACCTGGGTTCTGATTTCATCAGCAACAGCTGCAGCCTACACAGGATGGCGCTGCTCACGCAGCTACATGGTTTAGTTCTATTTATGAGGCTCTGGAACCTACAACACGACCCAGACAGCCCATGAGCTAAGGGGACAGCTGCACAAAACTCCACCGGGGAGCAGAAGCTGGTCTACTCGGCTGCTGGGGCCAGACGTGCCTCCCACATGAAGACTGGCCCTTGAATGACGTCCATGTGAACCCCCAAGAGATGATGCTTGCAGTCCTGCCGTTGGGAATTACCCGGCGTACACGCGGACGCCATGTCCTGCCCCAAAGAGTCTCGCTCGTGCCCGCTGGCCCCCTCACCCCCAAGTTCTTACTACCACTCACTCTCCTGCTGGTGGGGAAAGGCACTGCAGGCCTGCATGGGGGTGGAGGCTTCCCTTTAAGCATTAGGGCGCAGCTCAAGGATTAACGCTCGGAAGGGGAGATTGGGAGGAAGCCCAGAGAAAGGGAGAGGAGCCAGGCGGGAGGAACGGCAGGCGGGGGCTCTGCTATCCCCGTGAGACACATTTGGCTTTGGTCAAGGCCGGAAGCTTGGGGGGGAAGCTCAGCGCTGCATCTCCTGCTCCCCAGCTTAAGCCTTCTTCTCTTTCCAGCCCAGCCAAGAAAGGAATGACAAAGAGAGAGGAAGGACATTCTGCCGTGTTACTGAAGGGTGTCCTGAGATGCGGGTGGCCTCCTGCCTCCTGTCTGCTTTTTGCTTCCCAGGAAGCCTAATGCACCAAGATCAATAGGGCAGTTTTAGAAAGAAATCAATACTGCACTCAAATAAATCTCTTTTCCCCAAAACTAGTTACTGACTAATAAAAAAACCCGCTTGCTCTAACAATTATACCTCAAGCTGTAAAGTAAAGCCTGGATTTTGCTGCCTCTGTTTAGGTGGCATGTTTAGTGGTTTGGCTTTAATATTAGAATTCATCAAAGTGATTGATTGGTGTAAACTAGAAAGAGGCAGTGTTGGCATGGAAAGAAATTTCCCACACACTTTAAAACTGGCTTGTGCAAGTTAACTGCAGCCAAACAAAAGGATGCAGTGGAGAACCAGGGGAGGCGCAGACTGAACGGCCTCTCAGACGTGAGGGGCAGGTGGATCCACTCATTTGGGCTTCCCGTTCCCTGCAACTTTCCATCCTGTCCCAAGGAAACTTTCTCAGGAACACCAGCAAGGAGCTGTATAAACTCCCCAGGTTAGGACAAGCATGCATCTGATGAAGAGAGCTGTGGCTCTCGAAAGCTTATGCTACAAGAGAATTGGTTAGTCTTAAAGGTGCTACTGGATTCTTTACTATTTTTCAACTACAGACTACCACGGCTAACTCCTCTGGATCCAGGTATATATGAATACACAAATTCTCTCGTAGGTATGACAAAGAAGCCAGCTAGTCTACAAGAGCATTCTTTCCTCTGATATTTCATCCTCAAACAACAACCCTGTGAAGTAAGAAGAGTGATGGACCAAAGTCGCCCATCAAGCTTCCATGGCAGAGGGGGATCTGAACCTCATCCAGTTATCTAACCATTACACAACACTGCCTCTCAAGTCTCAAATATCTGTAATTTATATAAGGTTCTCCCCTGATTTGGTCCTAGAAGTAGAAGGCCAATTTATAAACCAGAGTGGACCAGTTACTCGCAACAACCGTTGTGGAACCTATGCCTGAACAAAGGCAGTGACTGTCTGCAACCTTAGGAGCGAACTGTTTCAATTGCTTTATTTGCTGAGTCTCCCTCCCCTCTGCTTCTCCTCTTTGTCCTAGATCTTAAACACCCATCCCAGCCTCAGACCAGAGAGAACAGCTTTGCACAACCTCTTTTCCAGTCCGGATCCGAAATGGGGCCAACATAGCTTTCCGCAACTTGCATAAGACAGGCATGCAGCACACCCCCTCCCCGCTTCACAGGAGTAGAAGTCCCCACCCTTTTGGAGCCTGTGGGCACATTTGCAATTCTAACACAGTGTGGTGGGCACATCCCCAAAATGGCTGCCGCGGAAGGTGGAGCCAGCCCCAAACTGGTTGCCACAGCTTACCTTCAGCCGCACAGTGAAAATCCTTGTGCTATGGAGGCAGCTTTTGCCAGAGCAATATTTTTTAAAAATCAAATCTTCAGTGGGCAATCAGAAGCCATGCGTGTCAAAAACCCACCCACTTTCTAAAAACACTTGGCAGGCTCCAAGAAAGGTGTCGGTGGCAGAATGGTGCCCACGGGCGCCATGTTGGGGACCCCTGTACAAGAGCATACGCACTACACCTCCATCCGGGATGCACAACCACAACTGGCCTTCGAGCTGTGTGCATTTGCTCTTCCCCTGCACAGTGGTGTGAGTCTTCCACTCATCTGCTGCATTATGATTCAGGGAAAACAGATTATTCCAAGCCCAGGGCAGAGAAAAGCAGCTTGGCATTTGTGTTACGATGAAGGAAATACACACGTCTTTTCCTTTGGAAAAATAACACTTGGAGCAAGGTGAGGATGACTTCCAAATGTGTTTACAGAGAAGGGCATTTGTCTGACCCATGATTAACAGCTACTCTAGTGATGCTGTACTTATCTGAATATCAATTAGAGGCTTCCTGATCCTCCACAGTTGTCATTTGGTAGCTTTATATTTTCCAAGCCAGTCTCTGTCTCATCAATTGCGAGGAAAAGGGCCAGTCCCAAGGCAACACGGGACAGCCACTAAAGCCCTCTCCTGGTGTCACTCCATTGCCATTCCTTGCCACGGAGGCCAGAATGTGGGGGCCTCAGGCATGCTGGGGGGGGGGGGGGGCAGGACGGCTCAGCCTTCTTGGCCCTCCTGGTTCCGATCCCACCTCCAGTGCGGGTGCAGCCAAGCCCCGGCAGGCCCAGCAGTAATATCTCCCCCAAGTCCACCTCCGCTCTCCTAAGCAGCACATACACTTCAGCCAGGGCACCAGTCTGAGCGTTGGGGCCGCAAGGCTGCCTGCTGAGCTTGCTGGGGTGGACTTCACCCCATGTGGCAACCTGGGATGATGGGAAGTCTTCAGAAAGGGAGCTTTGGACAAAAAGGGAGCTTTGCTGCTCTGCTCTGAAGCCTTACAAGCACTCCACATAAGGATACCTACACCCATCTGGACCCTCCAGCTGTGGACTGAAGGGCAATACACCCCACACAGATAAGCAGAGGATGAGGGAGCCTCCCTTGAAGTTTGACTGCTGCAAATGACCCCCGTGTCTCCCCCTCGTCCTCTGTGATCTGTACCATTAGCCAGGCTTAATAAATCCGCCCCGCCCCCTACACACACACACAAGTTGCCAGCACCCTCTCTCTCCCAGGGGCCACCAGATAGGCATGCACAGTGCAGAGAGGGGAGAGGCCTATAATGTGCTGCCATGCCGTTCTAATGTAGTGCAATATCATGCCAATGGAACCCAACATGCACGCAGAGGAAACGGAGCACAAGCACATTTCTGTGTGAGCATTCCATCCCAACAGACTTTTTTCTCTTGAGTTTTCCTTTTGCTGTGGGGGCAGGCAGGATTGTTTTTGAAAGGGCAGAGAAGGTATATGTTTGCCATTTGATTCACAAAAAGAGAGAGCCTATGGAACCAATCCTAAACAGGTTTACTCAGATATAAGTACCATGTTATTCAATAGTGCTTACTCCCAGGGAAGTGTCTTTCGAATTGCACCCTATAATTGTTTCCAAAGCTGACAGAATCTCTCCCTGTGAGGATCTGATAGGCAGAGAGGGAGAAAATGCCATTTCCTGGGTAGCTATGGGGTGAAGAGATGCACTCATGCACATGGCGCACATTCCTCCTTCTCATCAATAGAGTTAATTAATATCGTAAGGTCTCTCTCCCCTTGGGATCTGATTGGTGGATGCTGTTCAGGAAAAACAAGTTGCTGCCCTGCGAGGCTAGCCCAGTGCTGTCTGCTGCTAGAAAGTATGAAACAAAATGAAACACATCAACTTTTTGGTGGGAGAGACTAGTTAAAATTTAGTTTGGTCCAGCTTTCCAGAAGCTGCTTTAATAAGCTGAACCAGTGATTTCTGTGTATATTTTTGGCTTTTCCCCATTATGCGCATCCCAAGGTGGCACTGAGGGGTAGGGGAAAGGGAGGGGAAACAGAAGAGCTCCTAGATGGTACCACTGCCCACATCTGCAGCTCAGCACTATGGAAAGAGTGCCTATACTGCCTCTTCATCTTTCTGGCTTCTTAACAGGCAGCCCTCCAACAGGGGCAGCGGCATGGCTGGAACTCATTCACAGGGCAGTGCCAACCACCTGCAGCCCTCCAACAGGGGCAGCGGCATGGCTGGAACTCATTCACAGGGCAGTGCCAACCACCTGCTGAGCATGTAACACGGCCAGCTGCTACAATGAGCGATGTGCAGCTAGCTGTTCTGCTGGAGGGTTGCCAAATGCCTTGTCCTAGCCTGGATCCTACATCTGGGTAGAAAAAATTCTCCCCCAAAGACAAAAAATGCCTTTAAGATCATGCCTGGATTCCACCCCCCCCCGGCTGCCCCCCTTTTATCATCCAGCCATTGAACAAACAGTTCAGGAGAAATCAAAAGCTGGCACAGACGGTGTTGTGTTCTTTCAGGTGAGGACAGCCAAAATTTGAATTCAACTATAAGCTGTGAGACTTTTGCGAGCTTTTTTGCTGATAAAGTCTTGTCTCTCCACTGTGATTTACTGGCCACAGTTGAGACAGTATGTGAACTAGAGGCCCCTTGGCCATCTTCAGGGCGGATATTCGATCACTTCAGCCCTCTTTCCAGGGAAGACGTGGACAGGATTCTGTGGGTGGTGAGGCCTACCACATGCGCCCTGGACCCATGTCTGTCGTGGCTGGTGAAAGTCAGTGTTGACGGATTACGGGATTCCTTGGAGGCTATCGTTAACTTGTCCCTGGGCTCTGGAGTTTTTCCCAGGGCACTAAAAGAGGCTGTGGTAAGGCCCCTTCTAAAGAAACCATCATTGGATCCTGCCAACCTGCTCAGTTACCTCCCGGTCTTGAATCTCCCGTTTCTGGGTAAGGTGATTGAGAGGGCGGCAGAGAAACAACTGCAGAGCTTCCTGAAGGAGCCTTCAGCACTTGATCCTTTCCAGTCCGGTTTTCGGCCGGGGCATGGGGTGAAGACATTGCTGGTCACCCTCATGGACGGTCTTCGCAGGCATCTGGATCCGGGCAGATCAGTGTTGCTGATATAATTAGACCTTTCAGCAGCATTTGATATGGTCAATTACGATCTTTTGATCCACAGCCTCACAGACGTGGGAATTCAAAGGACAGTAGCTAGTCTCTTTTCTTCATGGGCGGGGACAGAGGGTGGCGCTGGGGGAGGTTATCGTCCCGTCGGCCACTAATATGTGATGTGCTGCAGGGGGCAATACTCACCCCATTATTGTTTAACATCTAAATGCACCCCTCGCCCAGTTGGTGCGAAGTTTCGGGCTTGGGGATCACCAATACGCGGGTGACACCCAACTATACCTGCTGATGGACGGCCCGCCTGGATCGGCCCCGGATGTCCTGGAGCATGCTTTTGAAGCCGTGGCTGGATGGTTGAGGCAAAGTAGGCTGAAACTAAACCCTGCGAAGATGAAGATCCTGTACTTGAGTCGCAGAAACGTGGATTTGGGACCTCGGCTCCCTATACCCGATGGGGCAGTGCTTACACTGGCCCTGAGAGTTAGGAGCCTGGGGGTGATCCTGGATGCCTCCCGGACCATGGAGGCCCAGGTCACTGCAGTTGCCAGGTCTTTTTTTCCCTATCTTTGACAGACCAGGCAGCTTGCCCCTTATCTTTCGTCCCGTGACTTGACTACAGTGGTCCAGGCAATGGTCACCTTTAGGTTAGACTACTGTAACGCACTCTGCGCTGGGCATCCCTTGAACCTGATCCGGCAATTACAGCTGATGCAGAATGCAGCGGCGCGGGTCATCACCAGAATGCCAAGGTGTGCGCACATAATGCCAGTACTGCGTCAGCTGCACTGGTTACCGGTGGAGTACCAAATCAGGTTCAAGGTTTGGGTATTAACCTATAAAACTGTATGCGGACTGGGACCGGCGTATCTGTGGGACTGCCTCTCCCCATATGAACCCCGGAGGACTCTTCGCTCTAATGGTAAACATCTGTTGAAGGTCCCTGGCCTCAGGGAGGCCTGCCTGGCATTGACCAGGGCCAAGGCTTTTTCGGTCCTGGCCCCAGCCTGGTGGAATGCTGGGCTTGTTATCCTTCTGCCAGGCCTGTAAGACAGAGCTGTTCCGCCAGGTGTATGGCTGATGCTAGGTGGAGCCCCCAGTCCGGTCAAGTATGGGTCGCGCCCTCCCCATTAGTGACATTCTCCATCTGTTGAATATATTCTATAATGCTCTGGTGATAGCTAAAGGGTGGTGCCCTGTGCATATGCATAGTGTATTTTATTGTGCTGCTGTGTATATGTGTGTATATATATGTATTTTAATCTTTGGATGTTTTACAATTTATAATTTTCAGCTGTATGAATTGCCAGATGTAATTTTAAATCTGTGTGTAAATTGTAATCTGCCCTGAGCCTGCTGGCGTGGGGAGGGCGGAATATAAATCTAATAAATTAAATTAAATTGGTTGATCTTAACTGCAGGGATTATGTGGCTTTTGTTTTTGATGATGACCTCCATCTAAGTGTAGAAAAAGTTATACTTTTTGTTGTCCCTACTGGATTTATCTTCAGTCTTTGAAACAGTGAACCACGCCAACTTTTTGAAGAGCTGGGAGGCAGAAGTAGGTTAAAATAATTCCTCACAGATCATAGTCAAAGGGTTGCCACTGGAGGCCAGCTATCTTCAGTGTGGGATGTATCCTGCAGGGTTCCACAAGGTATAATCCTCTCCCCTGTGCTTTTCAACCTCTATGCAAGATCCTTAGGACAAATCATCCATAGTGCTGCGGTTGGTTGTCATCTCTTTATATATTCTTATCAGAATCTCATTGTTATGCACTGGTAAATTGCTGTCTGGCTGCTGGTGGTTAATTGGCTAAGAGTGAACAAATTGGAACTAAACCATGAAAAAACTGAGACAATGCTGGCTGGGAAAGCAGAGATCCTAAACAACATTGTGTTCCCTACTTCTGATGGAGCTTAGCTAAACTTTGCTGACTCGGTTAAGAGCCTTGGATCCAGCATTACTGTTGGAGAAGCAAGTTATTGAAACTGCAAAAAGCTTTCTTCCAATTCAGTCTAGACTGGAATATGACCCTCTACTTTGATATGGAAAATCTGGCCACCTCGATCCATGCCATAGTAACACTGAGACTAGACAAAATTTGCAGATGATATCAAATTGGGAGGAGTAGCAAACACCCAAGAAGATAGAATTAAAATTCAACAAGACCTGAATACTCTGGAGAAGTGGGCAGCTGTGAATAGGATGCAATTCAACAAAGACAAGTGCACATTATTACATCTGGGCCACAAAAATGAGAAGCACAAATACTGGATGGGGAATACACTTCTGGGCAGTAGTATATGTAAAAGGGATCTTGGGGTAAGAGTGGACTGTAAACTAAATATGAGCAGTCAGTGTGATGCGGTGGCAAAAAAGGCTAATTCAATCCTGGATTGTATCAAAGGGGCCATAGCGTTGAAATCGCAGGAGGTCATAGCCCCTCTCTATACTGCCTTAGTCAGGCCACACATGGAGTATTGTGTGCAGTTCTGGAGGCCTCACTTCAAAAAGGATGTGGACAAAATCGAGAGGGTGCAGAGGAGAGCGACGAGAATGATCAGGGGTCTGGAGACTGAGCCCTATGAGGTAAGGCTGAGGGCCTTGGGAATGTTTAGTTTGGAGAAGAGGAGGTTGAGGGGGGACATGATTGCTCTCTTTAAATATCTGAAAGGCTGTCATTTGGAGGAGGGCAAGGAGCTGTTCCAGATGGCAGCAGAGGGTAGTGTTAGAAATAACAATGTCTGGTGTACTGCAGCAGCAAGAAGTAAGAAGAGCCTACCATGCAGGGGGCAGCAAGAATCACTTAGTTAGGACAGTGAGAGTAGCACCTCTCTTGTTTCCTGGGGGTCATTTCCTTGTCTTGTCTCCTATTGGGCTAAACAGGGCAATATCCTGCTTCTTCTCTCTCCTGCCACACTTCTTCTCTGTCTCTGCAAGATGTAGTCAGATAGCTAGGATCTATCTCTCCCTTTCCCTCAAGTATGTAACTTCCTCAAATAAAGCTTTTGCCTCTCTGACCAGCTCGGCGTTTAATTCCGCAGCGTAGTTTAACACTCGCTCTAACAGGGTTATGGGCCCAGAGGCAATTAACGCAAGCTGAAGTTAAGAGAGAGCAATAAAAGTTCTGCTGTAGCCGCAGGCTAAAGCACAGAGGGCAGACAATAGAGGAAAGATGGCGGACTCCTGGGGAGCACAGCAGGGGTTCCAGATCGACCAACTAGGCGACGGGAGGAACTATGATCTTTGGGCAGAAAGAATAAAAGCCCATCTTATTCAACTGGACGTCTGGTCTGCAATAACAGATGAAAAACCGACTGGAGATCCTCAGAAGGAAGCCAAATGGGTCAAGCACGACAATAAGGCAAGATCTATTATCATTAATGCTTTAAGTGATAAACAATTGATAAGAGTTATTCATGAGCCCACTTCTAGACAAATGTGGACGTCTCTTCTAGAAATAAACCGTCAAGAATCAATTAAAACTAAAATTTTGCTAATGAGGCAATTGTATCGGATTGAGATGAAGCCACAGGAAAAATTGAAAGATCATATTGCAAATTTCATGGAATTAACACAGAAATTAAGATCCCTTGGAAAGGAGATCCAGGATGAGGATCTAGCTATAATTTTGCTGTCTAGTCTTCCTCAATCTTATACAAACATTGTACATGTTTTGGAAATGAGAGAAAATTTAAGCTTAAACTATGTACTTGCAAGACTGCAAGAGGAAAGTTTTAGCAAACTGGATCATATAAGTGAGCCAAGAGAGCTAGCTTTAAGAGTCAGTTCAAGAAGGGATTTCTCCTGCAGCGTCTGCAGAAAGAAAGGACATTTAAAGGAAGACTGTTGGTTTCGTGATTCACAGAGAGTTAGCAAGCCGCCGCCACGAGAGACGGGAACAAAAGGCTTTAGGAATGCTAATGCAGCCATTAAGTCACCTAATGCCGATGGTCAAAGGAAAAACAGATCTGATAAGGATTGTTTAAATGTTGGTAAAAATGATCAAAGCATATGCAAATGGGCAATTGACAGTGCGTGTACTAACCATCTATGCAATCAAGAGAAGTTTTTTAATGAGATGAAAGAAAGCCACGACAAATTGTATACAGCAAATGGAGAGGCTTTAACGGCTCGGGGACAAGGGACCGTATCTGCATGTTGTGCACTACCCAGTGGCCAAACTAGAGAAGTGCAGATCACTGATTGTCTATACGTACCTGAACTTAAATCCAATTTAATATCGGTTTCTGCTATAGCCAAAAGAGGAATTGAGACTGTATTCAAAGGAGAGAAATGTTTTATTAGCAATGAAGGTGAATTAATTGCACAAGGCACATTAGAGGATGGCCTGTATATGCTGGATTGCTCTGAAGGCGCAGAGAATTTAATTGAAAAGTGCACTCACAAGAATTGTACTAGTCTTATCCATAGAAGGCTTGGACATGCTAATATGGATTATATATATCAGCTTGAAAGGCAGAATCTGACTAATGATTTGCAAATGAGAAAATGTCCTGATGCAGAGAAATGTGTTTGCTGTATTCAAGCCAAAGGCACAAGACCTTCTTTCACCAAACAGAGTGAGAAGCAGACGACAAGACCACTGGAGCTGATTCACAGTGATGTCTGTGGACCCATGGGAACAGTAACACCCAGTGGAAGTAAGTACTTTCTGACTTTTACTGATGATTTTTCAAGATTTACTGTGATTTACCTGCTCAAGGAAAAGAGCCAAGTACTGGAAAAATTCAAAGTGTACCTAGCAATGGTGCAGAACAGATTCCAGAGAAAACCAATAGCTATCCGCACAGACAATGGAGGCGAGTACGTGGGGAAGGAGATGACAAGCTTCCTAGCAGATGAAGGAATAGAGCATCACCTGACCGTGCCATACACCCCCGAACTCAACGGGATAGCGGAGAGGAAAAATCGTTCTCTCACAGAGATGTGCAGGAGCATGCTGCAAGAAGCACAGCTACCTCAAAAATATTGGGGAGAAGCTATCAACACTGCTGCCTATCTGCAGAACATGCTACCTACAAAGGGTGCAAGCAGCACACCATTTGAACTGTGGTACAACCGCAAGCCCAATGTAAGGCATCTGAGAGTGTTTGGATCAAAAGCCTACACTTATGTTCCGAAGGAAAAGAGGTCTAAGATGGATCCCAGAACAGAAGCAGGCATATTTGTTGGATATGCACTGGGATGCAAGGGATATCGAATCCTCAACCCAGAAGACATCACAGACAGAAAGTCTACCAGTGGACGAGTATTCTTTTATGGTGGAGGAGCAATCGGTTGGACAAGCAGAAAGCAAGACCTAGTAGCGGCATCAACTACAGAAGCTGAATACATATCAGCAGCAGAAGCATGCCAAGAACTCAAGTGGATTCTACAACTATTAAAAGACTTTGGGATAAATGAACCCAAACCTATACAACTCTTTGAAGATAATCAATCTTGCATAAAGCTTGCAAATACAGAAAGAATTGGATCAAGAACCAAGCACATTGACATAAAGAATCACATTGTGAGAAATATGCAAGAAGATGGACTTGTTGAGCTACAGTACTGCCCTACAGAAGAAATGATAGCAGACATCCTCACCAAGCCACTTGCCAAAGAGAAATTTCAAAGTCTACGAGAAAGACTGAACTTTGTGGACTTTGTACACTAGACATTGAGAAGGGGTGTTAGAAATAACAATGTCTGGTGTACTGCAGCAGCAAGAAGTAAGAAGAGTCTACCATGCAGGGGGCAGCAAGGATCACTTAGTTAGGACAGTGAGAGTAGCACCTCTCTTGTTTCCTGGGGGTCATTTCCTTGTCTTGTCTCCTATTGGGCTAAACAGGGCAATATCCTGCTTCTTCTCTCTCCTGCCACACTTCTTCTCTGTCTCTGCAAGATGTAGTCAGATAGCTAGGATCTATCTCTCCCTTTCCCTCAAGTATGTAACTTCCTCAAATAAAGCTTTTGCCTCTCTGACCAGCTCGGCGTTTAATTCCGCAGCGTAGTTTAACACTCGCTCTAACAGGTAGGACCCGAAGCAATGGGCTTAAATTACACGCACAAGGGTACCGGCTGGATATTAGGAAGAACTTTTTCACTGTCAGAGTAGTTCAAAAGTGGAATCAGCTGCCTAGGGAGGTGGTGAGCTCCCCCTCACTGGCAGTTTTCAAGAAGAGGCTGGATGAATACTTATCAGAGATGCTTTAGGCTGATCCTGCACTGGGCAGGGGGTTGGACTAGATGGTCTGTATGGCCCCTTCCAACTCTATGATTCTATGATTCTATGATTCTATGAATGCTCTTATTCTATAGTTTTGCTTTGCCTGCATATTATCTTTATACTTTGTGTACTGCTATATCACTAAGAGAAGTTTTCATTAAAAAAACTTTCCTAATTTATGCATATTGAAGAGGTTTTATGAGATCAGTCTTCACAATGTTCCATTTCTTACAAATTATGAATGAACACCTTTGGGCCACCCTCCAGAGAGGTTGATTTTATCAGCTGAGACTGCTTTACAATCCCAAAGCAGACGTGTAATATTTTCACAATATTTGCATATCAGTGAATAGAAAATGCATGAATAATGGCAATGCTTCTGTACTTGGGGGGGGACTTTATGATATATGAATGTTATCTCTACTTCAGACCTCAATTTCACAGGCCAGCTAGCTATATGGCACGCAGTGTGCTAGGAAATTACCTATTCCCATTCATTATAATAGTGTGTGTGTGTGGGGGGGGGTGACCCTTATGAACATTTTACTCTTGAGGGAAGTAAACACATGGCTAAAAATAGAGGCATGCAATGGATGATGTGCTTAAGGACAGGAGGGCTGTTTACCAGACTCCTTAGCCACAGATTTATCACAGGACCTCTACTGCCTATACAGTACATCTTGCTGTAATTGGAAATCACTCTGCAAAATGTAATTAAACGTCTCATAAACATCATCAGCAAGTGCGCTTATTTCCCCTCATCTAACGACTAAAATTCATATGAAGATCTTCAAAGCAGATAAAAAATCCAGTTCTGTAGTTATTATACAGTAGAAGGGTGGGTGACTCATATATCCTCCCTAGCGTGTGTATGTGTGTGTGTGTGGGGGGGGTAATTCAGTTCTCCAGAGACTGATCCAGGAACCAGAAAATACTTTACTGTGCAAGCTGAGACAGTCATGGGTCGTTAGACTTTATGCCAATGACCTGCATGAAGGTGATGATGTCACTTTTGGCGCAATTCAGAGGTGACAACATTGCGAGAAACCAAAATGGCGGCTGATTGGTAGGACCTATCTTTGTTCCTTCCATAGTGATCTACTCCCTGTACTTGGTCCAAGAAGGCAAGGTTTGGGAAATCGACTGGAGCCTATCCTCTTGATAAGGAGATTAAGCGAGCACTGCTGGGTGATTCGAGGAGTTGTCTGCTCTTTTTAATTAGAGGGAGACAGCCTTTGGTCTTCAGCAGGATTCCCTCTCACCGGAGTTAGACTCTACGCGGCTAACGCCACCTAAGCTGACCATGTGTCAAATACGCCCTGCTTATCTGCCATGTATGTCTGCTGCACTCTGTGTTATATTCTGGGCCTCTGACAATGTGTGGAGGAATATTTGTGTAACTGTGTAGCTTCTAACGGTCCTTATCCCAGGGCGGGAACCTTGCCCTATAACTAACATTGCTTTCCCCCTTTGCGTCAATTCTGCCAATGCTGTAGTCTGATACGGATAGATCTCTAATAAAGAAATTTTAACTGGACTCTTGGGAGTGTCTACAGTGAAGCATCTGGGGATCTAACTGGCAAGGCCTGATATTTTGGCAGAAGTGCTAAATACCTCTGGAACTGGGACCCCCAAATGTGGCCATCTGCATCATTGCAGACTATCCGAATGAGGGAGTTCCTGAGGCATAATAAAAACATTAGTAGACCATGAAAGACGGATATGTGAACCGCACTTTCTGAACGAGGAAACTAATAATCTAAACCACGCACTTCAAGCAAATGGCTACTCCAGAAATGAAATCAGAAGAGCAACCAAGGATAAATCAAACAACTAAGGAAAAAAAGTCTCCCACAGGAAAAGTGTTTTTGCCATATATCAAAGGAATCACTGATCAGATGGGAAAGCTTATGAAAAAGCACAACCTACAAACAGTATTCAGACCCACCAGAAAAATACAATAGATGCTATGATCAGCAAAAGACAGTAGAGACACCCTCACCTCTGAGAGTATTCCGCATACCCTGCAGCTGTGGACAAATTTACATTGGGACCACACAGCGTAGCATCCAGACAAGAATAAAAGAACATGAAAAACACTGCAGACTTGGCCATCCGGAAAAATCAGCAGTGGCTGAACATAGCCTAACTCAAACAGGACACAGTATCCTATTCCAGGACATTAAAACATTGGACAACACTTTCAAATACTTCGTCAGATTGCACAGGGAAGCCATTGAAATTCATAAGCATAAGCACAATTTCAACAGGAAAGAAGAGACTTTAAGAATGAATAGAGCATGGTTTCCAGTCCTGAAAAACACCAGGCTAACAAAATACTCTATACCCGACAATAGCCCTGCAGAGAAGATTATCATATCAAGCACCAATCCATATGCAAAAGAACCTCCTCAGGAACCAGTGAAGCCTCCTTCCATTAGCATTCCACACCCTGGGAAACTCTTACAGGATGACTCAGCCCAAACCCACCTTCCTGAGTAGATATAAATGACCTGCCAACATCTTCTCCACACTGTGACACTGAGAGATTTCTGTCTTTTGGTGCTGCACCTCTGAAGATGCCAGTCACAGCTGCTGGCAAAACGTCAGGAACTACAATGCCAAGACCACGGCTATACAGCGCGGAAAATCCACAACAACCATCATTCTCCGGCCGTGAAAGTCTTCTACAAAAAGTATCTATTCTGTTTCTCTCCTTTCTGTCTAAGTTGTAGTTCCTGAACAAACTCTTTTCATTCACTCCTTAATCAGACTCAAGATAATTCTTAAGATATACCAGAGCCTACAATTTAATCTTTTTAAAATGTTTCAGGTGGAAGGGCTGCATAGATGTGTTTTAATGAGACAAAGAAAGCCACATAGCCAAGGTGCAGGAATAAGGAAAGGAACAGATAAGCAGGAGAGGCATCGCTCCTTTCCCCCACAAATGCCATCGCACATCGCACCTCCACTTGCCTCTTTACACAGTTGTGGTAGAGGTCTATTTCTCGCATACAAGTCTGCCATCCTCATGTCTGATTTGGAAAAGATTTTTTCCAGTTTACCAAATACTATTAATTCCCCACTACCAATCGTTCGATGCAGTTGCTTAGAAGCATTTTTGGAAACTGACTTGCGAATGATGACAATGTCCTGCAGCAAGTTAGCAGGGAAAACAGAATACGAACAAAAAGCATTTCCCCCTTTTTCCTGCCACAGAAAAGCAGACAGGAAGCAGTTCCTCAAGCGTGCAGCACAACCCCCCCCCCTTCACGGCAGTGGGGCTTCCTTGAGATGCTCCGACCCCGCCTCCCCCCCCCCCAAGTAATCCATGCTGTGTAGCAGCAGAAACTTGAGAGACATGGAAGTTCAGTGGGTAAAAAGGTAGCAGGTGGCAGAGATGTCTCCACTGCAGGACTCAGAGCCCAAGGCCAGGCGGAACCAATAACTATAAATTTTCACTTAAACGATTTGCTTATCTGTTTGAACCTCTGACTTCTCTCACCATCTTGTCATGGAAATATGGATTAGAGCACCTTATATTCAGTATATATTTAGTACATATGAGCTCAGTAGGTGGCCTTGGGTAAGCCTCTCCTCTCAGCCTCAGCCCCCCAGCTGTATTGTGGGGATAATAAGAACACTAACTCCGGGTGAGGCACTGTTCTGTCTAGAAGAATGGCATATAAGCATAGTAGTAGTAGTAGTAGTAGTAGTAGAAAAAGAAGAAGTAGTAGTAGTTATTACGCCTAGTAAGCTCTGCATGAACTTGACTTTTTTTCTAGCATGTTGTAAAACTACACAGGTGCTCTTCCATCTTTGGCAGCCAGTTAAAAATAGTAGACCATATCAGATAAATCTTCTTTAATTGTTAGCATCGATCAATGATGATCCTCTTGTCATCTTTACTCATTTATAGCTCTTATCTTGCAGCTAAACATAGTGTCAAGTTTTGGCTAGGCAGAAAGTCATAAGATGGGAAATATGAATAATTAATTAAATCTCAAACCAATCACAGTTTATCTATGCCATCACATGAAAAAGATCTTAAATTTCTGCATAAGATAACATATAAAAGCGGTCATAGATCCAGAGGAGTTAGCTGTGTTAGTCTGTAGTAGCAAAATAGAAAAGAATCCAGTGGCACCTTTAAGATTAACCAACTTTACTGTAGCATAAGCTTTTGAGAACCTCTCTTCTCGACAGTTCTGACGAAGAGAACTGTGGTTCTCAAAAGCTTATGCTACAGTAAAGTTGGTTAGTCTTAAAGGTGCTACTGGACTCTTTTCTATCATATAAAAGCGCTAACCCAAATAGCAGTTTTGGCTGAAAGAAATCTCATGAAGATCTAGGTGAGAAACTTACTTTTGTAATGTGTGTTATGGGAACTTCAATACAATTCATAGTAAATCTGATTGACTTAAACTTAGATTTAACTGAGAAATGTTAATTCTTGTTGCCTTTATCTATTCCATCTTTGTAGATTTTAACAATCATTTACTATGATATCTTGCTTTGTTCAAAAGACTGGAGGGTTTTTTAAAATAAAAGAGATAATTAAACTTAAGAAGAGTCTTTGTGTCTTGGTGGGGAGAGTATTGCAAGAAGAATCCTATAAATTATTTTGTACTAACAGATTCTCTAAAAGGAGTGAAAGCTGTTTTCAAGTCTCACTTCAAGGTCTGAACGCTGGTCAAAATGTAAAATAAAATATTTAATTTAAACAGTTGGAAGCCATAATGAGTCACGCATAAACATTCTGTTACAATCCAGTATGCCCTGACCTAGATAGCCCAGGTGAGCCTGATCTTATCAGATCTCAGAAGCTAAGCAGAGTCAACCTTGGTTAGTAATTGGATGGGAGACCTCCAGCAAAGACCAGGGCTGCAGAGGCAGGCAATGGCAAACCAACTCTGTTAGTCTCTTGCCATGAAAACCCTATGAGAGGTCACCCTAAGTCAGCTATGACTTGAGGGTGCTCTCTACCACCACATAATCCAGTATGTAGAACTTCTAATTCTGTTGATTTACGACCGGACTCATATCTAACAGTCAGGGTCGTGGATCCTGACATACTCTGGGGTTTGGGGTTCACTGTTGGGCTATTGACCTGATCTTCTGTGACATACTCTGGGAGTGCGATTAGGCCCTTGTGTATTAAAGTTGCTGGAGAAGTGGCTTGAGAAGGACTGAATTCCTAGTCATAACAATTCTACTTTCTTTTGCTGCATAGAAGGGAACATAGCTGGGGGGGGGGGGTTAGAGTACAGTGGGTTGTGCTTGAAGGGTTTAATATGCCTAGTAGAGGGAGGGAAAGGTTTTCCTGACAAGAAATGTCTGCAGTGCTGTACTATTAGATTCTCAATAAAGCTTTAACTCATGTATCCATGGATGCTTTGCAGTGAAGTTACTGAGATCTAAGAGCCAAGCTACAAGTGACGCCTGACACAGGTTGGACACTTGTCAGCTTCCCTCAAGTTTTGATGGGAAATGTAGGCATCCTGGTCTTGCAGCTGTAATGGAGAGCCAAGCTGTAAAACCAGGACGCCTACATTTCCCATCAAAACTTGAGGTAAGCTGACAAGTGTCCAACCTGTGTAAGGCATCAGTTGTAGCTTGGCTCTAAGTTGGCAGTCCCTGACACTCACCTTTCTACATCAGTTCTTCCCTTTCCCCCTGACGCTTAGAATTTACACTTAAAAGGCCCAGAGTGCAATTCACACCAAGCCTTGACTCCCTGCACACCAGCTGCATAAAAATCCACCAGCACAATTCCACATCACATTTCTATCTGCTAAAGAGTGCTGTGATTCAGGAAAGCTCATATTGTTTGTAAGTTGTAAGAGCTTTTGCGGATGATTTGGTGTTGGTTTTGGGGGACCCTTTAAAGGGAACTGAAACATTAATGTCAACACTGAAAGAACTTGGTGTAGCGGCTGGTTTTAAAGTTAATAAACAGAAGACCAAAGTGTTAACTAAAAATATGAAAATACAGGATCAAATGAAATTGGAGAGCAAAACAGGGTTTAAAATTGAGAAAAAGGTAAAATATCTGGGTATTATTTTGTCAAATATGAACTGTATGTTATTCCAAAATATTTATATTAAGACTTGGAATGAAATTAAAAGGGGTATGTTAAGATGGGATAACATTGTTGTTGGGAAGAATAGCTACAATTAAAATGAATGCTTTACATATAATGTTATTCCTATTTCAGATAATTCCATACACCATTTAAGCAATGGCAGAAAGATGTATCAAGAGTTATACGGCAAGGCACAAAACCAAGGGTTAAATTCAAGGTTCTACAGGATGCAAAGGAAAGAGGAGGTTTGCGTCTACCAAATTTGAGAGTATATTTTGCGGCTAATTGTCTGGTTTGGATGAAGGAATTGATATTGTTTTTTTTAAAAAACGAGACTATTAGACCTTAAAGGGCATGACTTAAAATTTGGGTGGCATGGGTATCTATGGTATGAAAAAGTTAAGGCTAATGAAGAGTTTAATAATCATCATGTAAGGCTTGCCAGTTTGATAGTATGGAATAAATACAAACCTAGATTTTGTTCAAAAATACCTCTCTAGTTACCATCGCAAGAAGCTCATTTTAGAAGGGAAATGATGAGCCCAACTAAATGGTTAACTTATCATGACTTGTTGGAATTTTCTCAAGGTCAAGTTAAAATTCCTCTTCTTGGATACACACCTTAACGTGGTGAGGAGGGTTGAGTGTGTCAGTGAAGCAGACAGCAACACCGCCAGGAGCACAGGCTTGGTCAACAGTCTAAACTCCTGGAAGAGTCACTCAAGGCAGAATGGTCAAAGCTGAGACACCAGACTCAGATGCCTCCACCCCCTTCAAGATTCAACCGTCACATCAGCAGAAGAGAACTGAATGTTCCAATGGTGATGGGAGTTGAAGAATCCTTGAAGGTTAGCTCCTGGGCAGCAGCAGTAGCGGAAGGTGAACTGGCAGAGGATCTTTCACAGACAACGGCAGTGTCACTTCAACTAACCCTGGTTAGTACTGCGAAGCGGAAGAAGGCAATGGTAAACCACTTCTGCTAATCTCTTACCTTGAAAACCCTATGATGAGACAATCCAAAATGAAAAAAGATATAGTGCTAGAAGACAGGACCCCCAGGTTGGATGGCGCTCAATTGGCTACTGGGGAAGAGCTGAGGACAAGTACGAATAGCACTATTCTTAATGATGGGACTGGATTAAAGCTGAAAGGACGTCCAGTTGCAGACGTGAATAGGTGCAAAAGGAACGTCCAAAGCTGTGCAACACACATAATAGAAACATGGAACGTGAGAAGTATGAAAACAGGTAAGCTAGAAATCGTAAAACAAGAAATGGAACGTTTAAACATTGCAGTCCTCAGTGTGAGTGAACTAATGTGGACCAACTCAGCACATTTTCAATCAGAAAATCACACAGTTTTTTACTGCGGAAATGAACTCAAAAGAAACGGTGTTGCTCTAATAGTGAGGCAAGACATAGCACAAGCTACAATGCAAAGAGCTACAATGCAAAGTCTGACCGAGTAATATCAATCAGACTTCAGGGAAAGCCTGTCAACATAACCATCATTCAAGTTTATGCTCCAACTACGGTTGCTGAGGAGGAAGGAATAGAAAACTTTTACGCAAGTGTCCAAGAAGAAATTGACCACACACCTAAACAAGATATGCTGATAATCATAGGTGACTGGAATGCAAAAGTAGGCAATAAAGCAGAATCAAACATAGTTGGAAAATTTGGATTAGGATCACGAAATGAAGCAGGAGAGCGGCTCATAGAATGTTGTGAAGCCAACAACCTGTTCATTGCTAATACCTGCTTCAGGCAACCAAAAAGACAATTGTATACGTGGAAATCACCGGGTGACAAATACAGGAACCAAATAGATTACATAATTGGAAGCAGTAGATGGAGAAGCTGTATTCTCTCAGCTAAAACAAGACCAGGAGCTGATTGCAATACAGATCATGAAAATTAGAATAAAGCTGAAGAGAAACACCAAAAGAATCATAGTGCCAAAATACAATCTAAATAACATTCCTGAAGAATTTAAAGACCAGGTAAGGAACAGATTTGCAATACTAAGTTCAATTGATTGTGAGCCTGAAGAACCATGGGCTGAAACTACAGATATTATCAAGGAAGAATGTGCAAAGACTATCCCTGTAGCCAAAAGAAAGGAGAAGCCTAAATGGATGTCTGAGGAAACTCTTAAGAGAAGCAAAAGCGAAAGGCAACAGAAATAGGGTCAAAACTCTAAATGCAGCTTTTCAGCGGCTAGTACGTAAGAGACAAAGAAATCTATTATAATAACCAGTGCAAAGAAATAGAAGAGAACAACAAAAAAGGAAGAACAAGAGACTTGTTCCAAAAGATCCGAGAAATCCAAGGGAAATTCAAACCACGGCTCGGGATGCTGCAAGATCAACATGGAAATACAGTATCTGATAGGACAAAATAAAGGAAAAATGGAAGCAATACACTGAGGAACTATACAAAAGAGATGGACAGATGACAGATACTTTTGAAGAAGAATCTTTTGATGAAGAACCAGAAATCCTAGAAAGTGAGGTAAAAGCTGCACTCAAAGCAATTGAGAGAAACAAAGCACCTGGAGTAGATGGAATACCAATAGAGTTATTTCTAGCCACAGAAATGGAGACCATCAGAATCTTAACAAGAATATGCCAACAAATATGGAAAACAAAACAATGGCCCACCGACTGGAAACACTCAGTCTACATTCCAATCCCCAAAAAAGAGGATGCCAAGGAGTGCAGCAACTATCAGACAATTGCATTAACTTCCCATGCAAGCAAAGTGATGCTCAAAATTATACAGCAAAGACTCTTACCATATATGGAACGAGAAATGCCTGATGTTCAAGCTGGATTCAGAAAGGAAGAGGCACCAGAGATCACATTGCAAATTTACGATGGTTAACGGAACATACTAGGGAATTTCAGAAGAAAATCAGCCTGTGTTTTATAGATTACAGCAAAGCTTTTGACTGTGTAGATCATGAAAAGCTATGGAGAGTCTTAAAAGAAATGGGGGTGCCACAACATCTGATTGTTTTGATGCGCAATCTGTACTCTGGACAAGAGGCTACTGTCAGGACAGAATATGGGGAAACAGAATGGTTTCCAATTGGCAAGGGTGTCAGACAAGGATGCATATTATCTCCCTACCTGTTCAACCTCTATGCAGAGTATATCTTAAAGAAAGCTGGATTAGATTTAGAAGAAGGCGGAGTGAAAATTGGTGGGAGGAACATTAACAATTTGAGATATGCAGATGACACCACATTACTAGCAGAAAATAGTGAAGAATTGAAACGACTACTGATGAAGGTTAAAGGGGAAAGCGCCAAAGCAGGATTACAACTGAACATCAAGAAGACAAAAGGAATGACTACTGAGGAACTACTCAATTTTAAAGTTGACAATGAGGAAATTGAAGTTGTTCAAGATTTTCTATTCCTTGGCTCAATCATCAACCAACAGGGAGACTGCAATGAAGAAATCAGAAGAAGATTGAGACTTGGAAGAGCAGCTGTGAGGAAGCTAGAGAAGATCCTTAAAGATAAAGATGTCTCTCTGGGAACCAAGATCAAGATAATCCAAACTATGGTATTCCCCACTGCCATGTATGGATGTAAAAGTTGGATGGTAAAAAAAGCTGACAGGAAAAAAAATGATTCATTTGAAATGTGGTGCTGGAGGAGAGTTTTGCAGATACCATGGACAGCCAAAAAGACAAATAAGTGGGTATTAGATCAAATCAAGCCTGAATTCTCCTTAGAAGCTAAAATGACAAGACTAAAGCTATCGTGCTTTGGTCACATCATGAGAAGACAAGATTCTCTGGAGAAGTCAATAATGCTAGGAAAAGTGGAAGGCAGCAGGAAAAGAGGAAGACCTAAAACGAGATGGCTTGACTCAATAAAAGAAGCCACATCATCCAGTTTGCAGGATCTGAGTAGGTCTGTTAGAGAGAGAAGGTTTTGGAGGTCTTCCGTTCATAGGGTCGCCATAGGTCGGAGACGACTTGATGGCACATAACACATACACACAAGTTAAAATTAAATCAAGAGAGGCTTTAGCAGCAGAAGGGCATGTTTGCCAATGGTTTCCCTATATGCAAATCTCGGAGAGATTTGAATTAGACAAGAGACATTATGATTCTGAGCAATCTAAAACTGAATTTGAAATTGCCCTCTGTACAAATGATGGACATGTTATTTCTAAAATGTATAAAATTTTGTTGAGGTTTGAGACAGAAGAAGAGCAGGTAAAAGAATGTATGATTAAATGGGCAAACAATTGTGGACATGTTATATTAATGGAGCAACGGGAAAATATCTGGACAAGGGGAATGGAATTTACACTAAGCTCTAGTATCAAGGAAAATTTCTATAAGATGATGTATAGTTGGTATATGACTCCTGAAAGATTGGCTAGAATGTACAAGGATGCTTCAAATGTGTGCTGGAAATGCACTAAACAAGAAGGGACGTTTTATCATATGTGGTGGACATGTAAGAAAGCAAAGAGTTTCTGGCTGCAGTTACGATTATTGATTCGTAAGATTACAATCCAGTTGAAACCAGAGACTTTTTTGTTGGGAATGATGGACAGCCAGTTGGAAAGAAGCTTTAGAACTTTGTTTTTAGATTTGATCACAGCAGCAAGAGTACTCTATGCACAAAAGTGGAATATTCCAACATTGCCTACAGTGGAGGAATGGTGGATAAAAGTATTGAAGTTTGCATGAATGGCAAAACTTAATTCACTGATTAAATACATTAGTTACATTTTTTACTGAATGGAAACTGTTTATAGACTTTTTACATGAAATAGATAATAAGGACTTGACATCTGGATTTAAGGATTAAGAAT
The DNA here is from genome assembly GCF_028583425.1 of Eublepharis macularius. NCBI lineage: Eukaryota > Metazoa > Chordata > Lepidosauria > Squamata > Eublepharidae > Eublepharis > Eublepharis macularius. Next base: position 2,908,791 of record NC_072800.1, on the reverse strand, counting down.
CACGAACAATAGAAAAAAGAGGGCTCTTATGTTTAACTTAGAATAAGTGAAACTTTGAAAATGATGTTTATTTGTTGCGGAGAAAATTGGAACTCAATTTGTAGTCTAGTTTTAGGGGTTTTTTTCTTCCTTTACTTGTTTATGTATTGTTAGTGTGTCTTTTTTCCCTTTAGAATATTTTTTTAAATGTTCTCTGTTTATTGTCTATAGCAAGACCTTTTTTCTAGGAAAAGAGGTGGTGGAACTCAGTAGGTTGGCAGCACATGGGGCAACTTCTGCAGGAGATGGTGCCCCTGGCACCACATGGCACCCAGACCGTATGAATATGTCACTTCTGGGAAGTGACATCGTCGCACAGGGCACAGCCACTCTTGGGAGTGCTGCAAACGAAGGAGTTTAAATTGCTCTTTGCACCACTGGCAATTTAAACTCCCCCCTTGCTCCAGCTGACTGGTGCCAGTCAGCTGGAGAAAGGGGGAGTTTAAATCGCCAGTCAGCTGGAGCAAGGGGGGAATTTAAAGTTTAATGGTCACTGGCCACGTGACCATTTTCCAGAGGTGCTGGAATGCCGTTGCACCGTGTTCCGGCTGAAAAAAAAAGCCCTGGTAGCTTTTATAATTTAAATAAAGAAAATTCTTCGCATTGAAAAAAAAGAAAAGAAAAAAAGGAAAGCTCATATTGCTAATCTTCACGGTGCCCAGGACTTTGGTTTTATTTCTCAAATCCTTGGGTTGCATTGAAAAAATGTGCCACTTCCAGAGCACCTAATAGCAAGTACATTCTGGCAGATCCCCCCCGCCGCTTTGCTTGAAATAAGGTCACCAGGTGTGTGTTTGTGTGTTGTTGTTGTGTGTGTGGGATTGGAGGTGCGGAATATAAAGAAGTTAACAAGGAAAATAGGGACAGGTTTCCTATGGAGAGCTGAAAGTCAAAGAGAGTGGGACGTGGAAGGGAGGGAGATGCCTAAGCTGCTTCCTTTTATCTAGGATCTCCTTTCATCTTTTCCAAGCACAAAGAGCAGCAGACTTATCTGCTGCTATCCAAATTCATCCTGCTCTTTAACGCACAGGGACACCCTCCCTCCCAGCGCTATCGGCTTGACTGTCCCTCCAAGCTCTGTACTGGATTTGGAGGTAAGCCAAATACCAGGGGGAGTGTGTGTAGAAAGCAAAAGCAGTGACTGGCCAACCTCCATCAACTCCTCAGTTTAACTCCCTCACTGGGTATCTTCTGCTTTTGAGGCACAACATCTCATCTCACCACTGAGTTGCTGGGTGCACATGCTCAGAGCATCATTCGTATCTCAAGGTCCAGCAGAAGGTCCTTGCACACCTTTTCAAGTAGGGTCAGTGAGGACAGGAAAGTCCACTGCAACGGAATATCTCTCTTGAGCAAGACTTGGTATACTCCATTGTTATATCAGCAGAGTATAATGCCATAGAGCCCCACTTCTGGAACTGCCATTTTCTCCAGGGGAACTGATCTCTGTCATCTGGAGATCAGCTGAAATTCCAGGGCTGGCAAGGCTATGCATCCCAGAGTCTCACCATCTTTTCCTCATTCTTTTGTTCAGCTTACCCTCCCATTATACCCTGACCTGGATAGCCCAGATGAGACTGAATTCATCAGGTCTCAGAAGCTAAGCAGGGTTGGCCTTGGTTGGCAACTGAATGGGAGACCTCCAAAGAAGGTCAGCATTGCTATGCAGAGGCAGGCAATGGCAAACCACTTCTGTTAGTCCCTTGCCATGAAAACCCCACAAGGGGTCACCAGAAGTCAGCTGTGGGTTGAGGGCATTCTCTGCCACCACTCTCCCATTAGAGTCTCCCGTCCATCAAGACTCCCTGCCCTCCTTTCCAAGGCTTCCTAGTCCCTCACCCAGGAGCAGCCAGAGTCTTCCAGCCCCAAACCCTTCATGCCATTCAGGCAGTTCTTCCAATCTCTGTCAGGGACTTGACACAATCCGAACAAAATCCCTTGCAATATAGTTATCTCAAACAGGGGTCCCCCCAAAGGGAACTTATACAGACTGCCTACCAACTGGCATTTTCCCTTTTGGGGGGACTTATTACTATCAAGTCTATTACAAATGATAACCAAAGGCTTTCCAAAACATTTTACACAGGAGACCAGGCAAGGTCCTCCAGCAACCACTACACAAAACATGTGCGGCCTCTCTTTTACTCATCACCATCAGGGCAGTTCACAGTTTTCATGGCAGTCCCATTTTCGCAGAACCATGACTGAAAGAGCTGACCAGGAAGATACGAAATTAGTAGGGGTCCCAGGAGCTTGCAGTTCGCGGGGGTTTGCCCCTTTGCTTGCCCATCCATCAGGGATCGGTGGGAAACAGGAAGCCCCCCAGAGCTTGCCCACCATGGCAGGCGCCCTAGGAACCCACTAATTTCATACTTCCGGGGGGGGGGGGGAACGTCACTTCCAGAAGTGACGTTGTGCTGGCTGCAGGAGTGCTCCCATGGCCCGCATGATGACATCACTTCCAGAAATGACATCATCATGCAAAGACTGGAGCCAAACATGGAGCACATGACAGACATGAGGAGAGTGCCAGGCCTGCCCCCCCCCCCCCGCAACCCACTGGGAGGGTATAGGGACCTGGCAATCCTAGAAATGAGCCCATCCATGTTCACCTCCCCTTTGTAACTAGGTGACTGTGCACCCCTTGCACACAGGGTACTACATGGGAATGCCGCCTCCCTTCTGTTCCATGTCCCCCCCCCCAGCCTGTCTGCTGTCTCCTCTCTGCCCTCTTCCCACCAGTGCTTGCTGGTGGACTCACCCTTGGCCTCCAAGGCCACAATGCAAAGGAGGAACCTGCAGAAGAGACGGAGGCTGCTTAGAACCTCCTCTCGTGCTCTGACCCCACACTGCACACCTCCCTCCCCCCTTCAACAGCACAAAGGGCTGCGGTGGAAACTCTCCGGCAACCTCGGCCGGCATGCTTTGCTGCATTCTGATTGCCAAAGGCAGATGCAGCAGAGTGTAGAATTTCAATTTAGGGACTTTCCACGCAGCCTCCCACCAATTGGTCTTGCCATTTTTTAAAAAAGTGATGATCCATGAAGAGCAAGCGAAGAGGAAGAGGGAGTGGTCCCTAGTGCTATGGTTTTGAGAGCTCCCTGGATAGGGAAACTACTTTATTTTCCAGGCTTTTCTCCCATCAAGGTTCAAAGACTTCATGCATCAGGTTAAGAAGCACCCAGCCTCTGACTGTGGGCGACTAGACAAACCCTGGAGCCTCCAGCCACCTTCTGCATCCCTCATGTTCCATGTTTATCTGATCAGATGGTAATTTTCTCCCGGAGCAGGGCCATTTCTTGCTAAGGAGAAAGGAGGAAATTTTATTTTCTTTGCTTGTCTCTGGGGGACTTCAGAGTCCTCAGCTGCAAGAGCCTGGCTGATGCCTGGCTACATTTCATGCTACGCCCACGACACGCAGTATATCTGCTTTTCAAAAAATATCCCAGGGCGCCACTGGAAAGCAGGTCTGTGGGCTTTACAGAGAGGGAGCTAATTTATACCCTCTGACTCCATGGAGGCCTCAAGAGAGAATTTCTAAACCAGATCAGGGCTTTTTTCCTGCCGGAATGCTCTGGAACGGCCTTCTGACACCTCTCCCTGTGTGGTGGCCCCACCCCCTGATCTCCAGACGAAGATCAGTTCCTCTGGAGCAAAGGCAAGCCTGCTCCTGGGAGGGAGTACACATGGTGGGAGGGTGGGGGAACAGCATGGAACAGGCTGAGAGGGGGAACACTCCCCTGCTTGGCAGTGGCCTGATCCAGGCTGAATTGGGCCTTTTGGGGGCCTGTTTTGACCTAGTTTGGGCCCAAAACGGACAGGATTGGGTCGCTGCTGGGGGGGGGGGTGCTCAGGCCCAATCCGGGCCGAATCAGGCCCCCTGTAGAACATGGGAGCTCTCCCGGGGCAGCCACAGCCTGCATGATGATGTCACTTCCCAGAAGTGATGTCGTCGCACAGTTCCAGGGGCACCACCTTCTCCCAGGAGTTGCCCCAGGTAAGAGTTCCCCCACATCTTTCCCCAGAAAAAAGCCCCGAACCAGATGATAATAAAACCATAGAAGTGCCAGAATATGACTGGCTAGATCCAAACAACGGTCCCTCTGGCCCACCATGTTGTTTCCCTCTATGAACAGACAGTTGCCAGGAAGCTCGGCCATCCCTCGCTGACTCTTCCCCACCACTGGACCATCAGAAGCGCCCTGGGCCTGAACGCGGAGGCCCCATCCGGTTGCTGTGGCAAACAGCCGATGACTGACTTATCCTCCATAATCAGTCTTACCCACAAGCCAATTTCACTGTGCACATGAAGGGAGCAGGCAGGTATAACCACAAGTCGTGCCTTAACCCACTGAAGACCAGTCTGAACGTGGCCTTAACTACTTCAGCCTCTATCAATAGGAAGTTCAAAAGACAGGAGGATGGAAGATTTTTGCTTAGTCTCTTAGGCTTCAATATGCAGCAGAAATTGCTCCACACAAAACACCTCTCCTGGCAAAAGCAGTGTACACACCGCCTTCTTCCATATTTTCCTCTCCATAAAAAAGAGATCCCAAGTCAAGTTTCCTCCCTAAGTCCCAGGAGAGAAAGGGTGCAAGTTAGACCATGACCAGATGTTATTCACAAACCAGTGTCAGAGAGAAAACAAGGTTAGGGGATGTAGCAAAATGGTAAGCAGGGACAAGATAGCATTATTTTCTTTCAAAATAGTTTAGGGAATGTTTGGAAGTGGCTGGACAAAAGAGGGGAGCATAGTTGAGGACCAGCAAGGAAGGGGGGCGCTGAAGGATGTAAAAGGTTATTTTTGTTTCAGGAAGATTAGGGGTTCAGTGAAGTAGCTCAACAAAAAAGAGGAGGCAATGGAGCCTGGCCTTGCCCTAAGATCCCTCCCTCCATTCCTCTCCCATTTTTATGATGGATCACAGTCAGTGGGCCGGCACTCGATTGTATTTATTCATGTTATTTATAGTCCGCCTTTCTCACTGAGAATGAAGGAGGATTAGTCTAAGTCAAGACAATCAGCAGCAGGGATATTCAATAAACTATGTGACTGGGGTTATAAATGCAAATTGGAAGACGTTTGAAAACAAGTAGAAATCCGATACATAGCTGGAGCAGACCATAAGCAATTCTAAACCTGACATACTAAACAATGGAGAAACTACCCAGTAGGAACATATTTACAACAGACAGTACACAGAAGTATAGTCTACAGTCCCTATCCCAAAGCATCTCTCTGAACCCTTTTCTTTCAACACAGTTCTCCCACCTGTGTAAATAAACTCTCCTGAATAATTCAATTTTACACAGTCTGCAGAAAGCCAGGCAAGTGGGAGCCTTCCTGACCTCTTCAGCAAGGCCATTCCATCTGGTGGGGGACATGACAGAGGATGCGCGTGTAGGGGCAGCTACTGATTTTGCCCATGCACAGAATGGCATCTGCAGAAGGCCCTGTTCAGACGGGTGAAGCTGCCATGACAGAACATAGGGAGAGAGGAGGTTCCGCAGATACGAGGGGCCAAATGACATGTAACGCTGGGGTTTCGTGACTGGTACCTTATAAAATTACCCACGGGGGGATAGCGGGTATGGACCCCAGGCCTGGGGGACAAAGGGGCACTAATTTCCCCCTTCCTGTATTCCTCCATCTGCTGCTTGTTGTCACAGCAGGGGGGGGGAAGACAGCACCCATCCAGTGCCTTTCCCCTGAAATGGGGCTGCAAGCAGAGTAGTTGTGAAAAGGGCAAACGGGTGGCTTCTCTTAGAGGTCAGGTCTGGCGTTGTAAAATACCCAGCTCCTGCGTTCAAGCAGTTGGGCCCTGAACTAACCAAACGGGACCACCTTAGGCTTTCTGCAGAAAACAGTGTCCATTCTGTGCCCACTAAATTCACCAAACTGCAACTCTATAATGGCATAAAATGCACCAGATTGCATTAGAAGGGCGTTAAATTGAACATAATCATCTTTGCAAAAAATTTTTCACTTCAAGCTTTAAACATACTGCTTACGCATATTGTGTGTTTCCAGATCTCGAAAGGCTTGTTTAAAGCTTAGTAACCAACTAAGGGAAACCAATTACCAACAGGGGAGTTATAAATAAAAGCATAAAGTATTCATCTGATCCATAATTCATTGGGAACAGACATCCCGCCATCTGGAGTGGGGCTGAACTTGTAATGCAGGCATCAGACGGCTCCTGATGATGATTTGACATGCAAGAAATGGCTGTCAATGTTGCAAGTGATTTCTTCTGATATCTTATTTCTGATTGTCCTGAAATATCCCAGGCAGAGTCAAGGGATAATTTTTTAGTTTTTTTAAATCAATAATTCTACTCCTGTAATGAGAAATCATGTAAACAATAAATAGGCTTGGAAACTGATTTTTTTTTAAATTAAGCAAAGTGATGGCACAGTGGATGGATTCCTTAGTGGGTTGCAGACTGCGCACGCTACCTGGATGAATGTATTTTTGAGTCTGTTTGACAGCCAAGATCCAAAGAAGAGTGAAAGTCACCCCATACTCTTAAGGAGGGCTCAGGCTGGCTCATCTCAGACAGCAGCCCCACCTCATAACTTTCAGAAACAGCTTGTGGTGTGGCTGGGCATCATGGCTTTCTTTAAAAAAAAAATCCCACTGCGGATGCTTCAGCAATTAGACATACTGAAAAGAGGCTTTTTTTGGATTCTGGCCTCTGTATTCCATCTTTACTTATTTCCTAGCCTCCTTTTTATTGTGCATCTAACACTTAGTACATAGTAAAATGAGTAAAACCTTAATAGGTGGTACCTAGAGAAGAGTGCTCCCCTGAGGACTATAATTTGGAGTATTTTTTAAAAATCATTTTGAAATTCTCTCTCATTTGATTTGATCTCCTTTGACTGACTATAAGTCATATGTGCTTATTCACATTGAGAATGAAGAACCGTTAGCAGCATTTTATTGACTTTGCCTTCTCTTTCTTCTCGGGTTGTTGGTGTGCCCCCCCCCCATTACCCTATTTTTGGTTAGTTTTGGTGGCCACCATGTGCTTCGGGGGGCGGGGGGGGGGGTGTTTCCAGCATCATCATGTCAGCCTTGAGTACAGGATGGACGCCCCTGACTGGGGACATGCTCAAAGGGCCTTTGTATTGCATGCCATTGAACGAGCGAGCTACCTGTCCCTCTGAAGTATTGCCAGGCTCCGCACTTTTTGTGCCACAGGGAGAAAATTCAGTAAGCATACCCCCCTCCCCCCGCCCTGGGATCTGGTTCATCAGAAGAACACCATTATGAACAGAATTAACATAATAACAGAAATTTGCAATAGGCACAGTTATTCAGCACCAGAGGAACAAGGTCTTTCTTCAAAGCAAGGTTCTAGTCCTTATGGGTGTAAAGAAAGGCTTGCCAATGTGCAGATGATGTCTCAAATTTTCAGACGCCAGTAGAGAAGATAATAATATTATCAGGGATAGGGCTTCACTAGTGCTTTATCAGAGAAAGAACAAAGCAATTATGCAAATACGTGAACATTTGCTTAGTCTTCAGGCTTTCTATCAGTCTGGCACAGAATGTCATTTTTTCCCCTAAAAGTGCAAGCACTGGATGGCAACTATACGATCCTTGTATATACCTTGCATGAATTTCTTCGACCCTGAACTCCTCCTTCTCTTCTTAAAGTCCAACATGCAATTAAAATTGTTGCACTGAATTATATATTGAACAGAAAATAACAGGCTAGTTATGAAACCAATCAACTTTTTTCACAAGAAACTTTCCCCCCCCCCCCCACACCAGGTTCTATCAACCGGTCATCCTGCTCTAGCTAATCTATTTCATCTCTGAGCTGACGGAAATATTCTTCAGCCTTCGCAAGGAGCCACTTGTCTTCCTTGCTGTTTTCTCCATTCGAATTTGCATTCCCAAGCACTTTGCAGACAACATAGCTAGGAACGAGAATCACCTCGCTGCCTAAAAGGCCAGCCATAATGAGGGTGCTATTTATACGAAGAGGAGGAGATAATCATTTGAGGAAGAAGCAAAGTTTTCAGGAAACCAATCCTGCTGAAACTCAAAACCAATTTGTTACCAACCCCCCCCCCCCCACACACACACACATATGAGCATCTGGTGAAGCCAGAATCCTGCAACGTGGGACTTTTTGCAAGTTCTGAAATTCACAAGATGTGTTGCTTCTGAGCCTGACAAAGTAAGACAAAAAAGGCAGCACTCCGTCTGCGGTGCTGGCTAGCAAACTTTCTGTCAACACCACTGCTGGTGCCAGACCAGGATCATGGCAGATGGCTTGGAATCTCTGGAAACAGCATCTCTTCCTTCTAACATTTAATTAGACTCTTTGTTTTGTCTTGAGGAATGCTTTGGAGACCAAGAATTGCTGCATCCTTCCTCATGCTTCTTCACATATGGCTGTCATCTTGTTTTACTCTCCCAATAACCCTGGGAAGTAGGTTGGGGAAAAGGGAAACGGATTCACTGCAGATCATCTTGTGAAATTTGAACGCAGAACTCCCTGGCTCAAGTCAAGGGAAGAAGTGCGCACGACGCGTGACGTTAACGGACACATTCATTCCAGGAAGAAACCTCCTCCCGTCCACGGCAGCATTTAGACAGGCTGACCCCCTGGATCTGTTCTGCCAGCGCTTCCTCCGGAACAAGGTCCCCTTGAGAGCAGACTGCTCCTTGCACTCATCACCACCCCACTGAAGGTCCTTTCCATCCCCTCCCCACCACCCCTGTCATTGGGCTGGGGAAATGACACGTACATGCACAATTCAGCAGTGGGGGGCGGGGAGGCTGCGCCATCGAGGGGGGGGGCATCCCCATTTCAGCTAACTGCTGTAGTTCCCCAACACCCTCCCTCCTCCACTGAAGGGGCTTAAATCTGCCTTCTCTAATCCAGAAGGAGACCAGCAAACAGCGAAGTCACGCTCATTATTTATTTATTATCATTATTATTTATTAACCAGATTTTTGCCCCACCTCTCTGTCCTCATGGGTTTCATGCCCTCAGGGAGCGGAGTGGCTGTGCCTAGGCCAAAAGCCGCCAGGAGCGGCAGCTTCCTTCCCACAGGCCAGAGCAGTAAGCTGCCGGCAGGGAACTGGCAATGCCAAGCTCACAAAAGGGCCTCTCTGAGCTGAGAAGGGGGAGGCTGGGATCCAGCAATTCATGGCATACACAACAAAGGCCTTTGCTACCTAATGTTGACCTAGACAGGGCCTTCCCTGGCTGATTCTGCACACGTTGGATAATGCACTTCCAATTCTCTTTATAGATCATTTGGAATGGATTTTTTCGTGTGTGGAACAAAAAATCCACCTTAAATGATTGATAAAGTGCATTGAAAGTGCATTATCCAACGTGTGCGGAATCAGCCCGTCACAAATTAATTGCTGGTCGTCAGACATGAAGCTGAAGTTGGTTCCCAGTTCCTCATTCGCAGTTCCTAGTTCCTTATTCACAGATCAGTTCCCAGTTCTTTATTTGCAGTTCCTAGTTCCTTATTCACAGAAAAAGCCCAGTTATATTATAGAAAGGTGTCAGGGGCTGTAAAGGTTGACCAAATGGCCCAGAACCCCTCACCTGAACCTGCTTTGATCCAGAGTCCAGAAATTCACATGTCAGTGGGAAAACGGTTAATTACCAGCACAGCACTTTTAACATCTAGATGCCAGAAATCAGACAAGGGTGACTTTCATTCTTACTTTTATTTTCTTTGGATCTCAGAGGAATTAAAAAAAAACCCAGTTTTTTTCTTACATGTACAGTTGCCCAAAACACTATTATTTATTTCTATTACACCCCGCCTTTCTCAACAGTGGTGACCCAAAGCACCGTACATCATTCTCCTCCCCTCCATTTTGCCTTCACAACAACCCTGCGAGGCAAGATATACTGAGAGAGTATGGTTGCCAACTCTGGGTTAGGAAATTCCTGGAGAATGGGGGGTTGGAGCCTGGTGAAGCCAGGTTAGGGGGAGAGGAGAGAAATCAGCAAGGCGTAATGAACATCATAGAATCCTCCCTCCAAAACAGCCATTTGTTCCAGGGGGAATTATCTTTGTTGTGTGGAGATCAGTGGTGCTTGTGGGAGGCCTCCAGCCCCGCTCTGAAGGTTGGAAAGCCTGCAAGAGGGCATATCTGGCCCAAAGTCACCCGGGCAAGCTTCCAGGGCTCAGTGAGGATTTGAACCTGGATCTTCCAGATCCTATAGCAAGACATAGACTGGAAGTGATTGAAAGTCTGGTTCTGGAGCGAGGAGCTCTTCCTGGGCAGTCTCACACAAGCCTGTTTTGGGAAGAGAAGTGTAACCAGAGTTTCCTCTGGCAAGTGGCGCACTCTCCGCCTAACCTACTTCATAGGGTTGATGTGAGTTTCCTTGGAGCATCTGCTCCAAAGTGGGCTTCCCGCAGAAGAGAGATGATGGCACCCCCAAGCAATCTTTGGATCTCCCTGCCACACTCAGCCCTACAGAGACTGTCCCCTACAAGACGTGTGCTGGGCCCCAACACAAAACACTGCTTTCCCAACATCGGCTTCTGAGAGGCAGCCCAAACAGGAGGCCTTAGCTCCAGAACCAGTGTTTGGATGGGCAACAGCACCTGTCTGGTTGTAGGAGACAGCCCAGTGAGTGCACGGCTGTGTGATGTGGGGCCATGCAAGGTTTTTTTGGGGGGGTGCAGAGGGCTTGTATCTCTTACCCTCCTTCGAAGCTGTTAACTCAAGAACTGGGCTTTGTAGGAGGACCCAGTATATGTCCACTAAGAGGGGAGAGTCCGCTGAATATGGAGGTGTATGATATGTGCTCCTACAGTCTTTGTTTTGGGGTAATAAGGAACTAGGAACTCCAAATGAGGAACTGGGAACTGGTCTGCAAATAAGGAACTAAGACCTGCGAATGAGGAACTGGAAACTGGGAACCAACTTCAGCTTACACTTCTATGCCTATAATAAAAAGAAATCCTGCTTGAAATGGACCAGTAGTCTGGGGGTGTGTGCGCCAAAATCCTATTCTCAATGATGTTCTACATAAAGGAAGGACGAGGAAAGATGAGCTCATAAAGAACCACAGAGGAAGAGGAGGAGGAGGAAGAGGAGGAGGAGAAATCTGCTCTATCCAGTTAAGTGGCAACAGACTTGCAGTGCTACAGGAGAGGCTTACTGCCAGCTGCTTTGTGATTAGGGACACACAAAAAGTATTTGCAATTTATACAAGGCTTCTAAGAGTTGAAAGAGCTCAGTGTGCATTATCTTGTTACAATCCTCTCAGCATCCGACAAAGAGAGCTGTGTCTCTCGAAAGCTTATGCTACAGTAAAGTTGGTTAGTCTTAAAGGTGCTACTGGACTCTTTTACTATTTTGCAACTACAGACTAACACGGCTAACTCCTCCGTTGCGCCTAAGTCCACAAGATGTATTTATAGTAGTGGTAAGACTCAAACCCAGGCCTTCCTGCTTCATACATATACCAGCGTTACACTCAGCTACACGAAACTGCAAAATCCTAAATATGTCATCCAATACGTTAAAATTATTAACTAAATAGCATTAATATAAACTAAAGAATAATGCATATGCATTTTAAAACAAATGACAAACAGCTGTCAGATCACACCAGGGCCTTTGGACTCACTGGCTTGAACAAAAGCTAGGAGGAGATTTACTTCACAGTAAATGGCTTTCACTTTTTCCCCCTTTGTACGTTCATAACCAGAAACACTTTTAAAAATTAATGCTGAAAATTCAGGTAAGACACACAGAGGTGGTCCCAAAGCAGCCAGAATTCAGGGGAATGAGGGGATCTCTGGCCCATGGTGAGGGGCGAACGAAAAAAGAGGTCTCTAACAACGCCTGACTGTAGCAGCTATAGGGGCACGTGGATACTGCACTACGCAGCAATGCAGATATATGGAAGGAGGGCCGTTATTTCTGGGACGAAGCTCTCGGCTTTCTTTCCTTTGAAGCAGAGAGGTCACTTTTGCTTCATGTGAAACTGAGGCTGCAATCCTATGGATGCTTTCCTGGGAGTAAGCCCCATTCAATAACGGGATTTACTTCTGAGTAGACCTGTCTTGGGATTGCTCCCTAAATCTACATGCAAAGGCATAAAGAATCTGCAAACTGCTTCTTGGTTGCCTTGATGGTAATATGAAACAGGATTTTCTTACTCTCCAACATGAAAGCTACCAAGGCAGTCCCTCAAAATAATCTCCTGATGTGGGATTAAAAGCATGGCAGACACAAGAACACTTAATCTGGGTCTCTTTTAATCTACTGCCTTGATTCCAAGCTGGGAGCAGTTTTTCTGCCATCACATTTTCAGCCACATTCCTGACCAATATGAAGGTTAAATTTTCAAAAATGAAATGTAAAACACTTAGCATTCTGAAGAGACCCTGCGTGCTACAGAAACATACCCCATGGGCAACTTGGTGCTAGACGTGTACTATAAACAACTATGCTTATCCAATACCTTTTGCTTCCTTTTTCTGTTAAAGACACCAGCGTTGTTGTAAAAACAACATACCTCTGTCTCAACCACTCTTCATACTAACAAAGGATAACAACCATGCCTTTCGATTTATTTATTTTATGACTGATCTGAACAGGAAATACTCTGTAAGAGCAACACCATGGGCTATTAAATAGGCTCCTGGGGAGAAACATTACTTTTGGTGCAGCTGAGTAATTTATGCAATTGAAAAAAGAAACAGAAAGCAACGGAACGTCCAGTTCTGCAATTTCCAGAAGCACTCAGTACTGGCAGCACCGGCGCTTCCACCCCTCGAGAGCCACCCTGGCCAAACCCTCCCCTGGAAATAGTTGATTCCATCTGAAATTGCACTTACCTGCCTGGTTTGTGGTTACATTGACCGACACAAAGGGTCGTGCAGCAGGGCTCTGGCTGGACACACCGTTCACGGCCTCAATGTCAAAGGTATAGTTTGTATGCGCAAGCAGGTCCACCATCATGACCGAGGTGTTTCTCAGGCCGTTTTGCTGTGGAAGGTACCTGACATGACCACCACATGCCTCACAGAGCCCCGAGTGCCAGTTGCACTTCTTGCATGCAATATAATAAGACACATCTTTCCTTCCACCCGTATCAGCAGGAGGAATCCATTCCAGAAAGACACTAGTCTCGTTAACATTTGAGATGGCACTCCGAGGAGCAGAGGGCGGTCCTGGCGTGTAAAGTAAAGCGAGAGAAAGAGAGGGTAAAAATCAGATTCAAAGTCCCCACTCACGATCTCAAACTCCCTTAGAAGAATCCCGTTGACGCCCAGGCATTGGACCCCTCTGCTAGTGACCCTGAGCAACACCCCCCCCCCCCCGCCAGAGATGCCGCAGTATCCAAATCTGCTCAAGGCAGTTTGAGGAGGGAAATACCTGAGGGGCTCTCAGAGGGACTCCCGACGGATCGTTATTATTTGGGAAGCTGGGACTAGTAGATCAAACCATTCAACCTGCTATCAGCCCACCAACCCCGGGAAACCATCTGTTCCTCTAGAACAGGGGTGGTACGCCAACATGTTTTAAACGTACTAAGCATGGCCGTCTACTCAGTATCTCCGTAAACTTAATCCGTGTTGAGAGAACAGGAGCAAACCCTCTTGCTGGATTAGTCCAAAGCCTTGGCCTACCTAGTTCAGCATTCTTTGTAACCAGCAGGGACTGGGTAGTGATCCGCCAGTAGAACGCCCCCAGCCCTGGCCAGCCCCGAGGCCCTAGCTACTGTTCCTGAGAAAAAGACCAAGGCATATGTTCAGAAAAGCGCTTTCCTGCATTTTACAGCTACAAACTTGGGTTTGCCATCACAAGCCATTCAGTTTGGAATTCAGATTAAAATACTGAATTTTGGCTGATTCAGTAAAATCCAGGTATTCTGTAGCAAAAATCAAGTATCCTGAATTTTTTACAAAATTTTCAGAAAATATTTGGAAAAATTTGGCCATTGTTTTCTATGGGAAAATCACTCTGGCGGCTATCTGGGGGCTGGAGGTGGCACTTGTCATGGAAATTCCACCAAATCTGGAGCCAAGCCAAACTGAAGCAAGGGACACCATTGCAACTCAGGCCAACAGAAGCAAACTGAATCAAGGGAATGTCTTGTGCTTGTGCTTGGGTACTGCTTGGTTCTGTTCTGTGGGCTAAGCTGCAACAGCGTCCCTGTTGTGATGGGATGTTGCTTCAGTTTAGTTTGGGTGGAATGGATGCGATTCTCTGATGTGGTGCTGGCCCCCTTCCTTCACTGTGGTTCTGGGGGAGGGGGGGATTCCAATCCTGTGCTTCAGTTTGGTTCTGTTGGGCTTTCTCTGGGATGAGCTCAGCTTGCATTTGGGAGTGCGCCTTGGCCATGGCAGTCGTTGCCCCCGTGTGTTTCTGCAGTGGGAGTCAGCTTTGACTTTTTCCCCATAGGAAACAATGGATTGGCTGGGGGCACCTTGTTCAGGGGCCAACACAATTGGCCCCCAGGATCCAAACTTCATGAAACTTGGGGTATCTTTAGAAGACAGTCAGGAGTAGGTTCCTTCCAGATTTGGTGAAGTTTGATTTAAAAATGATCCCTCCAGCCCACCAAATACCTCCCAGAATCCTATACAAATCCTATACAAATCCTATACAAAACAAAGGCTGAATTTTTCAGAAATAACTGAACCAATTTAGAGAATCAATTCAGAATTCAGAGAATTTCCATTTTTTTCTCAGATTTGGTAAAAGCAAAACAAAACAGATTTAATGGATTTTGGGGGTGTGCACACCCCTAATCAAATTGAATACCTTTATCACATGTACCCTAATCACGTGTACACTCGGCTGGGAGCCACTGTCTACCTATACATCTTACATGTTTGTGGTTTTTTTCAGTGCACACCTAGAAACACAGTATGTGAAGAAGCCCTTGCACCCAGTCCACAGTTTACCTTTTAAAATGAAACACCAGAGTTTAAATGGAAAAAGGAACTGGGAAAAGGCTGCCTTGCTATTCACGGCAGGGATGGAGCACGTTGTCTACTATTCAGGAATTAAGTGTCATGCCTGTGATTGGAGAAAATGAGGCACTCTTTGGCAGCTGAAGGCAAAGATCACAAAGGGACCTCCCTGACCAAGCAGAGAAGCCACCAGACAGTTTGCTGGCCGTGTTCGCCTCCCAGACCTGGCCCTGCTTGTGGCCTCTGCAAAGTTTGGTCGTGTCATTATTCTGCTGTTATCTAGGGACAGAGCATGGCTACTAAAGAATCCTACAGACAAGGGAAACCGTTTCCAAGAGAATGGTGTATAATTGTGTTTAAAAACAAATCCATCCAGACAACACCGTATTACAAAAGCTGGCCACAAATGCCATGCATTTAACCCAAGGAAAGTAACGGGCTGGAGATTCCGGATGAAAACGGACACCTTTGCCCAAAGCACAATTAACAGAATGCACACTGCCACAGGGCAACATGAGGGTCATTTAGTTCAGAAGATTTTGAAAGGGGTTCAAAAAAGAATGAATAATAGATCTGTCACCACAAGCACTAGCCGTGACTACCAAAAGGAACCATCAGGCACAGGGCTGCCGGCTCCCAGAGGGGAAAGTCCTGGAGGTTTGGGGATGGGCGATGCTTCAGCGGGGTGTAATGCCACAGGGCTCGCCTTCCAAAGCAGCCCTTTCCTCCAGAGGCACTGATCCCTGCAGATCAGTTGTGATCTGCAGATCAGTTGTGACTCCAGGAGATCTCCAGGCCCCACCTGAAGGTGGCAACCTTATCCAGGCACCATCTCTCTGAATACCAGGTGTTGGGGACCAAGAACAAGGGATGGCTCTTTACCTTCATGCTCTGCAGGTGAGGTTCCAGAATCACCTGGCTGGCTATTGCTAGGAACGAAAGGAGTGTGAAAACCCAAAAGACAGACTCAGTACCTGGAGCCACACCCCGCAAATGTCACCAAACTAATGTTGATTTGGGGGAGAAGAGTTAGAAAAGAGATTTCCTTCTAAAAGTGCCCCATATCATTCCTTTCCCTGGGTCACCTTTCCATGACTTGCCTCTACAGATCTACTCGCTAGCATCTCCCCTCTCCTCCTCCCACAAGCTCCCCTTCCAGGCCTAAGCAATCTACTGAAGATCCACTATCTAAGCCACTTCCCCATGCCACAGCTTGCTCTCACTCTCACATGCCAAAACTGCTCATCTGCCCATCCTTGCCAAACTAAACACCTTTGCCCTCCCCCTCTCCTCCACACTCCACTACAAATACAAGCAATTCCACACTCTGCTCAGCAAAAATGCACTGATCTCCAGTCTCCAGACTGCTCACCCCCTTTGACCCACAAAGCAAATCAGCTTCTTTGAGCAGAAAACAGTTCAATAATTCATGTGCAGTGTGGAAGGACTGGTACAGACCATACTGGGCATCTCAAAGGCACGATAAAGGCACTTAACCACCTTGTGCCCGGAGAAGGTGCCTCCACGAACAAATTAAACCCACAGGATCCAAGACTACAGAGAGGGCCTGAAGTTCAACCCAAGACAGCAATTTTACATTCACTAAAATAAAAATTTTAAAAAGATCTGGAACGTCTCCAATGACCAAGCAAAGGCTTATTTGCCAAGGAAGAGCCGAAACAAATTCCTTTTTCATGGTTGCTTTCATGAGCATCAAAACCAGTCTGCTAGTCTTGACAGTTTTCAGCATCCATTGCAAATATATTAGAGTGCTTTTAATTCTGCTCTTCCTGGTTTAATTTCCTTTCTTCTTCTCTTAACTTGCCCTCAGTACCATTTTATCCAATTGGTTGTGCTGTTTAGACACATACATTGACTTTGTGGGTGATGTCATGCAACAGCCCTCGAGAATCCCACAGGATGGAGGGAAACGAGGGCAGGAACAGGTGTGACGAAGTTAACAGATCTCAATTCACCCGCAAGAGGGAAACTGGGGCCGCACGTAGCTGAAATTAAGACTGGAGTCAGACAGAGAGTGAGAGGGGATTTGACCGTTAACCACTGTTGGTTTTATTAATGCCAACCAGAAAGTTTGAAGGGGAACAGGAAGGATTTTAAAGGGAGTACTTTCTAAACTGCATGAGGGTGCAGCTCTGATGAGCAAAAAAGCAGGGATTGGGGGGCCCACCCTCTCCTGCCCTGTGCCTAATGTGGTGGGGGCAGGGAACCCCCCACTCCCAGCCTCTACCCCCCCTTCACCTGGCTGGCAGGGGGCAAAGGGTGGGAATAGACCTCCCAGGGCACGCTCCTGGCGCAGCACGACGACGTCACTTCCAGGAGTGGTGCCACTTCTGGGAGTGACATCATAGTGCAGGCCGTGGGACTGCTTCTGTGCTTCGCACCGGGCCAAGTCCGGGCCCCGAATGGGCCGATTCAGGCGCAAAGTGTGGGGGCCTGCGTGATGATGTTGCTTCCGGAACATGAAGACATTCCACAGGTAAGTTCTGGGGCCCCTCCCCTGCCACTGGGAAGGTAAGGTGACCTGGAAACCCTAGACAAGAAGCGTGGGCAGTTTGTCTTCTGAAGAGGAACAAAGAGACGCCACGTTTGCCGCACCCACCTGAGTGCCAAGGCTGAGGACTGCAAGGGCAAAAGAGGCGGGAACGAACCCTGAGGGGGACAAAAGGGCCCCCAAGATTGCTGCAGGAACATGGGCTTTTGCATCATACTAGCACATCTCTAACCCTGCGGTTCCAAAGACTGAATGGCTCTCAAGTCTTGGGAAGAGGAAGCAGCGATGCCTGCAGGTTCTCCCCCTACCCAACCTGAAGGCAATGCTATCAGTTTGCTCCAGTTCCTGTTGGGAGTGCTGACTCCCCTTCTCTCGCCTGTGCCCAGACTCCAAGCCCCCCCCCCGTCTCCCCCTTGAACGTTTCTGAACTCTGTCCTTCCACCCTTTTGCCATCTTCTCTAGAAAGATGCTTTCTCTTTGATGCTTTCAGCTCTTCCTGCAAAGGGCAGGGGGTTGGACCAGATGCTCTGTAAGGCCCCTTCCTGCCCCAGGATTCCAGTAGGAGGGCTGCTGAGTACTCATCCCACCCCACCCCACTCCTCTCCTCTGCCTCCTACATTCTACTACAGACTGGCTTAGCAATCGGGTGTGCGGTGTGCCTTTTCTCTATACTCCTCCTCCTCATGCGAAGGGATGGCGCCTGTCCTTTCTTTGGCAATGATCTGAGCCAGGCCCGTCTCTTCCACGGCTTTGATGCATGCAGAACTGCAGCACCCCAACTGCAACACTGTGGCAGGAAAGCAGCGCTTGCAGAAAATCTTGGCAATGGCTGGTTCGCCAGCAGAAATGGCCTGTTTGCTGCCCTTTCTCTGGCCTTACATGTCCGGGCAAAAAAACAGCATGGGAGAGAAGCTGGAAGCCCCTCCTTCCTCAGCACGGTGACAGGACAACGGAGTGGTTTTAAGGTAAGCTGCACAGTTCTTTGGTGTGACGACGAGTCGGGAGAGGCAGCCGTGTCCCAACCCATGCCCTGCTTAATGTCCCGCTTGGCTCTAAGCCTTTCAGCCCAGCAGGCAGGTCGGATTCCCCGTGTCAGCAGGGAGCCGGTAATACGTCGGGGAAGCTGGCCCCGTGAGAGCTCCAGCTTCCATTTGACAAAGAAAGCTCTTGGGGATGCGGACAACAGCCTCAAAAGACGAAGGCTGCCACAGGCCTCCGGGAAATTCAGCAAGTCGTAACTGCAGGGCGGAGGCTGCAAGAACATGGCCCCTGCCCTGTTGTGGATCCATCACCCACATTCCCTTTCCCTGGCTCTACCACCCACAACCCCCGTTTCTCATCACCACTTTAAGAAGATGTCCGCTTTGTGAGCATGTTAACAGTACTAATTTCTGTAATATTTTCCTCATTTGCAGCTTTCCATCCTGCCCTCCAACAAACCTAGTCTTGTGTACTGGCCAGCTGTGGAATCCCTGCTTGCTGCAGAGAATTCTGGGGCATCTTTTAAGAACGCTCTGGCTGCTCGCCTGGACTCCAAACAGGCTGCTGCTGACTGAGGATGTCAAGGAGAGCCAAAGCTGTCTTGGAAAACAGCTTGTCTTTCTATGAGGACTGAGTTGTTCGCTGGGAGGCCTGGGGGGGGGGGGTCCTTTGCCACCCAGGTTGAACGGGATGACATCATGGCATTCAGTCTTCAGGAGAAACCGCTGAAAAGTGACACCCAACATTATCCCCACCACCACCTGCAAAACGAATGAGCAATACACCCAAAATCACAAGTTTCCAACCAGTTAACAGCAAAGCAGGGGACTGACTCAGGAAAATCAATCTGTAGGCTGGGCAATGGTGCTTGTAGCTGTTGGGCATCTGATAGGCAGGTGGCATTTATTACAACACAGTCTATAAAGACAGCTAGTTTTTCTCAGAGCAGCTCCGCCCAGGCTCTGCAGAAGCCCCACCGTGTGACCTGGATTTTTCACCACCAGTGGTATAAAATAAATGCAAGGCATTCACGGTGGCGCTGCTTGAATGGACCCTTCCAGAACTTAAGCTGGAGTCTGAAAGACAGTCATTCCATGTTGACGCCCTTCGAGTGGGGAACAAGAATGCCGTAAGGGTTCCCGCGTTGCTGAGAGCTAGAAGAATGGCCACGGACAAACACCCAACCACATGCCACGTCTCTGTCTACAGGTCCCTGGTCACACTCAAGAAATCTCATAATTCTTTCCTCCTTGTTTTCTATTATCAGCATAAGCCTAAATCTCAATAACCAGACAAAGGTAAAGGTAGTCCCCTGTGCAAGCACTGAGTCATTACTGACCCACGGGGGGATGTCGCATCACGACGTTTTCTTGGCAGACTTTTGTTACGGGTGGTTTGCCATTGCCTGCCCCAGTCAATCTACACTTTACCCCCAGGAAACTGGGTACTCATTTTACCGACTTAGGAAGGATGGACGGCTGAGTCAACCTTGAGCTGGCTACCTGAACCCGGCTTCTGCCAGGATCGCTCTGGTCGTGAGCAGAGCTTGGGCTGCAGTACTGCAGCTTACCACTCTGTGCCATGAGGCTCCTACTCAGACAAAACAGAATATAATTTCCAGTCAATACAGAGCTATGGGAACCAAGTGAAAAGCTGGTTAGCAGCAAGGTACTAACTATTCTACACATATACTGTAATAGGCATGCTACAGTGTGATGCAAAATTAGATGACCTTTTCTTCATCCTCCTGCATAAATAACGAAAGGTAGCCAATGATGGCTGGATAATGCTTCCTTAAATGACCAGTAATGGCTTTTGATGGCTGATGGCTACTGAATATGCACCACCCTGTAGCCTGTGGAGGAAGCAGCAATCAAAGTTTTGCAGCTGGCTGGTGTTCAGGGTGTGTGTGTCCTAGGCTGCGCTAAGGAACAAATGCTGCCTTAAAGAATCGGGCTGGTTCCACCCAGGGATGTGATCATGAAATAGCACCCCCATTGCGAAAGCAGCAACAAGTGTGTTAGATGCATTCACATGCCCTGTCCCTGCACTGTTCACGGCTGGTGCCACCTTTCCCCACTCCCTTCCTCCTCATCATACTGGCACGCAAGTGCCAACTTGGAGGGGGGGGGGAATCTTCTGGCAGCCCCTCCTTTCTCCATAACAGTAGAGAGGTCATGCACAGCAGAGCAGTTCCAGCCTGTTCAAGAGCTGGAAAGGGGGCTGGAAAAACAGCCAGTTCAACAGCAGAAAAGAAGCAAATGAAGGGGGCGTAGGGGAAACCCGTAGAAAGGCTGAGGAGGAGTAACATACCAGCGTGCCCAACCACATTCCACAGCACAAGAGCATAACGGACACCAGGAGGAGTCGAGGAGCAGGGCTGGGTTTGGGAGGGCAGCAGGGGGGCTGAACTCCGCAGTCAGGGAACGGGGGAAGCTCCTTTGCCTGTTCTGACCCAGAAACCCTTTGGAGGCAACGGCATGCCCCAGATAACCTTTAAAGACCCTCACCCTTGGGAAACCTGACGCAGCAGGGTCAGCCGTAGGGGCTGTTCATGCCTCTTCGTGCAACAAGTGAGGTGGGGAACAAACTGGAAGATGAGCAGGAGTGCCTGGCTGAGCCCCCTCCCTACCCACCACCGCCTGCTTCCACTGCTTGGTGTCTGCCCTCCCCCCCCCAGCCCACTCTCATTCAGAAAGCGAGCGCAGCTGGGAACAGCAGGCTGTGGGGGAGGGGTCCGGCTCCTCTCGCCTGGGCACCGCCCCCCCCCAATCACCTACCCCTTGCTTTAGACATAAATGGGACAGACACATGAACAAACAAGGCTACTTTGGTTCTCAGCAAACAGACAGACAGAGAAACACTGTCAGTGGGTCAGGCAAATTGCCTTAGTGCACCTCTGTTCCATTCTGCTTATGACACTGGAACATACTGCAGGGCCAAATCAGATCCTGTATGGAGGACTCACTGGCAGGGCACGTGGCAACCTCCAGCATCTCAGAATTGGGAAGGCCCCGTTTCTGAAGCCATGGACAGCCACGGTCAGTCAGATTAGAGAGTAATGGGGCAAGGAGTGGAAGCAGAAGACGGATCCGGACGTGCCTGTTTTTCTGCGACAGCGCTCACTGAGAAAACCAACCATGCAATGCAAATAAACTCACTTGTGCAGGCCATTGTGGGTGGATCGGACTCCTTTCGGTAATAGTTCTCTTCACACACACAGGATGTTGAAGCTTCTTCCCGTGTGTAACTGTGCGGAGGGCACTTGAGGCACACCTGTGCCTGGGGGGAGTCCTTAAAGAACCCTGGTTGGCAAGCTGCAAGACATAAACCAGAAATTAAGGGTTTTTTTCCCCTCCTCTACAAGTTCAACACTGCCTAACACAGGCCTTTGTCACGAGCTGTTCATGAGACATTCTATGATTAGGAGCAAGAGGGCAGGAGACGAAGGACGGTGCAGCCGCCGCCGCCTCGCTTGGCAAGTCCGCTGTGTGAATGAACTTCCCATACAGGTTAAGGGACGGAACAAGAGGGAGAACCGTGTTGCCGTCATGCAAATGATCAAACC
Organism: Eublepharis macularius; assembly: GCF_028583425.1. Lineage (NCBI taxonomy): Eukaryota > Metazoa > Chordata > Lepidosauria > Squamata > Eublepharidae > Eublepharis > Eublepharis macularius. The sequence goes on along the minus strand of NC_072800.1, from coordinate 2,886,757 downwards.
ACTTGGAAAGCTGCTTAATATCAGTAATGTGCAATATAGTACAGTGACAAGAGGGAGAACGTGTCTTCAAAAAGTGAAAGCTTTAGTCAATTTAATTTTATCCTCATCTGGCATACTTCAGTCACAGCATAAAACCCCAGTTTAATTAAATAAAGGATCGTGTGATAATCGGAATGCAAGCTGCTTTAGCAATCTGTCAGAACAGCATGTGAAATCACAGTCCAAACTTGGCTTATTAACCACAGTTGGTCTTAGCTATTTGTTTGTGTGATGTACAGAAACATGGACATCTTGGCTTAAGCCTGCTGATGCCTTCGTGGGCTCCCTGGCTACAGCGATGTCTGGCCAAAGCAAAGGCAAACGAGGACTTCGGTGGGTATGCTGGAACACCTGCCAGTTTGGCTCACTTCTTGTTTGCCGGTAGTGAATCGATGGGCTGTTCAACAACAAGTATGCTTATATACCGTCCTTCTGGACAGATGATTGCCATGCTGAGAGCAGTGAAAAAAGTCAGTGTTGTGGTTATCCCCACAATATAGCTGGAGAACTGGGGCTGAGAGGAGGGGCTGGCACAAGGCCACCTGCAGAGTTCACGGCCGTTCAGCTGTTTACGACTTGTTCATGTTGTAAACTACTTGCGAGCCTCGGAAGCTGCCTCCCAGCTGATGCGGGATCCCCGTTGGGAGCTGCCTCCCGATCTCCTGCTGGGGAAATTTATTCTGTATCCAGCAATATTTGGGGGGTGGGAATCAGGGGCCAATTCCCTGCTGGTCGTCTTGTGGCTGAATTCTTCTGATGTCTCATCCTGGAAACTTTGCTGCCTCCCAGACAAGCTGAGATGCACCAGGTTCAGGCAGAGGCCACTATTTAAAGGGAATGCATTGGGGTCGGCTTATGTTAACACGGATTCTGTTCCTTCGGCAGTCTCTGCAGTTAGAGAAGTATACCACGCAGTATCATGCCAGAATCAATGTGACCCACAGTTACATGCTAAACTAACACTATGGTCCAATCCAGATTTAAACACTGGCAGGAAATCTTTTTTTGGACGGACGGCCCCCGGCTCAGCCCCAGATGTCCTGGAACATGCGTTTGCAGCCGTGACCGATTGGTTGAAACAGAGTCGACTGAAACTGAACCCAACAAAGACGGAGGTCCTGTACCTGAGCCACGGGGGACTGGGTTTGGGACTCCGGCTCCCGCCCTCGATGGGGCACAGCTTGTGCCAGTTCTGAGGGTCAGGAGTCTGGGGGTGATCCTGGACGCCTCCCTGAAAATGGTTGTCAGGTCTTCTTTTTTCCACCTGCGGCAGACCAGGCAACTTGTCCCCTACCTGTCTACCTGTGACTTAACTACAGTGATCCAGGCAACAGTCATCTCTAGGTTAGACTACTGTAACTCGCTCTACACGGGCCTACCCTTGAGCCTGACCCGGAGATTGCAGCTGGTGCAAAATGCAGCGGTGTGCATTATTATGAAAGCACCAAATAGGGCGCATAATACACCAATGCTGCACGAGCTGCATTGGTTGCCAGTGGAATGCCAGATCAGGTTCAAGGTTCTGATATTGTCCTATAAGGCCTTGTGTGGACTGGGGCCAGCATACCTGAGGGGCTGTCTCTCCCCGTATATTCCCCAGAGGACCCTCCGATTGGGAGAAAAACAACTGTTATGGTCCCTGGCCCCAAGGAGGCACGCCTCACCTCGACTAGAGCCAGGGCTCTAGTCCCTTTCTCAGTCCCAGTTCCTACCTGTTGGAACGCTCTGTCTCCCGAGACCAGGGCCTGGCAGGATTTACTCTCTTTCCGCCAGGCCTGTAAGACAGAGTTGTTCCGCCAGGCTCATGGCTGAGGTTGGGCCTCCCCTGGCTGGAGGATGCAACATCTACCCCCCTCCCCGTGAAAGCTGCCCACCACTGTTGGTTTTTCAGCTGCTGTTGCTGTGCTGCTGTATCTAGTTGTATTGCTGTATTGTTTGTTAATAGTTGTATTGTTGCCGCCAGGCAAAAGAGTGCAGCTATTTTTATATGATGTTTTAATGTTTTAATATGGAACGTTTTAAAATCATTTTAAGGTTGTTATCTGCCCTGAGTTCGCTTGTGGGGAGGGCGGAATACAAATATGATATAAATAAAAATAACGATTTTTTTAATGAAATGCTTGGACAGACAAGGGGATTTTTTTACATTAGATCAACTGATAGGCTATGATCATGAGTTTTTGTCATTTTCTCCGTTTAGATATGATTTGCCAACTTCTGCTGCATGGCAATATTTACAATTTACAAACATTTATTGGTGTTCAAATATGGCCTGGTGGCTTTGAGTGCTTCAGAATCTCCCCTGCTTTTGGAAAGTCTTACTGAATCAATACTGAACAACAACAACAACAACAACAACAACAAACACTACAGTATTTGTTTATAAAAATTTGGTATCAGTTAATAATAATGATATGCAGAGTCTTACAGATGAATGGAATAATGAGCTAGATCATCCAGTTCTGCCAAAGCAATGGGATATGGCCTTGAGCCTTGTACCGGCTGCACCTTGGAGACAAGAGTCAGATCTCTCTTCTTCAGACAGGGAAGAAGGAAGCTCTGACTCTCAAAAGCGTAAACTCTAAAAATCTTGCTGGTCTCTAAAGTGCTACTGGACTCAAATCCTGCTGTTCTACTTCAGACCAATATGGCAACCCACCGAATGTGTCCAACTGTGGGGTGATATAAATTACAACATGCATCTCTTAAGTAATAGGCTTCGGACATGTCCAGCTATTCTGTCCTTTTGGGAGGAAGTCATTATTTTTGAGGATGTTTATGCACTTTTAAACTATTTGCTTGTCTCATGGAACTTAACCAATGTCCAACAGAAGAGGACCCTCCGTGCCCTTACATTTGTTAAAAGACTTATACATCAGCATTTGAAAAATAAAAGCCCACTTCCTGTAACTCACTGGATTGAGGATCTTATAAACTTATCAACATTTGAATGTATTTTATATAGACAACAATTGTATATATTTATTTATGGATATTCGGAGACCTTTTATAGAAGCTTATAAATTGATTTTCTGGCATTATTTTTGGGGAGGGAAGACGGTTTCTTTCTTTTCTTTTCTTTTCTTTTTGTTTTGCATGAATACATAAAAATTTAATTATTATTTTTTTAAGAAAAATGTTTGGAAGGGGCAGATGATCAAAAGCCCCGCTGACGTCCATTCTCTTCTCCCCACCCCAAGCTGGCTGCTTGGTGTTCACAGAAAAGGCAAGAAACTCACTCTTTCTCCTCTCTCTTTTGCCATGCAGAGATTAAAAGTATTGATTCTGTTCTTGCCCAGCTTGGAGTGGGGGAAGAGGAATGAACTCTTTCTCTCTCCTTCTGCAGTGTAGAAATCAAAAGCATTACTTCTCTCCCTGCCTAGCCTGGACAGAAGGGCTCCCTTTTGCAACTCCACTTGTAGATATTTTGCTCAATGGGCTGGGTGGACGGATACATAAGAGGGCGGGTAGAGAATAACTCAACTCCCAGCTGACCCCCCCCCCATCAGCTGTCAGTCTGCTTCTGACCAACAGGCCATTGCAAACCTTGCTCAACAGCTCTTTGAGTTGCTCAATACAGTCCAAAGATATCCTTGAATGGCTCTGTCAGTTCTTCAGTGCTGAACAAGGTAAGTTTGTTTGCAAAATGGGTTTACTGAGGAATTCATCGTATCTGTAGATTTGAGTGATTGTCTGTGAATGGAATCCTGGTTTCACAAATTATTGATACTTAGCAGGGTAAGGGTTCCATGTTATGGCTGAACTGAACCCAGCCACTGAGCACTCTCTTGATATATTAAAAATCAAACTGACCAAGTCTTTAGAAGACAAGAAATCCCTAATTACTTTTAAGTTTACTGCCTGAATTCTCTTGCTTTATCAGTTTGCATGGGAGTGCAGGTGCAAGAGTCCAGGCTGAAAGAGAACTGACCAAGACGTTCTGCGCTGCCGAGTTGTGCACCTTCAGGAAATACAGAACAAATACAAGGGAAAGAATGGCTCCCAGCTGTGGGGAGAGAGGGGAGGGGCGGGGGGAGGCAAGGAGGGCCGAAACAGGACAGCAAACAAACCCTAACTTGGCTGCTCTGAAAGGGAACGTCCCATGACACTAGGCATGTGCAATCAGCAGCAGCTATGCAGCCCGATGCCAGGCCAACTGATGCCATCACAGGATTGTGACCCTCTTTGCAGCATTTCTCCCTTGGAAGGGCAAACGAGAGATCAAAAGAGAGGCTCAACTGAACAAGACTGCGTCAGACTATGGAACCCCAGTTATCTAGAGTTCGTCTCCCCCCTCTTGCAAGAAGCACAAGGTGTCTTGATTCCAAAAGGTTTATTGAAAGACTATGCTCAGGATACAGGTGTCCATAATCCAAAGGCTTTTGAGGCCCTTGGCTGAACAAAAGCTTTGTTGAGAATGGCATGTAAAATGAAAGTTACAACACTTCAAACACCCATCCCCAGCCTCCCCCCTAGTCCTGTCTGCGAAGGCATGAGAAGACGAGGACATCAAGGTCGTTGGCTGGACTGGATAGATAAGACTCTTCGCTCCCATGGATACGAGCGGCCTGGACGACACCTGGGCCTAGAGGGAGGAAAACTAGGCAACAACTGATTATAACGTAAGTTAACATGGCCTTACTTTGGTTAAAGAACTGACATCCTGACAAACAGGCATTTCAGACAAAGCAGGATCCCATGCCCATTTTTACTTTTGCATAATACACAGCATCCCTGGTTCAAAGATCTGCTCCTAGCAGAAGACAATCCAGCAGCCGGAACAGAAAGAACCTGTAGCAGGGCTTGGCCCTCAACACTTGGGAGGAGGTGCTCTTCAAGAAAATCCGTGTCCAGGCAATGTATGGAATTACTGTGGATCAAAGCCAGGATCTAAGCTGACCTCAGAAGCAAACTGGTCACCAAAGCAGAGGTCTTAAAGTTGGTGCAATATGAGCACGCTACCTACTGCCACTGACTTTAAAATATGTGCCCTGGTTGCCAGTGTGTTTCTACAACATTTTGCTTCAAAGGATGCAAATTAATAATCATGCAGACTGCACAGCTCTGCCTTCCACAGCCAGCTGTAATTAGCCACGATGGTTGGGGGGGGGGGTTCCCCCTCTGGGATAAAACCACCTGCTTCACACAGAAGTTGTGCTTTGAGAGGAGACAGGGAGGACAAGAAAGAAAGGCCCCATCACAAAGGTGCTCTGGGAAGGAGTTATAGGCAGAAGGGGGGGGGGAAGGAGCACTAACCTGCTTGGGAGCAAGGTAAAGGTGAAAGGATGCCCTAGTTCAAAGTCAGACGAAGGAGGATTGCAAACAGGTAGCCATGTTAGTCCCTCATAGCAAAATAAAACTAACGTCTAGGGGCACCAGTGCAGATGAGTTTTCTTGAGCCCCAGCTAGGGTTGCCACAGGTCCCCATACCCTCCCGGCAGGAGGGAGAGGGACCCGGTACTCAGGAGAGCAAGGGCGTCACTTCTGGGAGTGACATCATCGCACCAGCCACAAGAGGGCTCCCACCTGCCAAGAACTGCGCACTGGCAAACATCTGATGGATTCCCCGAAACGTGCTCTAAGCCGGATGGGTGCCCTGTGAGAGACATGCTTTCCGGGTCCCTTAAGGGGCTGTTCTTCTAATGCATCTTGGATGCTGGTTCCAGACAGGCCTGCTTCGTTTCAGCAAAAAGAAAGGGCAGTTGACGGGAACCTGCTAATGCGGCCTTTACTCTACTGTAGGGTCTGTACACACAACACTGACTGCCTATCAGTAGAGCAAAGCAGGGGGGGGGGGTCTCTCGAGTACCCTGCTGATTTTGGTCTCCCAGCCCCTCTCCCTCAAACAGGGACCACTCAGCAGCAAGCCCACCAGCCTTTTTTAAAGAAATAAACACATCAGCTCCAACATAATACAATTTATCTAATCTTTGTAACGCCAACCAAGGAAGCGATGACCTCGTGCCTCACACAGACTGCTGAGAAAACTAGCCACAGTGCACAGGTTTAAACCAGTGCCAGGCGGAGGGTCCAGTAGTCACCTCCCAAGAGGCATGTGGGTGACGGCTGTCAAATCCTCCTTCTCTCCAAATGCCTCTGCAACCCAGCCCAGCTCTGGGATCAGGTCTGGACTGGGCTGTGGCCAGCTGGGCATCAAGAGGCTGATGCACAAAGGGGAGGGGAGGGGAGGGGACAGGCAACAGGAGACATGAAGCAGGTCCAGTTTACAGGGGAAATATGTGCAGACAGCCATCCTCCTCAGAACTGCCCTCTGCCGGCATCGGGGCCGATACCTTCTGAAATCTAACCCTGACAAGAGAATATAAATCACAGCTATAGATAGCCCAAGAGTGCGTTCAGAATTGAATTTGTTCTGCGGGATTGTTTATAAATGACTCAGACGCGACTCTCGTGCTTTATGGTCCTCGGCATGAAAAGCAGGACTTTGATTTACTCCGAGGCTCTCTCTAAACATGGGTCCCCACCTATAAAGTCGTTTTGTATTACAGTACAACAGCCGCAGGACCCAGAGGGAGAGCGAATGACACCCTCTTCGTCCCTATCACCTGCACACTCCCAAAACTGTAACTAAATTCAGCTGAACGAAGATTGGAGCTAGGAGAAGAGGGAAGAAAGCGAAGCACAACCACCTACAGCAAGTGCAGCGGATGCCTACAACCACCAGAATGTAATTAGCCTTCAAAGAGGTCTTGAATTTATCCCATTATGTCTCACTGAGAGACAGAAAATCATTACACAAAAATTTTGATGTGCTTCTATTTTGTGTACATCAACAGGTGCAAGATAAAGCCACTTCCTGGGACAGAAGGAGGCACAATTTACTGAAGATACGGGGATGTGTGGCTGCCTAATTAGCTCCAAGAGGGGAAACATCGTCTTACCTCCTCAGCCAGCAAGATCAGAAAGTGGGGAAACAGCTCTGATTCCTGACAACACCTGGTGCGCTGAAGGACGCCCAAGGTGCCGAGATGCCGCACCCGCCGTTTCCAGGCTTTGGGGCGTTCTGCACGGATGAGCCTGCTAGGTCCGCCGTTCTCAACCTTTTGGATCTTACCTCCCACCACTCCCATGATCGAAGAGACTGGGTCCCACCATGATAGGAATATAAAGACCTCTTTTCCAGAGAAGGACATTTATATGCTTAGGGACATTCTGTTACTGCTACTAGCACGTCAAAAGGCCATGGGTGGATAATCTGTGGCAGATGGCATCAGCAGGAGATGGCATCAGCAGGAGATGGCATGTCACACTTGTAAGCAATCATGGGAACGGAGAGAGAGCAAATTATTAGTAATTGTTACAAAAGCCCTGTCTCTCACCTAGACTACTTTTGCATCCCATGGGGGAGGGGGGGGGGTAGGTCTCCCACAGCCTCACAGTAATTTCCCCCTTTTCCTGCCAGAGCCTCACAGGCCAGCAGTAGAAAAACAGGAGGGGGAAATGTGGTGCACATCAACATCATGCCAGCACATGATGGGAGTCACCTGGGCTCAGGAGCACATGGTCTGCAGCTGCTAGAGGAGGTAAGGGCTTTTTGCCTTTCTTGGCTGTGGTGGGTTAAGCTGAGAAGCTAAGGGTGGTCCTCTCTAGCTTTGGGGCTTTCTGTGTGTAGTTTTGTGTTGATTTGAGTGTAGTTTTGAGGCTGAGTGTGTTTGGGCTTGATTGTGTTTGAGGGTGAGTGTGTTTGTAAGGCTGCTGGGGGTTGCTGGAGTACAAGCCACACACCCCCTTTGTGCTCACCTCCTGTGCTTAGCAGGAAGTGACCTTTTGCATTGAAAAGGCAACTGCTGGGCAGGGGCGCGAGCCTTTGGCGCGAGCCGAAGGGCGAGAGCTAAAGGGCTCTTGGCCTGTGGCTCTTAGCCGGGGGATCATAGCCGTTTTCTTTCCTCTTTCTGTGTTATTCCTAAAACAGAATAATGAAGTCAGAATGCCAGCAGGGGGTTGGGGGCTTTCCAGTGTATTGCACTGAGTGTCACATGTATGACTATCTGCCTTCTGGTCAGAAGTCCTGGATGTGTGCTCGCTGCAAGGAGCTCCTGGTTCTCAGGGAACGAGTACGTACCCTTGAGGCCAAGGTGGCTGACCTGGAGAAGCGGAGACAGTTAGATAGGCACGAGGACAAGATTCTCAGGGACAGGACAGATGTGTCCCACTCTAAAAATGGCAGCGTTCTTGTTGTCAAGGAGAATGAGGATCTTGTGGAATCAGGGCACCGTATTGAGGATAAGGGGAACATGCCCTCAGAAGGGACCTCTTCTTCAGTTGGTGAGCAGGTTTCCTTTCGCATCAAGGAACCATCCCTGGGTGGGGCGGGAGGGAGGCTCTTGGTAGTTGGTGATTCGATCCTTAGACAAGTAGATAGCTGGGTGGCACAACCGCGTTCTGACCGTATGGTGACTTGCCTGCCTGGTGCGAAGGTAGCGGACATTACGCGTGTTATAGATAGGCTGGTAGATAGTGCTGGGGAAGAGTCAGCGGTCGTGGTCCATGTTGGAACCAACGATGTTGGGAAATGCAGTCGTGAGGTCTTGGAACAAAAATTTAGGCTGTTAGGCAGGAGACTCAAGGCCAGGACCTCCAAGGTAGCCTTCTCAGAAGTGCTACCTGTTCCACGCGCAGGGCCAGAGAGACAAACGCAGATCAGGAGTCTCAATGCGTGGATGAGACGATGGTGTAGGGAGGAAGGGTTCAAGTTTGTTAGGCACTGGGATTCTTTTTGGGACAAGCGGGAGCTGTACAAGAGAGACGGTCTCCACTTGTCCCGAGAAGGAACCCGGCTGCTGGCACTTAAAATCAAAAAGGTGGCAGAGCAGTTTTTAAACTAAATGCTAGGGGAAAGCCGACAAGAGATAAAGTGTCTCTGGTTCAGGATGGTTCATCTCAGAGAGATGAAGGGCTAGGTATAACACTTCTACAGGGAGATAGATTAGAGTTGTCAACTGAGATGGAGACAAACAGTGCAGATGACCTAACTACGTCTCGAGGCAAAGTGTGCCGGGGAAGTTACAGGTGTTTATATACAAATGCTAGAAGTGTCCGAGGTAAAATTGGGGAGCTGGAATGTTTAGTGTTGGGCGAATCCATAGACATTGTGGGCATATCAGAAACTTGGTGGGATGAGGAAAATCAGTGGGACACGGTGATTCCTGGATATAAATTATATCGGAAGGATAGGGAGGGAAGGGTTGGTGGTGGGGTGGCTCTATATGTCAGAGAAGGTATACATTCCAGTAAGATTGAGAAGGTAACTGAATTAGATTCGCTTCTGGAAATGCTATGGGTTGAAATTACGGGCCCAAATGGAAACTTAACTGTGGGAGTTTGTTATCGCCCTCCAGATCAGAAAATAGAGGAGGATTATAAAATGATGACAGGATTAAAGATGACTGCTAAACAAAAAAACTGTGTTGTAATGGGTGATTTTAACTACCCACACATTGACTGGGCCAATGGGTGTTCGAATCGGGGGAGAGAAAGTGAGTTTCTAGACTGTCTCAATGACTGTGCTATGGAACAGATGGTTACAGAACCTACTAGGGGAGAGGTGATCCTGGATTTGGTCCTCAGTAATGCTGAAGACCTGGTGAGAGATGTAAATGTGATTGCACCACTTGGGAACAGTGACCATAATGTTATTGAGTACAACATATGTATAAATAGGAAATTGCCAAATAAAACCAACACAGCCATGTTTAACTTCAAAAGGGGTAACTTTTCTGAGATGAGGGGGTACGTGAAGAAGAAACTGAAAGGGAAAGTAAAAAAGGTCAAAACACTTGGGGAATCTTGGAGACTATTTAAAACTACAATCCTGGAAGCTCAAATTAAATATATACCGCTGGTTAGGAAAGGCACAAATAGGTTTAGGAAAAGGCCAGCATGGTTAACAAGCAATGTAATAGAAGCTGTAAAAGGTAAAAAGGATTCTTTTAGGCAGTGGAAAACTAGTCGGAGTGAGGTTGATAAAAAGGAGCATAAGCTGTGGCAAAAAAAGTGCAAGTCTGTGATCAGACAGGCAAAAAGGGAATATGAGGAGCATATTGCAAAGAACATAAAGAAAAACAATAAACAATTCTTTAAATATATTAGAAGTAGGAAACCAGCTAGGGAGGCCGTGGGGCCCTTGGATGACCAAGGCGTAAAAGGATTACTAAAGGGTGATAGGGAAATGGCCGAGAAGCTGAATGCGTTCTTTGCTTCTGTCTTCACTGTGGAAGATAAGAAGTGCATGCCCACTCCGGAAGCACTGACTTTGGGAGGGGTTTTGAAAGACCTGAGTCACATTGAGGTGACGAGAGAGGAGGTTATGCGACTGCTAGATAATTTAAAAACTGATAAATCACCGGGCCCAGATGGCATACATCCAAGAGTTCTGAAAGAACTCAAGTGTGAACTTGTAGATCTCCTCACAAAAATATGTAATCTGTCATTAAACTCTGCATCTGTTCCTGAGGACTGGAAGGTAGCTAATGTTGTCCCCATCTTTAAAAAAGGTTCCAGGGGAGATCCGGGAAATTACAGGCCAGTCAGCCTGACGTCAATACCGGGTAAGTTGGTGGAAACTATTATCAAAAATAAAATTAGTGGGCACATTGATGACCAAAAGCTGATGAGGAAAACTCAGCATGGGTTCTGTAAGGGAAGATCTTGTCTCACCAATCTGTTAGAGTTCTTTGAGGGAGTGAACAAACAAGTGGACAAGGGAGACCCGATAGATATTGTTTATCTTGACTTCCAGAAAGCTTTTGACAAAGTTCCTCATCAAAGGCTCCTAAGTAAGCTCAGTAGCTATGGGATAAAGGGCCAAGTCCTCTTGTGGATCGAAAACTGGCTAATTAATAAGAAACAGAGAGTGAGCATAAACGGGCACTTCTCACAGTGGAGGATGGTGAGCAGTGGGGTGCCACAGGGGTCGGTATTGGGTCCAATGCTTTTTAACTTGTTTATTAATGATTTGGAATTGGGATTAAGCAGTGAAGTGGCTAAATTTGCAGATGACACGAAATTGTTCAGGGTGGTGAAAGCCAGAGAGGATTGTGAGGCACTCCAAAGGGATCTGTCGAGGCTAGAAGAGTGGGCATCCATGTGGCAAATGAGGTTCAATGTAGCCAAGTGCAAAGTAATGCACATTGGAACCAAAAATCCAAAATATAAATACAAGTTGATGGGGTCTGAACTGGCGGAGACTGACCAAGAGAGAGATCTTGGAGTCATGATAGATAACTCACTAAAAACGTCAGCACAGTGTGCGACTGCCATAAAAAAAGCTAATGCTATGCTAGGGGTTATTAGGAAAGGGATTGAAAACAAATCAGCCGGTATCATAATGCCTCTGTATAAATCGATGGTGAGGCCTCATTTGGAGTACTGTGTACAGTTCTGGTCGCCACACCTTAAAAAAGATATCATAGCACTGGAAAAAGTACAGAGAAGGGCAACTAAAATGATTAAAGGGTTGGAACACTTTCCCTATGAGGAAAGATTGAGGCGCTTGGGGCTCTTTAGCCTGGAGAAAAGACGACTGAGGGGAGACATGATAGAGGTTTACAAGATAATGCACGGGTTAGAGAAGGTCGAGAAAGATGTGTTTTTCTCCCTTTCTCACAATACAAGAACTCGTGGGCACTCTATGAAATTATTGAGCAGTCGGGTTAGAACAGATAGAAGAAAATACTACTTTACACAAAGGGTGATAAACACATGGAATTCGTTGCCACAGGAGGTGGTGGCAGCTACAAGCATTGCCAGCTTCAAGAGGGGACTGGACAAATATATGGAGCAGAGGTCCATCAGTGGCTATTAGCCACAGGAGATAGATGGTATTCTCTTTGTGGGGAGGTGGTGCTCTGTGTCTTGGTGCTGGAAGGAAGGCAGTGGGAGGGCTTCTGGTGTCCTGGCCTCACTGACAGTCCTTTAGATGGCACTGGATTTCTAGCCACTGTGTGTGACAGAATGTTGGACTGGATGGGCCACTGGCCTGATCCAACATGGCTTTGCTTATGTTCTTATGTTCTTATGACTTTACTTCTGGTGAAAACTGGAAGTGACATCATGACATCGTGGGGGGTGCTCTAGCTGCTGGCGATGGCTAGAGCATTCTGTGCAACGTTATGCCATCACTTCTCAATTTTCAAAAGAAGTGACATCATGTGCTGGCATGATGTCAGCACACTTCTCCCCACCCCCAAAATCCTCACATTGGGTTTCCAGCCAGAGTTAGTCCCCCCAGAGGCGTATGCACTACTGGTTGAAAATCACTGTGCTAGTAGGGCACCTCAAAGGATCCTGGGATATGTTCTAGGGCATCAGTTCTTCAGTTAACGGCCAAGTCGTTATAGGCCTCTTTGAAGAGATAATGCAACCTAGACACCACCCAACCTTTCCCCAGCGCAGCAGAACATCAATCACGGCAAGCAGCTGGCAGTCGAGGACTGATGGGACTTGGCTATGGGTACCTGGGGAAGGACGGGACTTCTGGAACAAATTCTACGGGTGAATTTCTTTCAATTTTTTTTTTCACTTTCTAATACTTGCCTGAAGATCTTAAAGTCATAATTAATACATGTGATAACATTATTTTATTCATAGACTTAAATGAAACTTTTGGATTCCGGCTGCTCTGATTACCAGTAGCACAGCCATCCGTATTTCTGTACCTTAAATGGTATGTGTTAAAGTTGCATGGATCCCAAGGGTTTAATTTCTCATAAAGTCTTACTTTATTCCACTTTATTTTTTTAATCCGCTATTTCTTATTCAACAGCTTTACAAAAAGGTACTTATCTAGATTGTGACACCATGGCACTTTTTAATAGCAGACCTTCTGGTATAAAAAAGAAGAAACAGAAAGATAAGAAGAAACGTGTATTCCTTTTAATTTGGAAACAGATAGCTAAGAAAATTAAAATTTAAAAAATGGAAGCTGTTACAGACACCTGCTCTTTTCTTAGTTCCTGACATAAGAGGTGTTATCTGCTTATTGGATTAGCAGCCATAAAAGTGAGAATAAATTCCCTAAATAAATTGATTGCCAAAGAGGCAGGCATTTTTAGACACAGGATATAAGCCAAACAAATGCTACTCATAGGCACAAAGTGTTACTGTTTCCACGACACTGGGGTGGGGGGGGGCAGGGGGGGAAGACTTCATCAAGACATTGTTCAAGTCCCATAAACAATTTTGCACTTCCAGCTTAGGAGGCTTAAAGTAGAAATGCCAACCTCCAGGTGAGGCCTGGAGAACTCCTGGAATTACACCTGATCTCCAAACTACAGCGATGAATTCCCCTGGAGAAAATGGGAACTTTGGAGGGTGGACTCATGAGCTAATACCCCACTGCGGTTCCTCCGCTCCCCAAAGACATCCTCCTCAGGACCTACCCCCAAATCTGCAGGAATTTCCAAACCTAGGTTTGGGAATCCTCCTGTATGTGGGGTTGTGGGTAGCCAGCAAACTGTTCCAGGAGCCACAAACCTGCAAACTCCCACAAAGACATCAGTGAATAAACTGCAAAAACCCATTTCCTGAACAGTTCAGTGCTACGAAATTTCGGAATGGTTTCTTTCCCCTTAAAATGTGTAAACCTCGAAGCTCTAACCTCCAAGTGCAGAATGCTGCCGCGTGGTCATTCTTAGGAGCCAGGTGGTGCCTGCCTATCGCTCCCATTCTGCAGTTGCTATATTGGCTGCCCCTTAGTAACTGGGCTCAGATCAAGGTATTGACTATCATATACAAAGCCTTGCATGGCCCTGGCCCCTCATATCTGCAGGACCACCTATAAATAATAAACAAATAAAATTAATAAATAAGCATTTATAGCAAAGCATTCTACGAAAGACTATAGGAATCTATAGGAGTTTTTTTTTAATGATAAGCAGCACCGTCATAATTCATACAGAACCAAATACCTATTTATTTTCATAGTATCATAGAATTGGAAGGGATCTCTAGGGTCATCTAGTTCACCCCCCTGCACAATGCAGGAAATTCAGTTAACTACCCCCCCCACCCACACACACAGTGACCCCTGCTCCATGCCCAGAAGATGGCAAAACACTGTCAGGATCCCCAGTCAAATTGGCCTGGGGAAAATTTCTACTTGACCCCAAGGTTGTGATTGGCCTTACCCTGGGCATGTAAGAAGGGCCACGAGAACGAAGCACTGATGCAACCCTTCCTGCTCTCCTTCTCATGATCTGCCCAAGTTCACAGAACCAGCACTGCTGTCAGATGGCCATCTAGTCTCTGCTTAAAAACCTCCAAAGAAGGAGAGCCCACCACCTCCCGAGGAAGCCTGTTCCACTGAGGGACTGCTCTAACTGTCAGGAAGTTCTTCCTAATATTTAGCTGAAAACTCTTTTGATTAAATTTCAGCCCGCTGGTTCTGGTCTGCTAAGGCCCCTAGATCCTTTTCGCACATATTACTGCCAAGACAAGACTCCCTCATCCTAAAATTATACATTTGATTTTTCCTACCTAAATGCAGAACTTTGCATTTATCTCTGTTGAAATTCATTTTGTTTGTTCTAGCCCAGTTTTCCAGTCTGTCAAGATCATCCTGTATCCTTACTCTTGTCTTCGACTATATTTGCTACCCCTCCCAATTTAGTATTATCTGCAAATTTAATAAGCGTTCCCTCTATTCCTTCATCCAAATCATTTATAAAAATGTTGAACAGAACATGTATTTTGTACATGTTTATCTAGGGTTGCTAGCTCTAAGCTGGGAAATTCCTCGAGATTTGGGGGGTGAAACCTGGGGAAATCTGGAAAAAGTGGGGTTTGGGGAGGGAAAGGACCTTGGTACGGTGTAATTCCATAGAGTCCGCCCCGCCCCCAAAGTAGCCCTTTTCTCCAGGTGAACTGATCTCTGTGGCCTGGAGACCAGCTGTAATTCCAGATCTCCAGCTACTACCTGGAGGCTGGAAGGCAGAATGGAAAGACCACCCGGGGTTAACAGAACAATAAGAAAGTGTATTCACTGAAGATACTAAATGGTGTTTAAAGTGACGGTGCTCTATGTAAACATATTCAGTAATGGTCACAGTAAATACAGTAAATACAATTTACAGAAAGGTAATTCGTACAATAATGTCTCTCAAAACTGTGCCAGAGGACTAACAGTCCCGTTCCGACAACTCTAGGAACAGGGAAAATAGCTCCGAGTTCAAATGAGGTAAGTCTGTAATGTCAATGTTCCAAATATATTTCTCTTCCTTGTTGTAGGAAACTTCCTATTTTTCAAATTGGAGATCCTTCAAGGTGGGTAGCCCTAGCTAAGGCCGGCTGAACGGCAGATTTCGTCACTTGGACTTCATCAGGGGCTGTAAAGGACCACCATGTCTAGTCTCATAGTTTCACTGAACCTGGAGGGTGACGCAGATCAAATAAACCTTGCGTAAGGTTTATCTGAAGTCCAAGTGACGAAATCTGCCGTTCAGCCGGCCTCAGCTAGGGCTACCATCTTGAAGGATCTCCAATTTGAAAAATAGGAAGTTTCCTACAACAAGGAAGAGAAATATATTTGGAACATTGACATTACAGACTTACCTCATTTGAACTCGGAGCTATTTTCCCTGTTCCTAGAGTTGTCGGAACAGGGCTCTGGCACAGTTTTGAGAGACATTATTGTACGAATTACCTTTCTGTAAATTGTATTTACTGTATTTACTGTGAGCATTACTGAATATGTTTACATAGAGCTCCATCACTTTAAACACCATTTTTTTTTTATAATTTGTTTTTATTTTTCGTAACTACAAAACACTACAAAACACTACACAGCACTACACAAGACTATCACAAGGAAAGGGGAGAGGGAAGGGACAAAGGGGGATGGAAAAAGAAAAGGGGGGGGAATGAACTACAAACACTAAACACTACACTTCAATGTTTTCCCTTCATACTGTCATAATACAAAAATAGCTCCATAGGATAATGATGGAGTGGTTAATCATACAGAGAATAAACATTTCAAATTCTGATTAAACTTTCCTCCCCCTTCTAGGTCCCGGACGCAATTCTCTCTGTGCAACCGCTGTTGCGGTGCTCTCCTCCTCCTCCCCCCCATCCGGCTTCTCCTTTTCTTCGTTCTCGGTGCAGCAGAGATCCGGGTTTTTATTCTCAAAATCCTTTAGTTGATCTTCTGATAGTATCTTATAGGCCTGATCTTTATATCTAAACCATATTCCTTCCGGGAATAACCATTTGTACTTTATTCCATGGTCCCTCAGAAGAGCTGCAAACTTTTTATACTTAAAACGCCTTTTCCGGACTAGAAATGGAACGTCCTTCAAAATCTTGACTTTCAAACCCAAAAAGTCCAAATCCGCATTGTATGAGTTATATAGGATGGTGTCCCGAATCTTTTTAAATGAAAAGTCAATAATGATCTCACGAGGCAACTGTCGCTTTGTTGCATATTTTGAAGAAGCCCGACGGACCTCCAAAATGGCGCTTTTAACCTCTTCTTTAGTCGTCCTCGCGGGTATCGCCAATAGTTCCGAGACCACCTCCCACAGATCCTCATTTTCCTCCTCTTTCACGTTTTGGAGACGCAAAATTGTCTGTGTTCGTTCCATCTGTAGCCCGATCAGCTGGTTCTCAACCAACTTCAGCTCCTTTTTTGTAGCCTTCACAAGTGACGCACTTTCCAGAGCAGACTTCTCTGCCCCCCCCCCCGCTGTTTCCTTAATGGTTTTCACTTCGCTTTCAATTAAGCCCACCCTTTGATCAGTTTCGTTCAGCTTGTCAACAAAGGGTTTTATGGCTTCCACCACCGCCCTGCGCACCAACTCTTCGAGCGACTCTCCCTTCAAAGTAGCCGAGATTGACTTACCGAGAGCGGGACTTTGCTTCTTTGCTGCCATTTGGGGGGGGGGGGCGCCAACAAAATTCTGGAACTCAGCGAAGGGGAAGAACGAGTCTTCTTCAGATCAACCTCTCCTTCACGAACGCTTGTAGAACAGAAGGGATTCGCTTGTTTACGGGCTTCCGCCTGTTTCTTTTATTTGCCGTTTCTCGTTGCCCGGCGGCACTCGAGGCGCCGCGCACGTCTGCCGGCCTCCATAGGGACAAACGGGCAATTCCCCCCCCCCGCATTGATTTCGGGGAGTTCTTCCCGCAGCGTCCCGGACCCTGGCTCCCTCCCTGGGAGTCCTGGGGGCTAATCCTTGCGGATCAGCCGCCCGGTCAGGGTGCCCGGTCGTTTCCTCCCGGACCAGCCGAGAGGAGCGTCCGGCATGGCTGAGAAAACGAAACCGAATCCCCACTTTAAACACCATTTAGTATCTTCAGTGAATACACTTTCTTATTGTTCTGTTAACCCCGGGTGGTCTTTCCATTCTGTCTTCCAGCCTTTACCGGGGATTGCCTTTGCTTGTTACAACTACATGGAGGCTGGCAACCCTATGTTTATCCCACCCTTGGGAGGGAAAGCTAAATGTTCCAGCCCAATCTCATCAGAGCTCAAGAGCTAAGTAGGGTCAGCCCCAGTCAGAACTTGGATGGGGGACCACCAAGGAAGATGGGTTGCTCTGCAGAGAAAGGTGCTGGCAAACCACCTCTGCCCCTCACTTGCCTCGAAAGCTCCTTGCTGAGGTTACCGTGACTTGATGGCACATCCATAGAAACCTCACTCTTCCTCTGAGAAGTTCAGGGCAGCATAGATGGTTCTCCTCTCCTCCCTTTTATCCCCACCACCAAAATAAAGCGCCCCCCACCCCACCCCGCAAAAACATCGCTTTTTAAACTGTGTTGCACATTTCTCGTGCTGGCTCTGAATTTCCTGGGGCAAGAGTGGGGGGGGCAGCACAAAGCCAGAGCCCCCTCCTGCCCCATTTTCTGGGCATTCTGAAGGATTCGTGGGAGGACAAGCCACTCTCTGTGAATCTTCTGGCAGGCACAGAAAGCTCCGAAGGAGGACTGGGCCAGTTCTCGTCCCCTGCTGGAATTCAGAGAATGCCAGTAGAGCCACCTAAATGGCAAACTGTCTGGGCCCCTGTGCGAATGAGAGGAGCAGTAAAATGAGCCCCCCTTCCCCCCCCCACAGCAACAAAGGAGGGGTCTCTACAGGAAAAATACAAATGTGCAAATGGACCCAAAGGGGAAAACCCTTCCGAAATGGCCTGATGAGAACCGTCAGGATTGCTGAGAGGCAGCAAAGGGAGACGAGGGAGGGGGCGTCTGCCTGCTGAAGCCCCTGGAAGTTTTCCTGCACCTCCTGCATTCCGTTTGGAGGAGAGCAGCAGCCTATAAGACATGAAACCCTAAAATTATACGCTGCTAGGCCACCACATAAATCTGCACAAAGGAAAATACAAGGCCGGCAGACTCCGACAGCAATGCCTACTACATAAACGGGTGTTTAATGTGTCTCTTTTGCTAAGATAAGCAGAACCCTTCTGTGTAATATACCGGCACCTGAGGTAATGACATTTCAGTGAAAGGGAACCATGATAGGTTTTGAACTTGAATATTCAAGGCTGGATATTCCTTAGCACTCCTAGCTTAATGGCATACTGGGGTAGTGCTGAAAGGGGGAGCAGCCATGGCTCCGGGGAAAGGGGCCGGCATGGCTTAGTGGTGGAGTATCAGCTTGGCAAGCAGAAGGTCGAGGTTTCCGTCTCTGGCAGCATCTCCAGTTAAAGGGACCTGACAGTAGGTGATGTGGAAGACATTTGCCTGGGACTCTGGAGAGCCACTGCTAGTCTGGGGAGACAAGCCTGACCTGGATGGACTGAGGTGTTGATTCTGCAGGAAACAGCTTCAGGTGCGAATCTGAAAGGCAGGGCTGTTAAGGCTGCTAAAATTACAGCTCCTTCCTGTGGATGGCAGAGAAAGCGCCAGCCACTTATATACACGTGCAGGTGGCCTGACCTGGCAAGATCTGAGTTCCCTCGGCCTTGAAAAGGAGCCTCGGCAGCCAGTGTCTCATGGCTCAGCCTATCTTGGCTGCGCCCGACTTTGAGAAAGCTCTTTTTTTTTTTTTTGAAAATTTTTTATTGGGTTAGAATCCATTATTTTCACATTTACATTCAATTTTCCCCAATTTTTTCATCTCTAACCCCCTCCCTTCCCCCCCCCCCTTTTTGTTGACTTCCAACAGCTTTCCAACCCTTTGTCCCCTTTCCCTTACTTTAATTAGCTTCCTCTATCTAAAACAAATATATATTCTCCATTATTCTAAGCAGTACATCCTTAACTATTTTTAACATTATATGCCCAAACTGTAAGCCTTTGTTTCCATCTTAGATAAACAATTTATCCCAATTTTTCAATTTCAGGTATTTCTATATATCATAAACCATATAGATCATACATTCGTTTATATCAAACAATTTGACTTATTCTCTATATATATTACTCATTCTATCTTTTTATAATAGTTCTATATATCTCTCCTCACGTAGTCAATCAATTTGACCCATCTATATCTTCAGACATTCAGTTTGGTACAAAACTTGTCAGAAAAAAAAGAAAATATTGTTAGTTAATCGCTCCTTGTATTTAGTCCTTATAATTAATTATTTTCTCTATGTTCTGTTTGTTAACCTATATATATCTATATATATGTCAATCTATTAATCTGACTGCTTATTAATTCACATTTATCTCTTCTCCCCCCGGTAAAGTCTCCCCCCTCTACTTCAATACTTCAGTAGTTCTCAAACTGCCACAGTTTTCCTCCCACCTCCCATTTCTTCTCCAGGTATTGTTTCAGCTTCTCCCAGTCTGTGTTGAACTGCCCTGAGTCCAGATCTCTCAATTTTCTTGTCATCTTGTCCATTTCAGCCATATACAGCAATTTGTAAGTCCAATCTTCAATAGTTGGCACTTCTTGTACTTTCCATTTTTGCGCATACAAAAGTCTAGCTGCTGCTGTCATATAAAATATCAACGTCCTGTGTTGGGCTGGAATTCCCTCCATTCCCAAGTTCAGTAGCAGGAGTTCTGGGTTCTTATTAATTTGAAATTGTAAAATTTCACTCATTTCTCTTATTATTTCCCCCCAGTACTGCCTGGCTACCTCACACGACCACCACATATGATAGAGGGAGCCCTCATGCTTCTTACATTTCCAGCATTTATTAGAAGTATTCAAATTCCCTAGCGCAATCTTCTTTGGTGTCATGTACCAACGATAGATCATTTTGTAAATGTTCTCTTTGATATTAATACATGTCGTTGTCTTCATTGTAGTTTTCCACAAGTATTCCCATGCCTCCATTGTTATTTCTTTATTAAAGTTTATAGCCCATTTCACCATTTGTGTTTTAACTATCTCATCCTCGGTATACCACTTCAACAGTACTTGGTATACCTTGGATATTCTTTTCTTATCTTCTTTAAGAAGGGTCTGCTCTAGTTCCGAATTCTCTATTCGTATACCTCCCTTTACAGAGTCCGAATTATATAAGTCTCTGATCTGTCTATACTGGAACCAATCGTAGTTAGGTGATAGTTCCTCTTGTGTCTTTATTCTAAGTTTGGATGCTTCAGTTTTAGTTATTTCTTTATACGTTAAACATTGTTGTTCATTATCAACAGCTCTCGGGTCTATCACCTCATATGGAACCACCCACAAAGGGGTTCCTTCTTGTAGATAAATTCTGTACTTCTTCCAGATTATGTATAGACTTCTCCGAACAAAGTGATGCAGGAACATCGAGTTGACCTTTACTTTGTCATGCCATAAATATGCGTGCCATCCAAATATTTTTTTATATCCCTCTAGGGCTAATAGTTTCTTGTTCTTTAATGTCATCCATTCTTTCAACCAAACTAGGCAGATTGCATCATGATAAAGTCTCAGATTGGGCAGTTGCATTCCGCCTCTTTCCTTTGCATCTTGTAAAACTTTCACTTTCACTCGAGGCTTCTTGCCTGCCCAAACAAAATCTGATATTTTCCTCTGCCATTTTTCAAATTGTTTGGAGTCTCTGATGATTGGTATTGTCTGTAGCAAAAACATTACTCTTGGTAACACATTCATCTTAACTGCTGCAATCCTGCCCAACCATGACAAATTCAATCTATTCCATTTAATCAAGTCTCTCTCTATCTGAGTCCATAGTTTTTCATAATTGTTTTTGAATAGATCTATGTTCTTTGCAGTTAATTCGACTCCCAAATATTTCACTTTACTTGTTACTTCACAATCCGTTGTTTCCATTAACAATTGTTGTTTCTGCTTAGTCATATTTTTGCATAATATCTTTGACTTCTTTTTGTTAATGAAGAAACCTGCCAAGTCTCCAAACTCCTTGATCTTATCTATCACTCTTGGCATGTTCTCCAATGGGTCCTCTACAATTAACATTATGTCATCCGCAAATGCTCTGACCTTGTATGAATAGTCCTTTATTTTTATTCCACGAATTTCATCATCTTGACGTATTTGTATCATCAGAATCTCCAATACTAAAATGAACAACAATGGAGATAACGGGCAACCTTGTCTTGTTCCTTTACTTATCGTCAATTTCTTGGTCAATTCATCATTCACCACGATTGCTGCAGTCTGGTCTCTATAAATTTCCTTAATTGCTCTGATGAATCTTTCTCCCAATTGTAGCTTTTCCATAGTGGCAAACATAAAGTCCCAGTTTAAATTGTCAAACGCTTTTTCAGCGTCTACAAAGAAGAAACCAACCTCTTTGTCACAACGCTTGTCATAATATTCAATAGCATTGATCACTGTCCTTAAGTTGTCTCTTATTTGTCTGTCTGGCAAAAAGCCTGCTTGTTCCTCCTCTATGACTTCCGAGAGCCACCCCTTCAATCTCTCCGCCAATATCTTCGCAAAAATTTTATAGTCATTGTTGAGTAGCGATATAGGTCTATAATTTTTCACATTAGTCAGGTCTTGGCCCTCTTTTGGGATCAATGATATATTCGCTTCACTCCAAGTTTCTGGAATCCTTTGATCCCTTAAAACCCCATTCATCACCTCTTTTAGGAATGGTGCCAGTTCATTAGCCATTGTCTTATAGAATTTAGCCGTAAGTCCATCTGGCCCTGGCGCCTTTCCTAGATTTGCAGATTGTATTGCCTTACTTATTTCCTCGTCAGTTACTTCACTATTCAACTTATTTCTCCAAGCTTCCGAGATTTCTGGAAGTTTGGTTTTCTCCAAATATGACGCTATTGATTCTTTGTTTGCTTCTTTTTTATTATACAGCTTAGCGTAAAATTTATAAAAGGCTCTACTAATGGTAGCCTGCTCCAAATACGTTTTGTTATCTTCGCAAATTTTATTTATTATCTTCTTTTCCCTTTTCTTCTTCAATTGCCATGCCAGGTACTTCCCAGGTTTATTAGCACCCTCAAACGCTTTTTGATTCAGTCTTTTGAGATTCCACTCCAATTCTTTATTGCTCATTGCTGTTAGCTGTTCTTGAAGTATTTTAATTTCCTGGTATACCTTCTTTTTCCCTGGTCTCTTTTTTAGCTGTATTTCTTTGGCTTTTATTTTCTCCTCAATCTCTTGTCTTTTCTCCTCTTTCTTCTTTCTTGCTCTACCATTTAAGTCCATTAGTATGCCCCTTACAACCGCCTTGTAAGCATCCCAAACTTTATTGGTTGGTACTTCTTTATTCACGTTGTATTGTATAAAAAACGTTGTCTCTCTTCTCAGTATTTCCATATTCTCTCTTTCCTGTAACAAGTCCTCATTTATTCTCCATGCTTTCCTTTTTCTCTTTTTTCCAAATTTCCACATAATTGGGTTGTGATCTGAGCCTACCATAGGCATTATTTCTACCTCCTTAGTCCATAATGCTAAGTCTTTTGAGGCCCAGATCATATCAATTCTTGATAATGTAGAATGCCTTGCAGAATAAAAAGTAAACTGTCTGCTTTTAGGATATTCTCTCCTCCATACATCTTCAAGAGTCTCTTGTTGAATCAACTCAAAAAAAAGCTTTGGTAATAGTCCTCTTTTCTTTTGTGCCGTTGTAGTCTTTTTGTCTAGTTCCAAGTCTGTCACTCCATTGAAGTCTCCAGCAAGAATTATCTGGTCATATGCAAGATCGTCTAAATGCTTCCTTAAATCCTCAAAGAAGCTTTCTTTTGCACCGTTAGGTGCATAAAGTCCGACTACCAACACTCTCTTTAAATTCCAAATACATTCCACTGCTACAAATCTAGCTTCCACATCTCTCATAACAAATTTTGGCTGTAGCTCCTCTTTTATGTACAACACCACTCCTCTTTTTTTCTTGTTGGAGGCCGCTACAAATTCTTTGCCCAGTTTTCCAGATTTTAAATATTTTACATCCTGCTTTCTGATATGGGTCTCTTGCAAACAAACAATGTCACATTTTTGTTTTAGTAGCCAGTGAAAAGCATTTTTCCTCTTATTCGGTGAGTTTAGTCCATTTACATTCCAAGATAATACTTTACACTCCATACTCATGATCTTGTTGGTAAGTCTTTTTCATTGTCCTTAATAAATCGCTCCATCTCTCGCTCAGATCTGATGCGTTTTTTGGCCCCTCCAAACTCAAAGGACACTCCTTCCGGTAACTCCCATCTGTACCTGATTTTCATGTCCTTCAAAATCTGAATTAGCACTTTATATTTTTTCCGGTCCAGTAACACTGATCTGGGCAGTTCCTTCATTATAATAATCGTCTTGCCATCAATCTCCAATGGATCTTGAAACTGTTTTGTCACAATCCTCTCTTTCATATTTCGTGTTGTAAACTGCACAATCACATCTCTTGGTAGTTTCCTCTGGGTTGCTATTCTCGAATTCACACGGTATGCCACATCTAGGATAGCCACAACTTCCTCCTCCTCCTTCCCCAGGTACTCAGCCAACACCTCAGTCATCTGTTCTTGCGCTGACTTTCCTTCCACTTCTGGCAAGCCACGAAAACGTAGCTGCTTCTCCATATGTTTAGTTTCTGCAACTGACATTCTCCCCTTCACCAATCTCATCTCTGTTTGTTGCGTGTCTGCTAAATTCTCCATCGCGTCTTCTACTGTTTTAACTCTCTGCTGCGTTCCTTGTAATTCACTTCGTATTGTTTCCATACCTTTTTTCACTTCTGACAGCTCCGATTTTACTGTCTGTGTAACCTCTTTAACCTCTTTTATCAGCTCCAATTTCGTGTCCTTAAGTTCTTTAATCATATCTAAAAGTTTTTTGTCCAGGTTTTTATCCAGGTTTTCTATTGCCGATTGCCACTCTTTTTTTGACATCGTGGGGCTTGCTTTAGCTCGCTCCCACGAATCCGCTCTCTTCCTTAACTCCGTGGCGTAAAATTTAACGTTTTTCTATTTTAAATGTCCCGGTCTTCTTATAGAAATTAAATTTTAAAGAGTCCAAAATGTCGGGCGTCTTTTCTCTATGGTTTCTCTATGATTTTGTAATCCAAGATGGCCTACTTCCTCTTCCGCTGAAGCCGCGACCCTTCCCCTTTCAAAAATGGCGATTCCCTACTTCCTGCCCTCCAGCAAGGGCCGCTTCTCTCCAGCCACTCTATTGTTATTACGCACTTCCTGTCTCCCGTCTTCCCACAGCAGATCTCGCGATGGTGTCCTTTTCTCACAGCTCCAAAGCCACAGGTATTCAAAACAATAGTCCCATTTCTTTAATAACTTCTTTAAACTTAGTCTCTTTTTAAATTCAATTCCTGCCGAGTCTTCCCCTCCTTTTCACTAGTCTGTTGCAGTTTAAAAATCTACTTTTTTTTCCTCTCTGTTTTTATCAATCTGTCCCGTCTCAGAAGATAATGATCTTTACCTTCTCTTCACTTTTCTCGGGTTGTAATCGCTGTTTCGATTTTAAGTTCTCCTCTCAGCTTCTTCCCCCAATCGATGCTTGGGTATGTAGGTCTTATGCCAGCCGAATTGGCCCCAAAACTGCCGCAGAGATTATAGCCGACCCGTCGCAAGGTGGGACCTCAAGGATCGGGAGGGGACCCGTTGTGTAGAGCCCCCCCTCGTCCGAGATCTAGCTCACCCTAGGGTCTTGAGCGTTCTTTGCCTGCTCCCCGCCTGAGAGCAGTCGGCCGCGGGCTATTTTCACCCCGCCGGCCGGTTAAAACGGCAGTCCGGTCAGCTCCGCAAGTGGAGCTGCGTTAGACCTCCATGGATCCCAAACAGGAAGTCCCTTTGAGAAAGCTCTTGAGGTGCACACAGATGCTTCAGGAAGAGGCCTCCGAGCTGCTCTTTCTGAGCTAACAATGCAGGAACTTTACATCCAACATTCAACCTTAGTTGCAAACTCCTTTCATGGGAACGGAGCCTGGCAACTATCAAAAAGGAATGCTTGCCAATAATTTGGCCTCTATCTAAACGACAACCAATCGCTCTCCTGTCTGTTGGTTTGACAAGGACAAAGGGGCTAATGCCGAACTACTCAACTGGAGCTTGGACTTTCAAGACTTAAGAATTTGGGGGGGGGGGACATTAAAGTCGAATGCAATGTAACAACAGATGTTCCATCCGGAAAGCCTTCCTAACGTAATATATGGTTAGACTGGAAAGACTGTGTAACTATGAACTATACACACATTGGGTTTTTTTAAAAAAAACGCAACTACTCTTGTTTAGTGGCGAGGAGGCTGTCTTGCTGTTGGTCTGAGAAACTCTTGTTGTCCAGTTTGGACCAGCCGTTCTGCAGAAAACAAGCCTGCCCAGACTGAACTTACGAGGGGGAGATGTGAAAGAAACCCTAAATTCAGTACGGCTCAAGAGTGCCACTTAAAGCATCTGGAATCTTGGACCCCTGGGGGCTTACAAGATAATAACTATTTCATTCCCATTCCACTTGGGGCCATAGGGGCAAACTGCAACCTTTTTCTTTTTTGACAAAGGCCAACAGATTTGGGCCAGACCCCCTGTTAGTCGTGAAAGTGCTAAGCCATTAATAGGGTGAGACTATAATTTTGGAAATTTTCTAACTGATAACAGCAGCCACAGACATCAGAGATGGAACTTTGCCTTGACAGTGGTAAAATCAGCTAGTTAACCTCCCAGAGGAGACTTGCTTAGGCCAGATTTGGTTGCCCATAAATATTTGGGGGCTCTGGACTTTTCTTTGTCCCCAAGACCAGGGGGGCAGGGGTTAAAGACTCCTCCACTATCTTAATATTTGACCCAAGAGGGAAACGGAGGAGAGGAGATTGAACTATGCAAGCCCATTTATACTGCCAAACTTCGTTTTGTGATGGTAGCAATGAATGAATGAATGAATGAATGAATGAATGAATGAATGAATGAATGAATGAATGAATGAGCTATAACAGCAACAACAATAACAATCAAATGCAAAGAGCACAACTGCCTTGAAAGCTCTCCCACACATGCCCAGGCCTGAACAGTGCCACTTACATGAGGACCCAGGTAATTGACAGCGGTCTCTAGAAGACTGTAGAGGGAAGCTTTACAACGCTGGTCCTTTTTTCCTTTTAGGTCATTGGTTTTGTATAGGCAGGCAGATGAGTAAATTTTGTGTGTGTTTGTGGTAGTAGCTCTGTGGCTTCTAGTGCAAGGTGGGCCAAGCCCCACTGAAATGTCCAGGAAGCAATGAAGAGCACATTCAAAGAAAAGTTCTCTTGGGCAGGTCTCAGAAGCAACTTGAGCCAGGGGTCAATTCCTCTCTGGGTTCCCATCCACCTCTCACCATCAAAACACCATCATATGTACGTTCCAGGTAGATGAGTTGGCTCTTGAGTTTGAAATGGCACAACAAAAACCCATCCAATGTGTTCTGCCACAGTTCCCATTCATTCCAGTGCAGAACAGTCTCCATGACAGTATTGGGCTAAGTCTGCCTAAGCATTTACTGGGAGAGAACCTGACGTAGGGGCTGCCAGATAAAGCAGCAGCCCTGTATTGAACAAGCACACTGTGAGTCAGCAACCAAAAACACATCACAATCTTTCTTGGAGGTGCACCTCACGCAGAGAAGAGTGGCTGAGGGGGTGCAAGGAAGCTCCTTTGCTATTAGTGATTTCCTGATTGAGGAACCCATGAGCTTTCCAGGAACCCCAGAATTCACAGGAGTGCAGTTTTTTGAAAACCACAGGTTTAGGATGCACAAGAGAAAGAGCAAAGTGTGCTCTGAAAAATATAACTTGGAATTTCATGCAGTTTCACACAATGGGGTAGATCCTACGCTTATGCTACCACTCTGGGGCGCAAAATTCATTCATTCATTCATTCATTCATTCATTCATTCATTCATTCAAATATTTCTACCCCACCTTTCCTCTTGGTTTGTGGAGGATGGCTGATGTACTCCAATGACAACAAGATCCACCAATCCAATCTGCTAACACTCTAAGAGGATAAGCGCTCCTAACTTTATTTCTCTCATTTCTTAAAACGTTTTTATCCTGCCTTTCCTTGTGGTTCAAGGTAGTTTACAATAATAGATTTTAAAATGTTTTACAGTTAAAACCAAAACAAAACACCCCCAAATCCCTCCATCCTTTCCCCCTTAAAAGATGCCTGTCCATCAAACCCCTACAAGACTGACAGGCCGTGCAGTGCCTCACCTCCTGAGGGAGCCCATTCCACGGAGCAGGGGCCACAATGGAAAAGATCCGATCTCTGGTCAATGCCAGATGGGCCACCCTCGGAGGTGGGATTGCCAGCGGATCGTTGCCTGAAGACCATAGGAAGGAGGCGGCCCTTCAAATACGTGGGTCACAGATCACGAAGGGCTTTAAAGGCCATAACTAGGACCTTGAATTAAGCTCAGAAACAGACTGGCAACCAATGTAGTTGTTCTAAAACGGGCAACATACATTCCCAGTGGCTATACCGACAATAAGTTAGGCTGCCGCATTTGGAACTAGTTGTAGTTTCTAGGTTGTTATGAAGGGCAGCCCCATGTAGAGTGCATTACAGTTAATCCTGCCAAGAGGTTACAGAAGCATGGATTAGCATGGCCCGATCAGCTGAGTCTAGGTAACAAGAGAGTTGGCCCATCAGATGCAGCTGATACAAGGCGCTGCTAGTCCCCATGTCATCCTGCTTCTCAAAGAGCAGGCCAGGTCCATGAACCCCCCAAGCTCTTGACCTGCTCTAAAAAAGCCAACTTCACTCCACCTGGGACAAGTGGATTCAGTGCTTCCAGAATGTCAACCTTCCCAACCAGGATCTTCGGTCTTCTCTGGATTTAGCGGTCTTACCTACCTAACCAAAGGCTCAAAGTTGGAGTCCACCAGATTTACCTGGGGCTAGGTTGCCACCTACGGGCGGGGAGAGAGTCAAAGCATGGTGGCCGCCATGTTGGAGGGCCCATCCGGGCGGGCCCTCTGCCAACCAGATTCAAATCCCAGCCGCCCAATCAGAGGTGGCCTGGTATGGGGCCGGCAGGGGCCGGGGCCTGGCTCCAGACCATGGAAACACAGTCTTCACTCAGGTCCAGCAGCCAGGTATTTAAGAGATGCCCCCCCTGCTGCTCCCCACTTTGGCTCGGCCAGCAAACACCCACCCACCTCTCCCTTGTATATGTTTGTAATTTTTTTTTTGTCACAACTATGCTGGCGGTTTGTCATTGGATCGGATCCCTTTTTGGGGGAGTCAGGGCCTGTGTGCCCAGGCTCCTCGGTAGGGGGATTCCCATATGGAATCTTGGGAGTGAGTTATGGAGGAGCATGCGCAGCTCGGGGGCTGCCGGGGCATACTTACTCCTAGGTGGAAGGGGAATCACTCAGAGGTGTACACCCATGTGATCTCCCCCTTAATGCCACTCCTTGGTTCCCCTCCTCAGCTGCAGTCGGGGTGGGGGTGAGGGTCATTGGCTGGCAGGCGGGTCAGCCAATGTTTTGGGATCCAATCCATATGCATCCCCAATGCTCCTTCTTGCTGTTTCAATAAAGTTTGGCCAGTTTTCATTCCAGCCAATATGTGGATCTGAGTTCTTTCGCCTTGCTTCCTCCCCCTCCTTGCACGCAGCCATAGGCAGCAACACCAGTTCAGAACTAAGACAGATGCATCTGGAGGCTTGGATAATGAAATATAGAGCTGGGATTTTTTGAAAAGCAACTCTACTGTGCATTACTGCAAACAATATCCCATTACAGAACCTCAAAGCTTTTATTTTCAAATATGCAAATCTTAGGCTTTTGCACAAAGAAGCAGACAACTAAGATTGAAAAATCTAAAAAAGGTGCAAAACTTACTCAGAACTTTTGTTTCCCTTCTCTGATTAAGATCGGTAAACACGCAACACGTCCAAGTGTCCAGTAGCATGCATCTGACGAAGAGAGCTGTGACTCTCGAATGCTCATGTTACAACAAAGTCCGTTAGTCTTAAAGGAGCTAGTGGACTCTTTACTATTTTGCGACTACAGACTAACACGGCTAACTCCTCTGGATCTACAACACATCCAGCCATCCTCAGAATAAAGAAAGCTTTATCAAAGCCAGATGCAGAATATTACACTGAAATTCCACAGTGATTTCACCCCATTAAGCACCTCAATGCGCATTACTTTTGCATGACTTTTTGATTCAGCTTGTTATACTATTACAAGGATCAGAAATCTTCACCTGACAGTTCCTTCTTGACACTATTAATCTGACAAGGCTTCTGTTTAGTTGGAGATGTTGAAGGCCGAGGCAGAACTCACCCCTGGCTGGAAAGAAGACTGTCACACCCTGTTATGATGGGCAAGAGTCCACCATCACTCTGTAGGGAAAAGGGTTAGTTTTTAATTATGTAGCACGAGACTGTATATCCATGCAATGTTTAAATTTTTTGATAGATGAATTCCATTAATCCATGCACAATGTCATGCTCTTCCAGAGGTTTCTGTAAGATTATTGGGCAGTTTTTCTGTCTAGAAGATATTATCACAGATGCTTGGTTTTACAGTTCTCAAAACTGTGAATTTGTGTCTGTAGAGATCACGTGTCTCTTCTTCACAGCAAAAAGGTTGAGAAAGTTGAGAAAAAGACCTTAATCCTATTGTGCCTTTGCAAATCTATGTACACAGTATCAACCCTTTACCTTTTAAGTGCTAGGTTTCAAAAAATTCAATGGATAGAAGGTGGTTGGGAGTAGAATAGATCTGCACAAGAAGCTAAGTGGGAGGAGTCTTTATGTAAAAAACCATGATTTAAGTCTAGTCTTAGTGACTTGTGATTTAAACCATGATTTAAATTGATTCGATTTAAATAAAATCCACCCTGGTGTTTTCCCACAAGTTTTTGAGTGTTGCAAACTTTTATGTCAGATTTATGTCCTTTTATTCTTTTGCATAAGTTTTAATGTATGAAATGAAAGCGGCTTGATTACTACTTACAGTTTAGGCGGGTAGCCATGTTGGTCTGCAGTAGAACAGCAGGATGTGAGTGCAGTGGCACCTCAGAGACCAGCAAGATCTTCAGAGTGTACGCTTTCAAGAGTCACAGCTCTCTTGGCATCTGAAAAGGGGGACTCTGACACTCTGAAAATCTTGTTGGTCTCTGAGGTGCCACTGCACTCACGTCCTGCTATTTCCAGTTTTCTGTGTGATGGGAATGCTGTTTTCACGGGTAATGATCCCCAGTGCCCGCCATCTGCATCTGCAGTGGGAGTGGATGGCTGTTCTTGCTGGTTGCTATTTGCCTCCCTGGCCAAGCTGCAAGCAGACAGCAAGTAGAAAGGAAGCCGCAGGAGACATTCAGTTGTGTCCTTCTGGCAGGGTGGCCGAAGGGAAAGCACTCCTCCCCCTTTGCCCCTCCGCTTCGTAGCATTTTGGATCCCTCTGTCCCGTAATGACGGTGCTGCATTACAATAACGAAAAGATTTCATAGTTGGTTGTTGGGGGTTTTCCGGGCTGTATTGCCGTGGTCTTGGCATTGTAGTTCCTGACGTTTCGCCAGCAGCTGTGGCTGGCATCTTCAGAGGTGTAGCACCAAAAGACAGAGATCTCTCAGAGAGATCTCACTGAGAGATCTCTGTCTTTTGGTGCTACACCTCTGAAGATGCCAGCCACAGCTGCTGGCGAAACGTCAGGAACTACAATGCCAAGACCACGGCAATACAGCCCGGAAAACCCCCAACAACCATCGTTCTCCGGCCGTGAAAGCCTTCGACAATACATCGATTTCATAGTTGTTCATCAGTGTTGCTGTCAAAGCATCTCTGGGTTTTTATTGTGGTCTGAGAAACATGTTAGCCTATTGTAGCAAAAGAAAACCAAAGTCCAAGGGCAGCTTAAAGGCCGACAACATTTATTTCAATTGGAGTTTTTGAGAGTCTCGTCTCCCTTTGCCAGATATGTGAAGGGGTCATCTCTGAAGACCTGACCTGTGACTCAGGAAAGCTGCTATGGAAATTGATGTTGTTAGTCTTGAAGGTGTCCCTGGACTTCTGCTTTATCTTGGAAGCATGAACTCTGTGTAATGATGTGGTCATTAATACCTGTGAAGGAGCAGTTTGAAACAGGTCCATTAAGTAATGTCACAAGTTGATTTTTGTGCTTTGTACACACTGGCCATTTCCACACACGTTGAATAATGCACTTTCAATGCACTTTCGAAATCCTTTTGAAGTGGATTTTTTGTTCCACACATGGAAAAGCAGTTCCAAATGTTCACTAATGAGTATTGAAAGTGGATTATCCAACGTGTGTGGAAGCAGCCACTGCAGACTTTTTATTTGTTGCTGCTGTTAGTCTAATTTTTGGTGGCTTACCAGGTGGAAACCAGCGCCTATATTTCATGATGATAACCTTTGAACTAATAATGTATCTTAAATAGAAAACTATCTTCAGATAGATTTTTCCTCAAAAAACATTTTATTAAAAAAATCCGATTTAAATTTAAAAAATCCGATTTAAATTTTAAAAAGTCCAATTTTTTTGATTTTTTTTTTAATCATGGATTTTTTATCCATCCTGGAAAACACTTTAATCTTCCAGAATGTTACACTGCACAGAGACACTTCAAGGGGAGATTACAACAACAGACCATCGAACTTTAGTTCATTCACAAATTCAGAAAAATGGACCCCCCCCCCCCAAAAAAAACCTCCGAGCTGACCGGGGACACCAGATTCTTACCTCACTGCAGATGCTGCCTGCATGTCCTATCCCTCAGCATTTCTCCCCTGCTCTAAGCAAGCGGGTGACATTTTGCATTGCCCTCTTGCCTTCTGACTCCCTTCTCTGCAACACTCCTCCCACAGGGATGCCGGGGCCCCCGGCTATTGCTGGATGCCTTCCTGCGAGAGCATTCCCTGGGTCCCTTCTGCTTTAAACTGGACTTGAATCTTGTGTTCTCTTTCTTTAAAAATGTTGTGCTGCTTCAATTGCAAGTCATGGGTCAAATCCACAAGACATGGCGGAGTCAGTCGATTTCCAAAGGCAGATGAACCTAGGCCCCAAAAGATTATTTTATTTTTGTTACTGCAGCATCAGCCCAGACCAATAATTAGCAACATGCTAACTTTTCCTAGATATTATACAGAAATCCATTCGCCAGCACAGTGATGCAGACGACTTTCAAGAAGAACAGGACATCATACAGGACATCTCTGGATACAGCCCTGAAGCTGCACAGACCGCCGCGTTACGTAAGGCTAGGCATCAGAAGCACCGATCGTTTGGGGGCCCCTCCCCTGAACGGAAACAGCCTTCAGGCAGCCCTCCTGGATCAGGCCGAGGGCACATCAGGCCCCGCATCTTGTTTCCAACTGTGGCCAGCCACCAGCTTCTGGAAAGCATCCAAGCATGGCATGAATACAAGGATGCCTCCCATCTCTAGCAACCCTTTCCCCTTAAAAGGGTGGGTGGCAAGATTCACAACTGCTTGACTCACAGTGGAGTCCTATGGCTATGCGGAGTCTTCCAGGCAGGAAGCATCCACCAGTCCTGACCTTTCACCAGCTACATAAAATGGAATTGTCCAGGAGGGGATTTTTATAATGGAAAGACGGCGACACCGTAACAGACCAGCCCAGGAAAATGCACAGATGGAATTCCGTGTTCTACACTGTTTCACAAGCCACACTTAATACCTATGCTTCGTTCATCGGTTTCAAAACTTCTGCTATTCCTGGTCCCATTACATTGCTTGTTAGATGTACCAACCTATACACTGCATTGATTTACATCGTGTAAACCACCTTAAGTCTCAGTGAGAAAGGCGTATAGTAAGTAACACAAACAAACAAACCCAGTAGATTTGGACCGGAGCAACTCTGCCCAGGACTGCTCTGCTGGAGGATTAATTTGCCCAGCTCATAGTGCTTATGTCACATGGTAAGTCATGCTTCATTTCTCCGAAAGGTTCTTAATGACCACCCAGTGCAACAGGTGCATGCAAAAAACATGCTGTAAGCTAATACCTCCCACACTGTGGTTTCCCGGGCAACTTGGGAAGGACGTGGCTGACAAGAGAAAGCGGATGGAGGGCCTGGAGAGAGAGCTGGTGGGCAAGAAGACTTGGCACCGGCCAGGCGAAGGACTGCTGTGGCTGTTTTTTGGCCCAACCACTGCTCTGGAGCTTCCCTGGCTGAGCCAACATTTGGGTGAAGACTCTGAATCCATCTTCTAGAGGCTTTTGCCTGGCTCAGGATGAGCTGCACTGAGTGGCTGTGAGATCAGGACTAACAATGAGGCTAATATGGGCCAAACTTCCTGTTTCAACTGACAACAAAACGATCAGTGCAGACGGAGGGGGCTGGCCTTCCACTAGTTCTGAAACTGATACGGCATCTGAATGTGGGAATGCCGTCCAACGTTCACATCTAACAGGTAGTGGGCCCCACCCCATAATATATTTGTCTCATTTTTTTAAAGGCTTGGGGCCATCACCATACGTTAATTAACCATTGAAACAATCTGTCCCAAATCTACTGCCAATCAATTTCATTGTTTTGCTGAGAGTTCATGTTCTGAGGATAAAACAGTCGACCCACTCTTACTCCCCATTCACAGCTTTATTCACCTTCTTCCCCTTCCTTGACCAAAAAACAAAAAAAAATCCTCGAAGGAGGGAAAGCACTCCAAAACTTTAATTATTTTGACTGACTTTTCCTGCATCTTTTTCCGACTCTACAATAGCTTTTAGATATGTCCATCTCAACTTGACGGGGTATTCCACCACAGATTTATAGTAAGGTGTTACAGTACCGTTGGGTCCACTTCTGAGGCTGTATTTCTGGACAGTCACAGATAGTACAGAGGTCACCCGCTGATGTGTGAGTAGGAGGGTCGACATGCTTTATTTGTTTGTTTTGGATCCGAGAAGGATGAAAATCTGTAGTACTCCTGTTGTTTCCAGACTAATTTTTTCAAGTGTTCAGAAATCATTTTCTTCTCCCAATGACCCTTTCCCAGATTTTATCTTTTGTATGATCGCCTCTCATTAGATACAGGCAAGCAGGAGGTTAATGATAATTGCTTGGGCACCTGGGCCACTGTGCAGAGCCGTTCTGCTGTGTCAGGTTTGACAGTCTATTATTTCACGGCATTCGTTCCAGGATGCTCGTTAAATCTGCCATGGAGCCAGAGAAGAGGTGATTTAAGTGCTCGATTTAGCACGCTTCTCTTCCCTACTGCTTCAGGCCACTTTACTGGCAGTCCCAGGGTGTGAAAGGAATGCCAAATGTCCTGCCTGACCAAACAGCCACAAAAATGCCCTGCAGGTCCCACCGGGTTTCGGCACACTATGCTAAGGCTCTGCCTCAACATACATACAGAGACTCATAGAACCCGAGAGTTGGAAGGGCCCTCACAGTCCATCTAGTCCAACCCCTGCCCAGTGCAGGATCAGCCTGAAGCGTCCCCAACAAGGATTCACCCAACTGCTCCTTGAAGACTGCCCATGAGGGGGACCCACCACATCCACAGGCAGCCGATGCCACATACGTATGTAAACATTATTAATTTCCTTCATGGACATTCCAGATCCAATATCAAGAACTTGTCATAAAATATGGGACTCCAAACTGATTCCCTATGGGTCACAGGATGGTGTAAAAATCTTCACTGAAGTAAGTTTTAAACAGCAGATATACAAATAGAGAAATCATTTATTTAAAATGTTTTTGGCTGCCTCTCTATTTAAAAAACAACACTTGAGGTGTTTCACTCTTATCAAAAGTAAAATAGGGAGCCAGAACCACAACATGACAAATAAACAAGTAGAGCAACAACATCTAAAATCAGTTTAAAAGCAGTAGTGAAAAAGAAGCTATCAAACACAATAAAGGGGGAGATGGTTTTTTAAAAGACTTATTTTTCAAAATCCTTTTAAAAACCCTCACTAATTCTTTAAAAAATATTTATTTGCCTAAACGTTCACCCAAAAGTTTTCACCTGGTGGCTAGAGGCAGGCACACAGCAGTGGAGGTTCTATAACCGGGGCGAGGCTATCAGCCAAGTCCTCTCACTGTCCGTGGCCCACATCCCTCTCAAAGAGGGAGGCCAACAAGCCCCATCTTACCTGCTGGGCAGGTTCACAAGGGCGTCAACCATCCTCCCAACTTCAGTGGTCTCTGGCCATCTAGGGCTTCATAGCTAAGAATCAGCCTGGCAGTTAACTGGCAGCCTCTCCAGCCAAACTGGTGGACACTCTTCCACAGAGATATTTGCCCGGCAAGAATGAATTATGAGCCTCAACAGCAACACAAAAGATCAGGAGATCCTTTCCAGATTCCCTCCAAGCGTGGGATTGGTGGAACTGGAAGGGGAAGGAAGGCCAGGGAGGCTGGGCCGTGAGGAGACGTCGCATCAGGGCCCCCCCCCCGAAGGGGGAAGGCGTTCTGCGGCCACTACTGGCAGGAGAGGGTCCCTCGCCCAGGAAGGACCAGGGACCGCCAGGCAGCTGCGCCAGGAGGCGCTGCCGTTTCTCTTGCTGGCTCTTTAGGCATGACTCTTGCGCTGCTTGCTGAAAATGTGTCCCATTGGAAAGGCTGCTCGCAAGAGTTCTCTGCCCACCGTGTCCAATGAAGCAGTTTTCTTTGATCTGATCTGGGTCTTCCTGCCTCAAGCCCTGCTGGCCACCTGGCAATGCTCTCGCCAGCAGAGAGGCGCTGCCTGGAAGGATGAGGGACAAGGGCAGGTGCTCTGCCCCCCCCCCCGGTTGAACTCCCAGACCAGAGTCATAGCAGCCAGGCAGGCTCCCATCTCCTCCTAGGCTGGGGGGGGGGGGAGGAGGGAAGGGGGGGGGTCTGTGGGGCTAAAGGACCTCTGGGACAGGAATCCCCCACCTGGCCCCTACCACCTATGACAAGGTGATATAGACATTTTTTGCCCCTTTGTTTTAGAAGCAGAGTAGCATACGGAGCTATTTTCTAAAATGCATAAAACTCAGGACCTCTCTCCGCTTTTTCTTAAGCCCAGTTCTGAATGCAGACCCCATGACACTCCTGCAAACCTCTCCACGACGCTCCCTGACTTCCCTCCCTTCTCCTCTGTCGCTCCTCAGTTTGGTCCCACTATGCCTTCTCTGTCTATTTATTAAGTCCTGTTCATGAGTTACAGCAAACACACACACACACACACACTCACAATCTGTGTATGCTACATACGTGATTGTTCATTGCGCGTGTGTTGAGGCATCCTCATGTTAAAATCAATACATGCACAGGAGAATGTGTGATACAAAACCCATATTTATCCAGGTACTGACTTCATTCATAAAGCAAATGCACATTGGCTATTTCTTACAAACAGACGTACTCACATTCAGGCAGGATGTCTGTACGGTCATTGTCAATATGAACGGGGCTTTAGTTGTGTGGTAATGATAGAGGCAACAGTAGGAAGGGTGTGCCGGCCCTCCACACGATCTCTCTCCTTTCAGCGCTGCAAGGGCAGCACCTCAGGAGCCAGGGACCACGCAAGACTCACCCGAGACAAGCAGCTGAACCAAGGTGCTCAGCATCGATGCTATGGGTGCAGGGCAACTCGGCAAAATACATTCCCAGAATCCCTTGCAGCACTCGCGGCACCAAGAGGAGGAAGGAAGTTCTTGCCAGGAGGCTTCTGGCAAAACTTCTTTGGTGCCACCATCACACAGGTCAACAGGGGGCCAGAAGGGTTGGAGGGGACCGTTCCCTCCAGTGCATTGTGAGCCAAAGGGACATCATGGATTGCGGCCAACAAGTGGGACATTGTTTCTGTCTCGTCTGCCCCATCTCAGTATATGCTGTGATATGCTCACGTTTTGCTACTGTCAGCAAATGGAAGCAGCAGCCACCTTATGGAAATGTCCAGAGTTGTTTGCCCAAGTGGTACATTCAGAAGGAGCCACAGCCTTCATTAATTAGCCCCAATCTCTTCAACTAACACTGACTGTCCAGTCCACCTGCAAACTCCAAAACAATGATGAGTTCTGGCTTTCTCTTGCAGAACACGTAATAGATCCAGAGGAGTTAGCCGTGTTAGTCTGTAGTAGCAAAATCAAGTAATGCCTCTCTTCCACTTCCAAGTATCACCCAGGTGACACATAACTATAAGCAACATAATAGAAGTGATTTAAACCAACCCCCAACTGTGACACTGAAGCAAAGAAGAACAGCAGGCAGCTCAAGGAAGAGCTGACGGAGTATATTTTATTGTGTTTGTAGGAGTTTGTTGTTGCTGATTCAATGAAATAAGAACATGGTTGAGGTTTGTTTGGATTAAAATGGCTTTATCTAATCTACCCCTTCTAAATTGGTCTTAATGTACTCTTATAAATAGATTATTTCCCAAATCCATCTTGCTCCGTCTATGTCGATATTTTCCTTCTTACAATGCTACTCCAGTGTTAAAAATAGTATACTTTTTAAAAGCAACAAGTACTTTTCCAAGTCTGAATATGAAAGAATATGCTATAATTAGTAGAAAATAATGTTGAGCAATTGTTGCATGGTTCTTAAAAGCCAACATTAAGAAATCAGTCAGTGGAGTTCAAAATGACTCAAAATACTCAACACGCAATGACATCTCATCAGCTGTTTTAACTGAAATCTAACAGCAGTAATTAGTTCATAGGCTGTTTAAAAGGCACCAAGGCTTTTCCCCACAATTATTCCAACAGAAAAATTTGAAAATTTGTGGGAACAGTGAAAAGAAATGCCTATGACATTAAGACACTAAAATGTGTTTAATGACAATACTTTATTAAAAGTTCACTGTTTTCCTAAAGTTAATATCCAAACACTGACATGGTTAAGGGGGAGACATGTCTTGGCAGTGGTACACGTGAAAAGAATCTAGTGGTCTCGGTACACCATACACTGACCATGAATCAGCAGTGTGATGCCGTAGCAAAAAAAAGGAAATGTGATTTTGGGCTGCATCAACAGAAGCCCAGGGTCCAGGTCATGCGAAATGATGGTGTCACTTTACTCTGATCTCGTTAGACCTCACCTAGAGTACAGTTTTGATCACGACAGTTTAAGAAGGACGTTGACAAGCTGGAAAAAGGCCAAAGTAGGGCAGCAAAGATGGTGAGAAGTCTGGAGACCAAGTCCTGTGAGGAAAGGCTGAAGGAGC
Source organism: Eublepharis macularius (assembly GCF_028583425.1). NCBI lineage: Eukaryota > Metazoa > Chordata > Lepidosauria > Squamata > Eublepharidae > Eublepharis > Eublepharis macularius. The sequence continues at coordinate 2,848,253 of NC_072800.1, read as the reverse complement.
TGGGCATGTTGAGCCTGGAGGGGAGACAACTCGGAGGTGATTTTATTTATTTACATTATTTATAGGCTCACTGAGATTCAAGGCGGATTACACAGCGTAATTCAATATGATCAAAAGCCAAGAAATTCAATAAAAATACAACAGGGTATAGATTACAGACATTTGAAACAACATTGAAATAAAACAAAGCCATATTGCCTGTATATGAAAGCCCTCCTCAATAGTTTGATTTTGCACAGTTTGCAGAAAACCAGAAGAGGGTAAACTTTCTCCATCTCCTCAGGCAGGCCGTTCCATAAGGTGGGGGTGGGTGGGGGGGCTGCCACAGAGAAGGCACGTGTCTAGGCAGCTGCTGATTTTGCCCAGCTGCCGCGTGGTCTCTGCAGAAGGCTCTCTTCATATGAGCAAAGCCACCATGGCGGAGTACAGAACTTTTGGGATAGGGAAGGATGAAAAGCCAAATTGGCAGAGAAAAGCGTAACTTTACATTGGGATTAGTCCCGTTCTTACTGTAACACATACACTGTATGTATTTGACTAGATTTGTGATGTGACGGTCATAAAATCTGGAGCTGAACAATAGAACAGGAGGGGTAAGTTCAAGATCATTAAAAATATACGAAGAAAAGAAGATCTGGTACTATGTACTTCTCATCAGCATGCAGAAAACCTAAAAAAACCAGGGCTTTTTTCTGGGAAAAGAGGTGGTAGAACTCAGTGGGTTGCCAGCACAGGGGGAACTCGGCGGGAGGCGGTGCCTCTGGTACCACATGTGCGTGCGCAAAGTGTGTGCATGCTCCCAGGACCAATGATGTCACCTTGGGTCAGCTGGAACAAGGGGGGAGTTTTAAAAAGTTTAAATCACCCTTGGCGAAAATGGTCACATGGCTGGCGGCCCCGCCCCCTGATCTCCAGACAGAGGGGAGTTGAGATTGCCCGCCACGCCACTCAGCGGCGTGGAGGTCAATCTGAACTCCTCTCTGTCTGGAGATCAGGGGGCGGGGCCGCCAGCCATGTGACCATTTTCAAGAGGTTCCGGAACTCCGTTCCACCACGTCCCAGCTGAAAAAAAGCCCTGAAAAAGAGTATTGCTTTTATTATATCTGACAAATTGCTGACAGAGAGACAGAGAGCAAGTACTGATGAAAGGATACTATTGCTAGCAGATCAGCTGAAGTGGAGGGAGAAGTGGGGTTGTGTATCTGCTCCTCACACCAATCCAAACAAGTTTTTAAAACAATCCGATGGATATTTTAACAAAACACTGAAGTGAGAAGGTGATCAGAGGATGTGGTTTTAATAGCATGGTAGATCTAGAATCAGGTAGGTCAAATAAACAATTGCATTACATTACCAAAGGCACTGGGGTGTGTGGAGAATTTACTACTTGGTAGGTGATTACATGATGGCAGGTGAATGTTACATCTTACTCAAAAGGTATTTTCCTCACTTCATCATTGGCTGATTCCGCACATGTTGGATAATGCACTTCCAATCCTCTTTATAGATCATTTGGAACAGATTTTTTCGTGTGCAGAACAAAAAATCCACCTCAAACGATTGATAAAGAGCATTGAAAGTGCATTATCCAACATGTGCGGAATCAGTCATAGTCATTCTAGAATAATATAAGGATGACTCTCTCATATAATACCTGATTCCAGATCCCTGTGTTTCTCTGACTCTAGCTGGGGGTCCATGCGTGCCCTGCCCCACTTAAACACGAGAAAGATACTTTTTGTAGTTTCCCTGCCACCACTTGGGGGAATTCTTAGAGTCTATGTATAAGTCTTCTAAAAATATGTAATAATAAAGAAAAGAGCAAATGCTGCCCTGTAGAGGGAGGGGGTTTGGCAGAGAGGCTGAGGAGTTGCTGCCTAGCAATGGGACAGCTGGGGGACGGCGGATGGAAGCGCGGAAGGTGAAGAAGAGAAGGATCTGAGAGCGGGGCGTCCCGGAGGAGAGAGCCTGGAAGGGGGGGGGGGAGATTGGACAAAGAGTAACCCACATCAGGGGCGGGCCTGCTGAGGAAGGTGTTGGGAGGAACCTTTACTTCCTGGAGCCATAAAGAAGACATTCTCTATCCTGCCTCTTCATTGTCTTGGAGTGAGTGAGTGGCAAGGATCAAGTACTCACGCACTGCGGATTTGGGACTTAATTTATTTCATATGACAACAGTGCTCATTTGAAACTACAAGTTTTATTTCCATGGTTATTGCCCCCCCCCTTTAAATAAAACTTTATTTATGCAAAACAGCACTTCAGGGTTAAATGGGGCACCAACCCTGCTGTTACCAGTGACCTACCCTTTTTAGACTTAAAATAAGGGTTACATATGTTATATTTCTACGAAGAGAGTACAAGGCTGCAGCCTTAGTCTCTGAGTAAGTCATCTTGGTTAGTATCTTTGTAGGCCTACATAAATGGAGAGCCAAGGGAATGCAACCTTTGCGCATTTGGGGTACTTAGCAGCCAGAATCAACCCCTTTTGTGCAGGAGGAGATAGAGCCACGCCCTTTCGTGTCCCAGGCCTCCTCAGTCCTAACCCGAACCCATCCCCATCTGTCAGCTTGCTCAGCCTCAGTGTGAGAAGAAGCAGGACATTCACTTTGCCTGACTCCTCCTGCCTCTTCCTCAACTGTCCCGTTTCTCCAGGGCCTCCACAGGAGACAGCCAGGCACTCCCAATTGCCTCCTGGCCGCTGGGATTTCAGTGCCCTCCCTCAGCTCTTGCAAGGCCCGTCCCCTGCTCCTTGTGAGGCTCAGGAGCCTCGCGCTCACCTGCCTCCCTCCTTCTCTGCCGTAGCCGCTGCTCCAGTGCCCCAGCTTTCCTGACCTTATTGCTCAGGGGCAGCAGTCCAGGCCAATCACAGGGGTGGTTGAGGTGCTGCTGCTGCTGCGTCCCTGCTGAGAGGTGCCTGCCCCCCATCGTGCCTCCACTGCTGCCATTGGGGTGACATTGTGGGTGACTGCAGGGGGCTCCTTCCCATCGGGGTGTTTCCAGCTGGAGCTGATTCCAACGCACTCCAGACGTCATTACTCAAAATTTGCTAATAGAGATATTGAGTGTCTCAATAACCCAACCGGCTGATCCTCGTGAAACATCTTGAAATGAAACGGCCTCCAACATTTCACAGACAAGAACAGGGATGCAATTATAGGAGCCCCAGTTTCTTGACAACTCTTCTGTGTGCCCTCCTTATTCAATGACGTCCTTCCTCCACTTTCTGCATGTTGCATTCCTTGACTCTGCAGCAGGTAGTTCTGTGCTGCCTTTTTTAACAGCCAAGCGAGTGCTGCTCTTTTGGTTCAAAACAGAACTGTCCCATAAAATGTAACTCACAGTTCAAACCACAGTGACACGGAAGGTCACACCCTGGGTAGCGATTCAGCATTCAGGCACATCCATTCATGAACATGAGGGCCAGAAACAAGAAGCAGATTTAACTACGGATGCTGTTAACTTCAGGGTGGGAAAACGGTGGTCATTCTGTGAGCTAACCATGTTTGCAGTTCCTGCTGTGTTGACTCTCATGCTACATATAGTTGCCCCAGAGAACTAGGATTTTGAATCAGCACAAGGGAAGCAATCAACACAGCAGGAGGCTGGATAGTCACTTGCGATGCACACATGGAATTTCCTTGCTCGCTTTGATTGCTTCTGCCCCCAAGTCATCACGGGCAGCCCTTCCCCATTTAAAACTGACTTCATCAGGGGAATATGCTGCTTTTACACTAGCACAGATGGCAGCATTCAGCGTGCTTGTGCGTGCTCAGAGCTGATTGGGTCTCCCTAAAACTCCCAAGTGGCAATGCTGGAACATGTCCGTCTCTGTTAACGGGATTTACACGACCCGCCTCCATTGTAAGGCAGAACAGGCAAGACTGGAACACGAGAGAGAGAAGCCATGCGGTTTCCCCCATCCAGCCTGCTAGGAACAAGGCAGCCAAAGGCGGCACATCTTGGATCCACTGACACTTTTCTGTACGGCACACTGACCGGATAGCAGAGTAGTTGCATCTATGATGAAATAGTCAGCCTGTGCTGCCAAAACACAAGCACGCTGCTGCTCACAGGGAAGCAACGCAGAGGAATGAACAATACACCAGGAAACATCAAGTCAGATGCCCCAAACTCCAACTGGACATGGTGGATAGTCCATCTAATGGAACAAGCAATGAATGGTTTCCCCCAACACACCAGTTCCTCTACAAAGCTAAGTTGTTTCAGGTAAACATCAAAAACTACATTTTGAACCTAAGATATTAGACAACTAGTAAGTTTTATGCACTTTAATAGGAAAAAACAAACCATTTAAAATAATAATTTCTAATGGTGGTGCATCTGGAGGCGTTTTTCCACTCTGCACATACCTATCTGAGGTTAGGTAAATTATTCTCCAGGATATCAGGAAGGGCCACATCTCTTCAGAGCACTTAAAACTGCTTTCCAGCATCAGAGTTTCCTTCATAAACTCCTTTTTTTTACCCAACAGCAAAATGCACTGATTTGTACCTTTGTACCCCAGCAGCTTTTTTAGTTACCGAAAGTAATCTGGAAGTAGTGGCTGTACTTTGGGGGCACTGATTACACTGAACAGCTGACAAGGTCTCAAGAGGACAACATTGTCCAGCCATTTCTCTATGCATTCTACCCAAAAAGGCGCAATTGGGCCGCACATTTTCCTTGAGAGTGACCAGCTTTCCATCCCTGGCGGTGTTTTCCGTGGGTTTTCTATCTCTTGGCCAGGAATTGGATTGCTGTCCAGGATCCTGAAGGAGCTAAAAGACCAGGAGAATTTATATTCTGCAGCTGGTGAAATCAGGCACCCGCCCCTCCTTTTCATAGATTTTCAGCTTCTTTTTCCCATCACCCTAACCAAGGGCAGATTCCTCACCTCAGTCAGCACAATTGCCATAGTCAAAATTCTCAACACTGTCCTAAAGAGAAATGTAGTCCTGTATTCAACTATATATTCTGAAAAATTAAAAGTAACTTTTCTTATTGAGGAGTGATTTTCATCAAAGCCCTTTTCCTCTGCAGCCCAGAGGGGAACCCCCCCTCCCCATTTTTCTTTTAGAAACAGCCCTGGGGGCAAAGTCAGGGGTCTGCAATGGAAGGGGGGATCAATGGAAACTGCTCCTCCCTCTCAGGACAACTTGTGCCCTTACGGAGTTCAGAATGTATGACTGGGTAACAAGCCATTGAAAATATCTGACTATCACAAAGACCACGGAACCAGCTGTTGCATTGTTGATGCATTCAAAATTTAGAAAGACACCTTGAAAGTATCAAGTCAATCCTGCCTGGGTGGGAGGGGTAATTGGGGATCTCTCTTGTGGAGTGGAAGCCCACAAATATGATAGCCTTGGAACCCATCGACTTTATTCTGGCTCTCAAAAATTGGGTGCCATGCACAGCAAGGAGCAAGGATAATTTGTCTTTTTCTGGTCACCAGTTTTTCTTCAAACCACCAGTCCTCAGAGCTGAATTAGCCTGTGCTACCACAGCCGTCATTCTGCCACATTCTCACAATCTTCTAACATCTGGTATACAGATGCACGTACAATATCAAATTGCAGGTGGACAATCACATTCCAAAGACTTCCTACATTAAAAAAAATCCATGCAAACAGAGAACTAACACAGCTGTCAGATGTGCCCTGCTTATTTGCCATGTGTGCCTATTATACTCTGTATTGTATTCTGAACCTCTGAGAACGTGTAAAGAACTCTGTGTAGCTGTGAATCACTTACCTTGCAGGTGGCTACTTTCCCTTTCTCAACTGGCCTGGGAAAGTGTCCTTGAAGTGCCGGCGGGAGCCGTATGTCCCTGAGACATGAAATGAGCTCATCCTCCTCTTCCCCTACCCCCTCCAACCTCCTAGGCCCTGCGGCCTAAATTCTAATGGTCCTTATCCCAGGGCGGAAACCTTTCCCTATACCTAACATTGATTTCCTCCTCTCCATCACTTCTGCCAACGCTGCTGTCTGAGTGCCCTGATACTGATGGATCTCTAATAAAGAAACTTTAACTGGACTCTTGAAGTGTCTGCAGGGGACCTAACCGGGGATCTACCTGGCAGAGCCTGACAACAGCAAAAAAAGAACTGGGCCAGGAAACAAGGTTGCACATAACTGCAAGTGTTGTTTGTCGAGTGGTCTTTTGGGCAGGCACACCTTCTTGGGCAGAAAAGAGGGCATTTCTTGTTTGATGGGTTGTCCAAAGATCTATAGATGGGGTGCCACAGGTGGAAAATGTAGAAAGTAGGAATTTCATTTGTATGGACCATTTGTCATTCTGTTGGAGGGAGCAGCTCAGAACATTTGCATGTAACCACTTAGGCCTAGAAAGGGCATTATGCTGTAAGTTTACAGCATAATGAAGTAGAATTAGGATTTTCTCTTGGGCAACCTGTTTATTGGGGAGGGGGCAGTTAAGTGATGCTGTATACTTTTTATTGCTCTCTGTCTCAGTTGCTTTCTTAGTCTCATTCACTCTCTAGCAAGATGCAGTCAGTTTAGCAATTTATTATTTTTCTCCAATGTAACCCTATTTTTTATCCTTTAGTAAAGCATTCTTACAGAGCTACACTGGAGTGTGTGTCTGTTCTCATTAATTCCAATGTGTAATCTTTGCATTAACTCTGCTAATTTCCAACATTTTGGCATTCCCAGACTATTTGGGAGAGCAAGAGCCATCCTTAGGTTTGTCTCTAATATACTTCTTGCATGACTGTGAAACAGATGGTGGATGCAGTTGAGAACCCCTAGAGGAGTGACAGGGTTGTTGGGAACCATATCTAGGATATCAGCTGTAGGAGGAATAAGGACAAGGGAGAACTCAGTGACTAAGCAGGCAGAGACAGGGAAGAGTTATGCCTGGCTGCCATCCTGTCATCTTTAATCTTTTTCGTGCCTCATCAGTTGTTAAGGAAAAGAGACCTGAGCCTTTGAATGGTAAATCCCCTACTCTCATATCATTGTGAGGGGCAAGAGCTGTGGCCCTGTGCCACATGTGCTGTCTGATTACTATGGCAGAGGCTATAGCTCTGGGTGCACAATCAGCAAGGGGTCTGGCAGTGTTTATTTACTGTTTGGCAAGCTCGACTGCTTCCCCTTGTAAGAGGCTTGCTAGCCTTTTCTTTTCCTCTGGGATAAGGTCCATGTAAGGGCTTATCTTTTCCCAAAGAAAAAGCTGGTATCGAGCCGTAATGGCATAGCGGTGGCCTCTACGGAAAGCCAGAGCTGAGGAGGGACGACGTCCTTAGGAGCTTCTGGAACGTCCCCGTTCCATTCAGAGCGATCACCTGCTGGTTTTCATGCTTTCAAAGGGGGGCTCTTATTTCCCCCTCCTTCTGCCCAGGAGGCTGAAGGGGCAACCTGACATTAGTGCCGGCCAGCACAACTTAATTCTGTCTAGTCTGCAGAGCATTCGACACAGGAGGTAGAAAAGGGGGACTTGAGGTCGGGGCCTTAGACGTTTTTGGACTAATTCAAACTAGACAGGCCTAGCGCCCAACTCTTAGAGGCAAGCTAAATTAGAGTGCTGAGTTTTCAATCTCTTTCTTAAAAATTCAGCATTGGATACCAAACGTATGCCAGCGAACTGCGATTCTTTAAAATATTTACAAGCATTATATATATCCAGCATGAAAAAGTCTGAAGACTTTCTCAGTTTGTCCAAAGGGGAAAAAATGGAAATTTTAGAGAGCATTAGGGGGGAAAAAAGCCTCCTGTGTTTTGTTTCCCCTTTGGAATGAGTGACATGAAGAACAAGGTGTGGCAGGACTTTTCTTACACCAGAGGGAACCCACACAGCCTCCTATACTTTGGGGGACTAGCTTTGTTTAGAAGTGTAAACCTTTCCCTCAGCTGGTAGATATCCTTATGTTAGCAAGAGAGGAGTAAAGGCTTTGGGGTTTGCTGTTGTGCAGTAATGTTTGTATTGTGCCCAGGGCTTTTTGTCAGGGGGAACGCGGGGGGACGGAGTTCCGGAACCTCTTGAAAATGGTCGCATGGCTGGTGGCCATTTTCTCCAAGGGCAACCCACTGAGTTCCACCACCTCTTTCCCCAGAAAAAAAGCCCCGATAGTGCCTGAAGAGAACAGAGATCACGGAAGCAGGAGGGTCAACGAAACAAAGAAGGTGGTTCATGTATGTACAGGCTGTTTTGAAAGAACAGATCAGCAGTCCAGGCCTTCTAAGGAGAAACCTGGCTGAGGCACATACATTTGAGCTAGTTAGGGCTTCAGGCTGAGATTTAAATCCCTTTGAATGCTCACTTGGGGTTAGACAGACAGACTTTCATTGCCTAACCCTAGGCCAGATCCTTGCTCACACACAGGACTCCCCCCCCCCCGCCCCCAGCAGCCTGCCTTTCCCAAGAGCCAGACTAGGGGGTACCAAGTCTGCTCATGACCAAAGAGAGGCCTCTTGACCGGGCACGCTGTCCTGTCTCAGAGGTACAGCTGAACCACTCAGCCACATGGAACAACGGTCTGCTCTCTGCTTGCTCCCGGAGGCAGCCCGAAACTGAACTGCTGCGGCATCCCCCATACTCCATCCCCAAATCTGAAAGGTGCCGGGATGCCGGGGCAGCCCGCATAGGCTCAGGGATGGCGCAGCTGGGTGGCTGTTTCACAGAGGCAAGGCAGCCTCCTGGCCATCACACAAGATTTTACTCAAAATGTGCAATATGAAAATTTTTATGCAAGAAAATCCACAGCAGGCCTCACATGTGCTTTCTCTGCGGTGGCCCCCACTTTATGAAATGGCCTGCCTGAGGAGGTCAGAAAAGCCCCCACTCTCCTGGCTTCCCGCAAACGAATCAAACTGAATTCTTCAAGAGGGCTTTGTACCGAGATTATAAGACTCTGTCATAAGAAACAGCTCAGAGAGATGCTTTGGTAGGGACTGGGACTATATGCTATGCTAGTGGGTACTGTCTGCTCATGCAGATAAGCACCTCTAGTGAGTTTCCACGTTGTTTACTATGTCATATAAATTACTTATGTGCTGTTTCAGACTATTTAATCTCTATGCTCACCTTTATGCTTGTTTTCAAATTTACTGCTATCATACCCTATTGTGTCTGTTCACTGAGTATCTTACCTGCTGTTCATTATGGTACCTGCTCAGTGAATGTCCTAGCTATTGATAATATTGTATCTCACTTGCACGGTGTTATCCACCTTGGATCTCAGTGAGAAAGGCAAAATATAAATGAATTATTATTATTAAGCTCATGATAATTTCTGTCTATACTATAGACAAGATTTTCAAGATTTTTTGTTTACATGTAAATAATTTTGGCAACAATTAATATGCTATAAAGTGTTTAATGTAAATACATTAATTATTAAAGAGGTTAGTGCTTTCAGTGTTATAAACTTTAACTAACTGTGCAATCCTATGCATAAAGTGCAGCAGTATCTAATTTCTTCCTCATGTAATAGGCATATTTCAAATTTTTCTTATAGAAACCAAACCACTTATACTTTTGATTTCACAAACATGCCAAAGAGAACAATTTTATATTCTAACTAAATTATAAATAATGTACTTTATGTTGTTAAATCTGGAAAAGGAGTTTAAGTTTGATAGGAACCTAAGTATTGCATAAACTGTAATTTTTCCTATAAAATTCAGTGTTTTTTTTTTCCGGGGGGGGGGGGAATCTAGAACTCTCCCCTCTCTATGGACTCAAAATGTCCAGACATCTAGAGCACAGAAAATGGAAAGCTGGTCCATGGCATAAGCTGTGACAGGCAAGAGTACTTGGTGGGGGGACTCTTGAAAGGGAAAGAGGGCTGCATTCCCTGGGATGGAAGGGAAGTGGGGAGGGGGACGCAAAGAGCAGAGCAGACTTTCAGAGTCCTGCACGGGAGTGGCACTGCACTTCTATTGTGCGAGAACAACTGGAGGGGCCACTAAGGCGTAGTCATGCATGTGGTGCTATGGAAAGTGACAGTGAAACTGAGATTCTCCAGTGACTTGCATGGATTTATTTACTTATATGCCACCTTTTCACCCCAAAGGGCAGGGTGAGAGTAGATTCATGTTCTGAAATAGGTGAGTGGTCAGCTATCAAGTGCAGTTCTTTGGGTGTGCTACAATCAGTGTGTCAACAGTTTCCAGGGCCTTTGGGCTTGTTCTCTTAAATTTAAACAAGGCAAGGGAAATGCTATATTGCCTTTAAATATGACAAGTATCATTTCAATAAAAATAATTTCCACATACATTTTTCCATCTGTTTAAGCCATGTTTAAGTAACTGTTGATTATTTTTTTCCTGATCAAATACTCACTTCAAGCATTTGTCACGACTGGAACCCAGAATAAAACAGCGAGGGGTTCCGCAGGCTGCGGCCCTCTCACTCCCAGGACTGGCCGTACTCAGTTCTCTTTGGAGAAAACTGAGGCACTTACACTTTTAAAGACCATAAATTTATTTATTTATTTTATTCGATTTATATTCCGTCCTCCCCGCATCAGCAGGCTCAGGGCGGATTACAACCAAGTTTAAAATCATATTTCAACCAGTACCATTTTATATGCTAATCTATCTATAAATGATATCCTAAAGCAGTACCTCAAAATTAGTCCGGATACAAAAGTACTGCATATTTTTAAATTTCTTCCAGAATGTGAATGTTAAGCAAAAAACAAAAACCACGTTGGGTGGAGTCCTGTCAAAAAGTGCTACACATGCGAGGAGGTGCAGTTCTCACTGCTTGCCTTCTTTGGAGTTGCCATTTCCCCACTGGAGGTGGAGGATCCCCCGCTCCCCCCCACCCCCACTTACCTGGCTGGCAGGGGAGGCACGGGCCACCCAGGGGTCCGCTCCGGGGGGGGGGGGGGTCGGCACACTCCCACAGGACCAATCTGGCCCCGAATCAGCCCAGATCAGGCCACAGACCTGGAATGTGCCCAGACTGGCCTACTGTGGAGTGCAGGACCCCCCCCCCACTCTACAGTGGCCCGATTCAGGCCAAATCAGCCCAAATCCAGCTTGATCTGGCCCGATTTGGGCCCAATTCCCCCCCCCCACATAGCATGGAAGTGCTACTGCAGTGGCTGTGCCCTGTGCAGTGACATCACTTCCAGGAAGTGACAACATCGCATGGGCCCGGGAGTGCTTGGGCAGGCCCAGGAGAGCACACGGTTATGGGGAGGTAGGAGCTGGGTCCCCCAGCTCCTGCCAGGAGGACAGGGGGATCCGGCAACCCTAGCCTTCTCCTAAGGCATCCCAGCTCCCCATTGTGCTGCTTCTCATGGCCCCCACTACCCCAGGAGAAGCACTGGGGGCATTTCCAGTGGGAGGCAGAAGCAGAGAAACCCTTTTGTGCACAAACGCTCCATAGAGCATTCAACCCATTTTTTTTCTTCCTACAACTTCAAACTTTCCAGAAATTTTACATCTCTAATTCTAGTTCTACAAAAAAGCAACCCACATACAAGGCAGACATACTGTTAGAAAGGCCAGCACAGGAAAAGATACGGATCAGAAGGGCGTGTGAAGAGGGGCCTGGCTTGCAAAGGGAAAAAAGGGTAGTTTTACTTATTCGTTCAATTCATTTCATTCATTCATTCACATTATAGTTTGCCTTTCTCAGTGGGAATGAAGGTCACTTACACAGTATAAGTCAATGTGAACAGCATCTGATAACAGTCCAATAGGATATATATTGTAGAAAAATCAGGAATCAACCAAACATCTGAAAACAGAACTCAACCAAAACATAAGTATCAATATGACATGTTAAACAATGCAGAAAATTACATAGACAGGTTCTACTTACAGAAACAGGCAGCATGAGCTATACACAGTAGTGCAGTCCACAGTCCCTAACCCTTTATCCAAGTACCTTTCTAAACATTCTGTACAGTACAACCCTGTTGCCTTTGTAGAAAAGTCCTCTTGGATAATTCCGTTTTACATTGCTTGCAGAAAGGAGACAGGGAGCCTTCCAGACCTCAGGTAGGGGCCGGAAGGGAGAAAGCACCTGTATGGGCAGCTGTTGCTTTTGAAGGCATCATTTGCATTTGCAGGTGACGCTGGTGTGGTGGAGCACAGTGGTCCCACAGATATGAAGGACTACAGCCATGAAGGGCTTCTTTGTATGAGATAGCCAAAACCTTGAATTAAGCCTGGTAACTGATGGGCACCCAATGGAATGACAGCAGAACGGGGCTGAACAGAGACTTGGGATTCTTATCTCACAACAGATGCTAATTTCTGATCTAATCAAGCTGCACCTTTACACCCTGATGCTCTCCCTTCTAACTCCCCACCCACTTCGGCTGGGATATATAAGCTCAGGGATCTCCATTCCTACTGATGTCTGAAAAGGGGAACTCTGACTCTCAAAAGCTTACATTCTGAAAACCTTGTTGGTCTCTAAGGTGCCACTGGACTCAAATCCTGCAGAACAGGAATAACAGGCATGCCCCGTCTAGCCCCCCCCCCCCCCAAATAACCAAACTGTGGCATTCTGCACCAACTGCAGTCTCCTGTCATGCAAAGTGATGTAAAGTGCATTATAGTAGTCTAGTCTTAGTGTTCCTGTGGCATGGATCCAAGTAGCCAGATCAGCCTATCTAGGTAGGGGTCTTCTAGGTTAGTCTGAGTTGGAAGTAAGTGCTACTTGCAGCATTAACTTGCTTCTCCAGCTGCAGTGTTGGATCCAGTATAACCCAAGGCTCTTAACGGAGTGGGCAAGGGTCAGTGGAGGTCCACCCAAAGTGGGGAGTGCCCGTCTTTCAGGAACTCTGCTTTCCCAGCCAGTGTCACCTCAGTCTTTTTAGGGTTCAGTTTCAATGTGTCCATTGTTAGCCAATTAACCGCAGCAGCCAGGCAGCAATTCAGGACCTAGCTAAGGTTGTGCTGCCCCCATTCCCATACCAAGAGAGAAAGCGTAGTGTGTAGCAGTCAGAGTATCCAGCTAAGATTTGGGAGAGCCAGGTTTCAATCCCTGCTCTGTCTGGAAACTCACTGGGTGACTTGGTGCCAGTCACACACGCTCAGCCTGACCTACCTTACAGGGTTGTTGTGAGGAAAAATGGAGGGGAGGAGAATGATGTAAGCAGCTTTGGATCCACATCGGGGAGAAAAGTGAGGGATAAATGAAGAAATTCCATTTTTCCCCCAACTTTTCTGCTCCATGCTCTCAGCTCCTTAAGGAGTGCCTTGGATAAATCAGATGTGTTTTAGATACTTCCAGCGGTATGTGGATCCAAACTGAACTGTCTGGATTCCTGTGGCATCCCAAGGGCCAATACGTTCTCAGGACAAGATTCTAGCCAACACGCTTGTAAAGCACCAAGAGGGGGAAAGAGACAAGGGGGGCAAGGGGTGGGAAAGGCAGCCACAGGACTTTCTGGAGGGGGCAGGTGAAGGGCTGCAGTGAAGCTGACAGGCTCCTTGGAAAATGTTTTTAACTGCACGATTTTGGGGACAGATTTGAAGGAATTCCAGCCTTAGTAATTACAAATAAGTAACTAGAAAGCGCACACACACACACCCTTCGGGTGCGCTGTGCTTTAACCTCCCATTAGGAGGTGAAGGTGGATGTGAGCTTGCCTCGCATTGCTTCAGGCAAACAATTACCCTGTTCTAACCCTGGCCACAACTGACAGGGCAGGCAATTTATCACTGCCATGAACCTTCACTCAATCCCTCGGATGAATGACAGTCATCAGCAGTCTTTTGTTACTGGCCCCGGATTGGGTGGCAAGGCACAAGAACAACACAGACTTCCTGAATCCTCAAATAAGAACGGCCCCTTCGGGCCCAGGCAAGCGTGACTCAAGGGCAGGCTTTCCCAGCAACCAGGAGCTGGGGCAGCAGACCCGTCAAGGTCCTCCTGGCCTTCGGATGCCAGCTCTTTAACACCAGACAGACAACAAAGCCAGCCCGTCTCTCCGTGGGGTCTGTATGGTTGAAACAAATCTACTTACTAAAAACATATCCCTACATTTGTCATTATTAATATTTAATACCTCATTCCCTTGCCTGGAAAAATCCATATATGGATTAAGTAACTGATCAAGTAGAAACCAAATCCATTGTTACTAGAGAAATGAAAACCTGGGGGAGGGGAGATGGAAAATTCAGGAGAAAAAAGATCCCCCCCCCCAAGGTTTTTTCCTATTTTTTGTCTAGAAGTATTGGAACGTTATCTGGAGAACTGAAAAAAATTCTATCTTTCCCCCCACCTATTTTGGAATGAGTGGAAAGGTTGTACTTGCTCAAAATGTGTATCACAAATATGTTCAGGAAAGACAACTTATAGCATTAGATAATGACAATTCCTGTGTATACTATTGGAGGGAGGTGTCCACCGGAGTGCCACAGGGCCCAGTGCTTTTTAATACTTGTATAAATGATTTGGAAGAGGATGTGAAAGGTTTACTCATTCAAATTGCAGGCAAGAACAAACTGGGCAGAGTAGGAAACACCCTTGAAGACAGGGATAGAATTCAACGAGATCTGAACACAACGGAAAAGTGGGCAGATCTGAATAAGACGAGATTTAACATAGATAAGAACTGGGCTCTGCACGTGGGTAACAAAATACAAAGCATGGCAAACTGGATGGGCAGCAGTGTGTGTAAAGATGGACCGGAAGCTAAATATGAGGAGTCAGTGTGATGCAGCAGCAAAAAAGGCTAATGCAATCTTGGGATGTATCAACAAAGGCATAACATCCAAATCACAGGATGTCATTGTCCCCTTATATACCATGTTGGTCAGCCCCCATCTGAGGTATTAACAATAACAACACTCTATTTATATACCACCCTTCAGGACAACTTTACGCCTACTCAGAGCTGTTTACAAAGTGTGTTGTTATTATCCTCAGGACAATCACCCTGTGAGGTGGGTAGGGCTGAGAGAGCTCTGAGAGAGCGGTGATTGACCAAAGATCACCCAGCTGGTTTCAAGGGGAGGAGTGGGGAATCAAACCTGGCTCTCCAGATTAGAGTCCTGTTGCTCTAAACCTCTACTAATGTAGAGCATAAAATCAGAAAAATAATTCACAGTTCTACTATAATACTTCATGTAAGTTCTGGGATCAGCTGTCTGCAACAATATTCTGTTACAGTTCTGTTTTATTGTTAACAGAAGTATTCTGATTTATACCTTAAATCCTACTTGCTCAAAATTAAGAAAATCAAGCTGTAACATATCAAGTAACTTTGCACAATCAGTTCCCAGTGTCCACTATATTTTAAAAATATGTGGTTGCCTAAAAGGGACAAACATAAAAAGGTCAGGTTTCAAGGAGGAAAAAAAGATACGGAGCCACACTATATCATTTACACAGATGAGGATATAAATTTGTAACGATCAATGTGATTCTTCCTAATCTTCACTTGACCACATGATTTTGGTACAGCTGCGTCAAGTTAACTAGCATACAAAGCAGACTCTCGTTCCACCAGAAGGGTTCCATACTTCATTATTGGAGATGTATTTAAAGGTTTGTTCAAGGGTTTGTTTCAAAAACAGAGGGAAATAAAATATTTAAGGGGCTGTTTTATTATACACTGTGTGATTTGAG
This sequence comes from Eublepharis macularius, assembly GCF_028583425.1. Classification (NCBI taxonomy): domain Eukaryota; kingdom Metazoa; phylum Chordata; class Lepidosauria; order Squamata; family Eublepharidae; genus Eublepharis; species Eublepharis macularius. Next base: position 2,832,685 of record NC_072800.1, on the reverse strand, counting down.
TCCAGTGGCACTTTAGAAATCAACAAGAGTTTCCGGGTATGAGCTTCTGAATGTCGGAGCTCTCTTCTTGAGGTATATGAAGAAGGGAGCTCTGGAGCGCTGATGAATAAAAGCTATTGAGGAAGACTCCGCATGGGTTCTGTAAGGGAAGATCTTGTCTCACAAACCTGTTAAGAGTTCTTTGAGGGAGTGAACAAACATGTAGACAAGGGGGATCCAATAGACGTTGTCTACCTGAACTTCCAGAAAGCTTTTGATAAAGTTCCTCATCAAAGGCTGCTAAGTAAGCTCAATAGTCATGGGGTAAAAGGACAAGTCCTCTTGTGGATCAAAAACTGGCTAATGAATAGGAAGCAGAGAGTGAATATAAATGGGAAATATTCACAGTGGAGGGTGGTAAGCAGTGGGGTACGGCAGGACTCAGTATTGGGTCTGGTGCTTTTTAACTTGTTCATTAATGGTTTGGAGTTGGGAGTAAGCTGTGAAGTGGCTAAGTTTGCGGATGACACTAAATTGTTCAGGGTGGTTAGAACCAGGGAGGATTGTGAGGCACTCCAAAGGGATCTGTCGAGGCTGGGCGAGTGGGCGTCAACGTGGCAAATGAGGTTCAACATGGCCAAGTGCAAAGTAATGCACATTGGAGCCCAAAATCCCAAATATAAATACACAATGATGAGGTCCAAACTGGCGGAGATTGACCAAGAGAGAGATCTTGGGAGTCGTGGTAGATAACTCACTGAAAATGTCGATACATTGTGCGACGGCAATAAAAAAGGCCAACGCTATGCTGGGGATTATTAGGAAGGGAACTGAAAACAAATCAGCTAGTATCATAATGCCCCTGTATAAATCAATGGTACGGCCTCATTTGGAATACTGTGTACAATTCTGGTCACCACACCTCAAAAAGATATTATAGCACTGGAAAAAGTGCAGAAAAGGGCAACTAGAATGATTAAAGGGATGGAACGCTTCCCCTATGACGAAAGGTTAAAGCTCTTGGGGCTCTTTCGCTTGGAGAAATGACGACTGAGGGGTGACATGGTAGAGGTTTACAAGATTATGCATGGGATAGAGAAGGTAGAGAAAGAAGGATTTTTCTCCCTTTCTCACAATACAAGAATTCGTGGGCACTCGATGAAATTGCTGAGCAGTCGGGTCAGAACGGATAAAAGGAAGTACTTCTTCACCCAAAGGGTGATTAACACATGGAATTCACTGCCACAGGAGGTGGTGGCAGCTTCAAGCATAGACAGCTTCAAGAGGGGATTGGATAAACATATGGAGCAGAGGTCCATCAGTGGCTATTAGCCACAAGGTATAGATGGAACTCTGTGTCTAGGGCAGTGATGCTCTGTATTCTTGGTGTTTGGGGGGGGGGGGCAATCAGTGGGAGGGCTTCTAGTGTCCCTTCCCCACTGGGAAAGACCTCCTGATGACACCTGGTTTTGGGCCACTGTGTGACACAGAGTGTTGGACTGGATGGGCCACTGGCCTGATCCAACATGGCTTCTCTTATGTTCTTATGGCTCTTCAGAGCTCCTACCCTGACAATGTTGTTGGTCTTTAAGCTGCCACTGGAATCAAATCCTGTTGTTCTAATGCAGACCAACATGGCTACCCTCCTAGAACTATGTACTGTGCATCATCTTTATTCAGACTCCAGCCCCAGGTTATGACAGTTTGGTGTAGTGGTTAAGAGTGTGGGACTCTAATCTGGAGAACCGGGTTTGATTCCCCGCTCCTCCACTTGAAGCCAGCTGGGTGACCTTGGGTCAGTCACAGCTCTCTCAGAGCTCTCTCAGCCCCACCCACCTCACAGGGTGTTTTGTTGTGGGGATAACAACAGCATACTTTGTAAACCACTCTGAGTGGATGTTAAGTCATCCTGAAGGGCGGTATATAAATCGAATGTTGTTGTTGTTATTGTTATTATTATGCCTATCACGAGGCAAGTAGCTATACTTTGAATAGAAACCCTGGAAACTCACTTGCATTGAGTCAGACAACTGGTCCAGCTATGTCTGGGATGCCAAGTAGAGATGCCAAGGGTCTAGACTTGGGACTGTCTGCATGCAATGCATGCCCCCTCCCCAATCACACACATGAGATGAGAATGAGTCTCCTCATTTTTATTATTATTTTATTTCATTACATTTCTATTCTGCCCTCCCTGCAAGCGGGCTCAGGGTGTATTACATCATTTAAAACACAGTCACAACAATAAATACAATAATCCATAAAATTCATAAAACATTTAAAATCTTAATTAATTAACATAATGGAATAAATATCAAGATGGCAGCAACCATGATATAGCTATTTGCTTAGCTTCACTTGGATAAAAACCCACAGGCAATGCCAGTGTAATTTCCGGGTGCAATCAAACTGTTAAAACATGGAAGTGGTAAAACATCTAATGGGGATGGGTTAAATTATTCATCCAACCCCTCCTCCTACATGGCCGGCGGAGGCCTAGCCCAGCCTCAGTCACATGCCTGGCGCAACATCTCTTTCTTACAGGCCTGGAAGAAGGACAAAAATCCTGCCAGACTCTATGGTTTCAGTGGACAGAGAGTCCCACCAGGCCTGGGGCCAGGACCCAAAAGGCCCTACCAGGGACCACCAATAGCTGTTTTCCTGCTGATCAAAGTGTCCTCCAGAGGGTATATAGGGTGATGCGGTCCCACAGACATGCTGGCCCCAGCAGATCTCATCTTCGTCCCTCAGAAGGTCCAACAAAAACTTTCCTGATTTCTTCTCTACCTATAACAAGGTCCTCCCGCCTCTACCTGGGGATCAGGTGTGTCCCTTTTCCTTACTGTCAACAGCCAGGAGTTCAGAAACTTTCACAAATTGTGTCTTTAAATATCTAGGGGTAACCTTTAAAGAGACTCTGAATTGGAAGATACACCTTGCGATGGTTAAATCTTCAGCATCAAGGATTGTAGGGTCAATCAAACATTTTTTTCATACAAAGGGGGGGGGGGTCGACTGATAGATCCAGCACTGAAATTATTTAAGAGCAAGGTAGTCCCTCACCTCCTATATGGAGCTGAAGTGTGGGGTTGGAAGGAAGATATTCTAACCAGTCTTGAGGTAATCCAAAACCAATTTTTGAGACGAATTTTGGCTTTACCCAAAGGCGCTCCTGCCGCCCTGATGAGGGCTGAAACAGGACTCCCCTCCCTTAGGGCGCGGGTGTCAGACAGTGGCTTACTAAAAGTTGCAATCCAGACTATCTCTTGCAATTAGACATGAGTCCATTGGTTTCAAAAGACTTTGCTGAATATAAACAACCCTTATAGTCCACTATCCAAGATGCAATATCTTGGCTGGTACATGAGTATTGTTACAAATGACAGGCAAAGGTTAAGGTACAGAATAGCATACCCCTGCAGGCCCCATCCTCCCCCCACAGTTCTCAAAGCAAGCGGCTTGAAGCTGAGAGAGTGAAAGTTTCCCAAGGCTGGAAAGGTTGTAGTCATAACATTCCTCTTCTCTAAGATAACTGCTACTGAACTGCTTGCCATCTGCAAAAGAAGCACTTAAAATATTGACAGGATTAAAATGGAGTCTCTTTGGTTTGAACATACAAAAAACATAGTCAGAACCTGACAGCGGGTACACCTTGCAGTTTTAAAATACTCAAAAAGGGTTAAATTTTCCAGTTCCGACTCCTTAAGCTGCCATTCAGTAAATTACTTACTATCCAAAGACCCCACACGCCCTGGCTTTCTATCCACCATTTGCCAAAGGTATACCCCCCTGTTAGGGGTCTCAGCCAACAACCTCCCACTTAAGGAGTAGATCTACAAGTCAGATGCAGTGATGGATCGGCTATCAATATGAAAATCTAAGGCAGCTCCTTGGTATAAACTAATCAAATTTGACCGTTTAAGATCTCCCTACCTAGCCAGTATTTCTCATTATAACCTCAGAGTGTATTTCACTGCTCTGCGCTTTCAGATGATGCAAACGGCTCTTTTGACAGGGCGTTATTCTCACATCCCTATGGAACATGGCACCTGCATTTGTGGATTACCTACAGTGGAGAACCTTTCCCACTACCTACTTTATTGTCCATTATATAGTGTACCCAGAGCTAAATTCTTGGCCAGAATCCAATCAGTCACAAACACGTATTCTGAAATTGAGAAGATTGTGTTTTTGTCATCTGACACTGATAATCATGTGTCCTATAGAGTCTCTCAGTTTGCACTTGCAGCCAAAAAGATAAGATCTAAGGTGGTACTGAATGAGGCTGTTTTGTGATTCCTGAGATAGTCTGGCAGATTGTACTGTTTTAATTAATTTTAAATAACCTTTACAAACTTTGATAATGGATTTAACTGTTTATTAGTCAATGTTTGGTAAATTGTGACAGCCTATGGCTATAGACAATAAACTTTTTGGGTATTCTATTTAAACAATGCCAAACAATTTAAATTGTGTCTTTGTGTGATTGTGATTGTGATTGTGATTGTGTGTGTGTGTGTGTGTGTGTGTGTGTGTGTGTGTGTGTGTGTGTGTGTGTGTGTGTGTGTGTGTGTGTGTGTGTGAGAGAGAGAGTACGTGTGCGCGCATGTGCGCACGCCCCCAGCATGGCTCTTTGAGAATCACGGGGCCTGGATGGAATGGTGGCTGCAGCAGAAAGGAGAACTGGAGAAGACTGAAAAGCTCTTAAACAGCCCTGGTAGATCACTCTTGGCCCTTTGGAGCCCAGCCCAAGAAAACCAGGCACAGAGCAGTGCTTATATCCCAATATTTTGCTATTATCATTTTCACTTATTGCCATTTCCAATCTATATTCTCAGCAATATTCTGATAAGCAACAAGTTGACGTCACCAGTCTCTAAATGTTTGTTTCAGCTTTTTTAAAAAGTTGGAACTGAGAATATGACTCCCCACATGGACAATGATTCTCATGATACAGCAGCTACTGAACCGACTTTAATTTATGTAGTAACAAGAGTAAGTTCTTGTGGTATTTCGGTCCTATTGCTTTAAGGAGAATTCACAGAAGCCCTTCAGAAAGAAGAGGCCCAGGTCTTATGACCACAGCTGGAGGAGGGGTTAGAGCTGGAGGGAGATCTAGACTCTCTTCTGTAATGGGAGATCTGAGCAATAAGAATCCTCTCTGTAGAAGCGACTGGTAACCGGTTTCTCAGGCATAGCGTATTCCCTTGAGTAACTTCTCCCAGAATAAGGGCTCACCTGATGTCCAGAACGCCCCCTCCGACCATGGGATGAGTGAGAGGACCAGGAGTCGCGAGACAATGATCAAGGTCGTCCCAATGAAGTGGGGGACTTTTCTACAAGGACCGCATCCTCCTCATGACTGCTTCTAAAACAAGGAGCACTATGCAATGACAGATGGTCCCCCGAATCCTTGCGCTTCTTTCCATGGGATTCAGAACCGTTCACCTCCGATGTTTCTGGAGGGTTCTGGGCAGAGAGCACACCTTCTAGGATAGTTTTATCCTGCTTAGAAAATTGGTGCTTTCTCTTCTTCTTCTTTCCCATATCTGGACAGGTCGGCCCCAAAGTCAATATCAGATCCAACGATGTTGGAACGGCAAAGGTCAGTCCGAGATGGCAATCAGAGCTGACGAAGTCCCACTTCGGGGAGTCTCTGAACCAGAGGCCCTCGCAGGAAAGTTCTCCCTACGGGCCCAAGGGGACGCAGTGACCGCTGTCAACACTGAAGGTGTTCGACTCTGAGGAGTCTTCGAACCTGATGGTGTTGGATTCGATGCAGTAAGAGTTAGTTCCAAGGCAGGATGGATCGAAGTCAGAGTCGAATTCGGTGGCAGTCTAGACTCCGAACGGGCTGGAGAAGCACGGGAGCATGGTGTTTTTGAGCCCGTAGAGGTGGGACCAAGGTCGGATAGTGGAACCAGGCGTGGCAGAAGATTGTGCCTTAGCCGGTGGATCAGTTGCCTCCATAGTACGCTTCCAAAGGGACGCTTGTAATCTACCCGCCTGCTCAGCCCTGGCCTTTGAGGTGAAGGCATGGCAATGCTTACAAGCTTGCACATTATGAGTCTCGTCCAGACAGTAAAGGCAACTAGAGTGCCCATCCAATCTTGTCATTTTTCTGTCGCAAGCCACACATCGCTTGAAAAGAGCAGTTTCCGACATTGCTGACAAACTTCAGATGGACAGCTAGAGCTATGAACCTCTTTCATCAGCGGCAAAAGAGGAACTGAAGGTATATCGGGGTGCCCCGCCTCTTAGGGTGCAGTTTTCGGCCGGAAAGATGGCTGCACATGCACGCTGAGGGGCGAGGGTGCCTCCTAGTGGTATTGAGCTATAAAAATCTCCAGAATCGGCAGGCCTGCACTTGCGCAGTCCCATGTGGGACTGCACAGGAAGACTGTCGATGAACAGGTTGACAGGAATGGTACCATGCGGGAAAATCCTTCCTCTTAACACACACGTTTGCTCCTTCCCCCTCCCATCAGTAAAACAGGACTTTTGGTGCGAACTTGTCCTGAGAACGTCTCACATATTTGTACTATCAAGTCGAGACACTGAGAAAGCAAGAGATCAAAGCTGAGACATAGCAGTGCATGGGAGTGAGCAGTATACAAGATCAGGAGCACTGAGAGTTTCTACAGCCCATTAGATAAGACACTTGCAGCTTCTATAAGCCTGTGAAAGGAAACAGTTATGGCACTGGCAATATGACATCAAGTTATAACATGAAATATTGGTTCAGAAACAACAGGTCGGCATTGGTTCAGAAACAACAGGTTAGCATTAAGTAGTGGCATGGATGGAGCACAGACATGACAACCCTGTGGCTGAGTTGAAGTGCTGATAAAAACCACCCCCAGACTGTCTCCACAGGGTGCCAGCATCACCCACTGCATGTCCTCAAGAATCTGCTGATTTGAAAAGAGGCCTCAAAGGTCCCTATTAGAGATGGACACAAAATGAACCACGAAACAAAATTCCGTATGGAACGGCTGGTTCATTTGAAAAGAAACACATGTTCCGTGGGGCCGTGTTTTTCCAGAACAAACAAATTTTGCCAGCTCTTCCGAGGCCAGTTTGGAGTTTCACAGACCCTGCGCCAGTTTTAACCCATCGGCTGAACCCAGTGCGGGGTCTGTGAAACTGACAGCCCCTTTCTCCTGCTGCCCGGCTTCAGCAGCCAGTGTGGGGTGGTTGAAATGCCCTGAGCCACGAACCACAAACCAATTCCCGAACTGGGAAAAGGTCAGAAGTTTGTGGTTCATGGTTCCGTGGAATGCCTGAACCACAAATCACGTGGTTCGGGGGGGGTTTTGGTTCATGCCCATGTCTAGTCCCATAAGATAGGCTCTTTAGCCCACTTGGCTTCTGAAGACAAATGGATTTTCTTTTTAAGATTTCGCACACCTTAAGGATGAAAGACAAAAAAAAAAGGGAGCAAAACGGATTTTGGAAAACCCAGATAAAAACTTCGTTAACTGCAGGAGGGCAGCATTTTATCCTTAAAAATATCCGTTTGCCTTCAGAAGCCAAAGCAGCTTAAAGAGCTCCTGTCCCTATGAAAGGGACTCGGGAGAACACCCTCCTTTGTGGTTCTCACAGCTGAACTTCAAGGAAAAGTTCAAGATCAATCTGAACTGATGTAAACAGAATCATTTGATTTTACATGCATTATTTTCCAGTTATAATGAAAAGCACTCTTCTTACCATAGAACACTCTTAAACAAAAACCATCCCAATAAAAAATTAACTTTTTAAAAAAACAATTCAGAACTACCAATTTCATAGTAGTACATTTTATATTTACTCTTTTAGTAAAACGTTTATTTCTGTGATACATGCCTGCTTTAATGCAGAAAGATGGCTTTAAGTGTCAAACTGTAACTTAAACAATAAATAAACCTTACTCCCCCCCCCCTTTGCTTATTCCCTGAGTGAGGGAGAAACCCCCAATGCCCTCAGCCTCATCTTGGAACAACCAATTTAAAAGCCAAGTTCATCAATGTTGAGGGGTTTCAAGGGCTAAGACTGCTTCCTCACTGAACATCAGTTCCAGCCCTTTGAGTTCATGGCCACATACCCCATAGGCTGGCCTACGCTACAATTTTCACACTAAGGAACTGTAAAATTGTTAAGCGATCTCTTTCCGCCTGGTTGCTTCATTATTAGTACTCTGTACGGCAAGCCATCTTAGTTACGGGCTTTAAATGCCCTTTTCAGCACTTCCCAGGGTAACCTTGGCCGTGAAATCAGAAAATCAGATCATTTTCTGGTCTGCTTTCTTCTTTTGCTGTGGACGAGATTAGATTTTGCCATGCCTGACTGGCAAATCTCATTTGGGATTCAAGACAAGGCCGAAGGCCTGACCTCTCCAGGAGAACGAAGCAGAAAGGCTCAAGCAAAGGGGAAGGAGAGCTCATCACCGACACATCACATCAAAGGCAATTAGGGATTAATTTGCAATGCCCCACAAGGAGGGGGGGGGAATCATGTAAATGTTTATAGACTCTCACTGCTGGGTCATGCAATTATTTAGGAGTCTTGGGCGGGGGGGGGATTATAAACCTGGGAAGTCTCATTGTGATCACTATCATATTTAAAGTAATTCGCCGCAGTACACTTTCACTTTAAAAAAAGGTTCCGATAGAACTACAAAAGTAACTTTTTTTGCTTGCATTCATTTCATTTCAGGTTGAAGATTACTGCTGTATAGGCCTGACATTTAAAGACAATGTAATCTTTTTTCAAGATGGTGAAAAGACATGGCTAAATCCATTTCATTGCTGCCATTTTAAGAGGAAATTGGAGGACAGCATTAGTGGTCAACAGCAGGAGCTGAATGCCAGTACTTCACTCTCTCACTCACTCACTCACACACACACACACACACACACACACACACACACACACACACACACACACACACACTAGGGTTGCCAGGTCCCCTGGAGCCCAAACCGGGGGTTTGCCAGGTCCATTTACTCCCCCGGCGGGAAATTGGGAGCCTGGCACTTACCTTGCTGCTCAGGGAGTTTTCCCTGCACGCGCTGTGCATGTGCATGTGCATGCTCCTGGCTTCCGCAATGACATCACTTCCAGAAGTGACATCATCGTGCGGGGGGGGGGGTCACCAAAAGGCTGCACTTACCAAGGGCTGGATCGGGCCCGTGGGGCACGATTCTCCCCAAAACGGGCCCACTGTGGGTGCAGGAGCGCGCAGCTCAGCTCAGGGTGTGCGGTAGAGTTTGGCTTGGGCGTGAGGCTCAACTTGGCTTGCACCACGTGCCCCGAGCCGAGTGATGTGCGCCAAGCCACGTGACCCGAGCCAAGCCGCACTGTGCGCCCTGAGCTGAGCCTGGTGGGAGAATGGTAACTCTAATACACACACACACACACACACAACAGCTCAGCAGTCAGCTTTATAGGCAAGTCACCCTCAGCAATAGGAGTTCCTCTGCCTCCCCCACCACTTTTTTCCCTCCAAAGAGTTGAGTAGGGGGGCACTCCCAGCGGACACTCAAGTCTGAGTGAATCCAGGCACTACAGTCCTGCTCTGACAACCTGCAATGTCACTATCCTCCAGCTGGGTGAAGGAGGTCTACGGAAGGAACATATGACGAAAGTTGGGGGCGCAGTCTTCAGCAGCAGGGTGTCTTTTAAAAAATTTATAACAATAATAATAATAACAACAACAACATTTGATTCATATACCGCCCTTCAGGACGACAACACCCACTCAGAACAGTTTACAAAGTATGTATTATTTTCCCCACAACAAAACACCCTGTGAGGTGGGTGGGGCTGAGAAAGCTCTGAGAGACCCGTGACTAGCCCAAGGTCACCCAGCTGGCTTCAGGCGGAGAAGTGGGGAATCAAACCCGGCTCTCCAGATTAGAGTTCCACACTCTTAACCACTACACCAAACTGGTTCTCCACACGAAACTGGCTCTCTCTGAGAGTGTGTGACTGGCATGGGGTCACCCAGCAAACTTCCATGGCAGAGTGGGGATTCAAACCTAGGCTCCCCAGATCCCAATCCACCTCTCTTACTGCTACACCACTCGCTCACACACACAAACCCACACACACCATCTGGTCTCCACAGCAGTTTAACTTCTCATCTCCAAAGAAGGAAGGATTGTTTGGTACCCAGAGGGAAGGTCTCCTTGTGAGTTGTGGGGAATTCCCAGCAAGGAGAAGGCAGCAAGAGAGGCTAACTGAGGGATCTCCACCAATGTATACAAGGATTATCCCAGCTAGAGAACTCCTTTCAATGATCATACAGATGTTTCAACCAAAAAGGGAATTTTTACTGAAAATAACAAGGATGAACAGCATACCACACACAGGGCCGGCGCGCCCATAGAGGCCAGGTAGGCGGTGGCCTCAGGCGCGAGGGCCCTGGAGAGGCACTGGAGGGGGTGTCGGGGGCAGAGGTGCACGCAGCGGAGCTGGCGTGGCCAGCCCGCAGCTGCTGCAGCCCGCCAGCCCCGTGCCGCTGCCACCGCCGCCACCACACACCCCCAGCCGGGCGCAGCAGCCACGAGCCGGGGCAGCGTGCGGACCAGCCTCCGCCCGCCACCCCAGCCATCCACCGGCAAATGCCGTGGCTTGCGCTGCGCGATGATGTCATCGCGTAGTCCACACGCGGGGGGGGGGTTTGCCGCAGGCACCAGAGACTCTGGTGCCGGCAGTGACCACACACACCACACATTCAGAGCTAGCTAGAGAGCAGTGGTGAAACTTGGATAGAGTTTGAGGGATTGGTCATTATTTACCTATCCAGACACCTGGGAGAGAGAAGCAGCATTGCGCAGCCTGTACTTCAAGGCAGAGGGGACTCAAGCGGAGGTTCGAGGGTGTGTGCTGGATCCAAAACGTGCACACAGTTTGGGCTGAGAGACAGTCCACTTTATACCATGGATCCTACCCAGGAGCAAGATTGCATCTTCTACTCCAAAAATAAAGGCCCGAGTAGTTGAACGCAGGGTGGGACAAAGGATTGCGAAGAGATGGCGAACTGTCTCCAAAGTGGGACAGTAAGCCAGTAAACTGTCTCCGGGGTGTAACAAAGAACTAGGAAGATTTGATTAAGTCTTCCCAGAGGGAACTAAAGTTATCAGATTATGACTGACAACCCGCAAAGTGGATGCGGTGAGGCTATTAACTCGATGAATGGCTTAAGAATAGGGAAGTGGCTGAGGTGAGATCGATAGGGTGTGCTGTGTTGATTAATTCAGGAACTCGGGGAAGGCCCTGTTGTGTCAGGATCCTTAGTGTGCCTCTGGGGCAAGGGAGGGGGGTGACCTGGCCTTGCCTGTTCTCCCCATATTTGCATGTTCTGTCTCCCGGGCAGAATCTGGCTTGCCTGCTTGGGTAGCAGGTTCCATGTTTTCTGCCGGCTTGAGTAGTAATTTTGGTGCAGGAAGCATGTTTAGAGGAGGGGTTCATGGCATATCCATATGCCTTCCAATATTATAGGGGCGGTTCTGACTGCTAACATGTTTACAACACAACATCTCTGAGCATTCATAGAATCACAGAATCATAGAGTTGGAAGGGGCCATACAGACCATCTAGTCCAACCCCCTGCCCAGTGCAGGATCAGCCTAAAGCATCTCTGATAAGTATTCATCCAGCCTCTTCTTGAAAACTGCCAGTGAGGGGGAGCTCACCACCTCCCTAGGCAGCTGATTCCACTTTTGAACTACTCTGACCGTGAAAAAGTTTTTCCTAATATCCAGCCAATACCGTTGTGCATGTAAATTTAAGCCCATTGCTTCGGGTCCTACCCTCTGCTGCCAACTGGAACAGCTCTTTGCCCTCCTCCAAATGACAGCCTTTCAAATATTTAAAGAGAGCAATCATGTCCCCCCTCAACCTCCTCTTCTCCAAACTAAACATTCCCAAGGCCCTCAGCCTTTCCTCATAGGGCTCAGTCTCCAGACCCCTGATCATTCTTGTCGCTCTCCTCTGCACCCTCTCGATTTTGTCCACATCCTTTTTGAAGTGAGGCCTCCAGAACTGCACACAATACTCCAGGTGCGGCCTGACCAAGGCAGTATAGAGAGGGGCTATGACCTCCTGCGATTTCGACGCTATGGCCCCTTTGATACAACCCAGGATTGAACTGGCCTTTTTTGCCATCGCATCACACTGACTGCTCATATTTAGTTTACAGTCCACTCTTACCCCAAGATCCCTTTCACATATACTACTGCCCAGAAGTGTATCCCCCATCCAATATTTGTGCTTCCCATTTTTGTGGCCCAGATGTAATACTGTGCACTTGTCTTTGTTGAATTGCATCCTATTCACAGCTGCCCACTTCTCCAGAGTATTCAGGTCTTGTTGAATTTTAATTCTATCTTCTTGGGTGTTTGCTACTCCTCCCAATTTGGTATCATCAGCAAATTTAATGAGCAGCCCTTCCACTCCTTCATCCAGATCATTGATAAAAATATTGAAAAGTACCGGGCCCAAAACCAAACCCTGCGGCACCCCACTGGACACCTCCCTCCAATCTGATGAAATGCCGTTGACCACGACTCTTTGAGTGTGGTCCTCTAACCAGTTCCCTATCCACCGAACTGTCCTATAGTCCACTCCACAGTCTTCCAGTTTGCCCATCAGAATGTCATGCATTAAAAGCACACGTCCAGCACCCATGTTCCACAGCACACTTGCCCTGCGCCACTGAGGGGCCAACACAGAGCCCCCTATGTCTCTTTCATCAATGTTTCCCATGAAGGCTTCATATATATTATGGGGGGACAAATTGTGTAATCTTTCTTGAGCCTCAGTGAAAATAAATAAATAAATAAATAAATAAACAAAGGAACAAAGAAAAATAATTTTTTCATGGCTAGCTATGAAATGAGCTTAATCTTTCTTTTTAAAGCCCTACTCCTACCTAATGGTCATTGCCATCACATAAGGTGACTAATTAATCAAGTGGCAGATAAAAAACGACTTCCTTTAGCCCAGAGCAGGCCCGCAGCTATGGTGGGGCAAAAATTTGCCATGCCCCCTCAATGAGCATTAGCCTTTCAAGTGTGAATTAACTATGCAAAGGGGAAAGCAAGGAGCTGGTATAAAAGAGGGCAAATTCTGTCATAAATCTTCCAAGTGTGATTTCTCTCTGTAAGTGAGGAGAATAGAATTAGTATTTAACAGGGCGGGAGAGCCCTGGTCTTAAAAGCCTGCAGTAAGAAAGTGTGTGGGGGGGGGGGGAGTAAAACTATGGCTGATTCCACACAAGTTGGATAATGCACTTTCAATGCACTTTATCAATCGTTTGAGGTGTTCCTCACACAAAAAAACCCGTTCCAAATGATCTATAAAGAGGATTGGAAGTGCATTATCCAACGTGTGTGGAATCACTCTATGTTGGAGAAAAACAGCGGGGAGGGGGAGAAAGGAAGAGAGAGGCTAACTAAGGAGGGAAAGAAGAAAAACTGGGTTGTACCAGACTCAGAAAAGCAAAGAAAAAGAGACAGGAAACAGGATGGTGTACCACAAAAGTCCTGCAGACCTCTTGTTGTTGAGGAAAATATTTTTGACAGGACAGCAGACAAATACTACGATGATTAAGCCCACAGGTAAGTGGGTACAAGATTTCACTTGCTAAAAACAACGTGCTTATATACCACCCTTCTGAACAAACTAGTGCCCACTCAGAGCAGTGAACAAAGTCAGTGTTATTATTACCCCCACAATACAGCTGGGGAGCTGGGCTGAGAGGAGGGGCTTACCCAAGGCCACCTGCTGAGCTCATAAGAGTAGAATCACAGAGTTGGAAGGGGTCTCTAGGGTCATTTAGTCCAACCCCCTGCACAATGCAGGAAATTGACAGTTACCTCCCCCCCCACACACACACCCAGTGACCCTTACTGCCTGCCCAGAAGATGGCAAAACACTATCAGGATCCCTCGCCAAACTGGCCTGAAGAAAGTTGCTACCTGACCCCAAGGAGGCAATCAGCCTTACCCTGGGCACACAAGAAGGGGACACAAGAACTAAGCACTGACACAACCCTTCCTGCCCCCCCCCCCGATCTGCCCAGGTTCACAGAATCAGCACTGCTGTCAGATGTCCATCTTGCCTCTGCTTAAAAACCTCCAAAGGAGAGCCCACCACCTCCCAAGGAAGCCTGTTCCACTGGGGGACTGCTCTAACTGTCAGGAAGTTCTTCCGAATATTTAGCTGGAAACTCTTTTGATTAAATTTCAGCCCACTGGTTCCGGTTCGACCTTCTGGGGCATCGGAATTCCCCGCCATCCTCTATATGAAGCCCTTCAAGTACTTGAAGATGGTTATCCTATCACCTCTCGGTAGAGGGAGTCAAAATAAAAGAATGCTGGTTCGCAGCCCAGCCACTTAACCACTATGCTACAGCAGCATGTATTACTCCACAGAACACTGTATTCACAGGGGAGGGGCTGTGGTGCTTGCTCTGAAGCTGTAAGGTGCTGGGAAGGACAACCCTAGGCTCATGCCACTATTGCCTGACTCTATGCATGTTTCGTTGGGAAACAATCCTATACATATTACTTATCCACTTTATTTTCAACCTGCCTTTTTCACTGAGAGTCAAGGTAACTAATAAGCAATGCAATGGGACTAGGGTTACAAAAGTTTGAAACACAGCAAAAATTCTTAGACATATGTCAAACAGTGCAGAAAATTGCATTAAAAAGGTAGAAAGCAATGAAAATAGGCCAATAATACTGCAAACATATAATGCATAACATACAGTGACATAGCGATGCTCCCCTTATGAAAGCACCTTTCTGAACCATTCAGATGTAGTAATGGCGCTATTATCTTTACAGCAATGCTTTCCTGGACAACTCTGCTTGACCTCGCTTGCAGAACGAACGACAGACACACGGGAGCCCTCCTGACTGTCTCAAGCAGGCCGTTCCACACGCTGGGAGCCACAACGGCAAATGCATCAGGATGGGCAGTGCTTGATCCTACCCATTTGCAGGGTGGCACGTTTAAAAGGCTTGAATTAGTGACTGAGTTCTGTATTCAATTTATGAATCATTTAAAAAGTGTTTATAACACTGACATGTATACTGGGTGTCTCACTTGCCATCAGTTTAATAACTTCTGTATTCTCTTGTCCAAAAGTGGCTTGTAACCAGAACTGGACATCAAGAACTGCTTGATTTCAAGTGTAGAACTGCAGTAGAGTTTGCAGAGAAGTGAAGCCATTTCTCCTTCAGCTGCAAAAATGCTTTCTACAACCTCACTCTAGCCTGGAAAATGGCTTCTTACCTTGACATGGCAGACCTGGCCACCTGGAACCATGCTATGGTAATATCAAGTCTTGACTATTGTAATGCATTATACATAGGTCTCCCATCTAAACTAACTAGGAGATGCCAATTGGTGCAAAATGCTGTGGCTCGACTGTTATCAGGAGCGAGCAGGAGCATGAACACCACTCCCATCCTGCAGTCACTCCATTGGCTACCCATTAGTTACTGTTCTCAGTTCAAGGTATTGGTTATCACTTACAAAGCTCTTCACGGACTTGGTCCAGCATACCTATGGGACCGCCTCCCTCACTATGCTCCCCCACGACAGCTTCGTACTTCCAAACAGGGTCTCCTGCAGCTGCCACTCTGCACAACGGCAAAATCGACAGCATCCCATACACAGGCTTTCTCTGTGGTGGCCCCTGCCCTGTGGAACGGCCTGCCTGAGGAGGTCAGGAGAGTCCCCAGTCTCCTGGCTTTCCGCAAATGATGCAAAACCGAATTATTCAAAAAGGCTTTTTACTCAGATAGGAGGGCTGAATTGTAGGGAGGGGATCTCCGCTAATGAGTTAGGGACCATAGAGTTCACCACTATGTTATATTGGATTCCTGCTAATGCTATGTCTTTGTGAACGTGTTTCTATTTACCTTATGGCATTATGAAAATGTTCCTGATATTGACTGTACTAATCTCACACTGTGTAATCCGCCTTGAGTCTCAGGGCGAATTTGATTTAAATCAAATTGATTTAAATCACTAGTCAGTAAAATTCTATTCAAATGATGGTTTTCTACATAAAGGCTCATTCTTGCTTATAACAACATGAAACGAAGGTTTCATTTTTAGAACGAAACTTCTCAGGTTAGTTTTACAGTTATACCAGAAACTGAATGACTGTTTGGTTATTTACCATTCAAAATATATAATTATGAAATCATTGTGAGGTGAACTTTCTCCAGTTTAATTGATTAATCATTAACATTTGGACAACTTTTCTGCTGTACTTTATTGGAAGGAATAACAATAATCATTTACATTGTTGTTTTTTTTAACTTAAGAATTACATTATATAGCACGTGTTCCTGTATTTTCTTAAACATTCATGTTTGTTAACTATCTTGCTTGTTAATAACTGCTAGGATGCTACTTCCAAGAAACCAAAATCAAGAGAAGTGATTACTGTGGCTATATAGATGTAAAGCACAGAAACCTTCCAACTGGAACCATTTCCGGCCAAGAAGAACCAACATTCCCACCCAGCCAGAGTGTGTGTGCCCATGTCTGCACGTATCTATGTATTAAAATCTCTTTGTAAATTAGAAAGTCATATTTCTGCCTTATGGCATGAATAGAACTTTAATCTTCTACACATACCCCTCAGTGTTGTTATAAATAGAAATAAAAATGCAAAGGTAATAAAAATAAAATGAAATTATACAACATCTCTTGGCATTAAAATAGAAGTAAATCAGAAAAGGGCTTTATAAGGGTACATTTCGATTCAACAGGATATTAATGTACACACATCTTCAAACATCTGAAGCACAGAATATCTATTGTTTACAGCAAATAAATTGTATAAAGGGTTGTACAAAAAACAGAAAAGTGAATAGAACTGTAAAACACACACACATTCCAATATTTCACCACAGGAAGGGTCAGTGAAATAGGAGGCTCAACAGAAAAAAGTCCAGGTAAAAAAGTATGGTTACCAACCATCAGGTGGGGGCTGGAGATCTGGAATTACAACTGATCTCCAGACAACAGAGATCGTTCCCCTGGAGGAAATGCCTGCTTTACAGAGTGGATTTGATTTAAATCATGATTTCAATCACAAGTCACTAAGACTAGATTTCAATCATGGTTTTCTACATAAAGACTCCTCACACTTAGCTTCTTGTGCAGATCTATTCTACTCCCAACAATCTTCTATCCATTGAATTTTTTGAAACCTAGCACTTAAAAGGTAAAGGGTTGATACTGTGTACATAGATTTGCAAAGGAACAACTGGATTAAGGTCTTTCTCTCAACTTTCTCAACCTTTTTGCTGTGAAGAAGAGACACGTGATCTCTACAGACACACATTCACAGTTTTGAGAACTGTAAAACCAAGCATCGGTGATAATACCTTCTAAATAGAAAAACTGCCCAATAATCTTACAAAAACCTCTGGAAGAGCATGACATTGTGCATGGATTAATGGAATTCGTTTACCAAAAAATTTAAACGTTGCATGAATATACAGCCTCATGCTACATAATTAAAAACGAATCCTTGTTTCATTTTGATAACCTTTGGATTATAATGTATGTTAAATAGAAAACTATCTTTAGATAGATTTTTCCTGGGGGACATGGTGCCAGCTTTGAGGGAGAAGGACGCTTGGGAAGAGAGCTCCATCCCTCCCTGCCCTATTTCCTCACTATAAATCGTCATAACGAAAATCAAAAAAGGGAAATAATATGAGCCAACAAAACCCAGGGAAGAAAAAAAACAAAATCAAACGTCTCTAAAATGCTTCAGGACTTCTTCTCAATCTCGCAGCAAGTAGCGGAGGAAGAATGTGTAACAACTAAAATGGTGGACGAGAACAGTGGGGGTAAGACTAACTTACCTATCTCTGGCGATCTGACACTTATCAAATTACTAGCCCATATGGAACAAAAAAATATTAAACAAAATGTCGATCTTGCTCCAACTGCTAAAAGAACAACTAGCAGATATAAAAACGGCTTTGGGCAAAGCAGTACAGAATGCTGACAAAGCCCTGGAATTAAGCACGTTGCTGCAGTCTGAACTATCTGAATTTGGTATAAGAAATACCAATAGTCTATAGGGTATAACGCTTAGGCTACAGAGAACTGTTTTTGTATGCAAATTTAATTTAATTTAATTTAGATTAGAAAATAAAAATACCTATTAATCAATTGACCTAAACATTGGTAACAGGGAAAGAAGAGCGAACAGAGTTAGGGGGGGGGGGGGAGGTGTTATTCTGGCAAGGTTTACAAGACTTCTACTAATAATTATAAATATTTGTTGTTGTTGTTGTTTTATTACTATTGATAATCAACCTACTAAAGATTTGACACTATCAGAATACTTACTAAATCATTATTATAGGAGAATCTAATTTTAATTATCTACTATATATTAGTATCCTGAATATCATCAAAAAAGAAATACAATTGTATATCAAAGTATGAGCATATAAAGAATTTTCAATAGTAACATCAGATCTTTAGATATCATTTAAGAAAAAATATTTTCTTAATAATTTATAGCTATTAATTTTATTCAAAATCTAAAGATGGAAATACTCATTTGAAAGAAATTTTATTTGATATCATTGTATGAAAACCATCCTTAATATATGTAATAGAAAACTTATTTGATATTATTGTATAATAACTAGCTTTGTTGATTAGTAACTGTTTATTAAGCGTAACTAAATATTTTTTAAAAAAGATTTTTCCTCAAAAAACATTTTAAAAATCGGATTTAAATAAAGAAGTCCAATTTAAATTTTAAAAATAAATTTTTTTAAAAAAAATCATTGATTTTTATCCACCCTGGTGGACCCTCTGGCAATTGTACCCCCATGGTCCTCCGCTCCCTAAACCCTACTTGCCCCAGACTTCTCTCCCAAAATCTCCAGGAATTCCGTAACCCAGAGCTGGCAACCCAACTCTAAGGGCACATTCTCCCTTCAAAGCAGCACAATACGAAGACAGGAAATGCCAAGTGCTTTAGGACTACTGAAACCAGTTTGTTCAGTTTTAGACCCAACTGCAAATAGGGAAGAACCAGTGGCTTAAATCTTGCAGTAAATCTTGGTTAGAAGAAGACAGGAGAGGCAAAAGACGGAACAGGAACATTTGTCAGATCTGCTGTTCTATCAGCTGTCCACATCACAGCGCTGATGTAGTTTTTGTCTCCACAGATTCTTGGATGAGAAAGAAAGCCTACAAGAGACAGTCCCTCTGCTGCACCTTCGCAGTGCTGGGCAGTGGGAGCAGCGGCTGGTCTGGCTGAGTGACAAAGACAATTTCAACAACAGCTCCGGGGAAGCTTCCTTCTCACTCCCTTCTGTGGGTGGCAACTACATTGGTCATTTGTGGATGGCCAAAATGGAGGACTCTTGGAATTGACAGAAGATCACAGAGGCTGATTTGCATTCAGAGATGCAAATGTCCATGTTGCTATGATAATTTCAATAGAAATACAGCTCACCACTGTGCCAGCTCTGAGTACCATCCAGGTGCCAACTGTTGGTGGGAAATGTTTCAGTGCCCCTCCAGCTCTCCCTTCTTATCATTCATCGCCCTTAAGTCACCCGAGACAGCCCCAGTTTGAGCAGCCCTTCCTCCACCTGCAGGTAAGTCTGGATACCCAGTCAATACTCAGGGATTATGCTCCTTGCCCAGTTCAGCCAACATGGCTTGAGAGAACCCAAGCCAGAACCTAAGTCCAAAAACAAATAAGTAAAACTGCTGGGAGACTGCTTACCAGCAGCAGCAGACACCAGGGATCCCGAATTTGAAAAACTGGAGCACAGATCGGTTTCCTTAAGCTTCTTTCGGTTCTCTTTATTTGACCTCCCTATGTTTCTGGCTGCCAGATTTGTATTTATTGCCATTACCAGACATGACCGCGGGGAGTAGAGGTGGGCATGAACTGGGGAAAAAAACAAACTACGCGGTTCATGGTTCATCCCGTTTCATGAACCACAAACTTTCACAAACTTGCCTCAGTTCACAAACCAGTTCGTGGTTCGTGAGGTTTAATTGCCCCTTTCCGTACTGCTGCGAAGTGGCACGGAAAGGGGCATTTCACCCCACTGGCTTGGATCAGCTGCTTGTCAGCGAGATCCGCAACAAGCAGCTGATCAGGGGTTGAAATGACCCTTTCCCTGCCACTTCACAGAGGCACGGAAAGCAGCATTTCACCCCGGCAGGCATGGGTCAGCTGCTTGTTGGGGTTCTGCTTCCCATGTTCTGCTTCCCATGTTTGCAGGAGTTTGCTTATTCCCTGCTGGCTTTAAAAGACAGGAAAGGGCTCAATGTGGAGGGCGTGGTGCATACACATAAAACAGGAGAAAGACATCCCTACCTCATGTGGCCAAGGTTGACATGGTATCATTTAAAGTAAAGTCCTGGAAAAAAACCTAAATTCCAGGACTTTACTTTAAACCTTTAAATCTCTGAAAACAGATGGTGAATCTAGCACTAGAGTTGCCAAGTACCAAGGAGGGCAAACCAGGGAATGGAGGGGGCAGGAGAGTCACACGGGGGGAGCAGGGATCCCAGGGAGTGTCTTCCAATTAGAATCCAAAATAGCGCTGCGAAAGGCATTGGGATTCAAGGGGGAGGCATACTGAGGAATAAAGAGAGTCAGACCTTAATATTGCCAGAGTATTATGGAAGTCTGAGATGAATAAGCTAACAGAAATCTTAGTGAAAGGACAGAGAAGGGAATTTGACTAGGGGTGTGCATTTCGGGTCCCGATTCAGGTTTTTAACCTGATTAGGCCCAATTTGAAAAGATTCAAGATTCCTGAATCAGCCCCAGCACTGCTGAGCCAATTCGAGAATCCCAAAGCAAAACTTCCCGTAGTGATTCGTATCACTTCAGGAAGCTTCGGCCAAAGCACCAACAGCCACAGCACTCTTCTAGCTGTTTGCATTTGCAAACAGCAAGAAAAGTTTCAAACTTCCCGCCCAGCCGCATTTTTCACCCAATGGGAGGGAGGGAACTCCCTCCTCCCCCTCCCATCAAGTGAAAAAAGCAGGAAAGGAAGTTTGAAAGCAACACTTTTCTTGCTGCTTGGAAGTCTCATCCCATGAAGAGCCTTAATGCTTAACACTTGGGCACAATATTCAGGGGGAAATTAATTCACTAGATTGGAATTGAATTGCTGGTGGCAGTGTTACCTACCCAGGGGGTGAAATAACAAGAAGGTTTAAGGCACCAAACCTAACCACACAACAAAAAAGGGAGTCATGACAACAACCTTCCAAGAAATTTTTTAAAACCCTCGTTCCCTAGATCAAAGCTGCTTCAACCCATACAGGCAGGGGTTTTTTTGCTTGCTTTGCTTTTTTACCCATTAACAGACTGTGGGGACAATGCACTAACTACAGGTCCCACTGAAATAGGAGCTGGAAAGGAGGAAAGACAAAATGGACTTGGACACTACAGAAATCATCTCCTTGATGACTGGGCAGAACTGCCAGGGAGTGATAACGTTCCGTTCTTTTTCTTCTTCCTTAATATTGGTGACAGAATTGACTGGACTGAAACAGAGGCACTGCTGCTTAAAACCACGGTCCTCCATTTTGTCATGCTAAAAGCTCACCTTGGCCTCCCAGAACAACAGCAAACTGCAACATTGATTTGAGCAGAGGCCACAAGCGCACAAAGAATTGAACACGTGCACTGTGGCCACAATAATGTCTCTAGGTCGTTGAACAAGTATGATCCCTACACAGTGCCAGTGACTCAGTTGTGCAGAGCGTGCTCTAGAATGGTGGGGCTCACTCTGTGGCTGGTTGACGGCAGGTTCTGCAGTAGGAAGCCTGTGCACCCTTTCTGCCCTCCTGTGTTCTGCCCAGCATGAGGCACAGCAGCTCCGGTGAGACAGTGAGATTGCCAAGGACACCTCAAGCAGAGAAAGCTGGCGGAGGAGGAGAAAAAAACCCGCCCCCCACTATGGCTCTTTTCCTGGGTGGCTTCATGGCAGTGTCACTGTCCCTTCCCGGTAACCTGCTTCTTCTCCACCTGGCACCCTGGGTGCGAAGATGAGGGTCCAGAGGCTGCGGAGAAGGGGCAGAGAGGGTTGGAGAGGACAGGGCCACCCATCCCCTGGGATCGGGCCTGCAGCTCATCAACCACAGTCACGTCAGGCAATGGCCTTGCCCACTTTCCTGAAATATGGGATGTGTGCGGCATGGGGGAACTGTGCCTGTACCAGAATGCTTCTCCGTGCCTCATTACGATTTCTACCTACTCAGACAGAAGATTTTATATCTTAAATACTAAGCAGTGTTCAGATCTTCAATTGAGACCTGAAAAAACAGCTCTCTCTCCTTTCGAAAAGCTGCTTGTCAGAACAAAATAATTTATAAGGTTCTTCTTGCTCTTGGAGAGACAGTTTGGTATAGTGATTAAGAATGGCAGGACTCTAATCTGGAGAGCCAGGTTCGATTCCCCACTCCTCCACTGGAAGCCAGGTGGGTGACCTCGGGTCAGTCGCAGCTTCCAGGAGCTCTCTCAGCCCCACCCACCTCACAGGGTGATTGTTGTTGTGGGGATAATGGTAACATACTTTGTAAACCACTCTGAGTGGATATTAAGTCATCCTGAAGAGTGATGAATAAATCAAACGTAATTATTATTATACTTTCCTGCCAAGACACAAAGAATCCTCTTAAGAGTTTAATGATTTATTTTATAACAATAAACTCGTCATTTTAATGAAGCAAGATATCAAAATATAAATGCTTATTAAAGTAAAGCCTACAAAGATGGAATAGATAAAGGCAACAAGAATTAAGTTTCCTAACATTTCTTCATTAACTTTAAGTTTAAATCAATCAGTTTTACTATGAAATGCCTTAAGGTTCCCATAGAACACATTACAAAGGTAAGTTTCTCACCTAGATCTTCATGAGAATTATTTCAGACAAAACTCTGATCCGCTATCTGGGTTAGCGCTTTTTGTATGTTATCTAAGATCTTTTTCATGTGATAGCATAGATTAACTACAATTGGTTTAAGATTTAATTCATTATTCATATTTTCAATCATGTGACATTCTAATTAGCCAAAAAGTGATAGTATGTTGAGCTGCAAGGTAAGAAATACAAATCAGTAAAGATAATAGGAAAAGTTAAGTGATCCATTCTACAATTAGAGAACACTTATCTGATACTGCCCACTATTTTTAATCAGCTGTCAAAGCCAAAAGAGCAAACAAAAGGAAGGACCAAACACCCAAGGAGGCTATTTACAATATGCTTCAATGTCAGTCAAAATGCATAAACACAAGCAGGATATTTCGTCGAAGGCTTTCGCGGCCGGCGAACGATGGTTGTTGGGGGTTTTCCGGGCTGTATCGCCGTGGTCTTGGCATTGTAGTTCCTGACGTTTCGCCAGCAGCTGTGGCTGGCATCTTCAGAGGTGTAGCACCAAAAGACAGAGATCTCTTAACACTGAGAGATCTCTGTCTTTCAGTGCCACACCTCTGAAGATGCCAGTCACAGCTGCTGGTGAAATGTCAGGAACTACAATGCCAAGACCACGGCGATACAGCGCGGAAAATCCACAACCACCAATCAGGATATTCATTTACATCACCAACTTGCAAACAGTTTTCACTATGGAAAATGTGGGGGGTGTACCTGAGACAACAGAGAAATGAAGGATACCTTGATCAACACTCAGTGAGGCTCTGAACTCTGAGAAAACATTCTTTCCTGGGAATAGAGCAATAAACTCAGATTTCAGGCTGCGAGGAGTTCATTTTTCCTTTATGGAGGCAAACAGACAAGACAGAAATGACTATTTGCCTCCCTACTAGGAAGAGGCAGAACAGATGGCTATTTGAATATCCTGAGTTGGGCCAAAAGGTTTTGGGAGGTATGCTTTGCTTTGCTTTGCGAAAAGTGAAAGGCAGCACTCTTGGGGGCTCCAGCCAGCGGGGACCAGAATGGTTAATACTTCTGGATACACTGTGATAGGTGCTCAAGCCAAGGACCAAAAGGAGAAATGGAGTAGACCACTGACCAGTCTCTACATTCAATATTCCGGAGGGCTTGTGTCCATTCCATGGAAGGGAACGTCAAGGTGAACTTAGATTGTGTTTTAGTGAATAAAGATCTTTTCCTTCTAAAGATCTCAGACTATGGTCACAGAGTCTCACCCAGGGCGCCACATCTAAGACCAGGAATTCCTGACAGGGCTACAGACAGCAGGCCAGGGAGGAGGGGGTGTGATGCAGGACACAAACACGCACACTATCTGTGCCTCAAACTGTGGAGAGTGAAAGAGAGGGTACTTGCCTGCGTAGTGGCAGCTAACACAATAAGGCAAGGGAAGAGGGAGGGAGTGGGACAAGCCCTCTCCCATGCACGCAACTGTACTCACTGCCTTTCAGATATTCTTGGCCAAGGAAAAGAGGAGGATTAGGTTATTACCGTACCTGGGCCAGCGGCACTGTTTTCAGGAGGGGTATCTGAAGAACTGGGTCAAACTGGGGGGACACAAGATGAAAGTCCAGGCATACTGAAAACGAAGAAGTCTGTGGGTCCAGCAGCCATATGCCTGAGGGTTCTTAAGGAACTCAATTCTGAACCTCTTGATCTACTAACAAATATTCCTAATTTGTTGCTAAAATTGGCCTCCATATCAAACAACTGTAAAGTAATATTTATTTTTATAAAGGCATTCAGAAGGGATCCATAGAATTGCAGGCCAAGTTAGCCTAACATTGCTTATGGGTAAGTTATTAAAGATAGACTTATGAAGCACAGACTAGAGGAACAAAGCTTGCTGATTAGGGTATCAGCATGGCTTCTGCCAAGAGAAGCGCTGCCTTGTCAACCTTTTACGAGTTCTTTGAGCAGGTTAACAAGCATGAGAACAAGGTTAATTCAGTAGACATTAGATGTTTGGGCTTCCAAGAGTTCTTCACCAAAGACTCCTGAGTAAGCTCTGCAGTCATGGGTCCTCTTTTGCAATAAAAACGGGATAAATGGCAGGAAGCAGAGAATACAAATAAATGAGCAGTTCTCAAAATGGAGGAAAGTGAGCAGCGGGGTCCCACAAGAATCTGTATTGAGACAATTCTGTTTAATTTGTTCATAAATAATTTGGAATTGATGGTGAATTGTGTAGTAGCCTTGGGAATGTCCAGTTATTTGGTCTTATGGGGAGGAAGTCATTATTCATATTAACCTTGTGTCATCAATATTCATTGATTCTTGAAGTTGCTTATGTACTTTTAAACTATTTGCCTGTTTCTTGGAGGCTAAACAATGGTAAATGAAAATGGACCCTACATGCCCTTACTGTAACCAAAAGATTTATATTACAACATTAGAGAGATAAATGCCCACCTTCCATAATGTAATGTATCAAGGACCTTACAACCTTATAAATATTTGAATGTATAGCATATAGACAACAACTGAATATGGACATTTTAGACATTTGGAAACTTTTTATAGATGCTAATGTGTAAACCTGCTACTATTGTGGCATATTTTTGTTTCTATTTTGTATGAAGTTTGTTTTAATTTTTAAAATTAATTAAAAAAAAAACTAGTGCAGAATACAAGTTTTCAGACAATGCCCTGTTACCAAATCTCATGGCCGTTTTTGTCCTCCGAATGACATTGTCCTCTCCAGGCACAGCAGCAACAACTTCATCACAGATAACGGCTTACACGATTAACTAGTCAGAAGGGGTTTGGAAGATTTTAAATAGGGCATTAAAGGAGATTAAATCTTATTTATACCAGATTAATATAATTTGTGTATTCACAAATTCCAGATGAGCTCAGAAATGCATGTTATTGGATCAAAATTAAATCACAAACATGCCATCAGTATGCAATTCTCTTCCATTGCAACACACAATAAACCCCCTTGATAGGGCAGCGTTTATAAAAAGATTATCAAAGGGCTTAAGCAGGCAGCTTACAGGAACTGCCATTTCAGCCATGCTTGTATTAATGTTGTGCTTTAGATTTTGGCTCCAGAGTCCAGAAACTGTAAGCTCTGCATTTATTCTCTTTTACTGTAAGAGAAGATGGTCAATTCTGCATCCTCTCTGTAAGAGAAGATGATCCTAAGTGCATTTTCTTCCTATTCTTACAGAAAGAAAGAGGCCATATCAGTCTAATACTGATTGCCAAGTAAAGGCACCTATACTCCATTTTCATTTTCATTATCTTTCAAGTAATCAAAATTTATTGCAAGAATACTCCACCGCAAACTATACTTTAACACTTGCTTTTAAGACACAAGTTTGTGGCTCTAAAGAAAATAAAACCTGCATACTTTACATTAATGCTCAGTTTTAAGTACACTTTAAATATGTAAATAGCTTTTTCAGGTCTTATATATTATTTTCCAGCTGCATCTGCTCGCCAATGTTTTTTCAGGCTTAGTTTCATGTTGGGTAGCCTTCTTAGAATCCAGTAGAAAGCAAGATTTGGGTCCATTAGCACCTTTATGATGAAATAACAACAACATTCAATTTATATACTGCTCTTCAGGGCAACACCCACTAAGAGCGGTTTACGAAGTGTGTTATATTATCCTCCCGACAATCACCTCGTGAAGTGGGTGGGACTGAGAGAGCTCAGAGAGCCAGTTTGGTGTAGTGGTTAAGAGCAGCAGGACTCTAATCTGGAGAGCCGGGTTTGATTCCCCCACTCCTCCGCTTGAAGCCAGCTGGAGTGACCCTGGGTCAGTCACAGTTTCTAGGAGCTCTCTCAGCCCGACCCACCTCACAGGGTGATTGTTGTTGTAGGGATAATAACAACATACTTTGTAAATCACTCTGAGTGGCTGTTAAGTCATTCTGAAGGGCGGTATATAAATCGATTATTGTTGTTGTTGTTGAAACTGTGACTGTCCCAAGGTCACCCAGCTGGCTTCAAGCAGAGGAGGGGGGAATCAAACTTCAGATTAGAGTCCTGCCACTCTTAACCACTACATCAAACTAGATTTTCAGGGTATGCACTTTAGAACGGACCTTTGGACACTTACTGTGAAGGGTCCTTCTCCTCTGAGGAAAGGAGGACATCTTGGGTGATTCCCACCATCCAATCAGGGAGGCAGGAACTCATTTTCTTCCTCTTCCTGCCTGGTGTGTGGGACAGCCTCTCTCTTCAGTTCAGGTGACTCCACAAAGCAGTAACATTGAATTTATCATTCAGCAACTGTCAATACTGAAAGAAAAAAACACCTGTTGCATTAACATGTACTGTAAATAAAGCATAACCCGGAGGAGGTAGAAGAATGAGGCAGCAGGGTAGAGAAGGACGGAGACCCAGGGAAGGCAAGATGTCCTCCTTTCCTCAGAGGAGAAGGACCCTTCACGGTAAGTGTCCAAAGGTCCGTTCTCCCTCTGAGGCAGAGGACATCTTGGGTGCTCCCAAAGCAGTTTCCAGTTTCTGGGTGGGATGTGGTCTTCGTCCACGATCATGCACTGCAGTACTTTTCCACTACAGTTGGTGTCCGCTGAATCATATAGATTCGATTTGTAGCATCTTAATAAGGTCAAGACTGAAAACCTGTTGCTGCCTTGCAGACTTCTTCTACAGAAGTGTTCCTGTGTAATGCTGCACTGGTAGTAGCACTCCCCAAAGAGTGAGCTGCTATTCCACAAGGAACCTCTATGAAGAGAGTTTTTAGGAGTTTCGATAGTGTATGTTTTGCTATTGGCACCTACCACTGCCGAAAACATTTTCTTCCCCAAACAGAGCGGAGATATATTTAAGAACAGTAAGACTGACTTTCTAATTTGCACTATTTGGAGCAGATAGGCCTTGAGCCTCCTTCTGACATCTAGGTTATGTCAGAGGCTCTCCCTAGTCTATTTAGGGTACAGGTAGAAATATGGTAGCCTTATCTCTTGCGAACTATGCAGTTTGGAAAACGCTTTTGGAAGACAGTACGAGGCATCACCTTACCATTCGGAAAGATACAGAGTTCAGGTCTGACTAAATCTTCTGGCAGACACAAACATAATAAGGAAGATAGTCTTCATTCTCAGCCTTCTCAGGGGAACACCCTTGACCGGTTCAAATGGATGTTTGGTCAGGGCTGTGTAAAATGTCTACTGAGGAATAAGAAAGATAAATAAGAGATAAGGAGAAAAAAGGCAGCAGAGCTCGTCTGCTGAAGAACTGCTCTCCCTGGTGGCAGGAACAGAACTGGAGAGAGAGGGTGGTCCCACATGCCAGACAGGTAGAGGCGGAAAATTAGTCCCTGCCTCCCTGATTGGACGGTGGGAATCACCCAAGATGTCCTCCGCCTCAGAGGGAGAAAGTCAAAGTTCTCTAATATCTGACAAAGGGAGCTTTGACTCTTAAAAGTGCAAACCCTGAAAATCTAGATAGTCTTTAAGGTGCTAATGGACTCAAATCTTGCTTTTCAGGGCTAGTAACTAATAGTTACCACACATTCCCTTCTGCCTTGGGGTTTTCACAGTGAAGGAAAACAAAATCTGAGTTTATTTTATGTATGTATGTATGTATGTATGTATGTATGTATGTATGTATGTATGTATGTAGTTAGTTAGTTAGTTAGTTAGTTAGTTAGTTAGTTAGTTAGTTAGTTAGTTAGAAAGGCAGACTATAAAGCTAGCTAGCTGACTATAAAGCTTCCCACGATCCAGTAAGCTCATCACTCGATCAAAGAAGGAAACTGGGTTGGTCTGACAAGATCTGTTGGGAACAAAACCACGTTGACTTCCCAGATCAATAAGCGGTCCTTCAGATGCTTACAGATTGATCCTTTTAAAATCTGCTCTAATATCTTCCCAGCAACAGAAGTCAGACTGACCGGCCTGTAGTATCCCAGGTCATCCTTCTTCCCTTTCGTAAAGATTGGGATAACATTCGCTCTTCTCCAATCTTGTGGCACATCCCCAGTCCTCCAGGAGGCCTTGAAGATGATGGACAGGGATTCTGCAAGTTCTCTAGAAAGTTCTTTCAGCACTCTTGGGTGCACCCCAACCGGCCCAGGGGATCTGTATTCATCCAGTGTAGCCAGGTGCCTCTCCACAACCTCTCTGTCAATGTCAACTACACCCCCCCCAGGTGTCCTACCATCTCTAGATGGGCTTGAGTTCTTCAGGGAGAAAACATTACTGTGCCATGGATCCAGGTGGCCACATCGGCCATGTCAAGGTAGGGGCCATCTTCCAGAGTGGTCTGAGTTTGGGGAAGGCCTTTTTTTTGCAGCAACTACTTTCAGGACAAGGGACAGTCATGCGGTCTACAAGTCTAAATAACAAACAGAACTAGGTGAGTGGGGCTCCACCTCATGAGACTAAACTAATGCACACAAATATCAGTGGGAGAAACAGACTGTTCTATTGTAAGGCATACTATAAAAACACTGCACAGATAACAAAATCTAAAGCACCACAGCTCAGAAAAAAAACTGTATGAAGGGTTCTGTGACAGGTACAAACTTTGGAAAGTTGGGCAGTGTTCCTGTGAAGCGCTAAGAGACATGCACTGAAATGACCCAACATCAGCCACTTCCTTCCAATTTCCTTGCCATCAGCTCTGTCAAAAGAAGTCTGAGCTGTCACAATGAACAAACATGTGCCCCTCCGCTTGCTCTACATGGCCAGCAATATGATCAGAGCAAGTATGCAAGACCATCAACCCCAGTTAAGCAGATAAGTTGTGACATATGAAATCATGCTTGAGCTGAAAGAGCCTGAAAATAAAAGGGGAGGAAAGAGAACGAGGTCACCTAAAAATCTTTCCAAAAAGGGGGGGGGACCCAGTAAAGCCTACCAGTTTTGAATTGGAAAAGTGGGAAACTCTCTTATTGGAAAGGGGGAGAGAAGAGTCTAGAATTCAAGTGGGTAGGAGGCCTATGTCGGAAGATCTTCTACAAAGTTAAAGTTATTTTTTTCACATGAGCTTCTGGATAGTGCCCCGCTAAAGGAAGTACAGTAAACACAGATTCCTCTCTTGCCTGTGTTCTATTTCGGGCCAACTTTTAAAAAAGTGTATCCGAGGGAAGTGGCTTCTTACTCAAGTGAAGGTTTAGTGTTTTGGTAGCATGCACACCATAGTTCTTCTCATATTGCTTTTCTTCTTCCAATACAAATGATTGTTATTTTCTGTTATAATTCAATGCATCACCCAACCGGGCCTGAAAGACAGTTGTTGGTTCCAAAGTGTTTGCACAAGGAACTGCTGACAAACTCAGGAGGGGGCAGCCCTCCCTCCATCAGGGCTGCTTCACATGAACGCCGAATGCTCGTGCCGCTTCTCCCCTCTCAAAACCCCGTTTTCCATCTATAATAGTGCAAGTAAAATCCTTCATTTTGAAACATGACGATTTGGTTTGGAAGATTTTATTTCAAGCAAAATATTCATAAGTGATATAACCAGGGCTTTTTTTCAGGGGGAACGCAGTTCCGGAACCTCTTGAAAATGGTCACATGGCTGGTGGCCCCGCCCCCTGATCTCCAGACAGAGGGGAGTTGAGATTGCCCTCCACGCCGCCCGGCAATCTCAACTCCCCTCTGTCTGGAGATCAGGGGGCGGGGCCACCAGCCATGTGACCATTTTCTCTGAGGGCAACCCACTGAGTTCCACCACCTCTTTTCCCAGAAAAAAAGCCCTGGATATAACTTTAAAAAAACAGGTATCACCCAACTCCTTCCCCTTTTCTGAAGTACATGCTACTTTTAGAGAACTGTTTAAGAGTAATTTTTTAAAAATTGTTTTCTTCTTGTTCTTCAGATCTGATTTCTTATTTATTTTTCATTTAAAATAAAATTGCACCAATTTAAAAGAGGCAAAGTAAGAAAGCCTTTTTACTATTTTCACCTTGATGATACACCAAGTCAATATTTTCCTTGGGCAACATTTCTTGATGGCCCCAAGTTCCCTTTCTTAGCCAGATACTATCTGAACAGTGTATTTGTGAAGCTGGGATTATTTACCCCAGTGTAAATCACTTTACACTCATTTGCACTTCATTTGCTGCATCGTTTCCAGGTTGCTCACTTCAGAGAGAGCCTCTCTGATCTCTTAATCTGCCTGGAGACTTCTTCAGAGTCTATGAGGCTGGACAGGACTATACTCATAGAGCCACAGCCAGGAGCCGTTTTTTGTTCTACCCCTGTGGTGGTATCCTGTGTGATACAGTCGTATCTTCTGGGGAAGAACCTCGGCAGCTTTTCATTCAGAAAGTCTCCCAAACCTGTAAACTATATTCTGAAAAACACCCTGAAACTCCAAGGCCCCCACTCCCTGGTGAATGCATTGGGATTGGCGGTGGCTGATCCAGTCCACTTGCATGTTGTCTGCACCACTGATGCGCTCTACAACCAACTGCTAGATGTATCCTCATTCCTTTGCTGTGTTGCCATCGATTCAGCCTGCACTAAAATGGCCAAGGAGTTTGACTTTTAAAATTTTTTTTAAAAAGAGGGAACACCACTTGCAAGCGGCAGGAAAGGGCCCTTTAAACGATTAAATGCCCCTTTCCCTGCTGCTAAACAGCCAGAAAGGGGCATTTAAACCCCACGAACTATGAACTGGTTCGGGAACTTGCCCCAGTTCGTGGGAGTTTGTGGTTCCTGGTTCGTGGAAACTGACGAACCACGAACTGCATGGTTCGGGTTTTTTGTGGGTTTTTTTGTGGTTCGTGCCCATGTCTAGTAAGAACTAAATTCACTCAGAATTTTTCTCTACAAACCGAGGCAAGAAAAAGACCGAGTGGGGGTTCCCTCACAAGACGGAGGCAGAAGGTTGGAACCCAACTCTGCTTCCAGATCTGACGAGAGGAGCTGCCATCTGCCCAGGCTTCCCTACTCCTAGACAGAATCACATTTTACTTACAAAGCGCCTAATAAAAACAAGTCACCAGTTAGAGATAGTTTGACCACTAACTCAGTTTTACAAATATAACTACAAATGATTAGGCCTAGCTTGCCTGGCTCGATGTACCACATAACTATTTGTGATTTAAACGTGAAGAGCCACTATAGAAAACTTCCCTGGCTGATCACCTGAAAAGCAATCCTTACTCACCAGATGCGAGGAGTCAAGTGTGTTAATATGCGACACAAACGCCTAATAACCAAATTATTATATCCCATGGAGCTTTAACCATACCTGTCCTTTAAAAAACTAACACACAATACAACAAATTGACATTGCTGCCAAAATATCAGAACAATCCAAGATGTCTCCGCTGTTCCAGAAACACTACACTTAACCATTACGTAGACCCCCAACATCATGCAGTTTTCTCAAGGACAGAAAGACTGGGGAAATCCCAGTGAAGCTGCCAGCTAAAGCTGCAACTTTTCTTCCAACCCTAACAAACGACTTTTGCTGAATTGCCAACATTTCAGAATTGTTTTCTTCTGGGCCACAGTTCCGTCAGAGGCAGCAATTCAGCAGGTTAAATTGAGATTGTTATGGAAAGTGTGTAATTAACATTAATTAATTTTCAGATCATGATGTTTATAAGCACTGAATATAGTGTTCACCCAGCCATTTCAGTGTAATCGGAAAAAAGGTACCCAAGGTATTAGAGTAATGGGAATTGTGTTCCTTCCACTTCTGTTTCCAAATGCAGAGCTCTCCACATACGCAAGATTTCCATCAATTTTTTTTCCACACTATACAATCACCTCCCAATAGAACAATTAATGGAAAGGGTTTTTTATCCTCTAGACTTGATCTGTTTTTGCGCAATCCCCTTGGGTACAATCTTCCATTTAAAAAAAAAAGAAAATACTCATGAATAGCTCTCAAGCCTATTCAGATTAGCAGACTTAGGCCAGAAAAATACAAAGAATTAGAGAGGAAGTTGCTCCATCCCTTTTAAAGGATTTTAAAGGGGGGGGGGGGTGAGATGCATGGTAAGGTTACGACCACGACTTCCCTAACATTTCTCCACTATGGAAACCATCTACAATTTCAAAGCCATTTTCAGGAAGCATCCCAGCTGAAAAGAACTCAAGTATTCAGCAGCTCCCAAGAGATTTTCTGCTCTTCTGAACAACTGCTCCGTATCACTTCCGAGTCCACATTGCCCAAAAGACAGTGCAAGATTCTCAACTAGAAGACTTTTGTGCAACGGCTGCTCTTCTCAGGAGGGCTTTATATTTTAAACAATTCAAACTTAAAACAACATTCAAAATGGTATACAAATAATACACACACACAGTAGAATTGTCCGCAATCCCTTTCCTTTTATTAAAGCAACTTTCTGAACCATTTCACTATAGTATATTCCTATTACCTTTGTAAAAATGTCCTCCTGAATAATTCAGTTTTGCATCCTTTTTGGAATGCCAGGAGAGTGGTAGGTTTCCTGACTTCTTCAGGCAGGCCACTCCGTAAGGCGGGTGCCGGAATACAGAAGAGATGTGTATGGATAGGTGTTGATCTGACTGAATTGCCGGGTGGCACCCACAGAAGGCCCTGTTCAGATGAGCGAAGCTGCTGCAGTAGAACATACCAAGAGAGGCGGTTCTGTAAGATACGCCAGACCAAGGCCATAAAGAGCTTTGTATGTGATAGTCAATACCTTGAATGAGCTTGGTAAATGACAGACAGCCAATGAAGCGATTGCCAAATGGGAGCCATATTCATGGTCCTCCTAATTCCCAATAATAACCAAGCTGCAGCTATCCAACTGGAGTCTCCGAGTTAACTTAGAGAGGAGACCTACAGAAATAATGTCTCCATGTTACCATAGCATGGATTCGGGTAGCCAGATGGTCTGTGTCAAGGCAGGGGGCCACCTCACAGGCTAGAATGAGTTCATGGAAAGCATTTTTCGCAGCTGCCTTAATCTGCTTTTCTAGCAGCAATGCTGGATCCAGTATAACCTCGTCTCTTAACTGAGTCTGCAAGGGTCAGACAATGTCTTACAAGATCGTTGACTTCCCAACCAGCACCACTTCCATCTTGTCTGGGTTCAGTTTCAGTTTGTTTGCTTTCACTTGTTTGAACATAGCTGTCAAGCAGCAACCCATGATCTCTGCTGCATCCTACAGTGATTTGGATAGTGAAATATAGAGCTAGGTGTCATCTGCATACTGATGGTATCCAATTTCATAGCCACAAATGAGTCCTCCCAAACCTTTACATAGAGATTGAATGACATGGGAGATAAGATTGCATCCTGTGGAACCTCATAAGATCATTCCCACTCTGGAGATAGCTGGCTTCCAACTACAACCCTCTGAGTCTCTTCTACGAGAAACAATTTAAGCCAGTCCAAGGCACATCACTTGTCTCTGCCTCTAAATTCCTCAACAAGATGGCATAGTCTACTGTATCAAAGGCTACAGATAGATCCAGGAGGAGCAACAAAAAATGTATGGCCTTTGTCTATATTCAGGCAGAGATCATCAACGAAAGCCACCAGAGCCATCTCTGTCCCATAGCTTGGCCTGAATCCAGACTGGAAATGGTCCAAACCTCTAGAGATCCAAGAAAACCTGAAATTGGTCACTATTGCTCTCTCAATCTCTTTGCTCAGAAAGGGCAGATTAGAGACAAGGTGGTAAATGGCCATGTCATTTTTGTCTAGGGATTATTTTTTAAGTACTGGGCTGATTACTATCTGTTTGTGTAGCCAAGGGTTAGGGTTAGGCACTGAGTTAATGACTGATTTACAATAGAACTCAAAGGCTCGTTTATGTGGTGCTTACATGATTTTAACAGCCAAGATGAGCAAGGGTCTAGGGCATAGCTTAGTGGCCTTCACAGATGCACCACCTGCCTCCTGATAATAACCAGGTTGCAGGCATTCAGCACTAACTGGAGTCTCGGAGGTGATATTAAGGGGAGACCCATTATAGCAGTCTAGCCTCTATGTTACTGTGGTGTGAATGCAGGTGGCTAGATCATGCAAGTCAGGTTAGGGTTCAATCTTGCAAGGAAAACTTAGCTGGAAGAAAGTGAATTTTTGCAGCTGCATTATTTTGCTTTTCCATTATTATATTATATTATAGTATTATATCCAGTTTAACCCCTTAGACTCTTAAATGAATCAGCTGAATCCCACCAAAGGTGGGGAGCACAATGTCCTTCGGAACCTCAGCCTTCACAACAAGCATTATCTCCATCAGGATTTAGCTTTACATAGATATTGAATAGCCTGGGGGGTAGGACTGTTCCCTGTGGAACTCCACAGCCAATGACTAGTCTCCAACGGCAATTCTTTGAGATTGGCCCATGAGGAATGATTTGAACAGTCCAAAGCACATCCCTGATACATACTTCTGCCTCCAAATGCCTCAAGGAGGCATGGCCCTTATATTCAGAAAGAGACCCCCAATAGCACCATATTCATCTCATAGCCCTACCTGAAGCCAGACTGAAAAGGGGGGAGTCATCTGAGATGACCTGATGTTGGTCCACTACTGCTCTCTCACTTTGCCCAGAAAGGACAGATAAGAGACTGGACAATAACTGGCCACATCATTTTTCTGCAGGGATGGTTTTTTAAGTAGTGCATGGACAACTGCCTCTTTGGGTGTCTGAGGGATGGCGCCCTGAGTTAGTGATTGATTTATGATGATATAAGGGATCACTGATGTACTCTTTACATGATTTTAACAGCCATGATAGGCAAGGATCCAAGGCACAAGCAGTGGTATTCACAGAGTCTGGGATCCTCCTACATCCATCACAGAAACTGGGTCTGCCTGGTCCATAAATAGATCAGAGAATTATTAACCTGTTAGATGCACCCTGCTTATCTGCCATGTGTGCCTATTATACTCTATACCGTATTCTGAGCCGCTGAGAATGTGTAAAGAAATATCTGTGTAGCTGTCTAACTGTGTAGCTGTGAATCAGGTGGCTACTTTCCCTTTCTCAACTGGCCTGGGAAAGTGTCCTTGAAGTGCCAGTCGGAGCCCCATCTCCCTGAGACATGAACTGAGCTCATCCTTGCCTTCCCCTTCCCTACCCCCTCCAACCTCCTAGGCCCTGCGCGCCTAAATTCTAACGGTCCTTATCCCAGGGCGGAAACCTTTCCCTATAACTCACATTGCTTTCCCCCTTTACGTCACTTCTGCCAATGCTGCTGTCTGAGTGCCATGATACTGATGGATCTCTAATAAAGAAACTTTAACTGGACTCTTGAAGTGTCTGCAGTGAAGTAACTGAGGATCTAACTGGCAGCGCCTGACATAACCATTTCTTCTGTCTGACTTGTGTTACAACCAGCATCCAGATCAGAGTGTATTCACAATATTTCATCAGCAAAAGAACTTTGCAAAACTATCCCAACACATTGTCTGTTCCTGAGGCAATAAACTCTCTGATTTAGGAGTCAGCAGATGTTGAGATACCTTAAACGACTGGAATGGTCATGATCTGGTTGATGCAGTGGAAGATAAGAGTGATGGTACATACAGTGACACATGGACTCCCCACAGGACAGCTGAGAATAGGTCCCATTCAAACAACTTTGTTTCAGTCTCTGGCTATTTAAAACAAGTGCCACAGGAAGATCTGCTGTTCCTCCACAGTGTGCATGTGATGCAAGCATCCAGACAATGGGTAGCAGGGGACTGGGAACAAGTGGGGACTTCAGAGTGGCAAGGCTACAAAGGGGAAGAGGGAGCCCTGGCCCTCCCCACTGGCAATTCCTTCAAAGGCCACATGGTGGTGGTGGTGGGTACCAGGGAGAAGGGCTGAAAGTCCCTCAGAGGGTCCGGAGGAACCAGGTGGTTGGCATGTGCCAGGCGGAGACGTGGCCTGACACTCGTTCATTCCCAGATGCCTCAGAGGGCAAGATGGGACAGTGCTCACAGAACAGAAGGACTGTTCTGCTACTGTGTGGTATAGTGGTTAGAGTGTCAGACTAGGATCTAGGAGACCCAGGAGCAAGTCACTGCTCTGCCATGGCAGCTCACTGGCTGACCCTGGGCCAGTCATACTCTATCAGCCTAACCTACTTCGCAGGGCTGTTGTGAGGATAAAATGGAGGAGAGGAGAATGCTGTGAGCCACTCTGAGTCCCCATTGGGGTGACATTAAGTTTTGGTGTAGTGGTTAAGAGCACAGGACTCTAATCTGGAGAACCAGGTATGATTCCCCACTCCCCCACTTGTAGCCAGTTGGGTGACCTTGGGTCAGTCACAGCTCTCTCAGACTTTGCCCAGCCCCACCCACCCCATTGTTGTGTGGATAATAATAACACATGTTTTAAACCACTCTGAGTGGGAGTTAATCGACCTGAAGGGCAGTATATAAATTGAATGTTGTTGTTATTGTAACCTTGGGCCCATTTCTGTTCCGAACTCTTGCAAAAGCATCCACTGATGCTAGGAAGGATGAGGAGCTACATTTCCAATTCACCAATGGACACTCCTATGGGGAGGATTTAAGAGAGGCGTTCCCCCAATCCCTCCATCAGAAGAGGAAATCCAGGGAGGGACGGGAAGCCAATGGCAATGGTAGCTGAAGAGCTTCAGAAGAACTTGAGTTGGACTTGAGTTGCTCAAATTTACGTTCAAGTCCTCTTTATTCCAAGATGGGCACCATCATTCTCAGAAACAACCCATGTCACAGATGCTATAATCTGGCATGCAGTAACCAACTACGGATTAAGGGAAGCAGCCAGTCAGTATTCCTGGTATCTAACTGTTATTATAACATCTGTAGCAATTTCAGATGTGTGAATAATTAAGGAAAGGCAATTTTAGTAATGTTTTGCTCAGTAGCAACAATTCATTGCTGGCTGTTTTGAGACAGCACATGGTAAATGGGCTGTGCTGGGGAATCAGTATGAACTACCAAGAAATTCCATTCATTAAATAAACGCAAATTGACTGCACGAGCAATGCACATTTTACAGGTGAATCACACGAGATGGAGCACATATCCCATGTACTGTCAGAATGCCCCAAGCAGTGCAGAATCAGTCAGCCACATGCCTCATTCTCCAAACAGAGTGACGTATTAAGCACATTGCTGCCAATTAACCATTTTAGGAAACAGAGGCAGCAATAGGGGTGTGCACCCGAAAAAAATTCAGCTTTCCTGCTTCGGGTTTACTCGAAGCAAGAAAGCGATTTGTAATAACCCGACAGCCAAAGCAGCAAGCCGCTTTGGATTCAGGTATTTAAATCACTATGGTATGCTCCATAAAGATCAGAGCATACCGAAGTGAGGGGGGAAGCTGTCTCTCAGCCCCATCCCACCCCACCCTCACCCCAGTTAGTCCCCCTGTCCCCCACCCCTGTCCATGGAAGGCCGCCACCGCCTGCATCGCCGCTGCTGCCGCCGCCACCTCAGCAGCCAGCTGGGCAGTGAGGAAGGCCAGAGCCGGCGCCTCCACTGCCCACGCCACTGCCACTGCCGCTACAGTGGCCAGCTGGGCAGCGGGGAAGGCCAGAGCCCACGCCTCCGCCGTCCATGCTGCCGCCTCTGCCATTGCAGCAGCCAGCTGGGCAGCGGGGAAGCCCAGAGCCAGCACCTCAGCTCCCCACGCCGCCACCTCTCCCACTGCAGCAGCCAGCTGGGAGGTGGGAAAGGCCGGAGCCGGCACCTCCACCGCCCATGCACCACCTCCGCCACTGCAGTGACCAGCTGGGCACCAGGGAAGGCCTCCACCGCCTGCGCTGACACTGGGAAGGCCCAAGTAAGTGGGGTGGTGGGAGGAAACCTTTTTAAAAGGCCCTGAAACTTCCTGAAGCGACCCGAATAACTTCAAGAAGCTTTGATTCGGGGTTTCCGAATCTTTACAGAACAGCTCCAATTCGGGGATTTCCCCCGAAAAGGAAACCCAAAGTGCACAGCCCTAGGTGGTAATCGCTGCCATAGGTTAAATAAAAAGATAACTTTCAGAAAGCGCAAGATGCTGCAGCTCAGTTTTATGTTACCTTTCCAAGCAGGAAAAAAATACATTAACAAACAAATTGAGGGTCGGGTTGCAGCCAGCATATATGCACTCCCATTTTTCAAATACTGGCCAAGTACTAAATCTGCAAAATGACCTACATCACTTGGCTTGAAGTTAAACCAAAGACTGATGAGTTTGCTATGACCTTCGCCAGCTTTTCTACAATAACCCCTGTTCTCCCCCACCCCACTCCACCCCCACCCCCCCCACCCCAGTTTTCAAGTCTCATTCCATTTGATCATTTTTTGTGGCTGTAGCTGTGGCTATCTACAAAGATCAAGCAAACTAGAAATGCCCCTGATCGCACAATCAATGACGGAGGGGGGCAGACATCAGCAAGACAGCAAGTAAGGCACAGAGCCGACCATTTCCAGATCCAAGTGCTCAAAGCCTTGGAAAGCCTTCCAGGTTCACTAGCTTGGTCCAGCAGCCACTCAATCAATAATGTTTGCTATTCTGAAGCTGCATTTTATTAGCCTCCAAACAGGCAGGTACTTGCCAGGTCGCAGGCCATCGGTTAGCTAGAAACTTGAGCTCACAAAGCATGTGCCAAAGGTGAATTCAGCCATATCTTCCCGAAGAGCCCGTTATTTATGCAAGCGAGGAGCAAGTGTCACAAAGCAGAGCAATCGTTTGCTATTTCTATAGCAAAATCCCAGGAGAAGCAATGGTTAAAAGGGGGGGGGGGGGGAGATGTCTATAGACTTCCTACACGAAAAGTTTCCCTCTCCAAAACCAAGCCCGTTTATAATCTTTTTTCTCCACAAATACCTACAAAATAACCTAAAAAAACAAAATCAGTGGGGTTTTGTGCAAGGAATAGCCAAGTAACATTTTTTCACAAATGCTAGCAGAGAACCCCTTGGGCAAATCTGCGAGCTTTCTCAGTCCTTCCTGGAAAAGGGCAAAAGAGAGGGGAGTCTCTCCAACACAATCATAAAATGCAAGTAGGGCCGATTCCAGACGGCCCTCCCCATGCCGAAACGTTGCGCGTCGTCGTGCAGAAAATGTGAAATATCGCATTTTCTCGCGCGAGTTTTGCGCGACGTCATATGACGTCGCGTGAGAAAACGCAATATTTTGCGTTTTCCGCGCAACGACGCGCGACGTTTCGGCATGGGGAGGGCCGTCTGGAATCAGCCTAGATTTGCAAGCAGCTGAAGTTCCATTATGCAAGACAAAAACCTCGAAACCTTATGCACACTATGTACAGAAGCATATTTTTAAAATTAACAGATTAGAATACCTCCTGGACCGATACAGGCATTTCTAACACATTTTGCATACATCTACAACATCTCGCAGTGTTATTCAGTGAACGGTTATGAACAAATCAGTAACAGTCTGTGCTCGAGTGTTTCGCAACCAAGAGGAGACCACGGAGAATGTGCCCAAGAGGACTTATAAATGTATTCATCACTTATGAGTACTCAAGTTATGTATAGGGAGGGATAAATTGTTTGTCCCATATTGATGACATTAGAATGAATAAGTTAGAGTACAGGATATTGAGAATATTACCAGTATTATTACTATTGAATAATATGCCAGGAATATATTAGTTAGTTGATAAGTGAAGGGAAACTGACTTAGCACTGTGTTATAATAGATTAGCTTAGAAGAGTGTGAAAGTATATGTTTAATTGACAAAGTAAGTTGAAATGAGCAGGGGAAGAATAGACAAAGGGTTGGAAAGCTGTTGGAAGTTAACAAACGGGGGGGAAAGGGAGGGGGTTAGAACTGGAATATTAGAGTATTTTGATTGTTATAAATGACAAAATATTTCTAATTCCAATAAAAAATTTAAAAAAAAAAAGAGAGAGAATGTGCCCAAGAGGCTCAGCCAGACAGCTGCCACGCCAAGAGGCACTCCAAGGGGCAGCTTCTCTCTCACACAGCGGCTGATGTGTTGGCCACCTCCTAGTCCACATGGGAGCTATCCTGCCACAGTAAAAAAGAGGAGGCAGTAGTAGCTGGGGCAGCAGTTCCCTTCAGCCCTGCTTGCGGGGCACCAAAAGAGCAGCTGTCCAGGCTGATCCAGCAGATTCTCCTGCGGACTGGATAAGAGATGAGTGCTCAGAAGTGTACCAGAATGCAAAGAAACCCAGGCACTCCCCACCTGCACTGCAGGGCACGCAGGGGTCACTTGGCACTCTCTCCTGTGCAACAGGGCAGACTGCAGGCACTGCCAACCGGATCTCTTGGGCTACACAGCAGACAGGCAGAGCTCCACTGGGCTGGACTCGTACGGGATTCAAGGGTTTAAATTCTCAACACACTTAGCAGCAGATGAAACACACAAACACAGCAACTCCCACAGTTCTAGTCTCTTATTCATGCTATACTACAAGCAAAGCAGGAGAAAGCGCACAAGACAAAAACGGCATGGAGACATTCCGCACAAAGCCATTTAACCTCCAGGAGCCTCGATAAGCAAGTCCTTCTGGAGAACTACTAAGGTCTCATTCACAAAGGTCAAAACCTGTGAGATAACAACAGCTGTCAAAATACCGGATGCTCCGGCTGCCCACAGATCAGCTGCAGCAGCCCCAGAGCAGCACGGGGCTGCCAGGAAGCAGACAGAGGGCTTCTGTCCATGAGCATCCTTTTCCTGATGCAAGGAATGCAGGTTGTGAGTATCTGCAATCCTTCCTTGAAGCATCTAGAGGAAATTCAGACATGGCCCAGCTGGAACCGCAGCCTGTTTCTCAAGTAACAGGGAGGGAGCAAAGAGGCCCCTTTAACTCGGCTGCCACTTGGCTGTTTCCACAAACAAGGATGTGCTCAGAAATCCAGAACAGGCAGTTAAGCTAAAGCCCTTTCAAAGATTCTGCATACAGGTGGCATAACATCAAACACAAGTCCAAACGTAGAATTTTGTGACCAACCCACACATGCATGTGGCACACCATTTAATTCCTCGTCACCAGACAGTTCCACAGCTAAAGGTGCAAACAGCCTGCATGGAGAAGCACCATACTGCGAGAGAGAAAGCATAGAAGCCTCATCTGTGGTGTGGTGTACGTGAAGTAAAAAGAGCAAATTAATAAGCTGGATGCTTCACATTGCCATGATGGACACGCCCCACAACAGAGAGCCAAGTTTCCCCCAAGAGCCACTAGTCACGCCATTTCTGACTGAATCCTTACCTTGACAGGTGTTGTTCTTCTCTTCATACCCCGCCTTACACAAGCATTTCCCAATTGGAACCAGCCATTCCCCTTCAGCACTGCAATGCATTCTGGGGGGTTCGTCAGTCACAGAGTGGTCCATACAAGACCCCGAAACCTCCAGCAGCTGTGAAGAATCTGCTCCAGTAATGGTGTTTGGAAAGATGGCCAGATTCTGAACCACCACAGGGCACTTCTTGTAATACACCCGAACAGAGACCAGAGCAATGCAGGCCCCCACATCCTGAAAAGCAAGGTAAAACCCCTTCTTGCTCAGAGGGCCGACGTCTCGCACTTCCGTGTTGAGTTTCATGACTCGATCTCCAAGGTCCAGCTCTGTAAAACTCTCATCTGCCGCGATGGTATCAATCTTAATGTACTGGTTCTCCTTCACGTTTCTCCCATCTTCATCATCCGACTCAAAGTAGTACATGTTAAAAGTCTCCTTACAAGTCCCAAGGCCTCCCGGAAGGCTGTTGCAGTCTCTTAGAGTGAATTTCAGTTCGATGAAGATTCTCGAGGCCCCTTCGTTGGAGATCCAGCTGGTCAGAAGCCAGTTGTTCTGACTCTGCTCCATCACTCGACACACTTGATACGTGTGGATTGGTGCATAATTTTCATCCACCTCACCTATTTCTTCCCACTAAACAATGGGAGGAGGGAGGGAAAAGAGAAAAG
The DNA here is from genome assembly GCF_028583425.1 of Eublepharis macularius. Classification (NCBI taxonomy): domain Eukaryota; kingdom Metazoa; phylum Chordata; class Lepidosauria; order Squamata; family Eublepharidae; genus Eublepharis; species Eublepharis macularius. The sequence continues at coordinate 2,789,933 of NC_072800.1, read as the reverse complement.
AAAACATGGCTTTAAAAAGGAGGAGAAACAGATTACAAATCTCTACAATCCTGGCTCTGACACTTCACTCCTGCTTAATGTGCCCAGTGCAAAATGCTGCAAAACCTGGAGCCCCCCGTTTTCTAGCAGCCGCCTTACAACAAGAGGCTGACCTGACCGCACCAGGAAAAGGAGGAATCTGGTTCTCATTGGTGCATCTGATCTCCTCCCCTTTTTCTGCATCATTCACAAGTATGCCAATTACCCTTCATTCATAAGGTTCCATGGCTGAGTCACAGCACTGAATGCAGTTCTGATACCTTGAGAATCCCTGGACACAGCCATTCCTCAGAATAAGGGAAGCAAGGGGCCCGGGCCTTAGACCCAACTGCAAATATTTCCTGTTAAGCAAGCTGAGATCAGTCAGCAGACCTGATTTCTAAGTTGCCTGCACTGGCCCATCGCCTGGCTTTCTGCGTTGCATTTTCTTCCCTTTCCAAATAGTGAACTTAGTAGTTGGAATCTTAGAACAATTTAGAACAAAAGCCACAGAATCCTATTACGGGGCAACTAAGATCACATTTCCTAGTCTTACATTCCAGGCATAATCAGGAACAACTTGCACCCTTTTAGGAAAGCAAACTGAATGTCCCTCTATTATTCATTCATTCATTCAATCTATCAACCAATCAATCTTTACACTGCTTCTCTTCAGTTAAGATCTCGAAGCAGTTCACAACAATTGCAATGGTTAAAAACAGTACAAAAATATAATATTCAATAAAATCACAATAAAACATTAGGGAAGGAAGGCAGCATGGTATAGCCCATCTCATCGGATCAGAGCCAGTTTGGTGTAGTGGTTAAGAATGCGGGACTCTAATCTGGAGAGGCGGGTTTGCTTTCCCACTCCTCCCCTTGAAGCCAGCTGGGTGACCTTGGGCTAGTCACAGCTCTCTCAGAGCTCTCTCAGCCCCACCCACCTCACAGGGTGTTTTGTTGTGGGGATAATAATGACATACTTTGTAAACCGCTCTGAGTGGGCATTAAGTTGTCCTGAAGGACGGTATATAAATTGAATATCATCATCATCATCATCATCATCATCTTGGAAGTTCACCAGGGTCGGTGTTTGGATGGGGGAATACCAAGGAAGACTCTGTAGAGGAACGCCATGGCAAACCAACTCTGATTCTCACTTCCCTTGAAATCCTCTTACTGGGGGTTCAAGAAGCTGGTTTATTTATTCAATTTTTATACCACTTCTCTTCAGTTAAGATCTCAAAGTGGTTACAACTAGAGATGGGCACAAACAGAAAAAAAATGAACATGATGTTCGTTGTTCGTTGCCATCCATGAACAGGGACTCACACACACTTACGAGCATGACCTGTTCACGAACATGTTCGTGGTTGGAAGTTCGTGGGGGCCAGCAGGCTCTCCACCAGCCATCATCCAAGTTTGGTCAAGATCCCGACTGCACCACTCCCAGAAACCTTGCCTGAGCAGGCAGCAGGAAAGGTATCAATAATAAATAATAGCTTGGCCCCAGAGCCTGGCAGCAGCCCTGGAACCTGAAGGGGTAGGTCCCTAACCGCACCACTCCCAGAAACCTTGCCTGAGCAGGCAGCAGGAAAGGTACCAATAGTAAATAATAGCTTGGCCCCAGAGCCTGGCAGCAGCCCTGGAACCTGAAGGGGTAGGTCCCTACCGCACCACTCCCAGAAACCTTACCTGAGCAGGCAGCAGGAAAGGTACCAATTGTAAATAATAGCTTGGCCCCAGAGCCTGGCAGCAGCCCTGGAACCTGAAGGGGTAGATCCATATCCCACCACACACGAAGAAAATTCAAGCTCCAATGCACTCTCTCTATCAAAATGCCAACAGCAGCTGTCTCTCTCCCTCTCCACTGTCTGCAAAGCCAGAGCTGGGAGCCCCCTCCCCCCTGGAGTACCAGGTAGAGTACCAGGCTGGGGAAAATGTGACCATCAGTCCTGACCCCCGTATGATATGCAGTCATATTTGGGAAAACTCAGAACATCTCCAGTTTTATGTGCCTATTTTATTTTGTTTAGCAGCAAATGTTTCTTCCATATTTATTTTTCTGGCTTTCATTTCTGTGGATTCTCCCATCGATTGGCTCAGGATGCTGCTCAGGGAAAAACCCACTCAAAGTGGTTTCTGATTCCAGTGACCCAGTTCATACATCAGCCTCTCAGGAAGTTCTCGGGAGTGGGGGAGTCAGTGACTGTAGCAACCGTTACGATATTCGGTGCCTCTGTCTGCTTCCCCCACCAGCCAGCCACTCTTTGCTGCTTCTTGGCCATCCCAATGCCATTGGTTCCTCTCTAGAGCTGAAGAAGAAGAGCAAAAGGAACCAGAATCCAGGGAAGGCTGCATGCACTACACAGACGCTTGGGGCTCATTCAGAGCCGGACAAATCAATGCCGCCTTAGCCCTGCAAACAATCATTCAAGTTTTACATGCCAGCACCCATATGAGGACAGGCCCAGCAGTTCACCAGTTGACTTATGGAAGCTTCACGTGACTTAACCAGCTGAGACATACAGAGGGCTGGGCAAAATACACAGCGGGAATGCCTGCGTGACGGAGACTTGGACAAGGAAGGAGCGCTCCAGCACCCCCTCAATCTGTCAGCATTCCATGGTGCTCTGGAGGACCCCCCGTGCTTCACAAGCAGGACCTTGCTGCAACAGAACTGGGCCCTCTGCTGCAGGTGGGAGAGGGCTGCTGGAGCTGAGAAAGAGTGCTTTGCACACAGCCATTGAGTGCAAATTTAAACTTTAACCCCCCCCTTGTTCCAGCTGACCCAAAGTGATGTCATTGTGCGGTCCTGAGTTCCACCACTGAGTTCTACCACCTCTTTTCCCAGAAAAAAATCCCTTGGTAGAGGGATTCCATTTCTTTCCGAGTTGCTTCCTATACATCCTCCAATATTCAATTAAATGTCGCTTCTCCAAACAGTAACGAAGTTACAAGAAACTGGGGTGAGGTTAGGGTTAGAGCAAAGGTCTCCAGCAAGTAGTGCAGGAACTACTGGTTACTCTCTGGCAGCTGCAGAGCAGCTCGTGCGTCCCCTGGAAGACTCGGGAGAAGATCTGCTCTGGGCTTCTTCTGCCTTTTTTAAAAGGCTTTTATGTTATAGGGTTTTTCTCTGTGCTGCTGAAATTCAATTCAGGGGCTCGTCCAAGTTCATCCTGTTTTCAGGACTAAACAAAACATTGTAATACATGGGAGTGAGGAGGGGGGTAGTTACTTCAGGATATTTTTCATTACTCATAAGTAAATCTCATTAAAGAAAATGTTCCCAGCCAGGTTTACGCCATATTAATTTATATACTACAAAATGTTTGCCATAGCTTTAAGAAAATGACAAGAAATGGTAAAGAGTTTAGGATTAGGCTGTGTGGTGGTAATAACTAGAAAACAGTCATTAAAATACAAAACCTGAAGGCCAAATCTGGCTTCTAAAATCTGGGGCTGTCTCCGACATCCAAGGAAGATTTGCCAAGGCCTGGGCTAGAGGGTTCCATATTGATTTATTTGGTAACAAATCTGAACACCAGCAACTGTGAAAAGAATATACCCTTGAAGCACAGACGTTAATATCATCCCTTCATTGTCATCGAACATGTATAGGAAAACAGTCCTTAGAGAGAGAGAGGAGATGAAAAGGAAGTGTTAATGAGCGAAGGATGCTTATCCCAGCAAGCCCAGGAGGGAGACCATTAAGATCTTACCCAGGCACTCCCTCCCCGCCGCCCCCCTTTCCTATTGTTGGACAGAACCATCTCGGTGGCCATCTCAGCGCAGGACAGCAGGTCCCTAATCCTCCTTCAAGGGCCAAGCCATTCTCACTGCAGCTTGAGAGGCTATGCAATTCTGTTACTTTGCTACCTACTGGGGGGGGGGGCACAGGAGGGGAGATACAGGGTGTAACTACCCGTCAATTCACTCAAGAATCTTCGTACATAAAATTCCTAGCATTTTGTTGTTTATGAACATTTTGCAAGAAGTGCCAACTAATGAACTGTGGCAAAAGAGCTGAGCATATCTGGAAAGCATAAAGATGAGCCCTGATGGATCAGACCACGATCCATCTAGCCTGTCTCCTGTTTCCATCGGTGGCCAAACAGTTGCTTCCGGGAAACTCACAAGCCAGGCCCACAACAGCCCTACCAGTTTGCATCAGGTATAATTCAGACATGTACTACCTTTGCTCACGGAGACTTCGTTTCAGTTGTGGCCAGGACCAGCTGGCAAGCACAAGTCATCTATGTGAGTGACCATCACACCACGTTGTGGCACTTAATTCCATAATTATAAAAATGCAAGGGAAAGCATTTTAAAAATAAACTATGTTGCAGAATTCATTCACGCAGCCCCAAAGTAGTTGAAGGACTGTTCACAGGTCCATTTGTCTCAGCAGCGCAGGACTCCGAGAACTTGGGAATCACAAAAAAATCTGACATTAATTTGATGCTAAATGTTTCTTCAAGTCTCCAACAACCTTAGAAGGAAAATATACATGCATTTCAATTACTGGGTGCTAAATCATTTATAGCAGACCTATTTTTGACTTGGAAACACAAGCTAACAGCTAGCAAGTTAACAAGAGCAAGGCTTACAGTACTGCTAACAATACAAGGCACACGATTCATTTCAAAAATAAATGCACAGTGTAAAAGACAGATTTCACACATGCTACTAAAAATACAAGGCCCACGGCACGTGGTAGACCAGCGTCGGGTTCAAGTACTAATTTTAAAATGCTGCATCTACAAGCCCTTCTTTTCAAAGCAAAAGCTTGCTTGAATGACTGCGTACAATTTGTAAAGAAGGACCATTCGCTGGCTTTTTCTTCTTTTATAAAGCAACAGTCAGAAGACGCCTCCAGCTATGACCGGGGAAGGAGTTTATTTTTTTTAAAAAAATCCAAAATGAAGTCTTAATTGTTTTCCTCAGTGGCAGTCAATTGTGTATTTCATTTATCCCAAAAACTGATGCACGATGGTAGTAATCGAGGAATTCAAACACAAACATGAATAAACTTTTTCCCTAGGGCATACGAGCCGTGTATTAACAATGCAGGGGCTTCAGACGTAAGAGTCTGTGGGTTGTTCTTACAAGAATGAACCAAGGGATCCTCTGCCTGGCACAGTCCCTTCCTTTTGAACATCAATCTCTTCTCCTACAAACCATGAATTTAATGGTACGTTCTCTTCTATTCAAACCAGGATTAAACCATAGTTTGGAATCCTGTTTTCGTTGGGAAAGAACAAATCAGTTTGTGATCAGGACAAAATGACAAGTGATGATTTGTTGCAAATACGGAAGTCATTTATTTCTAAAGCAGGGGACAAGCACAGGGAAAGGAAGGCCACAATTCCTCAGAGTTCAACTGTTCGTCATTAGGTGTGAGTACGGCCACGATATGGCTGGCCCATTCATATTTAGCTTTAACAGTGACAGCAACTGCTTCAAACTGAACAAGTTTTGCTCCAATTTACCCTTTGTATATGGGGCAATGCCCTGACCTGGATAGCCTAGACAAGCCCCATCTTGTCAGATCTCAGAAGTTAAGTGGACTTGGCCTTGGTTACTAATTGGATGGGAGACTGCCAAGGAAGACCAGGGTTCCACAGCCAGACAATGGCAAACCACCTCTGTTGGTCTTTTGCCACAGAAACCCCAACAGAGGTCCACATAAATCAGCTTTGACTTGACAGCTGTGTCTTCCACCACCATTTGGGGCAATACAGGATTTTCTGACATCTAAAATGTCAGATGCCAGTGTGACAAATACAAATTCAGTTTTGCCAACATGCGTCACACAAACGTATCCATCAGGAACCAGGACGGGTGATCCAGATCTGCTCTGAGTAATGCCTCAAGGCCATTACTTGTCACATGAATAGATTCAAAGCTCCAGTGGGTCAAAATCTGGATTTCCGCAGGAATCTGTCATTTAAGGTTGCTTTTCCAGTCATCCAGACGGGATATATACATTATCCAGTTCAGAAATGGTCCGTTGCATCCACTTGTGACCACGATATTCAGTCAGCAGTAACTGGATGATGCACGTCCCTTGGGAAAACAGCCAAGATCCCAACTGTGTAAATCAGAATTTGAGGCAGGTCCAGGCACACAACATTTGCCACGTAAAACATTTGCTCCAACCAGACCAGGTTCCATCTCAACGTCTTATAAAATATTAAAAGAAAAATAGCAGATGGCATACAGGACTAAAAAATTAACACAGGTCCACTGCAACTCTCAGGCCCATAAATATTTAAAATTTGAATCAAACTTTTCCAATATTACACAAAAAAGTCTGAGAGTCGCTTGGTCACACTGCCCAATTGAACTTGTTAGTTTGTGTTATGAAATGCCAAGTGTATACCGAAGATCATCAAGGGGCTGAGTCGAGTATTTGAGCTGGAACCCGGACGAGCACCAGCACTTGCCTCAGGCTTCGGATTCCCACTAACCTCCTCTGCCACTTAGCAGTGCTGCCCTTTCAGCAGCACCTGGCGACATTTTTAATCGTTTCTAACATCCACCTGGCAGCCCTAGCATGAATATAAAACTGCAGCATCCACAACAGATGACCATCCGGCCGCTACCTGAAGAGCTCCAGGAAAGGACAGTGCACCACCTCCCAAGGCAGTCTGTTCCACTATTAGACAGCTCTCCATATTAGGAAGTTTCTCTTAACATTTGCTTTGCATTCAGAAAGCCCCGGGTGCAGGCCCTGACACCTCCAGGTAACAGAATCAGGTAACAGGTGATGTGAAAGACCTACCTGAGGCCCTGCAGAACCACTGCCATGCAGAGAAAGTACTGCCTTGACGCCCCAGTGTCCTGATTCCGGATAAAGACCGTTCATTTGTATTCTCTAAGGAAATGCCATGGAAGAGTAGTAGGTCACCTGCCTTGCAAGCAGAAAATCTCGCGTTTCATCACAGACATTTCCAATCAAAAGGATCAGGAATTAGGTAGGGTTGCTTGGGGGTCGATGGGAGGCTTAGGGGCAGAGACATGGGGAGCTGCAACATCCTGTGCGCTGCTATATCACTTCTGGGGAAAACCAATTCTGGAGTAACTCTAGGAATCATTGCAAAATCTATGGTATTCCGTCACTACCTACAGTGACCCTACGACACAGATGACACCAGCTGTTGTTTTTTTAAAACATTTTCTCCTGCAGCCGCTCTGAAAGAGGGCTGTGAAGAGGAGGCCTCCTGCTGCCATAGGGAAAGACCTCTGCCTGAGACTGGAGAGATGCTACTCGTCACAGCAGACTGGCCTTGACAGACCAATGGGGGTGAATCTGGACAAGGCAGCTCCATTTGTTCAAGGTTTGTGGGTGCCCCTCTTAAGGGTGTTTCGATGGTGCATTCAGGAGACAGAGGCCGAGCTTCGCTGACTCAGGCTTTATTGCAAGTAAGTCTGGAACGAACGGGCGGCAACTGCAACTCCTCCCTTTGACCTCTGACCTCTGGCCAGAAGGTGCATCTCCTGTTCCTTCATTACTAGATGCAGTAGCTGTTGCAGCACTTTGTGCCGGTCAGGGTAACTATTCTCAAAAAGGCAAGTGTCAATATCCTGATATGTCCCACTCTACAACCTTCATTTAGCCCATCCTCTCTCGCTTCCCCTTACAGTTTTGGATTTTAAATAATAATAACATTCGATTTATATACCGCCCTTCAGAACAACTTAATGCCCACTCAGAGTGGTTTACAAAGTATGCCATTATTATCCCCACAACAAAACACGCTGTGAGGTGGGTGGGGCTGAGAGAGCTCTGAGAGAGCTGTGACTGACCCAAGGTCACCCAGCTGGCTCCAAGCGGAAGAGGGGGGAATCAAACCCGGCTCTCCAGATTAGAGTCCTACGCTCTTAACCACTACACCAAACTGGCTCTTTTGTCAGATTACTGTATAAAAACAACAGTAAGAAATTCATACAAGACCTTCACCCTATTAAGATCAAACATTGGTAGGGCTGCCAACCTTCAGGTGGGGCAGGGAGATCTCCTGGAATCACAACTGATCACCAGACAACCGAGATCAAACACCCTGGTGAAAAGAGCTGCTTTGGGAGACTGGCTCTATGACATTATACCCCGCTGACATCCCTCCCCTCCTTAAAACCCATCGTCCCCCAGCTCCACCCCTAAATCTCCAGGAATTTCCCATCCTAGAGCTGGCAATCCTAAAGCACTGGGGAAAATTATAATCCTTTGTTATTCCTGTACAACTTACATGGTGCATTTACTGCACAATCCTAAGGCCGGCCATGACGCCGGTGTGGCTGTGGAGGCGGAGCAACAGTGCTGCTGGGCTGGCTCCTGTGCTAGCAAAGTGCAGAGGCAGTGGCGGTGGCAGCAGTGCAGAGTTGCGAAGCGGGAGTGTCGAAAAGCATAGCTGGTGGGGCGGATGTGCGGGCTCTGCCACCCACAGCCAACAGGCGCCGCTGCCGGCTAACAGCTGTAGGAGGGGTGAAGAGAGGCACAGCCAGTGGGCAGCTCGCGATCTGGGGCGGCCTTCAGAGCGACAGGCACACAGCGCCCTTGCCGGCAGACCACCCTGCCTCCTGTCCTGGGTGAGGCTGGCAATTGACAAGAAGGGCCGTGGGCGCGGCTGGGCTCGTAAGCCGGCGGTTGTAGCCCAATCCGACACGCCCTTAGCAACCACGGGCTAGTGACGCCCACTGCATTGGAAGGATGGGGAGAAGGGGGGATGAGGAGTGGCCAGGGCGCGGGGGCAGGCCGCGGTTGTTCAGGAGGCAGGGGGCGCAGAGAGAATGGAGGTGGCCAGATGCCCAGGTGGCGGTCACGGTAGCAAGCCCCATGGCCCCCCTCGGTTCTCGGGCATTCATCGTGTGCAGAGGCCACCCCTCCCCGACCAAACCCGGGGTCCAGTGCCAACCAGTACATCAGACCATGCGCTCTGCCAGCATGTGAATGCTGAGCTGTCAGGAATGCCCCATCGTTGGCCCTAGGCACATGAGGATCGTGCGCAGTCATGGGTCTCGTGGTAGCATGGGCAGCATGGACAATTCTTCAAGGGCCGGTCCACCAGAGGTCGGCAGGTTGCCAGGTCCAGGTTGGAAAATTCCTGGAGATTTGGGGGGTAGAGCCTGCAGGGGGCACTCACTGGGGTAAAATGCCACAGAGTTCACCTTTCACAGAAGCCATTTCCTTCAGGGGAACTGACCTCTGTTGCCTGGAGATCAGTAATAATTCCGGGAGATCTCCAGCCACCACCTGGAGACTGACAACCCTAATCAGACCCCAGGTTCCGGAGAGGCAAGTGGGGAGGGGGGGCAGGTTCTCCAATGAGTGATAGGAACGCCCACTGAAAACCAAACGAGAAGCCAGAAGGCCGATTGGAGGGGAGGGGGAGTGAAAAGCACCCACAGACTCACAGCCGCTCCCCGCACCAGATCTCCCAAGCCCATCCCTGCTTCTGCAAACGGAGGAAAGGAAGGTGGCCCAGCCTCCTGGAAGGGGATGCCCGGGGATCCCACGATGTCACTTCACACCCCGCACCTTCTGGCAGCAAGTCCCTCCTTCCCTCGCATGCAGCGCTCATCTGCAATTCCCACCCCACTGCCTGAAGTTACATTGAGGGGAAGAAGGGGGACGGGAACCTGGACGGGGCGCCACTTGACACCTGCTCCTCCTGGCAGCAGAGCCCCCCCCCCCCCTCCATCCCTGCCCTGAGCTGGGAAACATTCTGACAGGAAGTTGGGTGGCAGCTGCCGTCAATGTCAGGCAACCAAGAAAACACAGCAGTTTGCTGTTTTTCAACATGGTTTATTAAACAGGAAAAAGTGTCAACGTCCCTTGGCTGGAAAGGGAGCCAGGGCAGTTTGCACAGCCCTCATTCTGTGTTCCCAGGGGCAAGGCTGAGATGAGGGCTGCCTTGGGAAACTGTTCCCTGGGCTGGACCTGAATGGCACTCACGGGGGATTGCGGGAGGGGGGGCTGAAACAGACATGCTCCGTGGTCTCCCGGATGAGTTGCAACATGCCTGCAAGGGAAAGAGACACATGTGTTGCAAGTGACCCAGCCCAGTCCATGGCTGAGGCCAAGCCCAATTTGCAACATCTGGGAAGATGCCCATAGTTGAAAGCAGTAGCAGCAGCCCCACAGGTGCAGCTAGCATGACCCTCTGGAGAGGAAGCAATCTGCCTTGGGGTTATCCTGTGAGGCAGAAAGTCAACAAGGAGTTAAGAACAGCCGGTCAACCTCACCTGTGGCCACACTTCTTCCGGAGGGTCCCTGGTTGAGGGAGTCTGAACAGAGCACCCAGATGGGTAGCCATTCCCCCCCGAATGGCTGTGTCAAGAGTAGTTTTCTGGGCAACTGCCTCTGTGGCAGGCAGGGGCTGCTGCCACTGCTCCCCCCCCCCAAGCGCCACCTGCAGAGGCTGGCGGTCAGAAGAGGTCAGGTGAGGCGGGAAGCTGACATGAATGGGTGACCCGGGTTAGCCGCTGCCCCAGCTTCTTCTTACCTGTCAATGCTCCCTCAGTCTTTCCTGAGCTGAGACTCCAGAGTCAGATAAGCTGCAAAGGGACTTGGGTGGTTGTTGTACATTAATCAGACATTCTGGACTTTGCCCTTCTTCCCTCGAACAAGTGCAAAGTGCTCCCAAATTTCCACAAATTCCCCCGTGTACTCACAGCCCACCACTGTGAGTACCCACTCTCCTGCCTCGTGCACAAAATTCCTGTAGCAAGAGGCTGACGGGCAGAGCCTCCAGCCCCGTGCTCACCTACCCGAGGTCATGAGCAATGCAGCCAGAGATTTTGTAGTGTGCATGGGCAGATGATTGGGCACGGAGAGGGGATCTCGCCCACATGAATTGGCCCCCGTGGTAGTTCCCACCTATGCTCCTTCGGGCCACGGGGGTGGGGCTGGGCACAGGGAGAGGGACCCGAGTTTTCCTGTACAATGGGAGCCTATGGGCTACGCCTCCTTTTATCATGGCTTAACTTTCCGCCGCTGCAGGGGGCATTCCCAGGCCAGAAGTAGTTTTGGAAGCGGACTAACTTGCAACCTGCCCCCTGCCCTGATCCCCTCCCACGCCAGCACAGGAACTTGCGCCACACTTGTGCTTCTGCCTGGCCATCAAGCGTGCCCACCGGCAGCGACCCATCTGCAGCAATGCGCCTCGGGCAGGCACCAGCGGAAAGGGGTTTACATCAACGTAAAAGCCAGTTCCGCCAGCATAAGCCTTAGTTCACTTCCTGAGCGCTTTCTACCCCCCCACACACACACTTAGGACTGAGCTGCCCTTCTTCAGGCTTAATGAGGCCAACTTTCTTGTGTTGTTTTGTAACCCCCTTGTAATTTCTTTGTGCATTACAGTGTTGGTGGGGTCATTTTTACCCCCAGCTGCATTAACTGGCAAAGTGAAATGGGCACAGAGAATGAAGCTGACAAGATGATATTTCCTTCATTTTCTCCCTGATGTCACTGCTACTGTTCTATTTTTGAACTGCCAAAGGAAAAACTTAATGATATTATAGATTGTTTTCCTTTGCAGCTGCAGCCAAGCTCAGCGAAACCCCCAAGGTCATTTATTTATTTATTTATTTATCTGCCTTACTTTGGGGGCTATTCTGTCCACATATTGGATCAGTAAAGTGCAGATTGGAAGTAGATATGAATTACTGGCTTGCTCTAGAAAACAGCAATTTGTTCAGAGGGCTAAAATACTCTTTTCCCCATCTCAGCTCTGTGTGACACACGCACACAAACACTCAGCGCACGCACAAACTGAACCAAGTCCCTCAGGTCTGCTGTGTTTACTTTGCAGTTCCATTACAACTCGGTCTCTACTCTGGAAAGACATGAGAATTTGGGGGAGCTGGTTACAGATTACGTGCATTGCAAAAGATTTATGTTCCCTTGAGAGTTATATTTTTATAAATAAACAGCTTTCCTAGAAGAGAAAAAATGATTTATTTGCCAAAACATTAAATAAAATGTGCTTTTTTTGCATACAAATGATTCCTCTTGAATGTTTTTTTTTTAAATAAATGTGTACAGGAACACTGTTACTCTGTTGAATTCCTTACGAAAGACAATATAGGGAGCAATCCTATCAAGTCTACTCAGAAGTAAGTCCCATTTTATTCAATGGTACTTACTTTCATTAGAATCTTCTCAAGTTTTCAAACTAAAATAGATTTGGAGGGACTTATTTTTTTATTTTACAGAAGACTGAAATTGCACTCTTCTGCAACATAAAAACCAAAGCATTAAAATATAGGTTTGAAGGTATATGTTTTTATTTGCACTACTTTTTGTACTTATCATTCTGGAAGACACTCAGGTTTTGACACTCAGTTCTGCTCTCCCAATAGTGTTGGTATTGTAGACAAAAAATATTTGGAAGTTTTGTAGCCATGGACATACCCTTCCCCTTCTTAAAAAGGCAAAATTTGGGAATTGAAATGCCTGCAGTATTTGCTTTTCTATCAAGCCTGAGCTTATTTTGCTGCTTTAAAGAACACAAAATGAATAATGTATAACTTAGCATACAAAATTGTGCTAAGTGGCATATTTGTGGAATTTAAAGTATAAATACCTTCATTTTCTCTGAGCAAAACTGCTGGAAATAAAACCAATTCATGAAAGACCAGACACACCTGCTGCATCCTACGCTCCCCTAAGCCAGTGCATCTTAATTTTTGCCATCCGAAAAGTTGGGAGGGAGCTGAAACTAGAAAACAAATTTTGTGTCCAGAAGGTTTTTTTCAGTGCTGCCCCAAATTTCTCATTGTTTCTGTCTGTAAAATTGAGAAATGCAAAAAAAGGTGAAACACACACACACCCCTCAGACTTTCACATCTCTATGAGGAGCCCCCAGATTTGCCAAAGCCTCTGCAAGGCGGCTTTGTAAGCAATCTCAATGTACACAAACATATAGACAATCCTTCCTCAAAATATTTAAATCCTTTGCCTTACCCCTAATCTTTATCACCAGCTGAAATAAAGTCAGGTTGCCCCTAACTAAGCTGGTCCCTAGACATTCCTTGGCACCCAAAACATCTGTCTTCCTGTTCAGTGGAGGCTCCTCCATAGAGGCAAATGGGGCTTTGGCCTCTCAAAGGAAAGAGAAAAATGCATCAAGTGATTTAACTGTATTAAATTACTCAAAGATTTCTGTGTGACCTAAGCTAAGGCACTGACTAATGAATTCTGGCTTTCTTCTGGTCATTCAATCCCTGGCTTCTCTCTCACATCTGCCTGGCTGGCTGGTGTCTCAGCAGGACGGGGGGGGGGGGGGAGGGGGGGCAGCAGGAGCTCTCATCGGGGAGAACTGGGCTTCCGCTCAGGCTCCGCCTCCCCTCCTCCCCTCTTCTCTCCCATGTGCTTTCACCCGGTTGCCCATCTGCTGCTGGAGGGCACAACAGTGCAGGCTCCTGTTGAAGAGAGTAGAGCTCAGGCTCCACCCCCCTGCCTCCACCCCCCCTCACTTCCACCCAGCAGCCACCTGACTGCTCAATAACCGCGGTCAGCATCACATTCTCCACCCCGAGGCGGCAGCACGTTTACTCAGATTTCCCATGCAATCCCCTTCCCTCTCACAAACGTCCTCCTTTTCAAGCTTCCTATAAGATAACTTTCTCTTTTGGAATGAGTGAAATGGTTCTTAAGCCAAGCTCTTACTCAGAATGTGTAGTATGATTTTGATGTAATTTTTAAAAAATTTATTCTCACTGAAACTCAAGGCGGACCACACGTGCAAGTCAATACAAATAAACATCTGGGACATTCAATAAACAATACAACAGGGTAGGGAGGGATAGCAGAAATTTGACAAACAAGCACAAATCCAAATACAGAGCTAAACATAACACTGAAACAAACCATTAAAACTTGACATGATATATTAAACTACATGGATATTACCAAGTAGGAGCATACTTACAACAGCAGGAAATACACAGGAGTAGAGTCTACAATTCCTATCCCTTTTCTAAACTATCTCTGTGAGCCATTTCCTTAGTACAACTCTATCTACAGCATTAGATAATATACTGCATTAGATAATGATCGTTCTTGTTTATATTTTCAAGTATATGCTTACTGCTTAAATGTGACTAATTTTGCTCACAATTAATATGCTATGCATATAATTATAATATGCTATTGAACGGTTCAGTTTTCAGTGTTCCAAAGTTTAACTTGATACTGGATATTCAAATACGCTGCTAGTCCTATTGTATTACGCTTCTGTCCAAGTAATACACTTCCTTTAGTTTACTACAAAAGGTATTATTCTCATTTTCAATTTGTTTTCCCTACAAAACAAATGTGTGCGCTAAGGAGGCACAGAGTGAGCAGCTGGCCATCTGCATTCTTTCCTGTTAGGTATACTGACTATTTTGCTTAGATCCAATTATAAACGCCTTACCCATGTTCTAGAACTGCACTATTCAGCAAACATTATGTTGCTAAACTAGTAAAATATACTTAGGTTTGTTAAGACTCTTGGACATTTTACAATCTAAATGTTAAAAAAAAATCCTGAAAAAAGATACCAGAAAAACACATCTCCCGTGGCCTCAAATTTTCTGAAAATGTTACATCTGTATTTAGGACTGCTTTGTCCATAGGATTAGGATATAAATTCCAGATTTTCTCTGGATCTTGCTTAGGGAAGGGGCCAAAACTCACTAGCAGTTCAGGCTATCCACTCTGGCTTGTGAAATTCCTAAAGGTTGGGGGGCCCGTGAGATCACAGAGTCCACCCTCTGAAGCTGCCACTTTCTCCAGGGTCAGTTGTAATTCCGGGAGGACTCCAGACCTCACTTGACGTCTTTCATGCTCACTAGAAGAGGACGTGCAGAAGGTTCCCAATCCCCAATCTCTGGCATCTCCAGCTGAAGGACAGCAGAGGAGTTCCTCTGTCAGAACAGAGAACACAGGACTAGACGGGCCAATGGTCTCCGAGTCCACATACAGCTCCTCCGTATGTGCCTAGTTTCAAGGGCACACTTACCCTTTAGGAACCATTAATGTGTGCACCACAAAAAGTTTATTTACACACAGAACTGTTGAAAATACACAAAATACGCACTAATCTATCCACTCAATTTCCTGAAGAATATTTTTGGGCAAAAAATTGCATCTTTTAAGGGACAACAATAAAACCAAAAATATGTCAGCCTAACACTAACCAAGCCTTTAGCTCTCCTAATATTTCAGGAATCGTAGACCTGCCTGTCTTGTGCATGACATTTGAGACCAGACCACAGCACAAACGCACCACGTGGCAGGCTAGCTTTACAGAGAAAGAGCTATTTCACCCCATCTCCCTCGTCTTTCATTTGTCTGCAGCTTTTCATGGAGATAATATTACAGTCAGGGCGAGGGTCTTGACAACTGTACCCATAAATCAATTTCAAATCCTTCATTAATCATCTTCCTGTAATCAGTGGCCATTCAGTGCAAATTTACATCTCATTTCTGTTGGCCAAACAGCCGCATTAGGGCTTTGAAGCTTAGTCAGGCTTAAATGATTATATATCCCCTAATAAACACTGAAGTCTTCTCTGTGTGGATGCCGTGAGCTGCATTAACGACGCTGTACAGGGATGCAGCCTGAGCCATGAATGGTATGGCGAGCGAGAGGCAGCCCATGAGCAAGAGGGTTGTTCCTCAAACCTCTGCACAGGGGGAAGCAGGTTGCATTCTGCTGGCCAACAGGGCTGCCACAGTGAGCAGGTGCAAGCCTGCAAGTTCTCCCAGCAGCACTAACCACCTGAATTATATATTGTCGAAGGCTTTCACAGCCGGAGAACGTTAGTTGTTGTAGATTTTCCGGGCTGTATGGCCGTGGTCTTGGCATTGTAGTTTCTGACGTTTTGCCAGCAGCTGTGACTGGCATCTTCAGAGGTGTAGCACTGAAAGATGGAGATCTCTCAGTGTCAATGTATGGAGAAAATGTTAGCAGGTTATTTATATCTACTCAGGAAGGTGGGTTTGGGCTGAGTCATCCTGTAAGAGTTTCCCAGGTTTTGGCATGCTAATGGGGGGAAACTTCACTGTATCCTAAGGAGGATCTTTTGCATATGGATTGGTGGTTGATATGCTAATTTTATCTGCAGGGCTATTGTAAGATGTAGAGTATTTTGTTAGTCTGGGCTGAATCCACATTACCTCGGCGCATCCTGGTTTTGCACTAAATGTTCGCTAAACACCCGGAAGTATAGCTTCTTTCAAGCGCAATTTCTGAATCGCGCTAGAAAGACGCCATACTTCCAGGTGTTTAGCGAACATTTAGTGCAACACCAGGACGCACCGAGGTAATGTGGATTCAACCCTGGTGTTTTCAGGACTGGAAACCATGCTCTATTCATTCTTAAACTTTCCTGTTGAAATTGTGCTTATGCTTATGAATTTCGATGGCTTCCCTGTGCAATCTGACAAAGTAGTTGGATGTGTTGTCCAGTATTATAGTGTCCTGGAATAAGATACTGTGTTGAGTTAGGCTATGTTCAGCCACTGCTGATTTTTCAGGTTGGCCAAGTCTGCAATGTCTTTCATGTTCTTTTATTCTTGTCTGAATGCTACACTGTGTGGTCCCGATGTAAACTTGTCCACTGCTGCAGGGTATGCGGTATACTCCTGTAGAGGTGAAGGGGTCTCTACTGTGTTTTGCTGATCGTAGCATCTGTTGTATTTTCCAGTCCTGAAAAACACCAAACTAACAAAATACTCTACATCTTACAATAGCCCTGCAGAGAAGATTAGCATATCAACCACCAATCCATGTGCAAAAGAACCTCCTCAGGATACAGCGAAGCCTCCTCCCATGAGCATTCCTGGGAAACTCTTACAGGATGACTCAGCCCAAACCCACCTTCCTGAGTAGATATAAATTACATGCTAACATCTTTTCCACACATTGACACAGAGATCTCTGTCTTTCGGTGCTACACCTCTGAAGATGCCAGTCACAGCTGCTGGTAAAACGACAGGAACTACAATGCCAAAACCACAGCCATACAGCCTGGAAAATCTACAACAACTAACCACCTGAATTATCCTCCTCCTTGCTCTCCCCCCACCCTAAATGCACATACCTAGAAAATACAGTCTAGAAAAGTTGAACTGTTATCATTCTAAATTTGCAGAGGGCCAGTTCAAACAGGCGCATGCCTAACTGGTAATCAAGCAGGCATGTGCCCCTCCCTTGGGTCCCAGAATGCTTGAGAGAAAGGCAGGTATATAAATAGTTAAAGGCATTTGGGTCTCCATGCAGAGACCCGTCTCCAGAGACATGCAATTCTTCCCACAAACAGCAAAAAAAAGGTCAAGCTCAAGGAAGGCCTGTATTGCCTAGTGACGTGTGTGTCTGCTGAGGAGAAGGGCAAGATGGAGTTGTGGCTGGACTTGGACCAGGGAGACTTGGATTCAAATACCTATTTGCCATGAAGCTCGTTGGCTAGCCTTTAGCTAGTTATCTTTTCGACTACCTTGCCTCATGAGGCTGTTTTGAGGATAAAGGAATGCCACTCCAAGCAGCCTGGAGGAAAGGTGGAATGATGTCCACCACCACAACTGCCATGTCAAAAATACAAGGGAGCCAGTTACAACCCCTGTGCAGGGCACAGATGCAGACGGTGTTGCTCAAATTTGTACACAAAATCCTACTTCTACATAAATATATACTGAACACATAAGAAGCTTCAATGCAATGATCACCAGCCAGGCACACAGATGTTTATGCACCACATCAATTTGCATACAGCACTGTGACACCACAGTAGAGAGAACCAACAGATCAGGCATTCTGGGTCCCTTTCAGGGAGAAATGTAGGATAACAATACTTAAAGACTGCAGGGCTGAAAGTCAAGGATGCCCCAAAGGCTACAATGGGTTTGGTATAATCCTGTAATTGGGAATGAAGGGTGCATTTGAAAGGGCTTTCCCTTCTATTAATGAATAGAGGTGGGCACGAACTGAAATATGAACCAAAGTTCGTGATGAACTGGGCCAGTTTGTGGTTCGTAAACTGGCAGTTCGTCAGTGCCCATTTCTGACGAATCGCCATGAACTTTAGGCTGGTTCATTTGGTTCATTTTTTGGTTTGTCTCTGCTGACAGCCTGGCGCCAATCAATCAGTTTCCTAGGCAACAGGGGATGGACTTCCTGCAGACCTTTTGCTGATCCAGACGTGGCCTTCTGCTGGCCCAGAAGTGACAATTTGCTGACCTGGATGTGACGTTTTCATGAAGCAAACAAACCAGTTCGCGAACCGGGGCAGATTTGTGAAAGTTCGTGGTTCGTGAAATGCGACAAACCATGAACCGCACGGTTCGGGTTTTTACCGGTTCATGCCATCTCTATTAATGAATAGCAGCTTTTGAAAGGTTTGCACACTTCCTGCTTTGGGTGGTAAGTAAAGATGTTAAATATGACAGACGAGTGATTCAGTAACTAAAGGTTCTTTTACTGTTGGTAGCCATAACCTATAGCTGGGATTCAGGCAAACTATGCATTCCCAGAATTGCAAGCTGGACAGTCCCATCAAGAGCATACTAAGGGGACGGGGGAGGAAAGAGCTCTTATCTGATTAGATCATACTTTGGAAACTCTCCTTCATGTGCCCTTTAGGAAGGAGCCAATATACAGCTGTGAAGGCACAGATCCTCTATACTGAACTCGTCCATGGAAGCTGGCCGGGTGACCATGGGTCCATCACTCTCCCTCAGCCTCTCCTACTTCACATGGTGAGGATATGGTGGAGGACGGAAGAATGGAGTTACAAGTCTCCACTGCAGAAAAAAGCACAGTATGGTTTTTTTTAAAAAAAAACCCTTATTAAAAGTAAGATATAGATTGGCAGCCATGTTAGTCTGTCTGTAGCAGTAAAAAAAGAACAAGAGTCCAGTGCCACATATTAGACTGACAAAATTTGTGGTAGGGTAAGAGCTTTTGTGAGCCACAGCTCACTTTTTCAGATACCTGAGATTAGTATCATAGGTGCTACTGGACTCTTGCTCTTTTCTACTTGTAAAGAGTAAGGATGTGTGAAACGTGTTTCCACAGGGTTTTCTACTGTGCAGCACCAGCTATCAGACCTCTCTAGGGACTCTGCTGAGCCTCTCAGATACTTTTGTCTTTAGGGACTGTACAAACTTGCCCATCACTTTCCCAAGAAAGTGGATCCCCATTCCTACCCGCCAGCCGGTTCGTGCAAGAGTCTGCATATCCAACTGCCTATAATATGCTCTTGCTCTTGCTCCTAATATGCTCTTGCTCCTAGAGGATGGTGAATCCAACAGAAAGTAGGTGCAGGATAACGGCCCCCTGCAGCAGCCCCTGTGGAATTCGAAAAGGCCCCATATCTACAGCATTCCTAGCATAAACTCTCCACAACATATGGAGGCCTCCATGGGGCGAGCAGAGTGGGACAGCGGGGCTGTGGGTTGCAGAGCTCTCAGTGTGGGGGCTGCGACTGGCAGATCAACCCTAACGAGCATCTTAATCAGAATACAGGGCTGTTAATTAACAAATCCTTCATAGGTGTGAATTATTCATATTCATTATATATTCACCATAACAAAGAGAATTCAATACCCTCAACAAGAAAATGAAAAATATTTGACTGTTCTCCTGTGAACAGAGCAGCACGTAAGTGTACATCTGTGCATGTGTGATAAAAGGAAGCACGGCAAAAGAATCCCGAGTTCCACTCCCCACTCAAAAGACCGCAAGAAACCCAGGCCTCGCATGCGGGGGACGGGCCAGATCTCTGCTCTCCTGAGTGAGTCAGGGGAGTGGCTTCACGTGATGCGGCTGAGGTGGCAGGGCTACCGCCAGCTCCAGCTCTCACAGCTTTCCGAAAACTCCTCATAGCGGCAGGGGACTAAGGAGTTTTCCGCATCTTGTCACCAGGCTTCCTGGCACCTTGAAAAATATCTTCCCTTTCAGGCACAGAAAGAGAATTGGACAGTTTCATGGACAAAGGGTTTATTAATGGCTACTAGCCACTGTGACTAAAGGGAACTGCCAAATTCAGAGGCAGGAGTCCGCCTTGAGTATCAGTGGAAAAGGTGGACTATAAATAATGCAAATAAATAAATAAGTATATGAGACAGGATGCTGGACCAGACAGACAACTGGTCTAATAACAACAACAGCAGCATTTGATTTATATACCACCTTTCAGGACAACGTGATGCCCATCCAGAGCAGTTAATAATGTGTGTAATTATTATCACCACAACAATCACCCTGTGAGGTAGGTGGGGCTGAGAGAGCTCCTAGAAGCTGTGACTGACCCAAGGTCACCAGCTGCCTTTAAACGGAGGAGTGGGAAATCAAACCTGGCTCTCCAGATTAGAGTCCTGCCGCCCTTAACTACTACACTAAATTGGCTCTCCAGCAGGACTCTTCTTATGATCTCCTCTAAGCACTTTTGCATCTATAGAGGTTTTGAGGGGAGTTCAGTGGTGACCAAAAATTATGACTTGGCTTATACAGTGTTCCAATGTCCAATGTTGGCACTCTGTAGGAGCAGGCACTATGCACAATCCTTTCATTGTAACCCAAAAGTGATTGCCTGAAAAGCACTCATAAAATACAGTAAATTAGGACTTCCCCCCTTAAGCCAGGGCCCACAAAACTTACATTAGCTAGGTGCACAGAAGGAAGCGACACTACTGATTAAGCCTCCCTGCTCTCCAGTGACTTGTAACTCCTGTAAGATGGCTGCTTTTGTTGACGAGGGGACAACCAATTTCCAAAATGCATGCAAACGGGCTGCCTACGTTTCCAGCTTAATTCAAATTGATGGTTCTTACCCTCTCCTTTCCACATGCACACCCCCGCTCCCCAACAGCCTGTTTAAATCGCCAGTCTTAAGATTAGTTCCCCAGCCCACAGGTGAGTCAGTCATCTGTAGGCACAATCCTCTGTGGCAGAAATGGATTCTGGACAGGTTCCCTAGAAGAAGGCAGTGTAAGTTTTAAAGGATGCCTATTATGAAAGAATAAAAAGTACCCTTTGAATAATACTGGCTTACCTGTGCGATGGGGCGACTAGATTCTAAAGAGGCCTGCCTGGAGGGAGAGGCAGGGATATGGCAACAGATGAAGCTAAGAATGCCTGGCTCATCTCAGCATTTGGCCAAGTGATCAGAGAAACTGAGACGGGTCATTTCTAATTTCCCTCCACGGTGCCTTAACCTCCTTTGTCCAGACTTTAGGAGTGATTTGTCAAGAGCAAGCTGGGAGGAAAAGCCCGTACACCCCTAATTTCTGATGGAGTTGGGAAAAGTGAAGGAGAATCTACAAAACTGTAAGCCTGGATGGGAGTTCCATGTCAAAACCCCGACAGGTCTATTTAACCAGCACTAAGATGTTCAGTCTTGAACCCATTCCTAGGAAGGGAATGTAGAGGCTCTTTGTAAGTAGTTAAGACTAGTTTATAGAGGTGTGCAAAAAACCCTGGCTAATTCAGCTTGGTAAAGCCAAACTAGGGGGAAAAATCAGCATTCCCTGAATACTGAATTCATTCCCCAGGGAGACATTTTAAATGTGGAGAAGGGGAATTTTCTTGCCATGGCATGAACAACCATCCCAGGGGAAAAGGAGGCTGGGGAAGAAAAAGCCTTTAAACAATCGGACTCCCTCGGCTGTTGACAGATCTCAGCACACCCTCAAACGCCTCCGTCAAGAAACATACCATACTCCGCTAGATCTATTGTGGTACTCCGAACTGTGAAGAACTGACTTAACTGCTTCAAGAAACTGCTGTCCCAGTACTGCTTGTGCAGAAGAGAAAAGCAGATCATCAGTTCATGCATACTCTGTGTCACAGAGACACTACTCTTCCTGGGCTTAGCACAATTATAATTGTTGTGCAGGAAAAAAATGTGATTTCACTTCTGAAGTCTTTCAAACATCCTTTCCTGTGCTGGCTAGAATATTATAGCAGGTTTTCAAAAATAACCAGGTCAGCTGCGACAGTAAAAACTACCTCTGTGGCACCCACATTTTGTTTCCCTGCTGTAACATAGTGGTCAAGAGGTTGAATTGCTCATCAGCAGCACTCGGCTGGTTTGAATCCCGCCACTGCCATGAGTTCTGCAAGCGGCCTTGGGTCAGTCATTCCTCTCATCCCCAGCTCCTCAACTGTTAACATTGACTTTGTTCACTGCTCTGAGTGGGACACTAATTTAACAAGTCTAACAATTTATTTCCTGAAAACCACCTGCTTGGAAGTTTCTCCTGCAAAAAACATTCTGTCACAAAATGTGTGCACTGACAGCTAACAAGTTTAAGCACTGAAATTACCTCCTTCCTTTAAATAAAAGTAACAGCATCCCTAGGATGATCATATGGTTTGTTTGACAGCACTCTTCTAAAACGAATGCATAATTTGGCTCAGGGCACAAAAGAAATGCTATCCCAAAGTTGCTAGCCCTTTGCCACGTAGGACTCAAATATTCCTCGCCCCGTTGGTGGCAGCGTGAACTACAATTCCCACCATTCAAAGCCTTAAAGAGGCAACACACATTTCTGATAAGAGCTAATACAAGCTTCTAAGCTGTGGCTAACAGCACACAAGTCTCCATCCACAACAGAGTCCAGGGTGTCCTTCTGTGATGCACCCGCCCAGCATGAGCTCAGAAAAACAGTGTTTCATACCTGTAACTGTTGTTCATCTAGGTCTTCCGTGCAGTAACACATGGGACTGCGCACGCGCAGGCCTGCCGATCCCGGAGATTTTTACAGCTCTGAGCCACTAGGGGGCGTCCTCGCCTCTCATCGCGCATGCGCGGCCGCTTTTCCCGCCGAAAACGGCTCCTAAGAGGCGGGGCGCCCCCGACGTACCCTCGGATCCTCTTTCGCCGCCGACTGCAAGGTAAGTACCAAGAGAATTAGCGGGGAAGGAGGGAGGGTATGTGTTACTGCACGGAAGACCTAGATGAACAACAGTTACAGGTATGAAACACTGTTTTTCATCGGCGGTCTTCCTGTGCAGTCCCACATGGGAGATTCCAAAGCTTAAATACCTGGGTGGTAGGAGGAAGCACATCAGGACAGGAAGATTGATTGCAGCACAGCTGTTCCAACTGCCGCCTCTTTCCTGTCCAAGACATCCAAGGCGTAATGCTTCACAAAGGTATCAGCAGATGCCCAAGTTGCCGCTTTACAGATGTCTTGCATCGGGACACCTCTAAAAAGGGCCGCCGAAGACGCTTGAGACCTAGTGGAGTGAGCATGTACCTCCAACGGACAAGGCAAGTTAGCACATTCATAACACAACAAAATAGCCTGTACCACCCAACGGGCCAAAGTCTGAGAATTAGCTCTCTTACCCTTCTTAGGGCCCGCAAAACAAACAAAAAGATGAGAGTCTCTCCGGAAGGACCTTACCCTGTCCAAATAAAAAAGGAGAGCCCTTCGCACATCCAAGGTATGAAGGGAACGCTCCGCTTCAGAGGAAAAACCCTTAAAAAATACAGGTAAAACAATTTCCTGTGCCAAATGAAATTTTGATACCACTTTAGGCAAAAACTCGACTTTTGTCCGAAGGACTACTTTATCCGGATGGACATTCAGATAAGGAGGGTCACAACAGAGAGCTGCCAGCTCCCCCACCCTCCTGGCAGAGGTGATAGCCACCAAAAAGGCTACTTTAAAAGAAAGAAGATTCATAGGGCACGTAGCCAAAGGCTCAAACGGCTTAGAAATGAGCCTTGTCAATACCAAAGGTAGGGACCACTGCGGAACTAAAACCCTAATTGGGGGAAACAAATTATTGAGCCCTTTCAAAAACAATTTAGATGTGTAATGGGAAAAAACAGTTTTCTTGTCGATGGGAGGGTGGAAAGCCGAAATAGCGGCCAAATACACCTTAACAGAAGAATTAGCTAGACCAGACTGTTTAAGTCCCCACAGAAATTCCAGAATCTCAGAGAGGGAGGAGGAAACAGGGTCGACCCCTCTGTCCCTGCACCATTCAGAAAATTTATTCCACTTCAGGGAATAAGACTGACGAGTCGAAGAACGACGGGCATTTTGGAGGACGTGCATCACATCCGTGGAGAATCCGTGTCCTGAAGAATCAGCCACGCCGTCAGTCTGAGTGAATGCACTCTGTGATGTAGGACCCCTCGAAATGACAATAGGTCCGGGCGATCTGGGAATTGATACATCCCCTTGTGAAGTCTCAGAATGGCATGGAACCATGGTTGTCTCGGCCAATACGGGGTAATCAGAATGGCTGACGTCCCGTCCACCTGCATCTTGGAAACCACCCTGGTTAACAACGGGAACGGGGGAAACAGGTAGAAAAAAGGGCCTGACCAAGTTAACTGAAATGCGTCCCCAAGAGACTCGAGGCCGACGCCTCCCCTGGAACAGTACTGGGGAGTCTTGCAGTTCTCTTCTGAAGCGAAGAGGTCTAGGTCTGGGGTACCCCATTCTGCAAAGACAGGACGTAAATATTTGTTGTGAAGAGACCACTCATGAGAGTCCCCTTCCAGTCTACTAAGGCGGTCAGCCATAACATTGTCCACACCTGGAATATGAACAGCAATCAGCCAAACCGAGTGGGCAATAGCCCAATCCCAAATCTTTAGAGCCTCCGTACACAGCACGTTAGACAACGTGCCACCCTGCTTATTCAAATAAAACATAGTTGTAGTATTATCTGTCAAAATTTGTACTGTCTTATTACAAACTAAATCAGAAAAAGCCAATAAAGCATAATAAACTGCTCGTAACTCCAGAAGGTTGATATGTTGTGCACCTTCAACCTCATCCCACAAACCGTGAGCAAATAGTCCCTGACAGTGAGCGCCCCACCCCAAAATAGAGGCATCAGTAGTGACAACGATATCCGGTTGCACATACCCAAAGGCCACACCCCCAAAAAGGTTAGCGTCTTGTAACCACCACTCAAGAGAGGAAAGGACCTTACGGGGAACACTCAACTTTCTCCTTTGGGAGTCTCTCTCAGGGCTAAAAGCCCGCGAGAACCAGAGTTGAAGCGGCCTCATGCGAAGCCTGGCCAGAGAAACCACAGCAGTACAAGAGGCCATATAACCTAACAAAACTTGAATGAGCCTGGCAGGTTGAAACCTACACCTCTTGAGCTTTCTGACAAGGGCCTTAATTTTAAGAGCCCTTTCCTGGGGTAGGAAACCAAAATTTCGATCACCATCAATAATAGCCCCAATAAATTGGATAACCCTGGACGGGGTGAGTTTGGATTTCTTCTGATTCACAAAGAGGCCCAGCCGCAGGCAGGTGGCCAAAGTGATCGAAATTTGGGAAGAAACATCGTCCTCAGAATGGCCAACTAAGAGCCAATCATCAAGGTACGGAAAAATGCAGCAACCTTGTGTCCTAAGGAAGGCAATAACTACTGCCACGCACTTCGTAAACACCCTAGGGGCCGTGGACAACCCGAAGGGGAGAACCCTGTATTGAAAAACCCTAGAGCCATAGGTAAACCGGAGGAATTTCCTATGATCTGGAAAAATAGAAATGTGGAAATAGGCATCTTTGAGATCTAAGACACCAAACCATGAATTAGGGGGTAGAAGGGACAACACTGATTGTAATGTGGTCATTTTAAATTTCTGAACCCTAATACACTTATTTAGTTTCCGGAGATCCAGGATGGGGCGAAGGCCACCATCCTTCTTCTCGACCACAAAGAGGCTAGAGTAGAACCCCAGGGGATGAGAAGAGGGAGACACTTCTTCAATAGCCCCTTTCAACAATAAGGCAGATAGCTCCGAAACCACACCGGGCTGAGGGGACGGAGACGAAAAAATAGGGCACGAGAGACTGGGCCACTGAATAAACTCAATTTTATATCCAACTTTAACTATATCCAGAACCCAAGTATCCGATGTGATCGTACACCACTCAGACAAGAAGACGGCCAGCCTGTCCCCAAAGTGAGGATCAGGGCCCTGTGATTGTCAAAATTGTTTCTGAGTCTGTCCAGAATCTTTGGGTTGATGTTGATTACTGCCATGCCTGCTCTTGACACCTTGCCTCCTCCTCTGGAAGGAGGGTTGCGGGGTCTGATACGGACGTTGCTGTTGGGCACCATAAGTATAATACGGCCGATATCGTTGCTGCCTATACCTAGGATAAGGCTTGTATTGCGGACAACCAGCCTGCTGTTGTTGAGTCACTCCATAGGAACGGGCAGTCATCCTGTCCTTACGCTTTTTAGACAAGTAGTCGTCTGTCTTGTCAGAAAACAAATGTTGTCCTTCAAACGGAAGATCTTCCACCTTGGAACGTGTTTCAAGAGGCAGCGCCGTGGTCCTAAGCCATGCAAACCTTCTCAGGACCAGGGCAGATAGGAGGGCCCTGGCCGAGGTATCCGCCATGTTTCTACTGACGGTAATCTGATGTCTGGACAACCGGACCGCTTCCTCCTGTATTACTCTGAGAAAGATCCTTTGGTCCTCAGGCAATTGAGGGACAAAGGTGGCTACCTTTGTCCACAGAAGCAGCTGATAAGCGGACATCATGGCCGCAAAATTAGCGATCTTAATACCAAAGGCCGAGGAAGCGTAGACCTTTCTGGCAAGAGAATCAATTTTTCTACTGTCCTTGTCGGAAGGCACAGATAGAGACCCCTGTTTAGGCTTTGCTTGCATATCTTCCGTAACAAGGGAAGACGGAGGTGGGTGAAGGGATAGGAACTGACAATGTTCATCCTTCACTCGATACAAATTCTCAACCTTCTTATTGGTTGCCGGAATAGATGCAGGTTTTAAATTGAGACCATCCAGGAGCTCAACGAAGCCCTCAATCATAGGAAAGGCAAGGGTCGGAGTAGACCCGGAGTACATATGTTTTAGAATCTTATCCTTGGAGCGTGGTTCCGAGGAGACCACATCTATTTCAAGGGCTTTAGCCATCCTTTGAAGCAATTCACTGTAGGCACGAAAATCCTCCGTGGGTGATGCTTCTTCAGAAGGACCAATCGCCCGGTCAGGAGAATCGGAAGGAGGAGAATCATAGGATCTACTGGCAGCGAGGTGCTCATACTCAGCGTCCGAAGGAATCGGGGAGTGAGTGAACCCCTCCATGGATACTTCACGGAACGAAGGAGAGCGGGAACGACGCCTCCGATCACGATCGGAACCATAAGAGGTTTCCCGATAACGACGCCTGTAGGAATAAGGACTATATCTGTCCGAACGAAGGGACGGACGGCCCCTAGAAGAACGTGAAGACCACGAGTCACGAGAACGTGAACGGCGAGCCCCAGATGGAGTCAAGGGTCTGTCCAGCATAATAACGTCGGACTCATGTGATCGCCGGGATGCAGGTGTTCTCTTCGGGGAAGAAACATCCCTGGAACCGACCCTCCGATCCGGAGAAAGAACGGGTGAGTGGGTACCCCCAGATTGTGGGGTAATCACGCTCTCCAGCACCTGCTTGTCAGATTTAGACGAGTGCTTTCTCTTCCTCTTCTTCTTCTTTTCCGAAGGAGAAGGGGTGACCGGATCCGAAGGCAAAGGTTCCGACACCGATCCCACTCGAGGAGTCCTCGGTTCCGAGGGGGTAGGATACTCCTTCCTGAGGGAGCCAGCCGAGCTGGAACCAGCCGGTTCTGTCTCAGGTCTCGACTCCAACGTCGGATCCGACGGGGCGGGAACCGTCGGAATCGAAGGACTCCGAGCCACGTGCGTCGGGCTCGGAGGTCTAGAAACGGTGGAGGTCGGGGATGGGCGGGGGTGTGGAGACTTATTCGACTATTTCGAAGTCGGCGTAGACGATGCTTCCGCAGCAGACGACCTGCACTTCCGAACGGTGTCGGTCACCGCCATCGCCCGCCGCCACAGATAAGCCTGGAGCCTCCCCGAGCGTTCCGCCCTAGCCTTTGAAGTAAAGGTGCGGCAAAACTTACATGCCTGTGGGTTATGGGTTTCTCCCAAACAATACAGGCACTCCTTATGACCATCAGATTTAGTCATCTTTCTGTCGCATGTCGAACACCTCTTGAATAAGGCCTTGTCCGACATCTTCGCAACTCCAAAAAGACAAACCAACACTAGCAACAGAGCCAGAAGAACCTCTTCAGTCGGCGGCAAAAGAGGAACTGAGGGTACGTCGGGGGCGCCCCGCCTCTTAGGAGCCGTTTTCGGCGGGAAAAGCGGCCGCGCATGCGCGATGAGAGGCGAGGACGCCCCCTAGTGGCTCAGAGCTGTAAAAATCTCCGGGATCGGCAGGCCTGCGCGTGCGCAGTCCCATGTGTTACTGCACGGAAGACCGCCGATGAACTTTGCTTCCAACCAAGTGGTCAAATGACGGCGAACAGAATCAGGAAAATCCACTCATCAGTCAATCTGTTGAAGGCAGTTCTGATTTTACCCTGAAGATACAAAGCAAGCAAGAGTGCAATGGCGCTCTTGAGAGCCAAATCCCACCCCCTCAAACCTCCTGGAAGACCTAATTCTGCGTAAACCAGATGCCTGCACTCACCCATTGCTGGTAGGTTGAACTTGATGTAGACCAGGGCTTTTTTTCTGGGAAAAGAGGTGGTGGAACTCAGTGGGTTGCCCTCGGAGAAAATGGTCATATGGCTGGTGGCCCCGCCCCCTGATCTCCAGGCAGAGGGGAGTTGAGATTGCCCTCCGCGCCGCTGGCCTGATCTGGAGATCAGGGGGCGGGGCCACCAGCCATGTGACCATTTTCAAGAGGTTCCGGAACTCCGTTCCACCGCGTTCCAGCTGAAAAAAAGCCCTGATGTAGACCACGACGGAAGAAGGGAGGAAACAAGACCAAAGTGCGCACAAAAGCTAGGGTTGTCTACAACACTGAGTTCATGGAGTCCAAATGCAGCCCTCCTCTTTCAAAATGAAACAACGCACAAACCTGACTTATTTCTGCATTATGCAGAAACTAAGCAATATTCACATGCTGATTCTAATTGGATTTTTTAAAAAAGATTTATTTTTCAGCTTTAATCAAGTAATGACATAAAATTATAATTCAGTAAGAAAACAACTCGTCAAGCCTTTAACCAGATTTAATTAACATTTTTAAAGGAGTGAGGGGGGGGGGCTGAGTTATTTATTGCTGCTGTCATTATATGGCTAGCAACACACTTCGATGGAAACAAAACATGGAGATTAAGTCAGAGCCTGGGCATTTCGGAAGCTCTTTGCATAACACGAATCAGCAAGATGCTGCACAAACGGAGACACCTCGGTATGTACTAGCAGGTGGTGGTGACTGGAGTGACTTTAGATCTCTCTCCACCTCCCAAAAAACTCCTTTTGGGAAAGCATGATCCTATTCAAGTGATTCTTATGCAAATATTTCCCTGGAGAGGTCAGGATCCCAGGGCTCTCTCAACGTCTGCAGCAACAGGGAATCCATTCATATGGTTGGCTACATTCAGGGAGTTGCCAACCAAATGGGCAAGCCTTCCTGTTGATGCCCTCGTCAATTTCATGAATAAGGTACTGGCTCCAGCAGTAGCCAAGATTAACGTCAGACACCCTCTCTGCCAAGAACGTTTGGAACAAGTCCAACCAAAGATGGCATCAAGCCCACTTGAACACCCCCCTAGTCATGATATTGGTGGTGAAAACTTATTTATTCCTCTGACAACACTGTACTGTTGCTAGGGTTGCCAGCATGAGGCCAGCAATTGACAGCCAACTCACTTGTGGGTGGCATCACAATGATGTCACTTCTGGCATGACCAGAAGTGACATCACTGCATCACTAGCAACGCTCTAGAATCAAGTAAAAAATCTATGGTCAACCACAGTTTTGACAGGATGCTAGAGAGCTGCCAGCAAAGCCGTGAAATCACTTCTGCAGCAGCAGAAAGGGCCTGAAGTGGGAACCTGGCAAACGGAATACTCCACTGCATTCCAGTTTCGCAGTGGGGATCCTCCCCTGGTTCTGCATTTATTACAGCTCAGATGAGGCTGAGCTAACGTGGCCTGAAGACGCTACCAAGGCCGCTGACAAAAGCCACTTTCAGCCAAAAGGAAAGACCAGGTATAACTATTTTAATGTAATAAATAATATATAAATAAGGCACCTGGATATGTTCATGCCACAGCATGCCGCCTTCACCCTTGCCAAATGCAAGAACTTGGGAGTTACCTGCTCAGTCTGGTGGCAAATTCATTTACAAATTTACATTCTGCTTTTCTCCCACACTGGGAGCAGCTTAGTTTGCATAACAGCAGCTTAAATTTAACAAACTTACAACTCAACAGGCCATTCTGGGCTCCTGCAGGGGCCCAGGTGAAGAGCAAAGGGCCCTTTGGTTCTTGCCTTTCAACTCATTCCTTGGGCCAAGCGGAGGCTTTAAGCTACCTGCAAAAGGGGGGGGGGGGCAAATGTGCCACTGGGCCAGATGTTTCCAGTCCCCTCCCTCCCCAGCCAAAGGGCAGGTGCCTGGTCAGCTAGGGAGCAGCATCCTCGCTCTAGACAAGCTTCACTTTCGCATAGCAATTGCAGCAAACCTGATTAGATTGGCTCACTCAAGGAAGAAGGTCCAGTAGCACCTTTAAGACTAACCAACTTTATTGTAGCAGAAGCTTTTGAGAGTCACAGCTCTCTTCGTCAGATGCATCCGACCAAGAGAACTGTGGCTCTCGAAAGCTTATGCTACAATAAACTTGGTTAGTCTTAAAGGCGTTTCTGGGCTCTTTACTATTTTGCAACTACAGACTAACGCAGCTAACTCCTCTGGATCAAGGAAGAAGGAAAGCAGCAGCAGAGAAGGAAAAAATCGGGCTCTGCAGGAAACAGTGGAACATCTGCAAGAAAACTTAGGTCGCCTTGGGCAGGCACCAGGTAGACTAGTTTAACTGTGCCAATTTAAAACGGATAACATCAGTATTTTCTATACTTTATTTAGATACCTATTCAGTAAAAGTCCATACTAATTAGTTGTTAGAACTATATAATTTATTCATAACCAAACACTTTTTGCAATCTCAGAGGATATACTATAAATTCTAAAATATTTACTTGCTTAATTTATATCCACCTTTCTCCTCAATGGAGACCCAAAGTGGCTTACACCATTCTCCTCTCTCCCATCTTACCCTCAAAACAATCTTGTGAGGTAGGTTAGGCTGAAAACATGTGACTAGCTCAGGTCACCTAGCAAGTGGGGAGTTGAACCTTGGTCTCCCAGATCACATTCTGACATGCATTTAGAAAAAGGTCCAGTGCACTGAATACTTTTAGCAAACTTAAAATGCTCCCGTCTCCAAACAGCAACCTGCAGTCATATAGAGAAGTGCCGGAAAGAATCTATACTAGTAGGTGCCTTTTTGTTCCTTTATACTGAACTCTGCCCTTTTTCTTTTGTCAAATAGCTCTGCTCTGCTCCTACCCCACAAGATGGGGGCCCAACATCTCATGAAAAGGCCCCTCTTGCATCAGTGTTTGAGGCTTCCACAGCTTGGAACCAGGAGGGTTATGGAGAATTGTGTCCGCCTCTGCCCCGCTATCCTATAGTCTTGCTAACATCTACTGACAGGTTCTGGTTAGCTTCAGGTGATTGATTAGTTCACTGCAGGGCCCTTGTTTCCTGCCCTCCTTTGGTCTGTAATCTAACCCCTGTAAAACAGACATCTCCGCAACCAACTGGAGCAGAAGCTTGGGTAGACACTTAGCCAACATCTTTCCTGCCAAGGAATTTGACAAACTAATGCCACAGTAAATGTGCTATCCTTGAATATGCCATAGAACTCTTTTTTTCTATAAGGGACTACCACCATAACCCTCCTGGACGGAGGAGTCACGTGTATGCTAGGAACCAACTGCTGATAATTGTGCAGCACACGCTCTCTCTAGCTCTCTCCCTCTTACACGCACCAGCCCAGCAAGCTAGAGATCCTAGCCCCTGGATACGTGTCTCTATCCATGGATCCTCTCTGCTTTCCTTCTCCCTCCTTTGCAGTTAATTTTCCCTGCTTTTCCCACTTTTAACCCCTAAATAAGCTGCACTGCAAGAAACCAGGAGAGAGAAAGCAGGGCAGCTATCGGCTCAAGGATCCCCATCAGCCCACCTTCAGAATTCTCAGCGGTTGGGGGGGGGTCTTAGCCCAAGAAATGCAAGGGCAGCTACCCCAGGGCCCATGCTTGAGGGACCCCACCTCCATGCACTCCCCCCAGCAGAGGGGGAGGAAGAAGAAACAGAGCAGGGTCCCACCACCACCACCACCACCTGCATACTCCTTCCAGGGAGCAGGCAGCCAGCATCCAGTAACAGCTCCCATCTGCTCTACGTGGGGCGAGGGCCCCCCCTTGCTTGACTGCAGCGGGGGGGTGTGTGTCAGTGATTCTGGGGGCCCATCCTGGACTTTTGCCCAGGACCTCAGAATTGCTAAGACCTAGTTTTGCCAATCTCTAGGTGTGGCCTGGAGATCTCCCAAAATCACAACTGAACCCCAGAGATCAGTTTCTCTGGAGAAAATGGCCGCTTTAGAAAGTATACTATATGGGATTATACTCAGCTGAGATCCCTCCCCAGGCTCGAACCCCAAATCTGCAAGAATTTCCAAGGCAAGAATTGGAAATCCAACTAAGACCATTCCTGAGGTTCAGGCTGGCTTCGGCAGAGCATCTCTCCAGCCATCACTGCGACATACAAGCACACTCTGAGCCCGAGGCTGCGTGCTGGTTCTTACTCATTCATCTCCCAGTGCGTAGGTTGAAGTGGTTCAATTGCTTCCTGAATGGATGACAGTCACAGGCTGCAGTGACACCCCCTCCCCACTGGCCAGACCCATGTTCATGGATCACCAAGTATCCCAAGGGACAAAGTTGGGCGAGGTCAACACACACACACCCCACCGCCAAGCCTCAGTGACAGGCATCCATGATGACATGCCGGATAGCTGCAGCTTTTCCTGTGACTGATTCAGCGTTTAGCAGTAGGGTTTTATAGCCTGCTGGGTTGTTGATATAGTTACCAACATCACGACAGCTGCAAGAAGAGCCAGAAAAGGAAATAGCCTGCATATGTCTGTTGTCCCTTCCCCTTACCTGGCCAGCATTTCTCCCACCACCCCATCTCCCTCTCCTTATTAATCATAGCAGCATCTCTCATCCCACTCCACGCCCCCCCCCCCAAGCTCATCTCTCCCACCAGCAAGTGAAAGAAGAAAAGAACCAATGGATAGCGGAAGACACACTCACAGCCATTGCTTTCTAAAAGTCCAGACCCATCTCTCACTTCGGTTGGGATAGAAAAAACAGCTCTCACTCGGTGAAAATACAAGCTGGTGCACCCTCACTCATCTTCCTTCCAGATGCACCACCCTGAGATCCCAATCTTCTCCCCATCTCAGTGCAGCAGATGCTGAAGGGGCACTGCTTGCCCACCACTTCTTCACACTGCGTCCAGGGTTCTCCAGGGAGCTGAGCCCCACAGGCTAAGAGTGCTTTGGATCTTGCCCTCCCTCTCGTGCCTCTGGCACCAGCTGTGTTCTAAATAGCTGTGCCTACAAAGATCGGACCAGCAGTATTTCCCGATTCTGATGTTTTTCTCTTGACAGGTACTGGAAACGTCCATCATTGGGTCAGGAAGCCTTTCACTGTTCCAGCTGATATGTGGTGCAACAGCTCTTTGCCCTTTAAAAGGCCATCGTTTCCAATGGGAAGACCTGGCCTCTGAACTCCAGGAACCAGGTCTCCCCCACTGAAAATAACGGCCCTTCAGACTTGGAAGGGACATTATGTTCAATGGCTGGGGCAGCTCTCCTTGGCTGCTCCTGCTGCCTGTGGGGAGGGAGCACTGCAGCTGGGCTGGTAGCTGCCCCAGCCATTGAAAACAGCAATACCCTTCCCAAACTTCCAACACAGAATAAAAACAGTAGCCTTGCAAGTGCGCACCACTTCAGAAGAAAACTACACCACAGAATCGCTATGGGCAAAATGGCCAGGCCCACAAAGCAACTCTGGGCTCCAGGCACACGACTGCCCTTTCCTCGAATTCTCAGGGTGGTCTTGGATGCAGAAA
The DNA here is from genome assembly GCF_028583425.1 of Eublepharis macularius. Classification (NCBI taxonomy): domain Eukaryota; kingdom Metazoa; phylum Chordata; class Lepidosauria; order Squamata; family Eublepharidae; genus Eublepharis; species Eublepharis macularius. The sequence goes on along the minus strand of NC_072800.1, from coordinate 2,755,902 downwards.
GAGGCAGAAACAGCAGGTGCTTTCAGCTTTCCCTTGTATATTTACATGAAGGAAATTTGGGTATCATAAATTAGCTGCTTTGGAACTGGTGTTTATAGCTCTGACAACAGGAGAAAAACAGTGTTGCACTTACTTGTAACTGTTGTTCATCTAGGTCTTCGTGCAGGCACACGTTGGGACTGCACAGGCGCTGGCCAGCTGACGGAAAGGTTTTTCAAGCTCTCAAATGCTAGAGGGCACTCCTTCCCGGCAATACGCCCGTGCAGAGCTTGCCACCGAATGCAGTGTTGCTGGGCGGAGCGACCCCTCTTCCCTCAGTTCCTCCTACGCTGCCATAAGTCAAAGTAATCTCACAGCAGGGTAGGAGGGAGGGAGCGTGTGCCTGAACGAATACCTAGACGAACAACAGTTACAGGTAAGCGCAACACCGTTTTCGTCATCGCTCTTCAGTGCAGTCCCACATTGTGAGTATAGCAAGCTACTCACCAATGGAGGAGGGTGTGAGATGTTTAAGCCAAAATTGAGTGCAGAGCGGCTGTTCCCACTGAAGCATCCTTCCTGGTGCTGACGACCATGGAGTAATGACGAATTAATGTATCGGCTGATGACCAGGCAGCCACTTGACATATGTCTTGTAGAGGGGTCCCTCGTAAGAATGCAGCCAAAGACTATTGTGCTCTGGTTGTGTGTGCCTTGATGGCTACTGGGTAGGGGACCTGAGCTGTAGCACAGCATCGTCTAATGGCAGCCACAATCCACCGTGAGAGGGATTGATTGGCTACCAAAAGACCCTTCCGGGCCCTACGTAACAAATAATGCCTTGGACTTTCAAAAAGGTTTTGTCCTATGAATGTAATACAAGAGTGCTTCTCACATCTAGCTTGTGAAATGCCCTTTCCAGGTCTGAAGATGGAGTAGGGAAGAACACGGGAAGCACTGCCTTCTGCTGTAGGTCGAACTTGGACACAACCTTGGGTAAGAATTCTAAACTGGGGTACAGGATAACCTTTTCATCGAAAAACTGAAGGAATGGGGGGTCTAATCAGAGAGCTCTCAACTCACCCACTTTCTTTAAGGAAGTAAAGGCAACCAATAGGGCGACCTTTCAGGAGAGGAGGTTAAGGTCACAAGAGGCTAGGGGCTCAAAAGGGACTAACATAAATTGACACAACACTAGGGATAGGCTCCACTGTGGTAGTGGAGGTTTTCTAGGTGGGAAGGCGTTATTTACTCCTTTCAGGTATTGCTTAGATGCCTGGTGTGAGAATACTGTTTTACCATCAATAGTCTCGTGAAAAGCAGAGACAGCCGCCAGGTGGACCTTAATTGAAGAGGCTGCTAGACCACCCTTCAACAGTGATAGCAAATAATTGAATATGACTGCCAATGGGCAGGAGAAGGGAGAAAAACTTGTTTCGGCTCTCCATTTGGAGAAGCAAGCCCATTTACGCCCGTAGGAGGATTTGGTTAATTGCTTATGGGTGTTTAACATAATCTGCGTAACTTCTCTAGAGATGGGAGTTATATCGGGAAGAGAAGCCAGGCTGTAAACTTGAGAACCGCTACATTGTGATGCAGCACCTGCCCTCTGTGGATAAAATCTGGAACCTCCAGAAGGTGTATGAACCCCAAGCCATTTCACACAGTGACGGAAACCAGTCTCTGTGAGGCCAAAAAGGGGTGATAAGGATGCAGTGTGATGGAAGTGACGGATTCTGTTGAACACTTTAGGGATTAGGGGTATGGGTGGGAAAGCGTAGAACAGGGCCTGTTCGCAGAGGATTTGAAACGCGTCCCTAAGGGAGTTTGGATCTATGTCCACCAGGGAGCAGAAGCTGTTGGCCTTAGAGTTCTCTGAAGTTGCAAACAGGTCCACGTCTGGTTTTCCCCATTTCTTGAATATGGACAGTAGATATTGGATACTGATGGACCGTGCGTAATGTGGTTTGAAAACTCTGCTCAAGGACTCCGCCCTGTTGTCTGCGGTCCCTGCTATGTGAATGGCCTGGGGAAATATGTTGTTTTGAATTGCCCAGTGCCGCAACTTTGTCACTTCGGAGCAGAGGGTCAATGAGGTCGTTCCTCCCTGCTTGTTGACATAATAGAGAGTGGTCGTGTTGTCCATGAGGACCTGGACCCTCTTCTTGTGGAAAAGATCTGTAAAGAAGCAAGGGAGTACCTGATTGCCCTCAGTTCCAGAACATTAAATCCCCACAGTGTGCACTCCACCCCATGAGGGAAGCGTCTGTAGTGACCGAGGTTTCAGGTAACTGTATTCCAAACAGCGTTCTCTGGAGGAGGTTAGCCTCTAGGGACCTCCAATCTAGAGACGTAACTATTGCTCTGAGAACAGAGAGTCTCCTTCCCTGATGGTATCTAAGGGAGTTGAAGTGTCCTATGAACCAATTCTGGAGTGGTCTCATGTGGTGGCAGGCAAAGGGTAGTGGAAGCCACAAGTCCTAAGAGTTCCTGAATTCTTATAGCAGGTTGAAAACAGTTGTTTTTAAATCTGGCAATCAGTCAATGGAGGAATCTAGCCTTATTTAATGGTAGAAAGGATCTCCCTACTGCGGAATCTAACCTAGCCCCAATAAACTGTATATTCTGTGTGGGTACTAAGGCAGATTTCTTTCAACTGATCACTAGTCCTAGACAGGACTTGGTCTGGATGGTGATCTCAATTTGCTCCTGTAAGAGGTTTCGAGATTGGGCGACCAGTAGCCAGTCGTCCAGATAAGGGTAGATGGAACAGCTCCTGGACCTCAGATGTGTAACCACAACTGCCATACATTTAGTAAATACTCAGAGAGCAGATGAGAGGCCAAACAGGAGGACTGAATATTGAAAGATTTCTCCCTGGAAGTAGAATCTGAGATACTTCCTATGGCCAGGTTGTATTGCAATATGAAAATAGGCATCTTTGAGGTCAATGACTTCAAACGAGTTATTCAGCTCTAAATATTGTAAGACACTGGAGAGGGTCAACATTCTAAATTTTTCAACTTTAATGAACAAGTTAAGTTGGCAAAGGTCCAGTATAGGACAGAGTCCTCTGTCCTTTTTCTCTGCCAGAAAGTATCTGGAAAAAAAACCCTTGGAGATACTTGGGGTGAAATCCTCTGAACAGCTCCCTTAGCAAGGAGCTCTTTGATAACCGGAGAGAGGGCTTCAACTGGGCACATAGATACATAGTAAAGTAAAGATAACTGTGGCAACTTCATAAAATGTAAATGGTAACCATAACACACAACTTGAAGGACCCAAGCGTCTGTAGAAATCAATGCCCAATAATCCACGAAAGGGGCCAACTTGTCCCTGAACATATAGGGCTGTTGGGCGGTTAGTCCAAAAAGAGATTTTTGCCCCTGCCCTGACTTTGGGGAACTTGGTTGAGGCTGCTTGGATCTAGGTTTGCTGGCCCTTCTTGTTCCTCCACGAAGTATGACCGTTGATAAGATTGATAAGGCTGGTAGGAGTACCTTAAATGGTGCTGGTAAGATTGACGACTCTGGTAGTGTCATTTGAAAGGGTACTGCTGTTGTTGCTGCTGGTGCTGAGGGGGCGATGGTGCCTAGCGAACGTGCTGTCTGTTGATTTTTCTTCATCTGTTGAAGAGTATCATCAGTGCATTCCAAGAATAATGATGATCCCTCGAATGGCAAGTCTTCAATCTTATTATGTTTCTCTTGAAGAAGAGCAGTGGAGCGTAGCCATGAGTGGCGCCGAAGAACTATAGCTGAGGCCATGGCTCTAGCCAAACAGCCTGCAGGATGTTTGCCAGTAGACATCTGCTGCTTGGCAAGCCTTGTGGTCTCTCCCTGAAGCACCCAAATGAGTGTCTTCCTCTCTGCTGGTAGATCCTAAGTGTAGTTGGATAATCGGTCCCACAGGAATAAGTTGTACGAACCCATGATAGTCTGGTAGTTTGCAATCCAGAATTCAAGTGCTGCTGATTAATATATCTTGCACCCAAGAGCATGCAATTTACAGCCTTCTTTATCCACTGGGGAAGAATGAGATCCATAACAGTGTCTAGATTGTACTTCCTCAGTTACGAGGGAGGAAGGATGCGGGTGTGTGAAAAGGTACAATCTTTCTGCTGGTGTTTGTAGGCGTTCTCTTATCTTGAGCGACGTAACAGGTGTTGATGCTGGTTTCTACCAGACTGCAAGAGCAATGTCCAAGAGGTCCTCCACCGGTGGAAAGGCTACTGAGGCTGGTGAGCTGGAGTAAAGTGCTTGGAGCACCGTGCCCTTCGGTTTTGGAGTGGCAGCGGTAATGTCTAAGTCCAGAGCACGCGCCATCTGGAGCATTTGTTCGGAAAATAGGTGGGAGTCTTCAGTTGGAAAGACAGATGTAATGTCCCCTACTGCTTCCTCTCGGGACGGATCCAACACCGGATCGGAATGATGAGAAGCCACTTCCTCTTCATCTGAGCATTCAGAGAGGGCAGGCAAGTGGTCACAGAACCGACATGATCCGATGGACAACCGTTTCAGATCCGGAGGAACTGAAGTTGGTAATGTCCCAGCCGGAACCAAAGGTAGAACTGATGAAGAAAAAAGTGGCATGGAACAGAGCCGTGAGAGAAAGTCCTGCCAATCTGGGATCTGCTAGAACGGCATATCCTGAAACGTGGAGAGAATAACAACAACATTCGATTTATATACTACCCTTCAGGATGACTTAACACCCACTCAGAGTGGTTTACAAAGTATGCCATTATTATCTCCACAACAACAAATACGCTATGAGGTAGGTGGGGCTGAGAGAGCTCCTAGTAGCTGTGACTGACCCAAGGTCATCCAGCTGGCTACAAGTGTAGGAGTGGGGAATCAAACCCAGTTCTCCAGATTAGAGTCCCATGCTCTTAACCACTACACCAAACTGGCTCTCCAGAGGAGTCTGGGTTGTTTGAAGTGGGTTCCATGTCGCAGAAGATGCAGGCGTTGGTCCCAAAGGTGTAGTAACTGAGGTTTGTGGCAGGTATGGAACCACACTTGGATCCAGAGAGAAAGTAGGCTGGATCTCGATAGGGCTCATGCCTTCTTCATCCCTGTTCAAAAGGGTGGTGGTGACAGAATTGCCGGCTGTTGGAGGACTTCCCCTTTGCTGATAAGGGATGGAGTGGAGGACAAAGATTGGTGGTGCTGATGTGAGGGCATCGATGCCAATTTCCCCAAGTGTTTTGACTTAGACTTGCTCTTTTTAGATGGAGGTTCCAACATCGCTAAGTCCTCTCAAGAAGAAGAGTGGTGTCTTTTCGATTCCGACTTAGAACACACGCCCATGGGTGGAGCCGGGGGCCTTATGGGGCTGGGTGTAGGTTCGGGTGTCAGAACCAAAGGTCCGCTTCAGATCCAGTGTACTGGCTCTTGAGCTGGGCAGGTCACATTCAGAGTGTGATTTTGAATCCTGGTCAGCTGAACGGGAAGCAGCTGGCTTATTGGAGGCTGTAAGGGATCATTCCCATAAAGCAGCTTTTAGGCGCACAGCCCAATCGTTTCTGGCTTGGGAGTGAACTGCTTGCAGTGCGGGCAAGCCCCCACATTGTGGCCTTCTCTGAGACAGAGCAAACATGCTCATCTGAGAGTGTCATTTTTATACCGCAGTGGGTACATTTTTTAAACAGCGCCTTCTGAGATGCTGTAGACATCGCGATCCAAAGAGACAATCAGAAAGATAAGAAAGACTAAGGAGCGAGAGAAATAGAAAGAACCTCTCCCAATGGTGGCAAGAAAGGAACTGAGGGAAGAGGGGTCGCTCCGCCCAGCAACACTACATTCAGTGGGAAGCTCTGCACGGGCGTGTTGCCGGGAAGGAGCGTCCTCTAGCATCTGAGAGCTTGAAAAATCTCTCCACAGGCTGGCCTGCACCTGCGCAGTCCCAATGCGGGACTGCACTGAAGACCAACGACGAACCCTGGTTTCAATCCTTTGTAATGCAAGATGTATTTTTGGAGGTGTGTGGGAATAGTGGCTAATGCATGCAAATAGGAAGTTGCCCAGAATATCCAAACAGTCATGTTTTATTACAAAAAGACATTTCTCAAAAATGAGGAAATTAGTCAAAGACTCAGGGGGTCAAAACACTCCAACATACATGGAAACTGTTCAAAAATAATAACTGAAGTTCAGATCCTATAAGACTAACAAAATTAGCAGACTATATTGTGAGTTACAAAATTTGCTAGTCTTATACGTGCTACTGGACTCTTGCTCTTTTCTACCGCTACAGACTAACATGGCTACTTGCCTTGATGAAGCTCAGACATAACGTATTACACAAACTGATAAGGATGCAAGCAAGTCCAAGAAGATGCCCCTATTATCAACAAGCAGATTTCCCGAAAGCTACAAAAGAATGATGAGAATAACAAGGAACATGAATTTGGGCAAAAGAAATACAAGTTGACAATAAAGCAATAAAGAAGAAGGAGCCTATTGTTAAAAACTTTCAGACATTTAAAAAAAATGCACGAGAAGCAAGAAATCTGCCCCAGACTCCGTCAGACTGTTAGGGAACAAAGGTGGCAAAGGAGTGCTAAAGAAAGATACAGAGACTGCAGAGTGGCAGACTATATTGTGCGTTACTTCCAAATATCTGAGATATCCGTGCCTAAACCATGTTTTGAGGGGAGGCCATCTGAATTCCTCCAACAAAGTCTTTCAAGCAAGCTTAGCAGTCATTTGGTAAGAGGAGGTACCCTTCCCAGGGATTAGTTGCTAGCTAAAAAGCCCAGAAGAGGCAGGTAGACAAACAATACAATGGAAGGAAGCAATAATCAACAACTGGTACCAATTCAAGGACAAATAATTGAGACATCTATTTGCAGATGATATCCAATCATTCAGCATGGTGAACACCCAAGGGGACTGTGAACAGCTCTAAGGTGAACAATTCTCCAGACTGGAAAAATGGAGTAAGGCATCCTAACTTCACATACAGGTCTGAATTGGCAGCAACCAACCGGGAAAGAGATCTGCAGTGGCACTTTCAGAAATCACGTTTAGTGCTAGGGAAGGGATCAAAAATAAAGCAGTCGTATTGCCTTGTCATAATCAATGTCACAGAAGCATTTGCATTCTGACATCCCAATCTGTCACTCCATCTAAAAGGAGCACTGAACTGGACAAGGAGCGGAAAGGGGTGTTGACAACGTCTGAGAAACTGGAGCACTTTTTTGGTGACTCAAGCATTTGTTGCCTTTTGGTTTACTGTACCCACCCACCCGCCCTTTTTTTTCCTGAAAATATACTTGTGGGGAGAAAATAACAATGGGACAGGTGTGGGGATGAAGTCCCTTGCCCAACTCACAAATCTGTTCCACTTCCGGACATATGGTAACCTGGAGTTAGGTTTTCTGGCATTCAGAATGATTTCAGCTGCCCATCCCGGGAAGCCTGCTTCTGTGGGGAGACTAGCCACACTTTGAGTCTCAGTCCGGGTATACCATGACAGTTCACTCATCTGTACTGTAAGAGGTCTGGAGCCATTGGGAAAGGGAGATGACAATTCTTGGCCAGATCCAACAACTATTGAAACCACAGTGGATACAGCCAAAGTGGAGATCTACTTCACAGGTAGTTTCATCTGCCTGCATTTTGCTGACCACATGGGGAATCAAGGGGATGGGCAGGAAGGCATAAAACAGGGATCCTGAGCATTTGACTCGAATGGCATCTCCTATAGATCTTAGATCCGCGCCTCCTCTGGAATAGAACCGTGGAGCTTTACTGTTTTCTCTGGTGGCAAAGAGATCTACCTCTGGTGAGCCCCAACGATTGCAAAACGGTTGTATGTAGCAGTCCTTCAGTGACCACTCAGGAGTGGTAGATCCCAACCTGCTCAATCTGTCTGCTACAATGATTGACATTGACAATATGCAGGGAGACCCCATGTTTCACAGTAGTCAAGTCCCAGGTGAGAAGGGATTCTTTGCACAGGGCCTTTGACGCTGTGCTCCCCTTTAAGGAAAACACAGCCATTCAGTTGTCTGTGTGTATTTGGACAGTATGCTCCCCACAACCCACCAGTAAAGCATCAGTGGTAACTGTCACAACACTTTCAGTAGAACCAAATTCAACTCGTATCACTAAGCCACCATCCTAACAATTCGACTACTGCTCTCAGGATGGAGCACTTCCTGTCTTGACAGTGTACAGCGTCCTGAACTGGATAACCCAGGCAAACCCAATCTCATCAAATCTCGGAAGTTAAGCATGGTTGGCCTTGGTTAGCAATTGGATGGGAGATCTCCAACAAAGACCAGGGTTGCAGAAGCAAGCAATGGCAAACCACCTCTGGTAGTCTCTTGCCATGAAAACACCACCAGGGGTCACCATACAATCACAGAATCGGAAGGGGCCATACAGACCTTCTAGTCCAACCCCCTGCCCAGTGCAGGATCAGCCTAAAGCATCCCTGACAAATATTCATCCAGCCTCTTCTTGAAAACTGCCAGTGAGGGGGAGCTCACCACCTCCCTAGGCAGCTGATTCCACTTTTGAACTACTCTGACCGTGAAAAAGTTCTTCCTAATATCCAGCCGGTACCTTTGTGCATGTAATTTAAGCCCATTGCTTCGCGTCCTACCCTCTGCTGCCAACTGGAACAGCTCCTTCCCATCCTCCAATTGACAGCCTTTCAAATATTTAAAGAGAGCAATCATGTCCCCCCTCAACCTCCTCTTCTCTAAACTAAACATTCCCAAGGCCCTCCTCGTAGGGCTCAGTCTCTGGACCCCTGATCACCTTTGTCGCTTCGTCTATGTTGAATTGCATCCTGCTCACAACTGCCCATTTCTCCAGGTCTTGTTGAATTTTAACTCTTATCTTCTTGGGTGTTTGCCACTCCTCCCAATTTGGTATCATCAGCAAACTCAATGAGTAGCCCATTTTCCCCTTCATCCAGATCATTGATAAAAATATTGAAAAGCACCAGGCCCAAAACCGAGCCCTGTGGCACCCCACTGGACACCTCCCTCCAATCTGATGAAATGCCATTGACCTCCGATCTTTGGGTGCGGTTCTCTAACCAGTTCCCTATCCACTGAACTATCCGCAGTCTTCCAGTTTACCCATAGTCCAGTCCGTAGTCTTCCAGTTTACCCATTAGAATGTCATGAGGAACCTTATCAAAAGCTTTACTTAAATCCAGGTAAATCACGTCGACAGAGTTCCCACGATCCAGTAACCTCATCACTCGATCAAAGAAGGAAACCAGGTTAGTCTGACAAGATCTGTTGGGGACAAAACCATGTTGACTTCCCCGGATTGCTAAGTGGTCCAGCTATGACTTCAGGGCACTCTCCATCACCACCAAGTGTACAGCAGAGTTATGAACTGAAGGGATCCAAGTCTGGAGCTGCTTCATGTGCAGTCTCGCCAAAGGCATCACAGCCACAGCTGCTGCCATTACATCTAGTAGTGAAGATCCAAAGATTGGAATCTACAGCCTGACAAGGAATGAACTAACGCCTTTATCTGCTGTGCCCTCTCTTTGTTCTATGAGGCACTTACAATGGCCCTTAAATGTATCCATCCTTTAAATCATGCACTGCAAACTAGGACCTAGGGGGCAAGAGTTTTAGGACCACAGGGAGTGTGACCATTCTGAACTTCCTCACCTTGATGGATTTATTTAGACGGCTATGGTCTAGAATGGACTGAAACCCCCTATCCCTCTTATCAACCAGAAAGAACCTTGAACAGAATCCTAATCCAGATTCAGATTCATGGATCTGTTGTATTGCCACTTTATTGATGAGCGCTAGAAGTTCACTTGCTAGCTCAGTTTTACAAGGGAGATTCAGACATGCAGAATGATCTGACTCAATTTTATAGCTATGCTGAACTATTTCCAGAACCCAAGTGATAGATCTCCATCCCAATAAAAAGTGGAAGAGGCTGTGCCAGACACCACTGGCCTTCTCTCCCCTAGTCAGAACACTTGCTTCTGACTTTGAGGTGGGTTCTTGGGGGTAGAGACTTGGCCACTCGGTCCTGACTTGTGTGAGGTTTTCCTCCTCCTCCTTGAAGGAAGGAAGCCATGGTGAGGATGCTGCTGGTAAAGATGGTACCTAGACTGATGCCCTCTGTATTGCTGATGCCTGCCAATGGTTCTGGAGCCCAATTGTTGTGACTGAGATAAAATCCCATATGGTCTGGCTGTCTGACAGTTCTTCCTCTTTTGAGACGAGTATTCATCCTTTAGAAAGAATAGAGTTTTACCTTCAAACAGTATATCCTCCACCTTGTTTCTTATCTCAACTAGCAGTGCAGTGGAACAGAACCAGGCATGCCTTATGATAACTATGCAGAGCCCTTGTGGAGGAGTCGGCCACATTCCACCCTGCATTAATCTGCTATTTGGAGAGACAGATCGCCTCCTCCCAGATGACTCTGTCCAGAGCTTTTTGATCTATAGGAAATTGTTCATTATATGCAGTCATTTTGTTCCACAGAAATATTTGATAGGCCAAATAGTGCACTATTTTGATACTGAGGCTGGGGAAGTATAAATTTTCCTCCCAGTCACATCAAGATTTTTACTTCCCTTGTCGGTTGGTGTATACTGAGATGCTTGTTGGTGTCTGGATTGCATTTCCTCTGTGATCAGTGTCAACGGAGGGGAATGAGTAAATAAGAAAGCTCAGTTATCTTCCTTGGTCTTATAAAGGCCCTCTGCTGTCTTAGAGGTGGCTGATATCAATGCCAGATTCTCACAAAGATTGGCTGCCAACTCCACAAAGCCATCTGTCATATGAAAGGCAATATTAGCTGGATTAGCAGAATACAGGGGTTAAAGGATTTTGTCCTTTATTTCTCTCTGTTTCCCACAAAAAGTCTGTAAGGGGTTTCCAGGTAACAATGTATTTATCTAATGACCCCTTTCCTTAATCAAAGACGCAAGTTTAGCCATCTCAGCCTATTCCATCATCATCTCCAGCCCTTCCTCTCTTGTAGGTAATATTGCACCTTTCCATTTTTTAGCATATAACAGTCTTGCTGCTGTTATAATGTACAAAAAGCAGGAATGCCTCTGGATTCATTTGTATATTAAACTTAAAATCTTCTGGATAATTGAGTGTATTTGTATCTCAAGTTCTTTAGCTTTGCTGCATGGCCACCATAAATGGTAAAATATCCTCTCTTGCTGTTCACATTTCCAACATTTATCTGAAACATTCTTATACATTTTGCTAACTTTTCCAGTGATATATTCCATCTACACATCATTTTATAAAAATTTTCTTTCAACCCCCAAATTAATATAAATTTAAAGCCCTTCAACCACATATTCTCCTACTGTTCAAATTATATATTATGTCCAAAATTCTTTGCCCATTTTATCATACATTCTTTCACCTGCTCTTCTTGTTTCCAATCTCAACAAAAGTTTATACATCTTAGCATTAACATGTTCATCATGCGTACACAGTTCTCTTTCAAATAGCATCACAGATCAAATTTATCAGCTTTGAATTGTTCTGTTAATTGTACAGAGGAAAACCATTGACAAGTATATTTATGAATATTCAAATCTTCAACGAGGAAAGGCTGAGGGCCTTGGGAATGTTTAGTTTGGAGAAGAGGAGGTTGAGGGGGGACATGATTGCTCTCTTTAAGTATTTGAAAGGCTGTCACTTGGAGGAGGGCAAAGAGCTGTTCCAGTTGGCAGCAGAGGGTAGGACGTGAAGCAATGGGCTTGAATTACATGCAGAAAGGTACCGGCTGGATCTTAGGAAAAACTTTTTCACTGTCAGAGAAGTTCAAAGGTGGAATCAGCTGCCTAGGGAGGTGGTGAGCTCCCCTTCACTGGCAGTTTTCAAGAAGAGGCTGGATGAATACTTGTCAGAGATGCTTTAGGCTGATCCTGCACTGGGCAGGGGGTTGGACTAGATGGTCTGTATGGCCCCTTCCAACTCTGATTCTATGATTCTCTCGATTTCATTTTACATTCCCCTTGTAAAAAGTCTTAATATGTCTTGATACATTAGCCACTTATGTTTTAAAAAGGCTGAAAAGAGCTTCCTGAGCTGAAATCAAAAGTGGAGTTTTGGGGCACAATCTAAATTTATATTTATTCCAAACTATCAGCATGGTATGCCTAATATAATGATTTTTAAAAACCACATAAACTGTATCTTTGTTATACCCCTAGTAGGCATGCCATCTGTACAGGCCCTCCAATAACCTTTTATTTCTCAGTATTTCTCAACCTTCAACCATACCAAACAACAAACACTAAAATATATTTTCAGCTCAGGTAGGCCTAAATCCCCTTTCTTTTGCATCTTGTAATATTTTATATTTAACATGTGGTTTCTTCCCTTGCCACACAAATTTAGATATATCCTGCCATTGTTTAAGTGGTATATTAGATGTCAATACTGGTACTGTCCGAAACAAAAATAACACTCTAGGTAAAACATTCGTCTCGATTAAAAATATTCTCAAATCAAAGACAATTATAGTTTTTCCCATCTTAATAAGTCTTTTTTGATTTCCAGTGCAATCCTATGGAGAGTTACTCCAGTCTAAGCCTACTGAAGTCAATGGGATTAGACACGAGTAACTCTCCATAGGACTGCACTGTTCATCTCTTATAATTATTATGAAATGACATACAATTCATATTTGACTGCATAATACTCAAATATTTTACCTTTTCTACTTTAAAACCTGCTTTTTCCATCAAGACAACTTGTATTTTCACGTTTTTGACAAAATCTTTGTTTTTTATTTATTGATTTTAAAACCTGCTAACAACCCATGGTGCAAAGTGGTAAGGTGCAGTACTGCAGCCCAAGCTCTGCTCACGACCTGAGTTCGATCCTGGCAGAAGCTGGGTTCAGGTAACCAGCTCAAGGTTGATTCCGCCTTCCATCCTTCCGCGGTCGGTAAAATGAGTACCCAGTTTCCTGGGGGTAAAGTGTAGATGACTGAGGAAGGCAATGGCAAACCGCCCCGTAACAAAAAGTCTGCCAAGAAAATGCTGGGATGCAACGTCCCCCCCCCCGCCCCCCGTGGGTCAGTAATGACTCGGTGCTTGCACAGTAATGACTCGGTGCTTGCACCTTTACCTTTAACAACCCAAATTCTTTTAATTTAAGCATCATCAGATCAACTCCCTCTAAAATTATAACTAGGTCATCCCCAAATGCTCTCAATTTATAAATCTCTTTTTTTATCCTTATACCTCCATTCTTTTCTTCTTGTCTTATATTGCTATTCAAAATTACAAGAACAAAAATAAACAAGAGGGGAGACAAAGGGCATCCTTGTCTTGTTCCTTTTTGTATTTCACACAATCTTGTTAATTCACTGTTGACAATTATTTTTGCTTATTTCACCCATTTTATAAAGTTATCTCCAAAGTTCATGTTCTTTAAAACCTTAAACATTTAGCCCCAGTTCAAATTGTCAAATGCTTTCTTCCCATCTTTAAAAAAAAACCAAAGCAGCATGCTTTTCGTGTTTTTCAAAATATTTCAAAAAGTCCAGTACAATTCTAACATTATCCTTTGTCTTTTTGCTAAAAAAATCCACATTAATCTTCATGAATAAATTCTTGCAAAATTTTTGTGTTAAAAATCTTATAATCATCTTTCAATAATGAAATTGGTCTATAACTTTTTGTTGAAGTGAAATCTTGTCCTTCCTTGGATAACAGAGTTATATTGGCCTCTTTCCAAGATTCTGGCATCATACACCTCTATAAAATAGAGTTCATTGTATTCTGTAAATGTCTTCAAAACACTTGTAACTCAAACCTGACAAACTATCCTGTCCTGGCATCTTCCCCAATTTAATCTTTTTTAATAGCTTCAGTTGCTTTCCTGGTTGTTATAGGTCCATTCATAGACTGTTCTTCAGAAATCTCATGTAAATTTTGTTTTTTAAGATAGTCCTTCATTTTCACCAGTGAAATATCTTGACTTTTATATAAATTTGAATAATATTTATTTAATATTTATAAAGCACTTTCTGAATGTCCCTACTATCCATTAATAACTTGTCTCCTTGTATCTTCTATATCATTTTCTTTTTTGCGAAACTGGCTCCCGATCGCCAACCGTCTTATCGGGAGAGAGGTCAGAAGGAATGCTCAGGCTCCAGTCCAGGGAGCTTGGCTCCATCTCTGACCCCGATAACTGAAAGGCCATCGAAGAGCATGGAATATAATGAGATGGATGTTGATGGGCCCTAGTTATAACAGATCCAAGACAGATCCAACCAATTCTGGGAGGTAGACTTCCCCTCAGTTGGTCCCACTTGGCAGAGGCATACAGCGAGGTAGCACATTTATGCAAACAACAGTCCCGATGAAGCACCCACCTGTGGGTCCGGTGCATTGGTTCTAAGAAATGATGAATCAATTTGCCTTCCTCCTCTGAGGAAGAGATCGATGGAGACTTGGAATGAATCGATGGGAGTACAAGGGATCTTGGTGCTCTCCAGCTCATCTGCACCCAGATCAAGTGCCACAGCCCAGTAGGAGTCAGATTTTTGTTTGCTGGAGTGCTTTGACTTCATTTTTGCCCTTTTCTTGGATGGTTCTGAAGTCCCACGAGCAAATATGCTCAATTCCAGTGACCTTTGGTCTTTCGGGTACAGATCTGGACACAAACAACCTGCTGTTGTCATCAACAATGGAGTTCTCGAGACTGGCTGCAAGGAGTCCCTGGACCTGGAATGTTGTCAGATCCAAGCAAACCAATGGGGAACTCAGGTTTGATGTGCTTGACTGCACAAGACCTGGTTGATCCGTGAGCTCCACCAGGGCGGACGACTTCACTACTGGGCTACTGGTACTGGAAAGTGCCCTTTCCCAGAGAACTGACTTGAGCGGGGTGGCTATCTTAGCACAGGCATCTGGTGTGAAGACCTGTCAATGCTTGCGCATACATACATTATGCCCTTCCCCCAGAGAGATGAGACAAAGAGACCATCTGTCCTGGTCATCTTAGTACCACATTGCATGAACTTTCTAAACAAAGTTTGTTCCAAAAATGGGGGGGGGGGAGGATCCAGAACGCATGAAACAGCTCCTCAGGAGCCCCTTTCTCTACTTTCCTCTCCACAAACCCACAGGTTCTAGACACCCCCTGTTGTGATATGCAACTAATTCAAGATGCACACTAGCACCACGGATTCCTCTCTTAACTGGGGGGTTGTGCCTGTGGTTGAACTGTGGAAGGTTCACTATCGTCATCCAATGCAGCATACGTTCCAACCCGACTCATTCTATCCTCAAGCCAGCCGGTGATACCAGGTTATGCCAAACTGGCACAAAATGGATTTCCTTCCACACAGTTTCAGACACACATTTATAAAGGATAATTATGAATATGGAACACCCCACACATCAGCTTTTTTGCAATTTAATCTTTAATCTATTCAGGCCTGTAAAGCTTGTTGTAAATCTCTCCATCACAAACATCTGAAACTGTGCCCCTCATCTAAAGCAGCAGAATTCTGACCGTTCCTGAGAAACAGACTAACCAATATTGACAGAAACGCTCACACACATATATGTAAGTGCTCAAGAGGTAATCACTGCATACCTATTAAGCTAGTGTAGACAAAATCCACTGTGCAATCCCACTGGCACGAATGGGAAAGAGTGCTAGTTAAACCCAGTCTGCTTCTGCACAGTTAATCTCAATGTAGATTACACAAAACTTCCCAAGAGATTGTGTCTTCATATCTGGAGCTCAAAATAACAGGTCTGTGCTTGGCTAAGGCTGCAAGGGGGCGAGATGCTGACACTTTCAAAGTGCCCCTCTCACGGGATCTGTATCAAGTGCCATCAAGTCACTAGAAGCATTCTTGATAATCCTGATGGGAACTGATAGATCCTTAATGCAGTCTGAGGAATGCTTATTGCTCCACATTCAATTGTGCCTGAAGGGACCTTCCATTACAACAGGGAATGAACACAGAACCCGTTCAGATTCAGCCACTGTCCCCAAGTATGATGTTCTTTTGATTCAATCAGCAGTTGATCAAACCAGAGTGATACAGCTACACTCTAACTAAATGCAATCTTTGAAAATATTGAGTTAGGTCTTAAACACAATTTAAAGAAAAAGCTTTAGCCAAGCTAAAAGCTAATGTTAGGCTCAATATTAATTTTAAGAAAGCAAAGCACCTCCAACTTAATGGGCATCTAAAAATTAAACAGTCTTTATGTGTTACGCATCATCAAGTCTCTTCTAACTTATGACAACCGTATGAATTAGCAACCTCCAAAATGTCCTATCATTAACCGCCTTGCCCAGATCTTGCAAACTGGTGTGCGTCGCTTCCTTTATTGAGTCAAGCCATCTTATTTTGGGTCTTCCTCTTTTCCTAGCATTATTGTCTTTTCCAATGCCTCTTGTCTTGTCATGATGTGACCAAAGTATGACAGTTTCAGTTTCACCATTTTAGCTGCTGGAGAGAATTCAGGCTTCATTAGAACCCACTTATTTGTCTTTTTGGCTGTCCATGGAATCCATTCTAGCATTAGTAGCAATATTACAAGCAACATTAGTGTATCTCACTCTTCCTTCAAAAAGCTCAACAAAGCATATGTGATAAATCTATTCTAAATGGATTTCTCTCCTGTTGTACCAGATTCTGCATCAGATTTCACCCCCCCCCATCACCAATGGTTTGCTTTTCAGAGGAGAAACTAAATCTATTGGAATTCCCCAGAACTTCCACCAGTATTCTGCCTCTTTCTCTTCTCACCCGGGGCCTATGTCCTAGCTTCTGTTCACCAAGCTTGGGCACCATGGAAATACTAAGGGGATGGTGCCAAAGTAAGTGATCCCAGAGATCCTGCAGCTCTGAGATTAAAGGGAAAAAGCACCAAAGCACCCCTTTTTACAAAGGTTCCCTCGTCTACCAGTGAATTATCATTATTTTAGTTCCATGGGTGCATGGATTCCCTGATGATATATGAAAAATTTAAGAGATCAGAGATGTGATGTTATTGTTAGAGAGCATATTAGAAAATGAACAGATCGACATCCACAACATTAATTCACACTACTGTGGAACAATTTAAGACGTTTCCCTGATGCCTCTGCTTGGCAGACATTGAAGAACATTTGTAGGTACACTTTTCCCTTGACTCACAATCATGGGATCAAAACGCTGCGTGCTCAAGAGACCCTGGCCCCTCCGCAGTGAGAACCCCCCTCTCCATGCACGCTATGCAGCTCCAAAGGAACCTTTCAGCCTATACACGGCGCACGGTTTCTCATGGGTAGTGCTGCTGACGGACCATCTCTTTCATGGATGCTTGCTACTGTTTTTGTAAGCTGCTTCAGGCCTTCAGGAAAAAGATGAAGTATAAACATTTTAAGCGCAGAAATAAATGTATGCTTTTCCTTTTGGGTGATCCACTGACAGTTCACCCAAGGGAGCCAAGGACAGGAGCTGACTTCCTCCAGATGGCCTCCAGGTGGCTTAGAGGAGGGAGCAGGAGAACCGCACAAGCTCAAACAATGCCAGGAGGTTCTACCCGAAGATAACCGGCCCTGGGTTTTGGCCTTGTGGGTGGGAGCTGAGCAAGGTTCTCGCTGCTTTTAGGAGCGTCTTTGTCTCCACTGAAGCAAACGTTGCAAAGACCAGTGAGTCCCGAATGAGCACTCAGCAGCCCTGGGAATTCCCAGCACTCAGAAGTTGGGACCAGGATAGGTGCCCCTCACTGGGAACAAAAATTATACAGAAATGCATTCCTAAAAACAAAACAAAACAACCCATGTCCAAGTAAACTCAGGGGTTCTAGCCCATCCCGCCTTGTCACAGCCTGCTAAAACGATGTTTGCTTTGTATTGTTCTGGAGACTTTAATATACACAGCAGCCCATCAAGCGCACAGTAAGAATCTTACCCCATTCTTCGGATAGGCAATCCAACCAAGATCTCCCATGACTGATCGCGAGTCCAGTAAGTTCACTGAAAGAAAGAAAAGAAAGGATTATTTTTTACTTTATAAAGATAAAAGGGGGGGGGGGCTCAGTGATCTCTACTACCACTGGCAGAAAGACTCCAACGGTCAGTTCCAATCTCTCCACTGCCAAGACAACCATCTCTGTGGCAGCTTGGAAGCATGTAGCTGTCAGGAAGGAGACGAGACTGCTTTATTCCAAGACCAACACCCCAGATCATCCTTCCTGAACAAAAAGAGTCCAGCCCTCCCCAAGGGAAGGGGAAGGGAGAGGGGAGGGACAGGAGGCATCTCTTGGGCACACATCTGTATTGCTTAAGAAGCAGAGAAGAAGCTGGGTAAGACTGGAAAGGCATGCAACTGGCCCCAAAGGTGTGCACTGCCCTTCAGCGAACGGAGGCGACAGTATTTTAAAGGCCGATCAGAACAGGATTCCAACATTGCAAGAAGCTGGGCACATTTACTCTGAGATATTTACACTTGGCAAGACTAGCCCACCCTTCGGTCCTGTGTGTCTCCTTCAGTGGGGCCAGGGCCTCTCACCAGCATATTCGTAGAATGAGACCACAACAACAAAGGACTAGGTCGGAGCGGCAAGTGGAAATTAATTCCAGAATGGCTCAGAGAAACGAATGGAGCCACTGGAAGTGGTGGGGGAGCAGGAAAAGCTTGCAAGTGCAAAAGGCAAATAGGGACAGGCAGCAGGAGGTGTGTCCCACCTGGCCACGGTTCTCCACAGAGCCACAGTAAATGCAAAATAGTAAAATCAAAAAGAGTCCAGTAGCACCTTTAAGACTAACCAATTTTATTTTAGCATAAGCTTTCAAGAATCAAGTTCTCTTCGTCAGATGCCTGATACAGAGACCAGTCTCTGTATCAGGCATCTGACGAAGAGAACTTGATTCTCGAAAGCTTATGCTAAAATAAAATTGGTTAGTCTTAAAGGTGCTACTGGACTCTTTTTGATTTTGCTACCACAGACTAACACGGCTAACTTCTCTGCAAAATAGTAGAGTCTAGTAGCATCTTTAAGACTAAACAATTTCTGACGAAGAGAGCTGTGGTTCTCGAAAGCCTATGCAACAATAAAGCTAGTTAGTCTTAAAGGTGCTACTGGACTTCCCCCCTATTCCCCTTGTCTCATCTCCCTCTCCCCTCCCCACACCCTCAGCCATTCCATCTTCCCTGGAGGTTTTTTCAGCCTCTCTTTTAAATCAGTAGAGGCTAGATTGCTATAGCTCAGCAATGTTATACGCAGGGCTTTTTTTCAGGGGGAACATGGGGGGACGGAGTTCCGGAACCTCTTGAAAATGGTCACATGGCTGGTGGCCCCGCCCCCTGATCTCAAGACAGAGGGAAGTTGAGATTGCCCTCCACGCCACTCCAGCAGCGCGGAGGGCAATCTCAACTCCCCTCTGTCTGGAGATCAGGGGGCGGGGCCACCAGCCATGTGACCATTTTCTCCGAGGGCAACCCACTGAGTTCCACCGCCTCTTTCCCCAGAAAAAAAGCCCTGGTTATAAGAATACTGCCACAATCTACTAGCTCCTTACTTTCTTAGAAAACTGAAGCTGGTCATTTAGAGGAACCCGTCCATCGTGACAATATGTTAGAATGCTGTATCGATCTAGCAATTGCCGATTCAGAACGAACGGCCAAAATAGGAGCCCTCTGGAGGTGTTGAGCAAATGGCAAGAACCTTCAAAAGTGTGTGCAAAGGTGGCTCTGAATGTGGTTTTTTCAAAAAGATTCTATCAAACCAGGTTTGGGAAAGATCGCAGCAAAGCAGGAGGAAATCCAGCAAGTGTATAATTGGGGGACAATGTTAAAAAAATGCGCACTCCAAGTTTGGATGTCAAACCTGAGCAAAACCTCCAAGCAGAAGCAACTGGGATCTCACGTCTTTAAACCCGTTTGGTACTTGACTGCTAGGAGCGCCAGGCTTTCTAAACTCATACCACAAGGGATGCAGAACCTGGAAGCAAAAGGCAGGGACCAAGGAAATCCCTTAATGAGGGACCAGCACCTGCCTGGTCCAGAGGCTTAAGAGAAACGGTGATAGAGCCAACAGCAAAAGCTCTCAAGACAATCAGAAAACAGCCACCCGCTTTTATCCTGCTGATCTCTCTGTGAGATTTACTGAAGGAAACCAAGATCCCAAACTTCAGACCAGAACCAAACTCTCCACGCAAGCAAATTCCTGCTACTCTGACGAGGAAGGATGCACAGGACAGAAAAGAACAGCAGCCCTCCATGGCGGTGAGAGGCCAAGCAAGGCCAGGGAGCCCGGAAAGTCAACCGGCCTCCCTTCTGGCCGAGATGCAAGGGCCCTGGCGCCAGCAATACTATCATTACAGTTTACCCAGGGCCGAGGGAACTGACGGCCTCACCCCCAGAAAGAACTTGTTAGGAGAGGGACTTTGGTTGCTGCATTGTTGAAGCTGAACGAAGGTCGCCACTTTGGAGGCGCAGACCTCACTAGGCAGTGGAGGACTCGAGGCACTGCCATTTGCACCTTCTGCCTCAGGCAGAACTGCTGCGGCTTCCGCATGCTTGTGCTTAAATCTACAGCACTGTGCCCTGCCAAGCCACTGCACCCAGCCAATTAACAGGCAATTTTACATTACACAGCAATAAACTATTCCCAAGTTTGCAACATTTTTCTTGCACTGCTTAAAGTCTGTAGCCCAAATAGAGGCCGTCAATAAAATATAAATCTAGACACACTTAAACAATCTAAGGAAAATTACAGCCGCTTCCTTTTTGTTCACAGTTAAAGAGTTTATTGAGCCTTTTTAAAACCAAGTTTATGTTAAACTGGCACAAAGCACACTAAACTCAAAGATGAAGAGAGCAGGATTGTTTACATGGTAGCCACCTACTTCTTGTTACACAGACAGACAGACAGACCGACCTCAGGCATTTCCCCCACGTGTCTGAAAAACTGTCAGGTATCCTCCGAACATTTTTTCAACTACACCAGAGATCCCTGATAATAATCAACCTGCAGCATTCTGCACCAACTAGAGCTGAGTTGATTTCAAGGCAGACTGCATTATAGTAGTCTAGTCTTGATGTTACTGTGGCATGACTCAAGGTGGGGCTGGGTCAGCCATGTCAAGGTAGGGAGCCATCTTTCAGGCTAGACTTAGTTGGAAGAAGGCATTTTTTGCCTTCCTCATTAACTTGCTTCTCTAACAGCAATACTGGAGGACTGTAGCGTAAGAAATTGGTTCTGAAAGATGCACTGGTAAAGGGATAGGGACTGCAGACTACACTACTGCGTACATATGCTCCTACCAGATAGTTTCCATATAATTTAACATGCCATGTTTAATTGCGTATGCTTTGTTTCAACTCTGTGTCAGATTTCTGCTTGAAGAATCCCCTCCTGCTCACTACAAGGGCAGAGAACGAGAGATCAGCCAACGAGGCGACGCAGCCAAAAGGAACTGCTCTGTTACAGTTGCAATAATTAAATTGTTCAAACAGTACATACTTTTGGCAAATTTTAATGGGTGCACAGTGAGTATTGATTTACATTGGATAAATTAATTAAAACCTGTCCTTGAGTAGCAACTAATGAATATAATTAGAAGGGATGTCTGATCGAACCTAGTTAACTTTGCATATATTAATTAAGGCATTAAAAACCACTTTTAAAATGAGGTTCAGTGACAAAGCTAAATGGCAACATTTTTAGAAATTTAGTGAATGAAACTGGGGGGGGGGGGGGAATTGCATTCTTAATGATACCAAGAGCTTATCTGCCCCACAAACATTTTAATGGCCCCTAATTACCACTAGCACAGAATCTATACGAATGTACAAAACAATACAGGGTCTATATAATTAATTAACTTTCATGCCCACTGGGCAGCACAAAGAGTGTAAGGCCAAGCAGACCGTTAATGTGGAGGCCAACATAATCAAGTGTGTGCCCAACTGCAGGTTCTCAGGGGCATCTACACATAGCTTAGTATTTACAATTCATTTCTCTACATGAATTCACATGCAGACACACTACCACCACCGGTGCACAATAAGTATCACTTTTAGGAAAGCAGCGGTTAACAACAACACTCTGTGACATCTGCAGATTTTCAGCAGTCTCCTGAGACTGGCTAAAGGGCTCCAGAAGTCTGAGACCAGAAACCCTGATGGTCACTCAAATGGAGGCGTAAAATTTCCAAGAATTTTGAAACTATGGAAAAACTCGCATGAAAAGAAAAGAACGTTTGGAAAAGTTGGAATATATGCAGTAGTTTCTCTCTTTTGAAATTTTATTGCGTTTACAAAAATGCATGATGAGCATGTAACACTGCACTACGTGACACGTTTAAGCAATTTAAACAGCAGAAATGCTATTTTCATTTTCCACAAGCAAAACTGCCCCCGCTGCTTCGTCTTCTGCTATCTAAGCATGTGTGTCCGTCTCTTTTTACCATCTGAGAGTTGGGAAAAAATAAAACTTGAAAACGGAACACGGAAAATTCGCAGCAAAGGGAGGCTTATTTTGACAGAAAAACATCTTGGTCACGCACAAGTTACTTAAGATCTTTTCAAGCAATAGGACATACTAGCAGCATATCTTAATACTTAATTAAACATTATAATATTTAAAACATGGAGCTCTTTAATAATGAATTTTCAGCATACAGTTTATAGCACTGTATACTACTATATACACAGGAATTATAATCTAGTGCTGTGGACAGTCTTCCATAAAAAATCTTCATGTTATGTATCAAGTGTTTAATTTTCACTTCATACACACCCCACCTTTCTTACCCAAGGGAGACCCAAACTTTCCTCTCCTCCATTTAATCCTTACAACAACCCTGTGAGGTAGGTTAGGCTGAGAATGTGTAACTGGCCCAAGGTCACCCAGCAAGCTTCTATGGCAGCGCGGGGATTCAAACTGGGGCCTCCCAGATGGTATTTAGAGTAACACACAGGATTGCTGCGAGGACAAAGCCGAGCAAAGGAGAATGATGTGAGTTGCTCTGAGTCCCCGTTGGAGAGAAAGGCAAGCTATAAAGTGACCAATAAAGGAAGACCTCAAGCAGCGCCAGGGTATCAAACAGCAAATGCCTTTCAGCTTAAGAAGCCGGGTATGGAAGGAAGCTCCCAGCGGCACTCTGGCATTTCCACTGCAGACAGGGAGTAGGTGACACTGCCGCTACCTGGGCAAGAGCGATCAGATGGCTCGCAGACCCATGGGATTCCACTTGACCTTATAAAGCTACGGCCTCTGTCCTAACTCCTCCGTTCCGAGCAATATGCTGCACAGGCGCAAGCTGGGCACTTATTCTGCTCCTACTGTCAGACTCACCATCCACCAGCAGCCCTGAAACATCCCCAATTGCCAGAGACACGACATCGACCTTTTACGGCCAGGCTGGTTCCCTCCCATTTGGCCCTGTACTATCTTGGGATATTTTTCTGATTTATGCAGAGCACTTGATACCTTCAGGGGTGACCCAAAGAGTATCCCAGGGTTTGCTCAAGTTTAATGGATGCTGATTTCCCACACTTTTTCCTTAATGCAATAACATGCCGTCATGCCTCAAGTGGGGTGGGCCACCTTACGCTGCCACCACTCTGGGATTTGGGGTCCCTTGGGAAGGCCCAGAGGACCCTCCCAACCCTTCTGACCTCCGTAGCTTGGCCAAGTGACTGAACTCCCTGCCCCTCTGCCTGCCAGGCCTGCTTTCTCACCCTCCCTGGATGGGGGCCTCTCCCCCTAGCAGGAACCCCCTCTGGCCTGCTACTCCCTGGGAGAAAGAAGAATCCGGGCTTTTTCCCCTCCCAGACTTATATAGCGCCAGCCCGCTGTGTTTTGATTGGCCAAAAAGGGTGCCAAAATGGCCCAGGTGCTCCTGGGAATCGTAGGCAGGCCCACTCCCACAGCTAACAGGCTTCTGAGGCCTTGCTAGGCCTTCCTGGCCCAGCCAGATCATGACACATGCCCAGTGTGACTCCTGTGCAGATGTTTACATTCGCCTTTCCTTGGCTTTCCCGAGACCCACCCGGCACAAAGATTGGCCTGGTTGGCCCCTCCCCGCCTTCTTCCTCCTCCATTCCCCTCTCCTTTCCGCCATCTCTCTTTCTTTCAGTTCCCAGGCTATCTTACAAACATGGCTCTAGCTCTGGGTGGCACTCAGTCCATCTGCTGCGCCCCACAGTCCTCTTGCTTGGTTTTGGCCATCCAGCCTCGCCGTGCACCAAAGCACCCTATTCTGCAGCTCTGTGCTGTCTGGGACTCAGCCCTCGGGAGCCCTGCCTGCCTGCCGAGCCCTTCGGCGGTGGTAGTGAAGGCGCTCCAGCAACTCAAGTTCACCCAGGCTGGCTGGCTCTGGCTAGTGTAAGACTGGGACTCGATTCTCCGGAGGTCTGCCTGCTTGGCTGTTAGCCCCCCATTTCAACTCACCGGTGGTGGAGTTGGTGCAGCCAGCCAGCTGGCCTTCCTGGGCCCATGCAAGAAGCCGCAGCAACAAGACCAGAAGGCACAGCTTGCACAGCAGCCACTCCTTCCTTCTCTAGCCCACCTGGCCGCTGCTTGGCCGTGGCAACAAAGGAGCACTGCTACTGCACCAGCTCCCAAGGGCTGAGTCCTGGGCAGACACAAACCAGAGCCAGACCGCCCAGGTGCACAGGAGCAGCTGGAGCGGCAGCAGCACTCCTTCCCAAGCAGGGGGCCGAGAGGGCCAGTGAAGGAAAGGGAGGCTGCTGTGCAAGCGACGTGCCCTGGCCTTGCTGCTGCTGCTATGGCTGTTCACATATGCCTGGGCAGGCCAGCCAGCTGGCCGTACCAACACCAGTGAGTCGAATGGGGGGCCACCACTGTGCCGAGAGGCTCACCAGGCAGGGAGGGAGGGAGGGCTGAGTCCTAGGCAACACAGCACTGAAGGGCAGGGTGATTTGGTGCTTGGCAAGGCTGGATGGCCAAAACCAGGCGAGAGGGCTGAGAGATGCCTGAGAGTGCAGAACCAATGGCATGACAAACAAACAAAAGAACTCTGACGCAACGCCAGCATGTGGGAGGAGAGAGAGGAGGACTGATTCACAGGCAGGACGTCGGCAACTGGTCACTGTAGCTGCTTTACAGTTGAGAAAAACAAATCACGTGTGCAATGAAGTAAGCATTTTCAGACGATCTTTCTTCCGATCAGAACTCTTTTTCCAATGGGGGGGAGGGACTGTGCGAACACTGAGTGGTGGAGAGAAATCCGATACCAAGGCAGGGGTGCGTAACGCACCAAATAAAAACAGGCCAAATAAATGAGATCTCTTTTCTAATATCAGGAGCAAGGTGCGAGAGCAAAAAGGGTCACCACCACCCTGCCCAGCAGTAGCAGACAACTGGAGACTAACATGGCAAGGAAGGCCACTCCACTGCAAGATCATATGGCAACAAGTATTTGCTCTGTCCAGGAGCATGGACAGCAAAGCGCACGGCCCAGGCGGGAGAGCTCAAGAGCCACCCAGCCCACACTAGACTTCGCAGCTCTGCCAAGCCATCTGAGCCCTTAATCATTACAAAGCAAACTTTTCTCCCCCCATGAATCCCGATCGAATTCAACCACACCGCATCATTTCCCTGCTGTTCTCCCTGTTGTGTTAAGTAATTCAGCAAAGCTGTAAATCCAAGCACTCCTGAAACTGAGACTGACTCAATCCAGAAAATCAAAATGCAAAACAAACTCAGCACTCATAAGAAATCAAAAACCGCAGTATGAAGCAAACGCTTAATTAATTATTGGCATAAAGGAAAAGGCAGGCACTTAAAGGGGGGAAATATTAGGATGAATTTATTTAGATGCCAGTGGTAACTGGCTGTGGAGAAAAAGCAAGCTATAAATCATATTTATATTCAACAACCCATTAGCAAACAAAACTATTGCAATTGAATGAACTCACAAAATGAAATAAGCCAAAAATAATAATATTATAACAACAACAACATTTATATACCGCCCTTCAGGACAACTTAATGCCCACTCAGAGCGGTTTACAAAGTATGCTATTATTATCCCCCCAACAAAACACCCTGCGAGGTGGGTGGGGCTGAGAGAGCTCTGAGAGCGCTGTGACTAGCCCAAGGTCACCCAGCTGGCTACAAATGGAGGAGTGGGGAATCAAACCCGGCTCTCCAGATTAGAGTCCCGCGCTCTTAACCACTACACCAAACTGGCTGTAGGGGGGGACATAACTAGACTAGTCTCTCTTTTGCAGACACCCATCGCCAAGATGCTAAGGGCAGTAATGTCAATTTGGAGGAAAGGTGAGATAAACAGGCAATTAGGGGTGTATTTATTACGGACTATTTTTGGTGCTGCTGCTCTTCAGCTTTCATTAAGAACCACCTGCGTGCCCAGAACTGTACCAAAAAGTCCTCACACAAAAGGTTTTTTTCTAATTTAGGACAAAGAAACAAAACAGCAGGGGGTTCCGAGGGTGACGGTGTGTTAATGGGCTTCGGCTTCCTTCAGAACATCGCAAGCATGCCTGCGTCAGCAGCCCTGCAGTCATGGCCAAACCGGGAAGGGCCACTTCCCTCGTGCTCCTCCACTGCGCCACTAGTCCAGCTGCCCATCACGGCACTTCAAAGCTTGGCAAGGCTACCCAGAGACACCCCGTCCGGCTGCCCTTTTCAGCCCAATACGCACAGTCCAGTCATATGGTAGCAGCGTATTATTCCATTAGCTCTCTCCTCAGGGCCATTGCTGAAGGTACAAGGTGTATTTTTCTGTAGAAAAGGTGCAATTTTTAGGGGCCCTTCCAAAAGACAGTTGACAGCCCCCCTTTTTTATTTTTTTGCAAAGAGCGAAATATTTCAGGCAAAGGACTGCCTTATATCAAAGTGAAAAGATGGAACAGCTAACAGGCCAAAGGGGCCACAGTCCCTTTGAGGCCAGGCGAGCAAAGCAAGCAAACCAGATGTGGGAACAAGGTAGAGGGGGCACAAATGTGGAGAGGGTGCCTCCCATCACCTCTGGCGAGAATGTCAAGCCAAAGCCCTCCTACCCACAATGGAGCAGAGAAGCACCCTGCGAGGAGGGCAAACACCCACCTTCTGGCTCAGCTCCAAGGGGTTTTTTTTGGCGGGGGGGGGGGGAGAGATTCCTGCAGCTGGGCTACAGTTCCAAGGGGTCCAGTTGCTCTGAGGATCCCCCACTGCCAAGCCCAGGAGAAAGATCCTCACTGGTCAGGATGGAAATGTAGCCTGCAGGTACTTTTTGAGCCTGCAACGTTCAGTGCAAGTCAGGCGAGTTCTTTCCCTCCTTTCTGAAGCAGGGCGATGGCCTTGTAACCTGCTTGGTGGGGGAATGCTAGTAGTGGCCACAAATTCAGGAGAGCAACCAAGGCCAGCCAAGATCTGCAGAGCCCAGAACAAATGCTCAGGCGCCTGGGCTCTGGCAGGGCCACAGATCTGCGCCGGATTCTCTGGTCTGTTAACGGTGTGGTGACCCATGAAATCAAGGCCTTAACAGCTAACTGTGGAAGCAGCAGTGGGTGGGGGCACAACAGAAAGGGGCGCCTCTGCATTTTGAAACAGCTGCAATCTCCACGACAGGGCAGAACTTGTGTTGTCAAAAGTTCAGGTACTCAAATGTCCCTGACACGCATCTCTCCAAGAACCCAACCATCAAACTACAACAGGCGTGCCAGTAAGCTAGTCAGAGGCTGCATGGCTGGGGAGGGGAGATCACCGAGAGATCTGAAGTGTGCTTTCCTTAAACCCAACCAACCACTTAAAGGAGTTTTCCCTTCAGGAGTCACTTTCCTGCTTTGGAACTCAGTGCCACAGGGGGGGGGGGGCGGGGAATCACTGACATGTTACTTGGATTACAGGAGAAGACAAAAAGTACACATTTTGAATTATGGTTTCAAAACGCGTATGATGCATTCTGAAACACTCCTGTTCAGCACAGAGAGTGTGCATTTTATCGCCAAAGTTCACTCCCAATAATTCTACAAAATTCTATGATTTTGAGTCGTTAGAAGTAATTTAATGGAAACCTTACAGATGAACATTTAATAACTCTTAGGTCGTGTACATTCCGGATATACACCATTTTCTACACACATATCTATATCAGGAGTTACTCACCAACCTTTTGGAGTTATTTGAGAAAGTGAAAAAGTATGTCTATAATGGTGACCTTGTAGATATTATGTACTTGGACTTTCAAAAGGGTTCTGACAAAGTCACCAAAAACTTCTGAGCAAACTTAGTTGTTATAGGAAAAGAGGACAAGGCTTCTCGCGGATTAAAAATTGGTTAAACAAAAGGAAGCAAGTAAGAATAAATGGACAGTTCTTGCAGTGGAGGAAAGTAATCAGTGGGAAGCCACGATTAGTACTGAAGCTATTTAATGTGTTCATTAATGATCTGAAATTGGGGGGTGAACCGTGCAGTGGCCAAGTTTTCAGATGGCACAATATTTTTCAGGCTGGTGAGAAACCAAAACCAACTGTGAAGAACTCCAGGAGGATCTGCACAAACTGAGTGGATGATACAGCAAAACAAACTTTGGTGTGTAGCCCCCAGAAACCCCTGCCTCATGGGGAGCCTACTTTAATAACCCCATTTTGGTTATAACATGGGCTCAGGGCTTGAAAATGGAGTCTGCATCCTGCTAAAGTTAAACTAACAGCAGTGACAGTGAGCCATGCCGAGAACAAGGTGGCGAGTTGTTAAGCAGCAGACCTGCTCCTCCCTAAGCCCACCTCTGGCTGATTAAACTGGAGGGCCGTTCTCCCCGAGGACTTTGGAGCCTCCTCCCTGAACAATCAGACCCTAATGAACGATCCAGGACTCCGAGACAATGAGCAACGGACTGGCCCCAGCTAGTATTTCCCCTTATCTTAATGCATGTCCAGGAAGATTGCTGCCCTCTCTTCAATCTTGTCATTCACTCATGTGTTTCCAAGCCTCTTCCAGGAAACATTTTCAACTTCTATGCAAACCAGGAAAACTCCCTTTTTCAATATCAGCCTCTTCCCTACTTTGAACTTGAGGGATTCTCCAGAATTAGGTTTTCTCACAGCCTTAATGAAGGGCAGGATCTAGCAGGTACTCAGCCTTCTCACAGACTCCTCACCCTCCCAGAGACAGTCATCTGCCACTCCCTGTCTTTTGTTCACTCATCATTGCCCTGCCTTATGACCAGCACATTCCAGGTCATGCACATCTGTATTATAGACATGGCCCCAAATCCTCAATACTTTGCAGCAGTTTTTCCAGCGACTGCCCTTGTGTGGCACAGGCTCCTTGGAGACAAGAGCTGGTCTCTGTGTCTACACCACACTCTTCTGCACTCCACATCAGGAATCTACAGGATTTCCACCCTCTGCAGGACAGGTTGTGTCCTTCCACCCCCACCCCCTTTTTGTTTATTTTTAAGTGTTAGGTTTAGCATCTATGCTCTGTGTGTGTGTGTGTGTGTGTGTGTGTGTGTGTGTGTGTGTGTTGTTGTTGTTGTTGTTGTTGTTTGCAGGCATGTTTGGATTCTTGTGTGCCTCTCACCATTCCCCTGCTCTGGCAGTTTCTCAATAAAGATGTTAATTTTATTCTTCCTGCTTGTTTCTGGGAACCTCCCCCCTCTGATATGAGGCTCTGCCCAGATCTGAGACCCTGGTATACATAGGAAGGATCCCATAACTTTCCCGGCTACAAGAGTCTGTACTTGACACCCTGAAAAGGGAGACACTCCAACAGTCAAGGAGCAGACACGCATAACTATGTACACTGCAACAAAAAAAACCCAGCTTCAAGTATATGCTAATTGAGGCTGAACTTTCCAAGACTGAGAGAGAAAGAGATCCTTGCGGGTAGATCACTGAAAATGTCAACCCAGGTTGCCGCAGCAGTGAAAAAGGCAACATCTATGCTGGTGATTATTAGGAAAGGCGCTGATAATAAAATATTATAATGCCCCTGTATAGATCTATGGCACAGCCGCATTTGGAATCCTGTGTGCAGTCCTGGTTACTGCATCTCAGAAAGGACGTGGGAGAGCTGGAAAAAGTATAGAAGAGGGCAACCCAGACGGTCAGGAAGTTGGGGCAATTTTCCTTATTAGGAAGGGGTGAAGAGTCTGGGACTTTTCAGTACAGAAAAGAGACAACGAAAGAGGGAACATGACAGAGGTTTATAAAATTATGCCCGGGGGGGGGGGGGGGCGGCGGCAATGGATGGCGAGAACTTTTTCTCCCTCTCCTCAAATACTAAAACTTGAGGGCATACAATGAAATTGATGGGCCGCACATGCAGTATGGACAAAAAGGACACTCTTCTTCACTTGATGAGTGATCAAAATGTAGAATTTGCTGCCGGAGTGACGGCCACAGGCATAGCGAGCTTTAAAAGTGGAGCAGACAGACTCCTGGAGGAGAGGCCCCTCCCTGGCCACCAGCCATAATGACCGAGAGAACCCTCCGCCTTCAGAGACAGTCAACCGCTGAAGAAGGCCAGGAGGCAACGTCAGGGGGAGGCCTCGGCCTCCACACCCTGCTGTCGGTTCCCCAGAATAACGGGTTGGCCACTGTGTGAGACCAAACACTCGGCGAGACGGACCCTCAGGGGCCTGGTTCAGCTCGGCTCTTCTTACGGCCTCACCCTCAGGCCCCAGCAAACCGTTGAGAGATTTAAAGAATGACACTTGCAAGTTCCCCTAGTTTGGCAATCTGAAAGCTTCTGCTTTTTATGCCAATCAAGGAGCCAAAAACTACCCCCAAAAGGACTTAATGCCAATCAGCCTATTAAATAGGCCACATCTGTTCACACAGGAAATGTAATAATATAACTCGGAAAAATTCACTGCCTAATGTATTAATTGACTTTATTTGTATTTGACTGCATAAATATCTGTCTCTTTCATAAACATTGCAGCTGCAAAGCAGTCTCTCTCTCACACACACACACACACACAAACACACTACCCTCGGGTAAGGATAATGAATTGAATGTGGAGTTTTAAAGGCCGTTTCAGATTCACCACTACAGCACAGAGCGTAGCATCTAACACAGGCTCAACAAGCTTTTGGAGTCCTCTCGGACACAGAGAAAGAGCAGAAGAGCATGAACACTGCCTGGTAAACATGCTGAATGGTAAAACGTCCACTGGCACCTTTAAAACTAACCAACTTTATTGAGGCACAAGCTTTCGAGAACCACAGCTCTCTTCGTCAGATGTATCAATAAAGTTGGTTAGCCTTAAAGGTGCTCCTGGACTTTTTACTATTTTGCAACTACAGACTAACACGGCTAACTCCTCTGGATGCTGAATGGTGAACAGGTCTTGGGAGAGCTCATGGGATGCACAGCCTCCTCACATGAAACTCTCAGGGGATCAGCTGCTCAAGCCCCCCAATAGTCATCTGCCGCCAAGCTTTCAAAGCCCACTAAACATAGCTCTCTCTCTCTCTCTCTCTCTCTCTCTCTCTCTCTCTCTCTCTCTCTCTCTCTCTCTCTCTCTCTCTCGGCAAACCCAGATCCTTCACTAACTTTCATTTAACCCTGAACCTGACAAAGCAAATGATGCAGAAGGACCAACATCAGAATCTCCAACATTTAATTTTAAAAAATAGTAGGGGTCCCAAACTGCAGCTTCTTTATCAGGGGGCAAGCAGCAGCTCCAGGGAACCTGAAACACCCAATTCTGAGCATACCTGCTTAAATGGAAGCAAATGTGCTTTGGGATCACTGCTACAAATTTCCCTGTCAGGTGTGTCAAGGAGAGGATGATTGCAAAGCTCTTCCCTCAGAGGGAGAAAGGAGAGGTGCGCACACCACAGACCCAAGCCGCAAGAGTGCACAGATCACTCACCGTTTAGCTCCTCAACACCCCAATCAAAATTAGCAGGGAGGCTGGTGGTGGTGAAGCCCCCCCCCTTCCTGGAAGAGATTAGGGGCTTCATTTATAGCTAAAGGAAATTTTACAGGAGCCCTCAGTTCCTTGCCCCAGGAAACAAGACTCTAGAGCAAAGCATGGAAAATATCGACACTTCAAGTCATGGAAACAATTGTTCACCTTTCTAAAACTCACATCTCTCTTGGGAAAACCTCACATTTAGTTTTGTCACAGAGGAAAAACTAAAATACATTTCTTTCCAAAAGTCTTGGAGCAAATAGGTACAACTAGGTCTACAGAATACACAGGAATACACAGTATTGTGGTTCTTTACACAAAGTCACTCCGTACTGTGGGTGCTACAACCTACTGGCTACCAAGCTTAGTTGCTCCTGCTCAAGGCCATTGGCCAAATTTACAAAAATAAATTTTTACTTGCAAATTAAGAAAAAAGGTTATACTCAAGCAATGCAGAGTTTGGTCCTGGAATCATCCAAAGTTTAACAGATTTGCATTTCATCCCAAACTCACTCATATCTCATTTTTGGTTTTGACACTGCAGCCTGCATCAAGAACACGAAAAGCAAGGCTTGCCCACTGGCTCCAACGCCATGCTGCACTATGTATCATTGTGTTAGGGCCTGTGGCTAAAACAAATGCACCCAAGTCTTTATTTCAGTTTGTAGGCAGTGATGAGATGGATGAAGGTGAACAAACTGAAGCTTAATCCAGAGAAGGGGGAGTTGTTGCTGGTTAGGAGTTCTGCTGATGTGAGTTGTGGGGTCCCTGTGGCTGCAGCTGTACCCCCATCAAAGGCCCCGGTCTGCCGGTTGAGGGTACTCCTTGACCTGCTTTGTCTCAGCTTAGGCTGACAAATCAGCTGCAGCCCATCCCAGAGAAGCCTGACCTAGAGGTCACAGTCACACACACAGCCGGGTGATGGTAGCCATTCTAGAGTAACGCTTTGCGTTCTAGGTGAGACTGAAAAGCTCTCAGACATTTTCATTCATAATGTAGCTGCCCCCAAGTTGCTTGGAACGTAATGCTGCAATCATAAAATATCTGTCCCAATGCGGTTGTACTGGCTAATAATCCAACGTTCGAGCCCTGCACACCGTTTGGGTTGAGGTATTTATTGGCTCCTTTCACACACAGTGGATAACACACTTTCAATGCACTCTAACAATCATTTGCAACTGGCTTTTCCTGTTTCACACAGGAAAACCATAAATTGAAGGTCTATCAGCAACTTTTTTATATTAGAAAGCTCCTTTGTGTGCAGGAATATGCAATCACTGAAAATAATTGCTTGAAGATGATACTTGGAGGCAATGCTGGCCGTACGCTATTATGACTCGAACAATTATTTTGACTTTGATGCAGTTACCGCAGCAATAATTTAGAACTCTCCTTCTGAAATTGTTCCCTCCCCCAACAAGCAGCTACAAGAGATGTACTTTATCTGTACATCCTCGATTTAGATGTCTGGGTTGATTCAAATGATGTTGCAATTACGAAGAAGAATTCACAAAGGAGTGAGAAGAACAACAGACCTGCACCTATTTCAACAATGAGACTGAACACTTTTACCGCTAGTTGCATAAGCTATTCTAGGCACAGAAGAAATCCACAGGAGAGCGACAGCCGCAAATCTATCTGACCACTGCCCGGCACAGGTGGCTTTAAGCTAAACGTTGTTTCTGAAACCTATATGCACATTTGCAAAGAGCAGACTCTTCCACAGTTGGGACCACATCCCCTCAACTGCTTCTGAGCAACCAAAGCAGAGCTGAGCAACTCTTTTCCAACTGAGTCTGCAGCCCCAAGTGCTCCTTATGAGGAGAACAACCACAAACCGGCCAAGGAGGGGCCTGTCTCCGGAGAGTGGCTGGCAGTCCGAACGAGCAACACGAAGCTAGACAGACCAACGGCCTTCCAACTCCTTCTCTGTCTTTGGGCTGCAGCTTCCGAAGAAAACGCAGAGTCCACAACAACAACAACAACAGCCCTTCCAAGAGCATCAGTGCCCCTGCCGGCTGCCAGAGAAAAGGCTCCCCCCGCCCCTTGCACCAGAGCGCCACCAGGAGCTGCGTCTGTCCAGATGGTGGAACCGCATCCCATGACTGCAGCACGGGGTGGGGGGCCTCTGGGTCCAGTCCTGTAGCCTCAACAGGATGTCGGCATCTCTCTGACACACGTGGAGCAACAACAACAAGCAACGGAACAGTGTGTGGCAAACATTCGAAGTGCTTCTCATACATTATCACAATCCTTCAAACACTCTGTAGGTGAGGCAAATACTGTCCCCCGTATTGGTGGGAGGGGAGGATTGGAACTTGGGACTTAGTTAAGGGTACTCGGAGAGTTTGTGGCAGGGATCTGAGTTGGGGATTTGGGGATTACAACTCCCCCTCTTGAGTCACGATGATAACTAGTTCCGACAGCAAAGGAGGGTTGTATAAATTATATATTGAAACAAGAAAAAGAAACAATAGGACTTACTAAAAATCTATGCAATATACTAATACAGTTCTATGTAACTGGTCTGCTTCATCCATTACACAAATGTCCACCTGAAACCAAAGTCCAAACACAACAGAAGAAGAAGAACTGTGTGCTGCCACGTACAACTAACCGAGAGTGACCCCGGGACCACCAGGTTTTCCAGGTGAGAGACGAGCAGAAGCGCCAGCTCCGCATCGCAAGCCCAGCCCTGCCTGGCGGTC
Organism: Eublepharis macularius; assembly: GCF_028583425.1. Classification (NCBI taxonomy): domain Eukaryota; kingdom Metazoa; phylum Chordata; class Lepidosauria; order Squamata; family Eublepharidae; genus Eublepharis; species Eublepharis macularius. Next base: position 2,721,366 of record NC_072800.1, on the reverse strand, counting down.
TCCATTCGAAGTACTAACAGTGACCAGCCCTGCTTGGCTTCCAAGCTCTGGTGAGACTGGCTTAATACACACATTGACAAATGTGTACCGCAAACTTGGAATTAACAACCACCCTTTGCAAGGGTTGCCATACAGAATGAATTCTTTTTAAAGCCCTAATTGGTTCAATGTATGAGTTTGTACCTAAACATGCATGTAACCCCAACACGCTCAGTGCACCTATGCTCTCTTACCACAGCAACGTCTCCACACAAGAATGCCAAACCTGAAAGGAGGCTGTAGTCTCTGGACAGCATGAAAAATGCATCTTCCATTCTCCTATCTGCCCCCGGGGGGGGGGGGATAAAGTAAAACCCTGAGAGATGTATTTTGGAAACAGGAGCGCACAGGACAGAGATATTTTCCACTTACATCACTGGGGGGAAATGAGCTACTGACACACACCTGCCTTTGACAGTGCAATTCTAAGACCAGCCGCAGCCTTTCAAGTCCACTGGTGTTGATGGGCTCAGGCGGGCATCACTCTGAAAGACTCCCAGTTTACACTCCACACTATTTGCCCTCCACCACCCCCACCTCTTTCCCATTTGTTAAAAAATGGCCGTGCTTATCTGGCTCTGATCATCAGATTAAAATGTGTGAGATCATTTTACTCAGCTCAATCCTAAACATATTCACTCAGAAATAAATCCCACAAATTTCCTTGGGGCTTATTTCCTATTTAAGGAGCCTAGAAAACAGCATTGTACCTTTTTTAAACAAACAAAACTCTCATCCACAAATATTATATGCAACTTGTAAAAGCATCACTCCGGCTCTATACAGTTGAAACTCACCGGTATACAAAAAAAAAAAAATAGAGAAACTGCGCCAGCTTAACAGTCTGGACAATAAAGCACCCTGTGCATTAAAACGAGGCGTGTGGGGAGCGGAATCTCCTCCTAGAGCGCTCTGTCTTTGGTCAATGGCAGGCAGTCAGACGGGGCCAGAGAGCCAGCCTGCGCGAGAACTGTGCCTACTCTGCCCATCGCCAGGGTGCCCTGATTTTCAAAACGAGCAGGTCTCAGGAAAGGGGGGAGTGGGACATGGGACTTGACTACAACTATACTGTTACTTTGCAACCCTGACTAAAAGCATCCCCCATTAATTGTAGCCACTCTTTTCGTGGTGGGAAAACAGCCGCCACCACAGTAACTCTGCTCAGTTCAACGGGGGGGGGGGGGGGAGAGACAATCAAAAATAAGCATTTCAAGAAAGCCATTCTTCCAACACTACATCACAGACAATCCGTTTTAACAAAACTGGCCGATTTTAAATGGAGCTGAAGTTTAGAGTCAAATGCCTGATCAGGAAATGAGAACTTTTCAAACAAATATGAAAAGTACTTTGTGCCTTTTTGATTGAGAAGTTCAAGTTAAAAATGTATTATTAACTTATAGGATGTATTGTCCCAGAGTGTGGTAATAATAACTGCGCTTATATACTGTTCTTCTAGACAGATGAGTGCCCCATCCAAAGCGGTGAACAAGTTAGTGTTATCATTATCCCCACAATACAGCTGGCGAGCTGGACTGAGAGGAGTGCCTGACCCAAGGCCACCTACTGAACTCCTGGCAGGAGTGGGATTCCAACCAGCAAAGTACTGATTCACAACCAAACCACTTAACCACTGACAGGTAAAGGAATCACCATGTTTAGAGACAGAGTACCTTCAGATACCTGTTTCTAGGAGGCAAACAAAAAAGGTTGCTGTCTACAGACACGGCAGTTAAATGGACCTCTGACTCATTCCCAGGAGTCTCTATTCTGTAGCCATTCAGTCTTAATGTTAAACTGATCGTCAAACTAACAGTACCCTGAGAGTGTTTGCAAGCTGTATGGCTACATGGCTACAAATCTGGAGACGCAGACAGCATGTCCAGGCTTCGGGGAGCCCATCCTCTCCGCTTGCGACAGATTCTGAAAGCCAGCAGAAAAGAGGATAACCCCCACCCCACCCCAATTTCATCCCCCGTCTCTTAAGACGTTTTCTCTCAGATGACTTTCCATTTTAATACTAATCAACATAAAATTGTAGTTATGAGCACCTAACATCAAGAGACAAAAAAACCCCAACTCAGTACTTTTATAATGCCATGTGGTGATGGATTTGTGTCAATAATCCAACGTTTAAAATAAAAGTACTGGATTTCTAGAGCAAATCCCTGAGCACTTTGGTTTCAAGGGGGAGGTGTAGAACATGTTAACTTTCCCACTACGATCAATGGGTTGGTGCAGCCGATCCCAGCGAGGATGTGGCCACCGTTAAACAGATGGGGGGGAGCGGTGGGATAGATTCAGCTTTTCCCACTGGCTCACAGGAAACGGTTCTTTTAAGGTACCCAAATATTCCTCAGCTGTGCTCAGAACAGCAGAAGGAATGCAGCCACCCTCTGGAAGCCCACTGCCCAGGGCCCACAGAGGAAGGCCCCCAATAATCTGGGGGAGAGATTGGACTTGTTTCCAACGACAGAACCGGTCAGGCCACCCAGCGGGCTACAGCACTGCTCAGCTCAGGCTCGGCACAAGAGGCTGCTCCGCCTCGAGACCTGGCGCAGCGTCTACCAGGCGCTTAGGAGAGGGACCAGAGGAGACACCGGAGAGCGGCAGGCAAACAAGCGCGGAGGTTTCCCCACTCCCCCCCCCCACCACCACCTCCGAATTTTGCCGCACAGCTACAAGTTCAGGAGGTCCTCCTGGAGCACGCACGCAGAACGCGCAGGATCGGGGCCACCTGACACACCAGGGCCTCAAACTCCAGACGCCGCCAAAGGTCTGGATGTTTTCAGGACCAAAAGCTTCAGCCGGCTCCGCGTCCGGGTGAGCCGAGTCCATCCCAAGCCGCACACGCGACTCTGCAGCGCGGTCAGCAGCCGGGAAGCCCAGCCGGTCTCGCCGCTGCGCGAGGCGCAGAACAGCCGCCGGGCGAGCGGCTCTCCGGCCAAGCGCGGGGATGCTCCGCTCGGCGCCCCGGGCAGCAGCCCCTCGCTCGGGGAAACCTCCGCCTTGCAGCAGCACCCCGCGGCCTGCCCACAACCGGGGCCGCCCGCGAGCCAGGCAGCCTCTGCCCCGGGGCTCGGTCCCCAAGCAGGGCGCCCGGAGAGGGAGAGGGAGCGGGGCTGAGCTGCCGCGCTCGGGCCGCTCCCCGCCCTCGCCCCAGGCGACCAGCCCTCCAGGCGGGCCAGCGACGGGCGGCCAGGCGCGCAAGCAGCAGCGCCGGCAGTCCGGGGGCCGCGCAGACCGGGGAGGGCAGCGGCTCGCCCGGGAGGGCGCCCCCCTCCCCAGGCCCGCCGCTCCGCTCCGCTCCGCTCCGCCGGGGCACGGCCGGCCCCCGCCTCCGCCGCCCCCGGGCCGAGGCCGCGCTTCCCCCGGGGCGCCGCGAGCGGCGAAGGCTGCCCTGCCACAGCCGCGCCACACGCCGCCCGCCCGGCCACCTCGCAGGCGGCTGCAGGAGCGCAGCCCTCGCGCGGCAGGCAGGCAGGCAGGCAGGCAGCCGGCCCGAGCCCCGTCCCCAGGCGCAGCCACGAGCCCTCGGAGAGCGGCCGGGCGGCGGCCCCGCGGAGCCCGTGCGCGGCCCGCCAGCGCGGCTCTCCACGCCACCCACCCCGCGCCGGACCCGGCCCGGGCAGCGGGCGCCCTGGCAGGCTCGGCCTCGAGCGGGGCGCGGTGCGGCGCGGCGGCCAGGGAGAGAGCGCCCCTTCGCCCGCCGCAGAGCCCGGCCCGAAGGCGCGAGAGGAGAGCGCCGCCCGCCCGCCTCCTCCTCCTCCCTCCTCCTCCTCCTCACCTTGGCTGCCGGTCGCGCTGCCCAGCCCGCTCCGGGGCGCCCCGCCGGGCGGGAGCAGCAGCGGCAGCAGCAGCGCCAGAGGCGGCAGCGAGCGCGGGGCGCCGGCGGGCATCCTGGCTCCGGCGCGGCTGGCGGCAGGTGCTGCGCCTGCCTGCCTCCCGGGCTGGGCTGGGCTGGGCAGGGCAGGGCAGGGCAGGGCGGCGCGGCTCCTCCCGAGGCGCCCGCACTCCCGCCGCCACCGGCGACTCCCTCCTTCTCCGGCGGCCCGCCGCCGCGCGCAGCTCCCAGCCGCGGCCCAGGCCCCGCCCCCGGGCCCGCCCCTGGCCGCCGAGGGGCGGGGCTGCGGGGCGAGGGGGGGCGCCTGCGGGGCGCGGAGGAGCGGAGCCGCGGCGTGAGACTCTGCCGGCCCGCCCGCCGCGCCCCCCCCCCCCCCGCCCGCCCGGCCCCGCGTCTGGAGAGCCTCCCTGCGACGGCGCGGACGACCCGAGGCTGCGATCGCGCTCTGGGCGCCCAGCACCGGCCGCCGACCGCCCTGCCCCGAAGGAGCCGCGCCGCGGAGACAGGCAGTCGGGGGAGCAGCGGGCGGCGGCGGCGGAGACGCGCGTGTATCGGGGGAAAGAGTCTCAGTCGCCCCGGCCTTTGAGGTTATTAATGATAACAATAATCGACCTGCTGGCCTGGACCAGAAACCGCTCCCCCCCGGCGGGCCCCGGCGCCCCCCCCCCTCGGCCAGGGGCTTCCCCGCGGGGCCCGGGCCTGGGCCGGCTCCGCCTCCCCTCCCGCGGCGTCCCCCGCGCAGCTGCCGGCCGCTGGAGCGGCGCCTGGGCTCAAGGGCAGCCTGGCCGCCCCGTCCAGGCGGGGCTGTCCCGCCAGCGCCTCGCGGATCCTCTTCACAAAACGGGCGGCGGGTGCCGCGGGGACTCTGCCCCGAGCCCGGGGGGGGGGAATGCTCTAGGCACCGCCCGCCCCCCGGTGGCCCTCCGCAGTGGACAGGCCCAGAGGCAGCGGCCCAGAGGCGAGCCCTCCGGCCGTCTGGGAGAAGGGGGCTTCGGCCTGTTCAGGGCCCCTGCGGGAGCCCGCCTGCGCCTCATGGCGTCCAGCCTGCCCTGTCGCTGGGGCTGCACGGAGCCAAAGGCAGCCACAGTTGGTCGTCTTCGCTGGGCGGGGAAGGGCGCCTGTGGCCTGAGCGTGGATGCGGCGAGACTTGCCTGCCGCTCCTGCTGCCCCCCAGAGGCCGGGGGCTGCGCGCCGTGCCTGTCCATGCCTTCGGCAGTGCCTGTCCATGCCGGCCGCTTGAGGCAACTCTTTCTTCTCCTGTCCCCTGAGGAGGAGGAAGAAGAGGGAACGCTCTCTTGCTAGCTGGCCTCTGGGAGAAGACAAGCAAGGACTGACAGTGGGAAGGGGCAGGGGGTAGCCATGACTGACCCAAAGGAAAGGAGAGGAGGCCACCAGCGGCACCCCTCCTCCATGCACGATCCCGTTCTCTCCTTTCTTGCATTTTATTTATTTAAAATATTTCTCCTGGACCACATGAGCTGGTGGCATCATCTAGATTTTTAAATTTAGAACCCACTTTTCTTCCTGAAAAGATCCAACAGAGAAATAAAACACTATTTTTAAAAAAACAAATGCCTGCAGCTTGAGCTGCTCTAGGACTGGCTGGCTCAGCCAAAGGCACAGGCTCAAACTCTGCGTGAGCTCCATTTCACACAAGGTGCAGCTTGGAAGAAAGTTCGGAAAGCTGGAGGGATGCCCAGGGGACTTCTGGAGAAGCCGCAGTCAAAGGAGCCATTTACAGGAATGGGACGTGGACTTCAGGAGACAGACTTGGACCTCCAAGGAATGGCCTCCGGACTCCAGGCCTCCCCAAGACAGTGTGATAGCTGGCCAGGGCAGAATCTGCATCAACTGCTAGCCGTGGCAGGCCAGCGTTTACCCCAGAACAAGTCCAGCATCGTGTCAAACCAGAAGCTGGCGGGGCCAGACAAGCAGCGTCACTTGTGGGCAGTGCTGCAGGTGGACCTAGACGCAAAGCTGCAAGTGGTAGTTTTGAAGCCATCCCATACCGTTCTGCTGAGGGTCCACTACATGCCCGGATGCAGGCTCCTCTCAACACCCACCCACACCACCGGGGCTGGAATACCAGCCAATAGAGAGAGAGAGTGCTGACCTGCCTGTGAAGTACATGGAACGTTCCGAAGCTGAATACAAGGATTCTGGCCGGCTCCCTGCTGGCTTGGACAGATTATTACATCAGTTGATGTTGCACAGTCTACTGTGGTAGACTGTAAACTCCCTGGGAGATTATGTGTTTTACCCTCCCCCCATACATATAATGCAAGCAGTTAGGACTCCAGAGCACTCCACTAACAGACATCCAGTTAAAAAATGGAGGTTGCAACGACTGAAATGATTTCCTGAGTAACAGAGCTGAAATACTTCCCTCTCTTTAATATTCAGTTCCTCAGGGCATTTATAGAAGTCTATAGTGTCTTAATAAGTCATCGCTGAGTTCTGCTTCGTACTATTCTTATGTCTCCCTCGTTCCCATAAAACAATCCCTCACACTCACAGCTGCTGTTACCAGAAGCCACCAGTTCATCCATCCGTGCCCTTCTGGGAATGGCTGGCCAAGCCCTGTCACCTTTCCAGTGCGATGAAGGGAATGTCCATTCCCACCCACCCACCCCACCCCACCCACAAAATGCTTTTAGTTGTAAATTCTGGTTTGGATAATAACGTCACACACTACTGTGCAGGGACACTTTTTCAAATCTGGCGAAGAGGGAAGGGCAGAGAACTGGGAGGTTGGTGATTCAGCAGGTTCGAAGATGTATTCTCAAATATACTTGAGGGTAGATTTAAGATGAATATTTTAACAGCATTTGTGGTGAATCATTCTTTTTTGAGATTACAAATCAGCCAAATTTAATCGTGTAAGTCCCACTGATTCCCTCAGGAAAGAGGCAAAGATGCTCTTACGTCTCACACTGAAATCAGTGGACTTAGAAATATTTATAATAATAATAACTGCACTTACATACCGCTCTTCTACACAGATTAGTACCTCACCCAGAGCAGTGAACAAGTTAGTATTATTATTATCCCCACAATACAGCTAGGGAGCTGGGGCTGAGAGGAGTGGCTTACCCCAGACCACCTACTGAGCCTGGCAGGAGTGGGATTCGAACCAGTAAAGTGCTGATTCACAGCTTAACCACAGTGCTACAGTGGTTATATTTAAGTTAGACTAACTCCTGCCCCCCTCTCCCCATTTTTTCTCAAGGATTTGTGCCATTACAGGCCTTTTTCTCAGATAGGAGGGTGGTATTGTAGGGAGGGGGTCTCAGAGGTTTCGCTAATGAGTTAGGAACCATAGACTTCACCATTATGCTGCCTTACATATTATCTGTTGCTTTAAATATGTACTCCTATATACTACCTGTGCTTCACGTTGTTTAATGTCGGTCCTAGAACTGATTAAGTTCTGTTTCAGTAATTCTTCAACCCCATATTGGAACCTTGCTAATGCGATGTCTTTGTAAACTTGTATTCATTTACGCTATGACATTGTTTATGGAAATATTCTTGACACTGTATGGAAATGCCTGCCCTTGTCCTGCTACTGATTGTACTAATCTTATATTATGTAATCCGCCTTGAGTCTCAGTGAGAAAGGCAGACTATAAATGACATAAATAAATATAAATAAATAAATGTAAAGATTTATAATGAATCCAACTGTATAATCAATGAGCTGAGCAGATGTGGGGGGATGCCCTTGTCTTTTGCTATCCATAGATCTGCTCCAGTGATGTCAGTTTCCCAGTCGCTTTGTCACGGCGCATGTGCATGTTCAGACAGACATGCCCACAGGAGTTACTGTGGGGAAGGGATATGCTGCAAGGTGGGCTCAGCTCCCTCAAGCCTTTGGTCCCAATCAAACGCCAGTTTCTTCTTCACACCCACGCCCATGCTAGAGATGGGCTGTTACCATTTTAATGTATTTTTAAGCTCTTGCAAGATAATGTTTATTTATAATGCATGTGTCATTGAGTCGCAGCTGACTGATGGCGACCACAACAAGGGGCTTTCAAGGCAAGTGAGAAGCAGAGGCGGTTTGGCCATGGCCTTCCTCTGCAGAGCCTTCCTTGGCGGTCCCCCCATCCGACCCTGCTGAGCTTCCGAGATCTGATGAGATCGGGCTACGCCATGCCGCCTTCCCTCCCAAATGTTTATTTAGCACCTTATTTTTAAGTCAGATTTTTAAAAACTTGGAACATTGCTCCGGTGGTGGTGGTGGAGGCTTCAGGATGTTACAAAGACAGGCTGAGGAGATCCAGCAGAACTTACTTGTGGTGGTGGTGGTGGTGATGGTGGTGGAAAATGCCATCAAGTCATAGTGACCCCGGTGGGGTTTTCAAGGCAACACGCTAACATGGGTGGCTTGCCATTGCCTGACTCTGCATAGTGCCCCTGGTCTTCCTTGGGGGTCTCTCGTCCAGTTACTAAACAAGGTGGACCCTGCTGAGCTTCTGAGAGCAGGAAATATTGTACGCTGGAGCAAAGGAAGGCGAGTACAGTTTCGCAGCAAGTTGTAATGGATGTCTGTACGGACCATCAGAGTTTTCCAAGCTCTTCTCCCCTTGCCTTCACACTTGGATTCTTCTTGTTTTTCCTTCCATATATGCTTTTTTTGTATTTTCTCTGGTCTTGGCTAATTACTTGGACTGCCTCCAGCTTAGCATTGTTATTTCATTCCATTCTCTAGATGAAGGAATAATAGCTTGTGAATTAATTGGAAGGTTACGTAAGGTTCCCTTCGCACAGATTTTCTCCACATTGGAGTTTTTTTCTTCTATTAGTGTCTGTGCTTGTGGTAATTTGAAAACTGTGTTCCTAAGAACCCTGTGGTTCCTTGGAAGCTTGTCGGGGCGCTCTCACTGAGCTGATCTCCAGTCCCAAGCACTGGAAATACAGAGGAGTCTCCCCCTTGTCATGACCAAACAACATGTCAGCAATTACCTGGTCCAGTTTTCACTAGGTGCTCTTAAAATGTGCTGGCTCCACCCCATCCCTTTTTAACATGGCATGGGAACTAAACTGACCTACTTTACAGGCTTGTTGTGGGGACATTAGGATAATGGACGTGAAACACTTTTAACAGTCTGGTAAGCAAAGAAGACAAGGATGGTCCCAAGGAATTTATAATCTGTAGTGGGGATGACAAGGGGGTTCTTTTTTATAAAAAAAAAAAAAACGGGTACAGAAAAAAGGGGGGAATAGGGTCAAAGGAACAATAAGATTTTGCACTACAAGAGTTGTCATAATAAAATACAGAGTACACAGAACATACCTTAATCAGAGTTCATCGATATTACATCTCCTATTCCAACTCCTGTGTATCTTCTCAAACTAAATACGATCTTTTTCCTACGCAGTATTCAATTTTAGATCTACTAAAGGTCAAAACAAGCCATCTCCATGTACATTCTTACTGCTATATCTTAATATGGTCTAACACTTCTATACAGATCATTTCTATTTAACTGTTATGCCAAAGTTTCCATATGCATTCACTAATATTTAACCATTCTCATCAGATCCTAACCTTACATTCAATCTATTACAACATACCAGTATACCATCTTATTCTGGTTTCTAAAACTAAGACATTTTATGCATTTTATCCTTTGTAAGTAAAATAATTCCCCCATTTCTCTTCGAATTCTCTCATTGGTCTTCTGTTTAAATAGCTTGTTAGTCTGGCCATCGCTGCGCATTCTGCCATCTTATCTCTCCAGATTTCCCTAGTTGGGCATTCTTCCTTCCATCTGGTTGCAAGTACCACCCTTGCCGCCGTCAGTAAATATCTAAATAGTTTGTGTAATTTTCTGTCTGCATTTTCTGGTAGTATTCCCAACAGCATAGTTTGTGGATTCATGGCAAAATCAAATTTTAAAATCTTTTGCATCTCAGCGTGTATTTCTATCTAGAAATTTTTGCTTTTGTGGCAAGTCCACCACGTGATAGAAGGAACCATCTGCTTCATTACATTTCCAACGTAACCCCACATATTTCTTGGAGATGACAAGGGGATTCTTTTGAGGTTTTGAGTGATGGAATTGTGACCTGATGCCGCCGAGGCTTGCACTAGAAAATGTGTATTACATCATTTACCCTCCTCTCTCTATATAAAGACAAGTGTCCTGGCAGACTCCTCATCGCCCAGCCCAAACCCCTGTACCGAGAAACATGAAATTTGGGGGAAACATTCCTTTCATGATGTAAAAACTAACTAAGAAGAGATTTTAAGAAACTTCCTCCCTAAGGGGGTAAAAAGGAGTAAAATATGTTTTCCCATAGGGATACAGCTTCCCTGTGTGGCTGGCAGGCTGCTCCCCACCCACCCCGCCTTCTGCCAGCTTGGCCGCCACTCCTGGCAGATGTCTTGCAAGATACACCTATGCTAAAAGGAGGAAGCAACTTAGAGATGCAGCAAAGAAATATGCACATTGTACTCCTGTTGTGCACTGAGCAGCAAGATCGCCATAAGGTGAACAGAGCGGCAGAGTTTTCTATGAGCAAAGCAATCCTGGAAGATGAGTAGAGAGGCACTCACTTCCATGGAAGGTCACGGCTCACTCAGGCATGGCATATGATCGCTACCTTCAAGCCTCCTCAACCTCATCCATGCAGAAACACCCCCGTTCAGCATCTTAAAACAAAGCAACATGGCCCAAGTGCTGTGGAACTGTAAGCTCATTGTTTGGGATGAGAGCACCATGGCGCACAAGGGGTGTTTCGAGGCACTGAGCATAACCCTCAAAGATGTCCAGGGCAACGAGAGTGATGGAGGGAGTCACCATGCTGCTGGCTGGAGACGTCTGGCAGACTCTGCCAGTAGTCCCAAGGGAAACGCGAGCTGATGAGGTTACCGTGTGTGTCAAGGTGTCGTATCTGTGGCCCCTCATCAGGAAACTCTCACTAAGAAAGAACATGAGGGTCCACTTGAGAGACGAGGTATCTGCTGGGGAATTCTCTGAACTCCTACTAAAAATAGGGGATGGAGCATATCCTAAGTCCAAAGGAAAGGTGATCATCCCTGCAGGCCTGGGCACAGTAGTGACAACCCTAGCAGACCCAGCAGCCCCGATATACCCTGATGTCCATGGAGAAGTCCATGGATTGGCTGTGCAAGCGTGCCATTCTGATCCCCAAGAATGACATTATTTCATTAATGCCATCATTAATGAAATACAATTTAATGTCCTCAAAGGGGCAGAAATGGAGTACAGATCTGTGGACTCAGTGGTGTAAATGGATGACGCGGTCCACTACGCCATGGAGTTCCTCAACACGCTCAACCCTCCTGGCTTCCCAGCCCACAAGCTTCTCCTCAACGTGGGGCTCCAGTGATGCTGCTCCAGAACCTCAGCCCACCCAAATTCTGCAATGGCAACAGACTGTGAGTGAAAGCCCTCCACGGGAACATCATCAAGGCCACATTGTTCACCGGCAGTGCTTGGGGGGGAGTCGATGTTCATACCACTCATACCATTCATATCATCAGAGAACCTCTTCGAGTTCAAGAGACTGCAGTTCCCCCTCAAGGCCTGCTTTGCTATGATGATCAACAAGGCCCAGGGACAGACACTGAAGGTGGCAGGAATTGACTTGAGGGAGGACTGCTTCTCACATGGGCAGTTCTACGTGGCCTGCTCCAGAGTGAGCTCACCCAGCAGCCTGGTGATCCAAGCACCTGAGGGGGAAACCACCAATGAGGTCTACAAAGAGGTCCTTCAGTAGGAAAAAAACAGTTGTGTGTATTTTTCACTTTATTTATTGCACTACAATCTTTTCCTTTTAAAAATCTCTTCAATAAATGTTACATTTTGAAATTCACTTCAACAGTTTTCAGCATCAACATATTTCACTTTATTCAAACACCTTTGTGAAGCTCAGGTACTATGCTATTATACAAAACCAACTAAAAAGAAACCTCACAAACCAAAAAATGTTACATACCCATAAATATTATAACTGGATTTAAAGTAGTTAAATATCATGGTGAAGCACAAGTATCAAGCTTGTATTTCTATATAAATCACGGTAATGAGTGCAATCCTCTGCAGAATTATAACCCTGGCTGTTTCCAGATGGCTTACCTGAAGCCGCTCCATACCGCAATGTTGTGGATCATGCCGGGGAAAATGCTAAATACGCGTTTTCCCTGGCACGATCCACAACATTGCAGCATGGAGCTGCTTCAGGTAAGCCATCTGGAAACGGCCCCTGTTTAGGACAGCACGAGTGCAAAGAAGCATGTTACAGTTTTTGAAAATATAAATGGCTTAAGATCCTGATCCTCCTCCTCCAACTTCTCTGTCCCTTACTTTTTTTGTCGCCATTGGCATCAAAGCATCACTCCCTGTGACTTTCAAGAGCGAACTTGAATGTCAGTTCCTCCTTTCATCCTCCATGAAACGTGTACTTCACACAGTTGGGCACATTCTCAGGTTCTCTTAGTATGGATTAGTTACCCCTAATATACTTCAATCTACTGGCACTAATGCTTACTACTAAAACTGTGACTAAAGCATGGTGCTCAGGAGGACTTGCACAAGATACTGAGCCACAATATGTTTTTCATCTTTCCCTACTCCCTCCCATGGTAGGTGTGGATATCAAGCTGGTGTTTGAACTCCAGATGGAGAAATACATTGTAAATGAACGTGCCAGTTTTTCTCAGTGTGATCGCTTGATGCTCAAATAAGGTATTTTGTTGCCATGGGTTTTATATCTTCCCTGGTTAGCGTCACCGTGTTTCTTGGAGACCAAACCCCAGTGTTCAGAAGCAGAATCTGGAAAGAAGAAGGGTCAAGCTGAGCCCACTAGTATCTAATGGTGGGCCCCATTTGGTGAATCAGGAAAGAGAAGCTGCCTGTGCCTGGCGATTCAGGGGTGGGCCTGAGGGAGTGGCGCTAACAGCAGAGGCCCTGAAACCAAGCAGACAACAGTGCCCCCCCATCTTCTGACTCTCCAGCCTGAAATCTTACTCCCTTCCTTGGAGCTCTTGAGACCTGGAAACCATTTCCAAGGACTAGAAGTGGGCATCGCAGTCAAACACATCAGCCTGTTATTCTTTCAGGGTGACCTTGTGTTGGAAATGTATTTTACATCTTCTTTCCCATCTCACTTTCAGAACACACAGAATGTGAAACAGATAAGTTAAACCAGGGCCTTCACATTGTGCTCCTGTTTAGCTATGCTGCAACAATGATAGCAACCAAAAGTAGCTCCTCAAATGCAGACTTGTGTCCTAAATGGGCTTATATGAATTCATTTGTCCTCAGGCCAGGCAGAGTTTTGTCTCCTGTGCCCAAAGACAGATGCCATAGAACACTGGCAGAGCAGAATGAATCCATTTTCTCTGTGTGAGTTATGTGCCGTCAAGTTACCTACGACCTATGGCAACCTTATGGATGAAAGACCTCCAAAATGTCCAACCATTAACAGATTTGCCGAGTCAAGCCATCTTGTTTTACGTCTTCCTCTTTTCCTACTGCCTTCCACTTCTCCTAGCATTATTGACTTTTCCAGAGAATCTCGTCTTCACATGATGTGACCAAAGTATGATAGCCTCAGTTGTGTCATTTTAGCTTCTAGGGAGAATTCAGACTTGATTTGATCTAATACCCACTTATTTGTCTTTTTGGCTGTCCATGGTATCTGCAAAACTCTCCTCCAGCACCTCATTTCAAATGAATCAATTTTCTTCCTGCCAGCTTTGTTCACTGTTCAACCTCCACATGCATACATAGTAATGGGGAACACCATTGTTTGGATTATCTTGATCTTGGTTCCCAGAGAGAGATCTTTAAGGATATTTTTTAGTTCCCTCAAAGCGGCTCTTCCAAGTCTCAATCTTCTTCTTATTTCAGGTCTGTTCATGACTGAAACTTTTCAGAACTAATGCCACAGACCTGGCCCCAGTGCTTCTGCAAATAAAGCTCACAGCATCTTCTTTCCTTGAACAAGGAGAGCCAAACTACATGAGATGAATTTAACACCTGCGACACGTTAACACACACGTGTTTCCCTGTTGCTTTTCTGTTCACTCGCACACCACGGCCACACTGTACTCTAACCCAGGCTTGGACTGGCACGTGTTTCTTCCCCATTCCTCCCAGATGAGAGATGGTGTCCCATGATGCACCTTCTCTTTGCAGATGCTCAAAGCTTCCTCTGAAGCTTTTCTGGGAGGGAGACTTGTTTACTGAATTGGACATGACAGGGGAAATGCCGTGTTTCCTGGGAGCTTGTGCTAAAAACGGGTTCCGCACCTCTGCTGAGATCTTGCAGCTCGGCCCACCAGGAAGGGGGGGCATCTATGCCAAGGGGGGTGGGCAGTTCCCACTTCAGGAGCCAAAGCAGCATTTCCTTCCTGTCAGCAAGCATCAGCTCTTTCCTGCCTGTTTGTCCCCAGCCTGATCTCCATTATTCCTTATAGGGAAAACTATGGGGGCTATCCAGGGGGATGGGGGTGGCATTTTGCAAACTAAATCTGCAAATTTTTCAGGGGACCTACTGCTCACTCCCTTCTAAAGACCCCCCCCCCCCCGTTTCAGGGAAATTGGCCCCTGGGGAGCCATATTATGGTCCCCCAAAGAAGGTGCCCTTAGCCACCCTGCGTTTTCCAATTGTGAAGAGAACCTGACAGCAACTGGGGAACCCAGAGATCATGCCTTTCCCGAAGGCCAATCTCCGTGAAACTTGGGGGGTCTTTAGAGGACAGTTAGGAGTAGGTCCCATGCAAATTCTGTGGATTTGCTTGAAAAATGCCACCCCAGCCCCCTAGGTAGCTCCCCTAGTTTTCCTCACAGGGAATAATGGAGATTGGAGGTGGTTGGGGCACTTTCTTTGGGGGCCCATAAAATGGACCCCGAAGTCCAATCTTCATGAAACTTGGGGGGTCTTTAGAAAATAGTTAGGCGTAGTTCCCCAGCAAATTTGATAACAAATTCGGTTCTAAAATGCCCCCAGACCCCTGGAAATCCCCAAATAGCATTTCCCATTGGAAACAATGGTCCAGTTTTACCCAATTTGCTCTGTATTGCTGAACTTAGAATGAGTACTCCCCACCCCACCCCATCCTTTTCAGGTTCATGTATCAGGCATGTTTCTGAAGTTTTGTTCAGATGCTTACTTGTGTTGCCAGGACCTTTCTTCCCACCTCCTCCTTATCCCGATTAAAGACGCTGCATGGAGAGGAGGAGGAGGAAGTTACGGGGTGGGGGAGAGGAGAGTGCAGGAAGTAGGGAGGTGGTGGCATCAACTAGAAAATGGGAGAATTTAAAACATGCCAGGTTAAAAGCAAAACGGTTTGGGTGTAAGCCGGATCTAAGGGGGAAAAGAGGCGAGAGGGAAGCAGAAGCTGCCCCCAACGCTCTGCAATGGCGACTCGCTGATTATGACCATGGACACTTACCCGACACGTGCACAAACTAGGGCTAGAGGACACATGTTCTCCCGGAGTAAAATGGACATGGGCAGGTAGGAACACACATGATTCTAGACACTCGTATGACCTCGTGTAATTTGTCTTGTCTACTTCAGCTCTGAGATGCTCAGAGGCCCAATTCAGATTGAGAGAAGGGTGGGGGCTAAGCCTCCCCCCTTGTCATGGGGCTCAGTGAGACTGATGACTCCTCAGGAGAAGAGGAGCCTTGTGTAACCAGCCAAGCCAGCCCTGATGCCGCTGAAGCCGGTAATCGGGAGGAACAGCTGCAGGCAGAACAGCAGCCCCAACACCCTCCAGCTTCAATACCACTGGTGAAGCCCAGCCACCAGTTGCCCAAAGTTCCCAGTCAGTAGCTGAGCCAGAGGCACCAATGCCCTCCAGCTCTAACACCACGGGTGGAGCACAGCCAAGGACAACCAGACCTCCAGCTTCACCCAGAGAGTGCCGCAGACGAAAGCAACGTATGGAGCTGCAGGAGAGGCGGCAGAGTGCACGCCTCCTGGCCAGGCGCCAGCTGCTTGGGGAAAGCGGTGGTGAGTAAGCACAGGATAGCTCCCAAGCAGCTAACTGCAAGCCCAGCTCATCTATAAAACCCAGCCACGGAAGACCAGGAGGTGTGGAAACAACATGTTGGGTTTCTGTGCTGGCTGTGGCCGCGGCACTGAACCGTGCCTTTCCATGTGACCCTCAGACCATGCCTCAACCTCATCTGTGTCTAGCTCTTGCTCTGACTGGCAACTGACCTTCGGACCTCCTGACCTAGCTTTTGGACTTTGGACTTTGGACTCACTCCTGGCTTGGGACTGGTGCTCTGATCTCGGACCAGACTTGGACAGCTCTGCTTGGGCTGGCCCAGCCCCCGACACCCCTGCTCTGTGTTCCTCATTCTAAAATGGGCTCCAAGAGCTACTATTTGCCTTACTCAAGGAAATATATACAGGGCAGAAGCTAACCCCCCCCCTTCCATACAAGCCTATATTCCTGATTTTCAGAGGGGAACAATACTGGGAGCTTCATTCACTGAACTCCCAGCATTGGCCTGTTGGAGCAACCTGGCATGCAAAAATCCAACCATATGGCCCCATGCCGCTTCAGGTTTTCATCCGAATTCTGGATGAATTCACTCCCCCTTCAGATTTCTATGCAGCGTTTAAAGGGTTCTCTTCCAAGTTTTCTTCCGGCACTTTTTCTGCTTGGGGAGAAAACTCAGAAGAGAACCCTTGAAACGCTGCATAGAAATCCGAAGGGGGAGTGAATTCATCCAGAATTCGGACGAAAACCTGAAGCGGCATGGGTTGCCAAGAGGTTTCTAACTCGCTGAAACCTTCCAGATCTCTGGATGTCAGGAAGTTGCGCTGACAACCTCTAGGTGGGCGCTGAGTTATCCTGGAATCACAACTGATCCCCGGACAACAGAGATCAGTTCCCCTGGCAGAAATTGCTACATCATACCCCGCTGAGCGCCTCCTCCAGGTTCTGCCCCCAAATCTCCAGGAATTTCACAAACCAGAGTTGGCAACCCTAGCTAGCAAGGTCACGCGTATAGAATTATGCCGCCTGCTTCTTACCTGTTCAGTTTCTTTCAAGAAGGCCCCACACATCTCTGCTACTGGAAAAATATTCCCGCGTGGGGCTGTCCCTAGAGCTTCCTCCCAGGCAGTGGGAGCCGGATCACTGCCAGAGCCTATGGGAGCTGCCCGTGCGAGGGCTTCGAGCACAGAGATCCCTTTGGAGAACAGGAGCACGGCTTTCCCATCCGGAAACCAAAATGCCACATAATCCTCCCCCTGAACTGATGCTAATGTGAACTGAAAGGGTGAGTAATTGGTCTTGACAAAGGTGAAGCTAGCACTGAGACCAAGCCAGTATTAGCATTAATCCAAACAAAATTGGATGACTCTGAAACATCTTTAAAGGGAGATGGAAGTTAAGAGAGAACTTCTGAAATATTAATATGAGATTAAAGGCAGAAAATAATTCCCAAGTCTCATTTTTTAAAAAGCCAATTCCCTTCCATGAGAGATTTTAGAAGCATTTTCACATCAGGACAGCTGTTCCTTTTTCAAAAAGAGAAACCCATGGCTCCTAGCCCATTGTTTGATTGTTTGGGTTAGTGCTGAGTAATCATTTGAGATGATCTTGACTAATTCCACTCATCACTTACATTATGTAGATGAGAACAGCAGGATCAGTTTGTCCTTCTAAATTTAATAACATGCCAAAAGAGCAGCTGGAAAATGTTTTCAGAATCCCTCTCCTTGGCAACCCACCCTGTACAGCTGGCCAGTGGGCTTTCCTCTACAGTGCTGCTGTAGCACAGTGGAACCAGCACTCTGCTGGTTTGAATCCCACTCCTGCCATGAGCTCAGCAGGTGGTCTTGGGAAAGCCACTCCTCTCGGCCCCAGCTCCCCAGCTTTATTGTGGGGATAATAATAACACTAACTTGTTCACTGCTCCGAGTGGGGCACTAATCTGTCTAGAAGAGTGGTATATAATAAGTGCAACTGTTGTTATTATTATATTGGCTTCTCATCTGCCAGTCCTGCCATTCATCTACTACATTTATGCAGTCAGCAGAATTGAGAAGCAAATGTTTTCCTTGCCCATACCAGGACTTTTTGTTCCTGGCCCCGACCTGGTGGAACTCTCTGCCTGAGGACACCCGGGCCTGCCAAGATCTTGTCTCCTTCAGGTGGGCCTGTAAGATGGAGATGTTCCACCAGGCACATGGTTGAGGCCATCAGGGTTTCCACCAAATGAGCCTCTCTCCCGATCTCCTCTATGTCTGTAGGAGCAGGTGTTTTATTAGAAAGCTGTATTAATTTATTGTGATTTTATCTTCTATATTTTATCTTTTGTTGTAACCTGCCCTAAGCCCACTTGCGGGGAGGGCGGGATATAAATATAATAAAATAATAATAAAATTAGGGGAGCTTCCATATGAAGGTACTTCTCATGGATGAAACCCCTGAACCTATTCAGTGATCAGCTTCTTGGAGAACTCCATGTCAGGCCAGAGGTCAAGTGAACCAAGGATGGGAAATAGATGACAGGTCTCACGTAGGTAACCATGTCGGTCTGCAGTAGAACTGCAGGATTTGAGTCCAGTGGCACCTTAGAGACCAACAAGGTGTCCAGGGTATAGGCTTTCAAGCCTCAAAGCTCCCTCCTTGAGATGACAGATCTGTAGGGTATGGCTAAAAGAGCATCAGGGCAGCTAAATCTCTGGAAGGCAGGTGAGACTTAAGCAGGACACAAACCCGGGACTGCCGCCCTCTGGGATCCTCTGGCAATGCGGGACCCAGGCTGAGGTGGCACAGAGAACGTGAAATGCCAGTCCGGCTGCGTGCCACCTCCCTGTAGCGCCAGAGCAGAACACTGAGAGTAGTAATTCCTTGCGGGATCCTAGCCAGGGATCAGCACAGCCCCAGAGCCTCAGCACCTTCCAACAAGGGCAGCTGAGCCAGATTTAGGCCCTGGCTTGAGAAGCTGCATTGCTACATCAACTGGTCCTCTAGGTACAAGCCCTATGCTCACTGTAGGTGGCTAGCTCCCAGCGTGGGCCCAGGGCAGCTCTTCACTTCTAAGCCCAGCCAGCAGCCCTACTTCAGAGGAGTGCAGGACAGGAGGCAGCAGATTTATAATAATATATAATGACATTATATACCACCCTTAAGGCAATTTAACACTCAGAGTGGATTACAAAATCTGTTATTATTATCCCCACAACAATCACCCTGTGAGGTGGGTGGGGCTGAGAGAGCTCCTGAAAGCTGTGACTGACCCAAGATCAACCAGCTGGCTTCAAACGGAGGAGTGGGGAATCCAGTCCAGTTCTCCAGGTTAGACTCCTGTTGCTCTTAACCGCTACACCAAACTGGCTGATCTTCTGATTATCACGGGATCCTTCTTTGTCGTGTGACCTTCCTCTGCTTGCTATTGGGGATGGGAGGCAGAAGCAACCCAGCCAGTCGATCTTCCTGCAGTTCCAAGACTGGCAGAGCAAGGTTCTGGAGCCGCTGCTCAGGTTCTGGCTTTTGACAGGTGGCCATTACATAAATGTGGTTGTTTAAATACTGGAGGGTGTTCTTGTTTCCCCTTTCTGATAAAAATACATGACTTTTCAATAGTTTTTCCAGCAAACTTTCCTTAATATAGTAGGCTGTTGAAGCTGAAAGGGCACCAATCTAATCGATATATTAATTTTGTGTTAGAGCTGTGTAAGGAGCTTATAGGCATTTTGTGGGTAAACTAATAGCCATTCACTCATTCTGAATCAGTGTGAGTAGCTATTGATCGTGACTATTGTTTTTTATCGGACAGTATACTTTGCATTGCATTTTAGAATAGAACATCTTTTAAAATAAGAAGCACTTAATTTTGTTTACTGCACATCCATGGCCAAATTATGCACTGCTAATCTAACTAAAGCACCACTGATGTCTTTTTTAGTCCTCTGAGAATTGACGTTGCAATTATTTCTTGCCATTACAACAAAAAGAAACTGCGGATGGTCTGAGCTAAAACACAGGCTGTTTCCACACATCCTTAAAGGGGCGGCCCACTCACCGAACGCTGCTGGCTTTTCTTCTTCACTCCACACGTCTCCAATTTCAAAACGGTTGCAGGCTGTTTGGCTTCCTTTTTTTCAGCACCTTTTTGGGGAACTCAGGAAATGCATTCTCAGGAAAGGTGTTAAAAGGCCGTCCCTTTAAGGACGCATGGAAACGGCCATACAGTGCCTGAGCCTTTGCCCCCAGAGGTGGGAAAGAAAAGGGGCACCATCAACGATGTACCAAGGACCCAAGGCGGACACAGTGGCTCTCTGGAAGAAAAAATTGCTAGATTTGGGTCAGATCCAGTAGGAAGCTTTCCAGCCCATGCCTAAGGCACCAGCAGAGTCAAGCCCAAAACAGGACTCAGGATCCTTCCTTTCTCTGCTGACAAAGTCTGTCCTGCGCCACAACCTCGGTAGGTGCCCAGATACCCACTCGGCCATCTTCCGGTGACCCGGACAGTAGCAGGGTGCTGACTCTGGCCTGGCTCCACAGCCTGATCTGCTTTTGGACTGCCCTGTGGATCATCTGCTGACCAGCATCCCCAGCAGCCGGCCCCATGGAAATGACGGGTTTATGCACAAGGGCAGTGCTGCCTACTGGACGAAGGCAGCAAAGTCTTGTGCTGGATCAGGGCTGTGTACTCAGGGCTGGGAATCGCGTTCCCCCCTCAGTCACCAGCCCCTTTCCGTGCCCTCTGCTCATCTTCCGTAGCACCAGTTTCTGCCTTACAGGAGCTGCTTCTGCCCAAATGGAGATGTTGCCTGAGGAAAGGAAGAAGTTACATAGGCTCAGGCAATGGATTTGTTTCCTTCCCATTAGTGATTTTTGATTTTCTCAACTAACACATTACTATTTTTTTTTGCACGGGAAGCCTGCAGGCTTCAGATCAGGAATGGCGTGGTGCTGCAGAAGGAGACGCCATTTCCCTCTCCTGAAACAGCCCTGGGAGGTGCTGCTGTTGGCCCGTTGGTGCTTCCATCAGGCGGCAGTTTTGCTTCGACTGGCCTTCTCTTGTGCTGTGCTGTGATCCGAATCAGGTCCCCAAGTACCTGCTGTGTAAAGTCCTAATCACGGAACTCCAGCATAACATCTAGCTTGACCCTGAGTGACCATGGACCAGCCATGATCTCATCCCCTAACCTACCTCTCAGGTTTATTGTGAGTATAAGGTATAGTAGGAGAACGCCATGTATGTCTTGGAAGAAGGGCAGATACATAAGACAGGGCCGATTTTGAACACATGATAAAGGAAGGAGTTGCAGCTTAGGATAGGCATAGGAGTGGTACAGAAACACCTGGCTTTTAAAAATGAAACCAAGTCCTCAGGCCAGAGGAATTGCAGCCTAGGGTGCTAAGGAACTTGCCAGTGGAATTTCACAGCCTCGATTTATAATCTTTGAGAATTCTTGGAGAACAGACTGGGGGCCAGAAGATTAGAGGTGAGCAAATGTTGTCCCCATCTTCAAAAAGGAGGGAAAGGAAGACCCAGGTAATTAATGCCCTGTCATCTTGACATCCACACCTGGGCTGTTTCCAGACGGCTTACCTGCCTCCGGAACGTTGCGCCATCTTGCGGGGAAAATGCAAAATATCGCATGACGCCGCATGACGCGAAATATCGCATGACGCGAAATATCGCATGACGGAGTCAGGTAAGCCGTCTGGAAACGGCCCTGGAAAAGTTTGAGAAAAAATCATCACACAGTCAGTCCCTAAGCATTTTGAAAAGAAGGCTGTGATTACCCGAAGCCAGCATGGATTCCTCAAAAACAAGTCATGTCATGATAGACTTGACATACTTACTATTTTGGAGGCCCAGGGGAACACTGTGAGCATGGTGGGCCTTTTACGCACCCTAGACTTATTCCTGGTTTTCTTGTCAGTCAATTCCCAAGCACTGTTACCGGTTTCAGTTTGGTTCTTCCACGTGTCTACCCAACTTTTGCATTTTTTACAGTTGTTGAGTCAGTTTATTTTGTTCTGCATGTGCCTTAAATAATCAAATCATCTCTTTAAAGCCTTTGCTTATAGCACAGCCTATTACCTGTGTACGACATGGACGAGCCAGTGCTTCGCTGTTGTGGCCCTTTCTTATGCACCCAGGTTAATGTCAGCCGCAACTCTGAGGATGGAAAGAAATTTTCCTCCAGGCCAGATTGGCCGTGGATCCTGGAGGTTTTTTGTCTTTCTCTGGGCATAGAGCAGGGGTCACTGGAGGGGGGAGGGGAGGTGGCTATGAATTCCCTGCATTATTGGACTGGAGGACCTTTGGGGTTCTTTCCAGCTCTTTGTTTCTGTGATTTTATGATAAGGTACAAGAATGGCAAGCCATGTATACCAGCCCTGCACCTCTTGGAAGAAGGGCAGAGACATAAGACTGGGCTGATTTTGTATCCACGCAGATGGCAGCCTTCAGGATTACGCTTGGAGGTGCCACAGGATCTAGCCACGTGGGAGTGTTCCTTGTGCCTGCCACTTCTGCATGAATTGCCAATAAGAATGGTGACGTGGCTGTTGCCATTTCGAATCCTTCTGTGTATTTCATCCATTTTGAAGCATTCGCCGCAAGGCACCTTGCTGCTCTCTGTGGGTCTGAGCATATCAAGTGCCTGTCCTCGGCTTCTTTCGTGTCCAGGGCAAAAGGACTGAAGCCATAATACTGAGGCAGGTAGGATCAAAGGACTGAGGAGCCCAGTGCTTAGGATGTCTGAAGCCACACAACCCCCCTACTGAAAAAGAACATCTTTGAGGGAAATCCAGAGGACTGCAAATATAAAACTGTCATCAAAATAACATTCCACAAGTATGATGCCTAACCCTGGAGCTTCCATACAATCTAAGTCTTCTTTCTCCCATCAGTCTGACATTTGGCAAAAAGAGACTCTCTCACTGGTGCTGTAGTGTAGCGAAATTTCAGAAGAATTCTCTGTGAAACAGCTCAGTTACTCCAATTTTTAAAAGTTATGTTAGTTGCAGTCTTGCATAATTTAGTGGCCTTTTGTGCAGAGAAAACACAGCTTTTAACATTTTCTTTTGGTCTTTAAGCTAGGTGTATAATTCAAGTTTATTTTCCAGATTGTACAGTATTACCAGCTTCAAGAAAACTGGCTATTATGGGAGCTAGCAGGACAAGGAAGGTCCCAATGTGATGATTTCTTATTTAATGAAATGGAAAATGTATGCAGGTATGGCATTCTTTCTTCTGAAGATGGAAAAAACACGGTGGACTGAGGGCATTTGTTTGGAGCATGCCCACCCAGGCTGTTTTTCGCTTCCTGCCCTTGGCTGTTCAGGGTATGAAAAATGAGTAACTCTAATTCTAACGCATATTAGCCCAAACAAAATCCAGAAAAGGAAATTACATTTCATGTTAATACCTTTTATTGGAGCCAACCCAAATGAGAAAAAACAATGCAGGCTTTTGAGTTCATCAGAACCCTTCATCGGGTTGGATGTTAAAATAAATAAATCTTAAAAAGCAGCAGGGAAAGCAAGCTTTCCACGACCAGGTCTTAAGATTCCATCATGACAGCCTTTGGTGTTAGATGCTGACAGATCCAGAGGAGTTAGCTATGTTAGTCTGGAGTTGCAAAATAGTAAAAAGTCTAGTAGCATCTTAAAGACTAACCAACGTTATTGAGGCATAAACTTTCTGACGAAGAGACCTGTGGTTCTCAAAAGCTTTTGCCTCAATAAAGATGCTGACAGGTTCACAGTCCCTCATTTGATTGCTGCTGATTCCAGCACTTGCATTCTGGAGGGAAAAAAGCAAAAAGCAAACCATGAAGGTCCATTTCCTTTGAAAAAAACCCATTGCTTGTCGTTTGGTCTTTAAGTTCTGGGAAATCTGCTTTGTCTCCAAGTTCATTTTTAAAAATTTTGTAACATCTACCCAGTTAAGAGTTCTGATAAACTCAAAAGTTAGCACAAGTTGTGTGTCATTTTGGTTGGTCCTAATAAATAGGCTTGCCAGGTTCCTGCCAGTGGTGGGCAGTCTCCCGGTGACTGATGCCTCTTCCCACTGATTGCCAGCTGATTGACAGGAGGAGGCAAGCCAGAGGAAATGGGTGCACCCATGCTACCCGTGCTTCTGGCATGACCTGGAAGCAACAGTGTTGTGCCAGGGCCAGTTCTTTAGCACTCAGCCTCAAACATGGTGTTTTCTCTGTGTGTTTGGGCCGAGAGTTACAGAAGCAGCTCTGGTGCAACTCCATCACTCCTCGGTCATGCTGGAAGGACTGGAGCAGTGCACATGTGCACACAGGTAACTACCCCACCCACCCCACTGCCCCATCTCCTGCCAGTTGCTGGGGGGGGGGCTGGCAACCCTACTTATAAAAGGTATTACATGGGTTTTGTTCCTTTTTACAATCCAGGTATGACCTCTGTTCCCTGCTGAAGCACTCTGTTGCATCACATTCACCACAGTCACCGGAGAGGATGAAGTAACACCCAGTGACAACTTCTCCTACCAGCCCCTCTATCACCCAGCTGCCACCTGCCTATCTTATGGGTGGGTGCCAGAGTTGGCAACTTTGGGTTGGGAAATTCATAGAGATTTGGAGGGTGGAGTTTGAGTGAGGGGAAGGACCTCAACAGGGATGAGATGCCCTAGAGCCCCCCCACCAAAGCAGCCATTTTCTCCAGGGGAACCGATCTCTGAAGTCTGGAGATCAGCTGTAATTCCAGGAGGTTCCCAGGCGCTACCAGGAGGTTGGCAGTGCTAGTGAGGAGACGCTCCTGCGTCCACCATCACTGGCCTTAACTCTGAGGCCAGAGATGGGAGTGAATGGCAGCCCTGTGACTGGTAGGGTTGTTAACTCTTGGAGGGCCCAAATCTGGCAAAGGGGTAGGGCCCGTCTGCTGGGGGCAGGGGCAGAGGTATTAAATGAAGGGCCCCAGTTGGGTTGGGGCATAAATAAAATTCATTGGAAATGTAATATTTAAGAATAAAATAGTAGAGTTATGAGGTAACCATGTGATGATTTTACTTTTAGGATGGAAACAAGGCTACAAAGTATGTAGGTCTCTGGGAAGGCCTGCTAAACATTGGAAGTCAGTCAGTAAATAATGATCCCCTTATGGAAAAACAAGAACAAATAAAAATACTGGGCTCCCAGGGTTGCGAGCTCCGGCTTGGGAAATTCCTGGAGATTTTGGCAGTGGAGCCTGGAGAGGGTGGGGTTTGGGGAGGGGTGGGGCCTCAGTGGGGCCTAATGCCATGGAGTCCACTTTTCAAAGCAGCCATTTGCCCCAGGGGAACTGATCTCTGTCATCTGGAGATCAGCTGTAATTCCAAGAGATCTCCAGTCACCACCTGGAGGCCGGCCACCCTGTAAGCACCTGGGGGTGGTGCAGCTTTGGGGTGCTGATAATTAGCAGAAAATGGCAGGTGATGAAACAGTTAACTAACCTTTTTCCTGACTGGCAGTTCAAAAGTGTAGGCTTTTAGTTTTAAAGAACTTGGGGGGGGGGGGTATCCATGACTACTGCATTAGTGTTGAGAGTCTCAGACCACCAATACAAGCTTCGAAATTACATAACAATATACACTTCTAATGGTGCTTGCTGAATGATACCCCCTTGTTTTTCAACCATTTCAGACAAGAATAATGAGAGCTGGTAGGAACAGCACTCTGTCAAAATCTACCTTAGATACAATATGTGGCATCCAAACCATCGTATATTACAAGATCTGTATAAGAAAAGGACATGAAATCAAATTCTTTGCAGAAAACTAAGTAATGTTTTCTCTGAATGTTGTTTATTGTACTCCCTTTTAACAGTATTGTAACATGAAGGGGGGGGGGGAACAGTTAAAATCCTCCCAGACCTCTCTTGTCTGTGTATCACTGACACAATAAACACTAATGGCTCCTTCAGACTCTCACATCAATAGCTGCATTAGGAAAGGGACCTTTAATCTGTGATTTATTGACATGACAACCCGTAAATATATGATCTGTGAATTACTGTTACCCAGTTGTGTAAACCAGGATGGACCACTGGTGGCCTGCAGACAAGATATGGCTCTAAAGCAGATTTATCTGGCCCCTGGCAACAGCCCCAAATCTGAGCCAAGATATAATAAAAGGGTTTGTTTTCAGGGAGAAAAAAATGCTTTCAAGTTGTAAGAAAGAGATGTTGAAGATATGCTGTAATATTGCTATACCTTTCATTTGTATTTTTATGTGCAGCAGCCCAAATCTGAAACTGGATAAGTGCTGGCATTCCAGTATGAATGCTGACAATCCCAGATGAATTTTATGACTGTCCAAAACAAATGGAGGGGAAAGACAGACAGACAGACAGGTTCTGGATATTCTGTCACCATTTATCACCATCCCTTGATGATTGCAAAATCAAATGGTGACTGGATGTATTGCATGGAACTAAGGAAAGGGCCGTGGCTCAGTGGAAGAGTCTCTGCTTTTCATGCAGAAAGTCCCAGGTGCTTTTATTTTTAAAAAAAATCTTATTAAGATTTTTTTCAGAACAAAAAGATAAAACTAGCAAAAATTGAAAGGAAGGAGAAAGGGAGAAAAGATGCAAAACATATGAAAAAGAAGTAAAAAGAAACAAAGTGGTGACTTCCGATTTTCTCTACAACAAATACAAATAGAATCACAAACTTAATACTTACTCTATAATTACAAACAATAAGTTTCTCCTTTTTCTATTATCCACTTTCTCCCCTCCCATCAATCATCAAATCCACAAGCCATCAGTTCATTTTTTGTCCGTTTCCTGCAAAATCTATAAAGGGTTTCCAGGTAACCATAAATGTAGACAGTGTCTTTTCTCTAATCAAAGAAGTTTAGCCATGTCTGCAAATTCCATCATCATCAATCATTCTTCTGTTGTAGATAGTGTCAAACTTTTCCATTTTTGTGCATGCAATAATCTCGCTGCTGTTGTCATATATAAAAATAAAGTTCCATGATTTTTTCTGTGTCCATTAGTCCCAAAAGAAAAACATCTGGTTTCATTTGAACAGTAATCTTTAAAATTTGATGTATTAATAAATGAATATGAGTCCAAGTTTTTTTTTTGCTTTAGTACCTGTCCACCATAAATGATAGAATGTCCATTCTGTCCCCCTCCTGGATACACACCTTAATGTGGTGAGGGGGGTTGAGTGTGTCAGCGAAGCTGTGAGAGATACCATCAGGAGCACAGACTTGGTCAAGAGTCTAAACTTCTGGAAGAGTCACTCAAGGCAGAATGGTTAACGCTGAGACACCAGACAAAGATGCCTCCACCCCCTTCAGGAATCAACGGTCACATCAGCAGAAGAGAACTGAATGTTCCAATGGCATTGGGAATGGAAGAATTCTTGAAGGTTAGCTACTGGGCAGCAGCAGTAGTGGAAGGTGCAGAGAGGGTGGAATAGAAAATGAAACAAACAAATAAATAAAGGTGACACTGGTGGAGGATCTTTCACAGACAACAGCAGTATCACTTCAACTAATCCTGGTTAGTACTGCGAAGCAGAAGAAAGCAATGATAAACCACCTCTGCTAATCTCTTACCTTGAAAACCCTATGATGAGACAGTCCAAAATGAAAAAAGATATAGTGCTGGAAGACAGGACCCCCAGGTTGGACGGCAGTCAATTGGCTACTGGGGAAGAGCTGAGGACAAGTACGAATAGCACTATTCTTAATGATGGGACTGGATTAAAGCTGAAAGGACGTCCAGTTGTGGATGTGAATAGATGCAAAAGGAGTGCCCAAAGCTGTGCGACACACATAATAGAAACCTGGAATGTGAGAAGTATGCAGCCAGGTAAGCTACAAATAGTAAAACAAGAAATAGAACATTTAAACATTGCAATCTTGGATGTGAGTGAACTAATGTGGACTGACTCAGGACATTTTCAGTCAGAAAACCACGAAGTGTTTTACTGCAGAAATGACAAACTCAAAAGAAATGGTATTCCTCTAATTCTGAGGCAAGACATAGCACAGTCAACAGCTACAACGCAAAGTATGACCAAGTGATATCTATCAGACTTCAGGGAGGGCCTTTTAACATAACCATCATTCAAGTTTATGCCCCATCTACAGATGCTGAGGAGGAAGAAATTAAAAACTTATTCAAGAGTCCAAGATGAAATTGATCACACACCTAAACAAGATATGCTGATAATCATAGGTGTTTGGAGTGCAAAAGTAGGAGACAAATCAGAATCAAACACTATGGAAAAATTTGGACTAGGATGCTGAAAGATCAGCACGGAAATACAGTATCTGATCGGGACAAAATAAAGAAAAGATGGAAACAATACACTGAGGAACTATACAGAAGAGTTGGAAGGATGACAGATATTTCTGAAGAAGAGTCCTTTGATGAAGAACCAGAAATCTTAGAAAGTGAAGTAAAAGCTGCACTCAAAGCAATTGGGAGAAACAAAGCACCTGGAGTAGATGTTATACCAACAGAGCTATCAAGTCCATCAAAATCTTAACAAGAATCTGTCAACAAATATGGAAAACAAAACAATGACCCACAGACTGAAAATGCTCAGTCTACGTTCCAATTCAAAAAAGGGGATGCCAAAGAGTGCAGCAACTATCAGACTATTGCGTTAATTTCCCATGCAAGCAAAGTGATGCTCAAGATTTTACGGCAAAGATTCTTACCACTTATAGAACAAGAAATGTTTAAGCTGGATTCAGGAAAGGAAGAGGCACAGGATATCATATTGCAAATTTATAGTGGCCGACCACTTACAATTGCACGGGAACAACAGGCCCATGTGTGCACCCCACAAGCAAGCTCCCTCCCCCTTCCCAGTTGCCAGGGGACACCTGGCAACCCTATCCTGAAAACATGCCAATTTGTACCCTATTACCTACTAAGTAAAGTGGCACTGTATTACCATTTAAGCCAGGGATCCCCAACCTTTTAGAGCCCGTGGTTACCTTTCGAATTCTGACACAGGGTCGATGGCACAGGACGTGGAGCCAACCACAAAATGTGAGTTTATGCATAACTCTAATAAATAACTTTTCAGCATTTCAGGAGGAGCGGTTTAAGAGGATGCCTTTTAAAATGGATATATGGTTTTAGAAGGCCCCATGGTCTCCCTAGGCATCTCAGAGCAACCTCTACCATTTAGAGGGATCATGTGCTTAATGGCGAAGAAGAATGTTTTCTGGGCTTAAAGTTCAGGCCAACTGTACAGTGTTTTGAAAAAGTTATTAAGAACTCTTTGCACTTCCTTTCTTTTCAGTTAAATCCAAGCCATCAATAAATCCTTTAGAAGCTCTCCTGGGGTCTTCTTGTCTCAGGCTTGGTTGCAATTGGAAGAGAAGGGGGAGTAACATGGGACCACCCCCACCACCCCCGAAATTATAGTAAAATCCGCAAACCAAGTAGCAAGCTCCTGGTCTGCTCGGAGGGTTAAGAAGAGAGGCAGGAGGAAAATTGGGGTGAGATTTGGCTAGTGCCCAAGGAAAAGGGTGTTCTCATACAGATCCTCCTCCCCATGAAAAACTCCCTGCTTGGACTGGATCTCACCAATCTTCTTTTAATTTATCTTTAGAAGATAATTTGGTGTAAATTTTGGAAAAATTACTTCCTTTTAAAAATTAATATTAATGGTTCCCATTTGTTTAAACAGTTCTTCAGAAAATCTTTCCAAAAGAATATGTGAAACAAAATAACATGCTGGAGAAAAAAAGACATTTCGCCCCTGAATATCAATATCAATTGCTCAAAACACATACGCACAAACCACAAGAAGTAAACCTTTAACAGTAAAAGGTCTGTAATGTTGTCTTGTAGGTGGAAAATATATGGTTGCCAGCCTCCCGGTGAAGCACAAAGGTCTCCTGGAATTACATTTCATATTCACACTCCAGTGATTAGTTCTCCTCCCCAAGAAAATGTTTGCTTTGGAGGATGGACTCTGGGGTGTTAATACCCCGCTGAGGTCCTTTCCCTTCCAAAGCCCACCCTCTTCAGGCTCTACAGCCAAATCTCCAGCATTTCCCAACCCAGAACTGGCAACCCTAGGGTCATGATAAATGATGCCTTGTGAAGTCCCAGATTTTGACCTGGAGTTTCAGGGGTTTGGCCTCCATTCTGAAAGAAAAGCGTTGAGAACTCTTGCCTTCATGCTCAAGGCAAGGGGTTGTGTAAAGAATAAAATGATTTGCAGTTTATACCCTGATGCCCCGAGGAAGCCGAGATAGCATTGAAGTTTACAGACTGAGGAACGCCACGTATGTTAGAGCAGAGATAGCCAGTGTCTCCAGCTAGAACGTGTGTGGAGGCTGCTCGGGGAGTTCAGCTTTCCTTCCCAGCAATATCATTACGCTCCTGATCAGCTTGGCTGATTTACTCCGCAACTAACCTGAAAAACTGGCAAAATGAAAGAACTCTGCAAAAGCCTCTTCTTTTTGAGCTGGGGAGGGCTCCTGTCGGGTTGGAAGCAATGCACGGCCCAGGTTGCTGGGCACTGTTTCCAAAGCGACAGGAATCTCACTACCATGGGGGGAGCGGGGGTTGAGTATAAACTGTAGATCCTGACTGAGGATATTTATAGAAACTTATTTCCTAGTATCTTTTGTCCAGCTCTTGTGAGGTTTGCCTACCAGAAGCAGTGTAGGGGCAGAGATCTCAAGCAACACGCTGAACTGCTGGCTCTCCTGGGTCTATCTTACCAAGAACTACAAATCCCAGAGTTCCTTGTGCATAGGCGGGAGGCAGGAACACCAGGTGGGAGGTCAAGCAAAGCGCCACAAGACAGAAGGAGTGAGGGCTGCTGGTGTTTCTGGTAGGGTTTGTAGACCCAAAGTATCTGCAAGTATCTAATTCACTCCCCGTCTTACACACATGCTTCCTGCTGCCATATCTGGTGGTGGCTATAAATACAAACTGGGCAGCCAGAAACATAAGAAGGTAAAAGAAGGGGGACAAAAAGAAGCTAAAGGAAACCAATTGATGTGCCAGTTTTTCAAATGACGTATCAAAGTATCGTGATGCTTTAACGAAATAAAGTACTAATACAACAGTTACAAAATAATTAACTTGTTCTTATTTCATCTGTGCACAATTTACCATCAACATTACAGTACACGCAATCTTCCTACCTTCAGACCTATACGTAAAGTGCTAGTGCATTCATTACAATTGATGAACAGCCATTTAACAACATTCAATATTGCTTTTATAAACAATTCTTGATGTAAGGTGCATAAAGTCCATCAATGCCAATTGTAGGTCAAGGAGTGCAGGATGGAAAGGAAACCATCAAATGGGCTGACCGGTTCGCTACAGGTCCCGTTTCAGTTCTTTGTCAAAGATGGTCAAAGAGCCAACATCAATTTCACCATTCTTAAAACCAGGGCTTTTTTTCTGGGAAAAGAGGTGGTGGAACTCAGTGGGTTGCCCTCGGAGAAAATGGTCACATGGCTGGTGGCCCCGCCCCCTGATCTCCAGACAGAGGGGAGTTTAGATTGCCCTCCGCGCCACTTGGCGGCGTGGAGGTCAATCTCAACTCCCCTCTGTCTGGAGATCAGGGGGCGGGGCCACCAGCCATGTGACCATTTTCAAGGGGTTCCGGAACTCCATTCTACTGTGTTCCCGCTGAAAAAAAGCCCTGCTTGAAACCATCCTATTCAACCACTAGTAAGCCAGACTTCAGGTAATGCTCCTAAAGAAGGCTGCAGCCTTCCTTTATGCACCTTACATCAAGAATTGTTTATAAAAGCAATACTGAATGTTGTTAAATGGCTGTTCGCCAATTGTATTGAATGCACTAGCACTTTACGTATAGGTCTGAAGGTGGGAAGGTTGCGTGTACTGTTACGTTGATGGTAAATTATGCACAGGTGAAATAAGAATGAGTTAATTATTTTGTAATTGTTGTATTAGTACTTTATTTCATTCGAACATCACGATACTTTGATACGTTATTGCCTCTCGTGATTCTGTCTGTACTGTTAGTTTTTCAAATTAGACAAGGCCTTTCTGCAGTCAGGCAACCCTACAGTAACCGGGGAAGCCAATAAACAAAATCAAGAAATTGATTTCAATATAGAGACTGAGTCTGTGGCAACTAATTTTCAGTGAAGTATGCATAGCCTTACAGATTCTTCACACACTGCCAGTGTCTGTGGAAAAAGCTGAAAAAAGTTCAGCAAGCAAGCACACATCAAAAACTGCAGGTGTTCTGCAATGGGGCAAGAATGGCTAAGCCTGTACGGAGCTGCCAAGTAACTCTCAAAGACTTCACTGCATGAACCCAAGAACTGCATGAGTTAAAGCACTTTATTGATAAGCCACTAGAATCACACTCCTACTACGTTCCTTGCCAGGAATGGCGTTTCTCTGCAAGCGCATAACAGATACGGGATTCTAAGCACAGCCTAATCCCCAGAGTCCCCCTCCCCTTCAGAAAACAGTTAAGTTCAAGAGATGAGTATCAGGACAAAGTAGAAATGACATGCTGGAAACCCCAAGGCCGTGAGGGAGTACTTCCCAGGCTACAGAGAAAACACACAGATAGCCGCAGAATAACCCCGTCCCTCGCAGGCTTTCACGTTCCAGTCTGAGAAGCTTCAGCCTCTATCCGTAGCGTCAAACGGCACGCAGGGCCTTACCGAGTACGACAGCGACCATGCTGCCTCCTACCCATCTGGTCTGTTGAGGGTGAACTCTCCAGAGAAATTGATTTTGGTGGACTAGTTCATGATTTTACAATGAAAAAGGCCAGAAAAATAAGCTTTAGGTTAATTGGCCCATTTATTCTTACTCAGTGGGTCCTCTTATTTAACCCAGTTTTAACCCGTAAGCAGGCCTGGCCTCTTCTCCCGTGACTCTTAAGCTTATGTGGGAGTCTTTGCTAGGGAAGTGGGACCCTGTCAAAAGCCCTTTGGAAGCCCAAATGTACGATTTCTACCAGGCTGCCCTCATCCTCGAGCTGCTCAGTGTTCTCAAAGGACTCCAAAAGGTCGGTGAGGCAGGACTTCCCTTGGCAGAAGCCGTTCTGATTTCCCCTCAGCAGGCTCGTGTGCTTCATAATTCTATCATTAATAACTGCTCCTGTTGTCTTGTCTGCAGATGTTACTGGCCTATAATTTCCTCTTTATAACTTAGTGTAACATTTACTACTTTCCAGTCTTCCGGAGCCCTGACCTGAATAGCCCAGGCAAGTCTGCTCTCATCAGATGTTGGAAGCTAAGAAGGGCTGGCCTTGGCTAGTAATTGGATGGGAGGCCTCCAGGGCACTATGTATAGGCAGCCAATGGCAAACCGCCTCTGTTAGTCTGTTGCTATGAAAACCCTGCCAGGGGTTGTCATAAGTCTGCTATGACTTGATGCCATTCTCCACTGCCAGTCCTCTGGAAGGGAGGCCAATTTTAGCAGCAGTTGCTTTCACTCATTTAATGAGCATAAGCATTTCTCTGGCCTTCTCCCTCCATTTGCACTAATCAGGGTAGGATTGCCAGGCTCCCTTACTCTCCCAGTAAGGGGGGGGGGACTGGCACTTACCTTTTCACCACTCCCATCATGCTTTCCCTGCCTGCATGATGACATCACTTCCAGGAATGCTTCCTGGATTCATGTAGTTGACATAACTGTGGCCTACATTTGAGGAAGAGCCTTTTGTCTTTTAGGTCGGGCACTCATTTCTATAGCAACCACAGGTCTTCTAGCAAGACCAGTTCCCACCTGAGGGAAAATCTAAGAAATCGATTTTTACATATCTGTCCTTAACGGGAAGGCCGTGTTACGGGTGCCTCTGAGCATTAGCTGACTGCAAATGAACAAAACATTTATTTTCGAAGGTACATTTTACACAAGTTACCTCATAAAGTTGCCAGCTCTAGGTTGGGAAATTCCTAGGGATTTGAGGGGTGAAGCCTGGACGTAGTGGGGTTGCGGGAGGGGAGGGCCTCTGTGGAGTATAATGCCACAGAGCGTACTTTCTAAAGCAGCCATTTGCTCCAGGGGAACTGATCTCTGTGGCCTGGAAATCAGTCGCAATTCTGGGAGATCTCCAGCCACCACGTGGAAGTTGGCAACCCTTGTTACCAGTGAGGTGTCATTTAATTTCAGTCCTGGCTGTGAGACTGGAGCAGATGGAGTGTGCAAATCGCTTTGTTCATCTACGTGGTGCAAGAGACCCTTGGCTGGAGGCAGTGACATCTATGGGGAATGCTCTGGTATACCTGAGACAGTCAAAACGGTTGTGTAAATCTGGGCCTCCGTCTCGCTTCAGATGATTGCGGGGAGTCTGAATTCCAAGCTGCCTCTCAAGTGCCAGATTTCTATCACTGCAACGTATTTTACCATCTGTTAAATGCATGATGTCCTTCGGCCATATGATGTTTTGACACCTGCACAGACCCTATATTGTTATCGCCTTCCTCAGCCAAATATCTGCGACTGCCACTCATTTGGAATGGGTCCTCTTAAAAAACACCCTTATTTTAAAGCATTTGAAGTGCTGCAGATGCTACTGTGTGACTTTTTTGCATCCCTGCCCAAGGGGCTTTCATGCTGCAGCCAGCAGACACTCCTCCCCCCCCCCCGCCCCCGTGCAGCAACCGGTCATTGTTCAGGCCAGCACAGAATCATAGATCCAGAGGAGTTAGCCTTGTTAGTCTGTAGTTGCAAAATAGTAAAGAGTCCAGTAGCACCTTCAGTTGGTTGGTTAGCCTTAAAAGTGCTACTGGACTCTTTTTACTATTTTGCATAGAATCTGAGAGGTGGGAGGGGCCTTACAGACCATCGAGTCCAACCCCCTGCCCAGTGCAGGAACAGCCTGAAGCACCCCCAGCAAGGATTCGTCCAGCTGCTCCTCGAAGACTGCCGAAGAGAGGGAACCCTCCACATCCTCAGGCAGCCGATTCCACTGCTGGGTTACAATTAACGTGAAGAAGTTTTTCCTAATGTCCAGCCAACCCCTCCTGTAGTTTAAACCCATTGTTTTGAGTCCTATCCTCTGCTGCCAACAGGAACAGCTCCCTCCCCTCCCCTAAGTGACAGCCTTTTAAATACTTAAAGAGAGCAATCACGTCCCCCCCTCAACCTCCTCTTCTCCAAACGACATTCTCAGGTCCCTCAGTCTCTCCTCGTAGGGCTTGTTTTCCAGGCCCCTAATCGTCCTGGTTGCTCTCCTCTGCACCTGTTCCAATTTGTCCACATCCTTTTTGAAGTGAGGCCTCCAGAACTCCACACAATGTTCCAGGTGGGGCCTGATCAACATGGTATATAGTGGGATAACGACATCCTGTGATTTGGATGTTATGCCTTTGTTAATATACCCCAAGATTGCATTTGCCTTTTTTGCTGCTACGTCACACTAACTGCTCATATTTCACTTCCCATCCATCTGTACCCCAAGATCTTGTTCACACACACTGCTCTCTAGAAGTGTACCCCCCATCCAGTATGCACACTTTGCATTTTTGTTTTCAGGTACAGAACCCTGTGCTTAGCTTCGTTAAATCGCATCTTATTCAAATCTGCCCCCTTTTCCAGTGTCTTCAGATCTCATTGAATTCTATCCCTGTCTTCAAGAGTGTTTTCTACTCCACCCAGTTTGGTGTCATCTGCAAATTTAATGAGTAATCTCATCACACCCTCGTCCAGATCACTTATACAAATATTGAAAAGTACCGAGCCCAGAACTGAGCCCTGTGGCATTCCACTGGACACCTCCTTCCAATCACAGGTGATGCCATTGACAACTACTCTCTGGGTGCAGTTACCCCGATCCATCTAACCATCCTAGAGTCCAGTCCACAGCCCCCCAGTTTACCCCTCAGGAGAAACCTTATCAAAAGCTTTACTGAAATCCAGATAAACTACATCGTCAGCATTCTCGCGATCCAGTAGTCCTGTCACTCGGTCATAGAAGGTTGGTGTGGCAGGACCTGCTGGGGACAAATCTGTGCCGGCTTCCCCGTATCTCTTGTGGTCCACCTATTACTAACTGTGTAGTAATACGTGATTTCAATTACCCGCACACTGATTGGGTCGACGTGTGTTCAAGTCAGGAGAAAGAGACTGAGTTTCTAGACACTCTCAATGACTGTGCTGTGGAGCAGATGGTTGCAGAACCTACCAGGGCAGAGGCGGTCCTGGACTTGGTCCTAAGTAATGCCCAAGATCTGGTGAGAGACGTAAAAGTGGTTGCACCGCTTGGGAACAGTGACCATAACGTTATTGAGTCCAGCATTTGCATAAATAGGGAGTTGCCCCAAAAGACCAACACAACCACTTTTAACTTTAACAGGGGTAACTTCTCTGAGATGAGGGGGCATGTGAAGAAGAAACTGAAAGGAAAGGTCAAAAGGGTCAAACCCCTTGGAGAAGCTTGGAGACTATTTAAAACTACAATCCTCGAAGCTCAGATAAAATACATACCACAGGTTAGGAAAGGCACAAATAGGTCTAAAAAAAGGCCTGCATGGTTAACAAACAAAGTAAAGGAAGCTATAAAAGGTAAGAAGGTTTCCTTTAAAAGGTGGAAAGCTAGTCGGAGTGAGGTACATAAAAGGGAACACAGGCTGTGGCAAAGGAAATGCAAGTCTGTGATCAGGCAGGCAAAAAGGGACTATGGGGAACACATTGCAAAAAACATAAAGACCAACAATAAACATTTTTTTTCAAATATATAAGAAGCAGGAAACCAGCCAAGGAGGCAGTGGGGCCCCTGGATGATCAAGGGGTAAAAGGATTACTGAAGGACAATAGGGAAATGGTCGAGAAGCTAAATGCATTTTTTGCCTCTGTCTTCACTGTAGAAGATGGGAGGTGCTTGCCCACTACAGAACCGCTGATTTGGGAAGGAGTGTTGAAAGACCTGAGTCAGATTGAGGTGACAAGGGAGGAGGTCCTACAACTGATAGACAATTTAAAAATGAACAGATCACCAGGCCCGGATGGCATACATCCAGGAGTTCTGAAAGAACTCAAATATGAACTTGTGGATCTCCTGACAAAGATATGTAACCTTTCATTAACATCTGCCTCCATTCCTGAGGACTGGAAGGCAGCTAATGTCACCCCCATCTCTTTAAAAAGGGTTCCAGAGGAGATCCGGGAAATTACAGGCCAGTCAGTCTAATGTCAATACCAGGTAAATTGGTAGAAACCGTTATTAAAGAAAGAATTAGTAGGCACATTGATGAATAAAAGCTATTGAGGAAGACTCCTCATGGGTTCTGTAAGGGAAGATCTTGTCTCACGAACCTGTTAAGAGTTCTTTGAGGGAGTGAACAAACATGTAGACAAGGGGGATCCAATAGACGTTGTCTACCTGAACTTCCAGAAAGCTTTTGATAAAGTTCCTCATCAAAGGATAGTCATGGGGTAAAAGGACAAGTCCTCTTGTGGATCAAAAACTGGCTAATGAATAGGAAGCAGAGAGTGAGTATAAATGGGCAATATTCACAGTGGAGGGTGGTAAGCAGTGGGGTACTGCAGAGCTCAGTATTGGGTCTGGTGCTTTTTAACTTGTTCATTAATTGTTTGGAGTTGGGAGTAAGCTGTGAAGTGGCTAAGTTTGCAGATGACACTAAATTGTTCAGGGTGGTGGGAACCAGGGAGGATTGTGAGGCACTCCAAATGGATCTGTCAAGGCAGGGCGAGTGGGTGTCAATGTGGCAAATGAAGTTAAACGTAGCCAAGTGCAAAGTAATGCACACTGGGGCCAAAAAATCCCAAATATAAATGCACAATGATGGGGTCCAAACTGAAAATGTCGATACAGTGTGTGACAGCAATAAAAAAGGCCAACGCTATGCTGAAGATTATTAGGAAGGGAATTGAAAACAAATCAGCTAGTATTATAATGCCCCTGTATAAATCAATGGTACGGCCTCATTTGGAATACTGTGTACAATTCTTGTCACCACACCGCAAAAAAGACAGCTTCAAGAGGGGATTGGATACACATATGGAGCAGAGGTCCGTCAGTGACTATTAGCCACAAGGTATAGATGGAACTGTCTGTCTAGGGCAGTGATGCTCTGTATTCTTGGTGCTTGGGGGGGCAATCAGTGGGAGGGCTTCTAGTGTCCCTTCCCCACTGGCTGACCTCCTAATGACACCTGGTTTTTGGCCACTGTGTGACACAGAGTGTTGGACTGGATGGGCCATTCGCCTGATCCAACATGGCTTCTCTTATGTTGGGGGCAAATCTGTGCTGACTTCCCTGTATGTCTTGTGGTCCATCAAATGCTTGCAGACTGATGGCTTTAATATCTGCTCCAGTATCTTGCCTGGGACAGAGGTCAGGCTGACTAGCCTGTAGTTCCCAGGATCATCCTTTTCCCCTTTCATTGTGACTGGGATGATATTTGCCCTTCTCCAGTCTTCCAGCACAGCACCAGTACTCCAAGAACCCTGGCAGATGATCAACAAGGAGTCTGTAAGCTCTTTTTAAAGTTCTTTTAGCACTCCACATTGGCTTCTCAGAGCCTCTACCTCATTTCCATCTTACTAGAATGGTGACAGCTTGAGCTTGCCAGAATTCTTTTAGGAAAGGCCACCCTTCATTTGTTCCTTACCCCTCCAGCATTCTTGTCCATGGAATAACTCTCACCATATCTCTAAGTTTATTAAAGTTTGCCCTACTAAAATCTAACCTGCTGGTTTTGCTACAAACCCCCTTGGTACCCCACGGGAAAAGGAATTCTAGGAGGACATGATCACTTCCCATCATCTTTACTCCATCAACCAAATCTTCCTTGTTATTTAATATCAAGTCCAGTATGACAAAGCCCCTCATCGCTTCCTCCACCATTTCAGAAAGGAAGTTGTTGGCCACCTCCTCTACAACACTTCCTGCTCCTGAATACCTCATAGCCATCCACTGCTGTATTCCAGTCTTGGGAATCATCCCACCAAGTTTCCGTAATGCCTACTATGTCATATCTTTCCATCTGCATTAGTAGATCAAGTTCCTCCTTCTTATTGTCCAATCTTTGGGCATTGTTATATAGGCCCTGGAAGCCTTGCAGCATTCCCCCTCCTTGACCTGGCCTTCCCAGGTAGGCCTCTGCTAGTTGCTCTTCTCTTTCCCTGGAATTCCTATGCCAGGTGTCTCCATTCCCCTGCGATGTCAGTTTAAAGCCCTCCCAAGGAATCTCTCCAAGTCCCTTCCAAAAAATTCTCCCCCGTCCTTGAGGTGGAGCTCATTGCATGCAAGCAGGCACCAGCTTCAAGAAAACATAGGCCATGGTCCCAGAGTCCAAATCGCTCCTGCCGGCACCACGAACGCAGCCAGTGGTTCACCTCCATAATCTTCTGTTCCCATTTCATTCCTCTTCCTCTGACATGCAAAGTGAATACCACTGGTGCTCCAATTCTTTTCAGTTGCCTCCTGTGGGCTTCATAGTCAGCCCTTATGCGGTCATTGGTGTTCATGGCCATGTGATTTGTTCCCACATGGACCATCACAAATGGGTAATGGTCTGTGGGCCTGACTAGCTTGGCCATCCGGTCTGTGATAGCCTTGATCTTCGCCCCTGGCAAGCAACACACCTCTCTTGCCATGGGGTCAGGCCTGGACACATGGTGCTCCATGACCCTCAGCAGGGAGTCACCAATGACCAAGACTTGCCTTTTCCTTCTAATGTTATTTGCTTGTGACTCCAGGGCACCCCTGCTTGTTCTTTCCAGTCCTATGCACTTGTGTGGCTCTGCCCCAGCGTGTCCATTGAGATTGGCCAGTTACTATTATGTATATTTTTAAAACCTATCTTTAACATAATACTGTCCATGTTGGACTGGGAAGATGTGCTTTTTGTAAATAACAACAACAATAACAACAACAACAACAACAACAACAACAACATTTGATTTATATACCGCCTTTCAGGATGTCTTAACACCCACTCAGAGCGGTTTACAAAATATGCTATTATTATCTCCACAACAATTAACACCCTGTGAGGTGGGTGGGGCTGAGAGAGCTCCAGAGAGCCGTGACTAGCCCAAGGTCACCCAGCTGGCTCCAAGCGGAGGAACGGGGAATCAAACCCGGTTCTCCAAATTAGAGTCCCGCACTCCTAACCACTACACCAAACTGGCTCTAAATGTTTTCCCCGTCCTTAAAAGTACAGGAGAGGTCCTTTGGAGAAAGTAAAATCCATTGCAGCAGGGAGGCTTGAGCTCTGCTTGGACCCTGGAAAGGGCTGGGACTGATTTTCCCCTGGTCCGCAGCGTGAGGCTGGCTGCACTTTATATTCATCCCTCCAAAAAGTAGCCACGTGTAAGTCAGGACCCTCATGTTATACTGATAATTCTGAAACTCCCCTGGAAACAGGATCAGAGCATGAGGAACACAAGGAAGAAGACGCTGCTGGCCTCCTTTCTCCATAAGCCTGTAGAAGCAGTTATGCTGGATCAGACCTGCGGTTCCAAGGTTGTAATCAACGCCCGTGGAATGAAAGGCAGCCTTCACTGCATGGAGTTGGTTGCGATTATTGCATCGTCTTCTAATTTTCTAATCCAGGTGCCTGTATAACACTGCCTGTTGTACATATTATGTGGTGCTATTCTCCAGTTCTCTAACTCCTGCATTACTATCTGGATTATACTATATATCGAGCGCAATATGCTCTCATTTTGTTTACAGTTAACATAGAATAATTGTTGGTTGCATGTATTATACTGCGCTTACTGCGTTCTTTTTAGTTGTAATCTGCCTTGAGTCTCGGTGAGCAAAGCAGACTATCAGTGAAGTAAACAATGAACAAACAAACAAACAGGACCAGATGGAGCCGAGATCTCCCAGAACTACAGCTGACCTCCAGACCCCAGAGATCAGTTTCCTTGGAGAAGATGGCTGCTTTGCAGGGTGGACGCAATGGCGTTATACCCCACTGTGGTCTCTTCCCAAACTCCATCCTCCCCAGGCTCCACTCCCAAAGTCTCCAGAAATTTCTGAAGCTGGAGCTGGCAACTGTACTCACACCACCCAGTAAGGGATGAGAATGTTCATTTCATGATAGCCTTAGATTTTGCCCAGGAATTTCAGTTTTGCTTTCCTGGCATCCTCCTGAAGAGGGTATTGTGTCATTTATTTTATTCTTTTATCTTCTTCGTTTATACCCGTCTTTCTCCCCATTGGGGACCCAATATTTTCTCCTCCACTTGATTCACACAACAACCCTACAAGTTCGTTAGGGTTGAGAGTGTGCAACTTGCCCAAGAGTGTGTGACTTGCACACTTTCAGCAAATCCAGCCAGTTTCTGTGGCCGAATGGGGACTCCAACTTCCCAGATCCTATCTGGACCCTCCAACCTCTGCACCTTATCTGCTCTCAAAGACATTCTCTCATGAAGGACATTCTGTTCAGGTCATGGTCTAGAAATAAGACTTCAGAAGCACAGAGGACTTAAATACCCAAATGAGTTTTGCTAATATTTTCATATCTAAAAACTCCACTGTGCAAAATTTTACCGTCCTGACAGTACAGTCTTACCCTTCACATTTCACAGGGTTAGAATATGCAGAGATTTGATTCCATAGCGACAGTTTACATGGATGGAGTAGGATGTAAATAACCCAAATAAGGAACACAACAGGTAGGTTACAGAGAATTAATCTTGCCAGTGTGCAAAGAAAACAGGGTTACCCTTACCTGTAACTGTTGTTCATTGTCATGTCTTCTGTGCAGGCACACGTGGGAACTGTACATGTGCATGCCTGCACATGCACAGTTCTCATGTGGACTGCACAGAAGACATGATGATGAACCGCACTGGCTTTGTTCAAGCCCAATTCAGAATGCTGGTACAGGATTAAAGCCCACAAGGGACTATGAGCTTCTTGCGTCCTTCTAAAGTAAGGTGGATGGGTCAAAGGGGATGTTATGGATAATTTTTGTTAATGTTTTAATTCCCTTATAGTATGTTTTTAATTTTGGTTGGCTCAGAGTGGGATGTACATGGCTAAAAAAATAAATGTTTACAGAGACTCA
Organism: Eublepharis macularius; assembly: GCF_028583425.1. Classification (NCBI taxonomy): domain Eukaryota; kingdom Metazoa; phylum Chordata; class Lepidosauria; order Squamata; family Eublepharidae; genus Eublepharis; species Eublepharis macularius. Next base: position 2,679,503 of record NC_072800.1, on the reverse strand, counting down.
TCACCACAATCAGCCTGGCACATTCTCCATCAGAGTGGATAACAGGTTCTTCTGAAACCCCCCTCCCAAATGACTCAAAAGCCCAGAACCAAAGAGAAAGTTGTTAGCACAGCCCATTTCTTAAGAGACCTGCCAGGAATGGAGCAAATTCAGTTCCATTGACTCTGATGGTAGATAACAATGTTGCTGGCCCTGAGAGCAGAGATAGCTTGCAGGAGTGCGTTGCAAAATCAATACTCATAAGTATTCCAAAAGAAGACAGCTTGGTTGAAGGGAGGCTTTAACATTTGGACACATCATGAGTTGTGAAAGTAGTTCGTCTAGCATGCCATCCCTCAGGAGGCCCCACCCTCCATCTGCATCCATGGACCCCGGAGGCCATAGACAGAGGACAGCTTTTAGTTGGGAAGGACAAAGAATCCACGTGGTATACTGGAAAACCAGACCGGGAATACACAGGTTCACGTTGTCACTTGGCTATTAAACTCACTTTGAACCAGTAACTATCTCCCAGACTAACCTGCCTCGAAGGGTTGTTTTTCCAGGATAAATGACAGAAGGGATAATCATCAAGGAGAACCTCAGCTCACTGGAAGAAGGATTGGATAAATATGTACCGTCTAGACAGAGAGGCTCCTAATGCCAAAGCCAGAACAGGAGGGCAAGACGAGGCAAGGCAAAGACACAGAGAAAGAAAAAAAACTAGAGTCAAAGTTGAATGAACCACACCAAGATGGGTTTAAGCTTTTTGCGGAGGGGCTGAGCAGACAGAGCTGAGCAGTTAAGAGCTTTGCAGACTCTCTGTCCAGCTACAGCCAGGTTGTGGACTTTCTCTGAGGTTGGCCAGATCTCTAGGAAGGCCGAACAGGTGGCGTATGGAGGGCACCTTCAGAGGCTACATTTGGGAAGGCATGCAAGGGAGTGCTATTTGCAGTGGGCATTTGAAAAGTGATATAAGCATCCATGCCATTGTTGTGTTCTGCATTTTACACTGCATCTTAAACTCATCTTACTATATAATTGAGCAAGCGTGTTTCAAACAACTCACTTTATACCCTGGTGCACCACCAGAGGGCGATGCTGCAGAGGAAAGCCCAGGTAACTCACTGTATCGCTCCAGAAAACATGCCATGGTGGGAAGCCCAGACAGGGAACAGGAGCAGAGCAGGTGGCAATGGCCTCCCCACGACTTAACCCAGCTGGTATTAGGTGCAGAGCAGGTGGCAATGCCCACCCACCCCACATTAACCCAGCTAATATTAGGAGTGGAAAAGGGGTCAATGCCCACCCCCCCTTCAGCCAGCTGGTATTAGGAGTGGAACAGGAGGTAATGTCCACCACCACCTTAACCCAGCTGGTATTAGTATTGGAGCAGGTGGCAACGCCCACCCCATTTCAGCCAGCTGGTATTAGTAGTGAAGCAGGCGGCAATACCCTCTCCCTGCCTTAACCCAGCTGGTATTAGGAGCGGTGCAGGTGGCAATGCTCTCCCCCCACCTTAAACCTGCTGGTATTAGGAGCGTAACAGGTGGCAATGCCCACCCCCACCTTAACCCAACTGGTGTTAGGAGTGGAGAAGGTGGCAATGCCCACCCCCACCTTAACCCAGATGGTATTAGGAGTGGAGCTGGTGGCAATGCCCGCTCCTCCTTCAGCAAGCTGGACTCAAGAGCTGAGCAGGTGGCAATGCCCACCCCCACCTTATCACAACTGGCATTAGGAGTGGAGCTGGTGGCAATGCCGCCCCTCGCCTTAAGTCAGCTGGTATTAGGAGCAGAGGAGGTGGTAATGCCCACCCCCAACTTAACCCAGCTGGTATTAGGAGCAGAGAAGGTGGCAATGCCCACTGCCCTTACGCCAGCTGGGATCAGGAGCGGAGCAGGTGGCAATGCCCGCTCCTGCCTTGACCCAGCTGGTATTAGGAGCGGAGCAAGTGGCAATGCACCCCACCCCACAGTAACTCAGCTGGTATTAGGAGTGGAGGAGGTGGCAATGCCCACGCCCCTTCACACAGCTAGGATCAGAGCAGGTGGCTATGCCTCCTCTCTGCCTTAACCCAGCTGGTATTAGGAGCAAAGCAAGTGGTAATGCCCACACCCTCCTTATCACAACTGGCATTAGGAGTGGAGCAGGTCGCTACGCCCACGCTCGACCTTAACCCAGCTGGTATTAGGAACCGAGCAGGTGGCAATGCCCACTGCCCTGCCCCCTTCACCCATAAACAAGGAAGGTGGAAGCACAAAAGTAGGCATAAACAATGGATCAGTTACAAAGTATCAAATATGTTCTATTGGAGTACCAACACTCTCAAGTATATCAAGAAATAACATTCAACAGTGAACACAAAAACAGTTAATTGACCAGTGTACAAAGAATCAAAATAAGTACAATGGTTAGAGAATTCCAAGGAAGAAATTGGGTCCAAAAACGGTAAGTCCAGCAGAGTAAATATTTCCTTTCAAATAAACTTCCTTTCTTCCAGGTAGAAAAGGGAACCAAAGGGCTGCTGAATAGCTGCCTGCTGTGCCCTGCTGAATAGCTGCCTGCTGCGCCCGACAGTCAGGGCCGGCTGAGTACTGCAGTTTCGTGATGTTCACGTCATCAGGGGCGAAATTCTATCATTAACAACATAAAAAAGTGTAACAGTGTACATATAATCAACCATAACATGATACATATAAAGAACAAAGTATGAAAGACTTACCACCGGTCAAAAGTAAATTCTTACAGACTGCACATGAAGTCAAACAGTCAAAGATGAGTCTCAGCAAGTATCATATGGCATAGTAGCACCATGCAAAGCCACCGGGGCAATTATATATCAATGAATAATAACAGGGAAGAGATCCTGACAAAACTTACTGTTTTGTATATACATCAACAAAATACAACTTACAAAAAACAGGAGAGATCAAGGTCACTATTCAAGCCTCTGGGTCTAAGGCTCTTTAAGGTAAATATCCATTGTCCTCCTTTCTAAGTAATACTTTCTGAAGATCATATTTAGGGATCCTTGGATCAGAGAACAAAACAGTGAATTTGAAATAATCATGTCTATGGTTATTGTTCACAAAATGTTCCACCTGAATGCAAACGGGCCAGAGGACGGGAGAACATCCCCTATAATCAGTAGTCCTATTGTTTGAATAATCACTTCTGCCAACTTCCACCTATGAGTGCACACCTGAACTGAATAGATCTCTGGATAAAGTTTCTTCAACCAATGCACCTGCCTGCTTGCTGTGAGGGGCTTGGGGATCTAAGTGCCAGGGACTGCCACCCTAGGACTGACAATCACCCTCACTTCAATCTGGCATGAATAGAAAACATGCATTGCGACTCTGTCTTTTTTCCACTTCAAATGTGAGGAAAACAGATATTCAGTGTTCCTACCACTACATTCACAATCATTAAGAGCTCTCATTCTATATCTACTCTTTTAAAAATGGATTTTGCTTTTTTTTAAAAAAAATGTATTATTGCTTCAGCTGATGGGAAGGTTAATTGACGAGCACAGTTAAGATGCACTGGTCTCAGGCATGTAAGGCTTTTTCCTGCACAGGATTGTGACCCAGAGGCGCAGAGACCCACTCTGTGCAGCGAGGGGTCATCTGAATGTTGCCCAGCACCTAGGGAATGCCCCCCCCATGACTGTACAGCCGATAAACAGCTGGCTTAAGTGAGCTTCCTTCATCAATCCATGTCTCAAAGTATTTGCCAATCCTGCCCATCTCATTTTGAAAAATTCTATTTCTGCTAGCTTATTCTAAGAAACATAGAACTGGGTGTCATCATCATATTGATGGACCCCCCCCCCCCCCACACACACACAGCTTCAAAGCTCTGGATGATCTCATACAGAGGTCTCTCATCATAAATTCTGGCTTGGGGTAAAGGATCAAATCATGATGAATTCCACAAGATAGATCTCATACCTGTAAACTGAATGTAAATGGATAGCAAGTTGTAATGAAGAAAACAATATGAAGTCATCTCTGGCTTTTTGTTTGTGCAACCTCTTTCATATGGGTTCTATGGGGCCTAGGAAGCAAAGTTTCACACAAATGTAAGTTAAGAAAAAAAATTCAAACCTTTTAACAATTAGTACAATACAACTATTTTTTCTTTTCTTTAAACAAACTCGTAAGTGCAACCAGACAGAACTTTCAACCAACAATGTCTTTGAAAACCACAGTTCACAGTTCAATGTAAACAGTTCAAAAGTCCTTTGCTAAAATCTTTCCAATTTGAAGGCACTGGAACCCAGGCTTTTGTCCTCTTCTTGGGGAATTACAGCCCTGCAAGAACAATACAATCCCAGTAATAACACCAACACAACACAACACAATACACATATACCACTTCGAGTCATATTGTTCACATACAAGATTTCTGATTATCTTATTCAAGGTGATAAGAGCTCATTCTTTTTTATCAGGCTCCCAGCAGCCAGCCTCTTCCTCAGCTGCCGGGCTCCAGATACTAATCCCACCCTAATTGGCCTAAACTAAATTAGCTCATGGGGGTTCCATTTGCAGTCCCCAATCCTATCTTACTTCTTTGCTGCACCCCTCTTGCCTTCTGACTGTGATAAAAAGACTCAGATCTCTATACTCATATGTGACAAAGGGAGCTTGACGCTCAAAAGCTTATGCCCTGGAAACTCTTTGTTCATCTTTCAGGTGCCTCTGGACTCGAACCCTGCTCATCTACTACAGACCAATACAGCCACCTGAAACCGTCCTGGATGAAGACATTACAGGCGGCTTCTCACGTTTCACTCTTACTCCCAGCCCCTTGAATCAAACAGCAGGCTGGTCCTTTGAGAACCCCGCCCCCCAACCTTTGAACACTTTTGAGTGTTCATACAGTACCTTGAAATCCTCCTCTCTCATCCCTGTAAAGTAGGTTCAGGTTATTATCTCTACATGGCAGATTGCAGAGGAGGCGAACCCTGACAGCAGGAGGAACAGCTAAGCTAATGCCCCCCCCCAGGGGCAGAGGCAGAGTCTGGCCTGGGAGCACCTCCTGATCCAGGACTCATTCTCTCTGCCATATATCCCTCCAGTGCAGTGCTGCTCAGTAATGCACTAAAGCTATTTGAGGTGCTGTTTAAGTCTTTGCTGCCTCTGATGAGGAAAGAAGAGCAGCACAAAGCCTTTTGTATATTCTTGGCTCCTTTTGTCCTGCAGTGTGCAGATGAGCAAGAGTTACCTGCAGCGGCAGTTGTATAATGCTCACAGCTGTCAGAAAGAGTGTGTGCGCAGCCTGAAAGAGTGATTAATGGATTTTGACAATATCATTGAATTGCATGTTTAATCAGATTACACATCTGTTAGGGATGCTGCCCACTTAACATCTGCAGGCAGAGCCCACAAATCAGCATTCAGATGATGTTGACATCCAAAGCATGCCACATTATTTGTATCAATCTTCTGTTGACAAGTTAAAGCTTTGTGCCAAAACCATATAAATCAGAGCATTAAAATAGCTTCGGCATGTCTTTACACAAGTTTAAAATGTGTGTGTGTGTTCTTGCGCAATGTGCTCTCGTTCCACTTGAGTCTCCATACTCCTAAGACTGGAAAGCAAGCTACGGGGTAAAAGAGACCACTGAACGCCACCTCTTATGCACGTGCTGCTGCTTGGGGGCCTCCCATTTCTGGCTGCAGTTAATGGTGTGCCGAGCATAGTTTTCTCTAGTAGAATAAAAAATAGTTAGCAAAACACTCACACACATTGCCCCAGTAATCTCCACCAGATCTCTCTAAAGTAGACCAGTCTCCTCATCTCCAGATAACAGACCTGAGGCTGAGGCCAGGGCTACCTTGGGAAACAAAACCTTCGAAAACAGAGCCATGACTCCAAAACTCAGTGTGAAGAAACCCACTTGCTTTGGCCAAAGTTTGCCTCCCTGGCCATTATGTGAGTGAGCTCCCTTCCAAAGACATGCTGCAGATTGTTTTCTATCTTCCCAAGTGCAAGTCTAGAAACTGTTCTCATAGGAGTTAGCGTATCAGAAGCCAGTTTCAGTTCTTAGGGAAAGCCAGTGCAGCGTGATTTATTTCTTTTATTTCATCTTTCCTTTTTGCACACACTCTAAAATTAGTATTTTAATCTCTTTATTAATAAAATGTTTTTACAACTGTGTGATGTTTCATTGGTTTATGACTTCAATCTGAAATCGCACCTAAGCCAACTTTAGCTCATGCTACCTTTGTAACTTTGGGATGGGATTCGGCCCTGCTGATGCCTGGACATACTCTGGCAAGACTTGAGGCTTTGTTCCCCAGCCTCTGGATAGGCCTTAGCAGGGAAACTGGTGGCAGCAACCAAATCTGGGGCAGGATAGTCTTTTGAGAAGGTCCTCCCTGATCTGAGGACCCTCTGAGTTCTTGACACTCAACACTGACACAAAAGGTCGATCTGACTGTATACACAACTACAACTTCATCAACTCACATTTTCCAAGATGGACCAGTCAAAGATCTGAAAAATTAGGCGTGTTGTCAGTATCTTTGAACACACAATCATGCAAATATACGCAGAGATCTTTTAAACAGTTGCCTTGCTTTCACAAATGAATTCTGGAAACCTTTCTGCACTCTGAAAGCCCAGCTTCTGGAAGTTCAGAAGAAGAGATGCTGGAAAGAAATGTTAACACCATAATATTGGACTGTGACCAGAACCCCTTTGGAATTTTGTTTTGTTTTGTTTGTTTGTTCGGCTGGATATTAGGAAGAACTTTTTCACAGTCAGATTAGTTCAAAGGTGGAATCAGCTGCCTAGGGAGGTGGTGAGCTCCCCCTCACTGGCAGTTTTCAAGAAGAGGCTGGATGAATATTTGTCAGAGATGCTTTAGGCTCATCCTGCACTGGGCAGGGGGTTGGACTAGATGGTCTGTATGGACCCTTCCAACTCTATGATTCTATGAATACTATACATTGGTGTATGTTATGTCTATACCTTCCTAAGATAGTTGCCAGCACTGCCTCAGCAAATGCCAGGATCTGTAGAGGGCAGTGCCTTGGAAGGGTGGAATTTGGGATGGATGTGACATCATTTCTGGGTGACACTCTAGTTTCCTCCTAATCTCTATGGTAAAGGCCATAGAGACATTGGACAAATTCTTAGAGTGTCACTATGGAGGCCGTTTTTTCCTCTCCTTAATTTCTTGAAGGTGGAGGAAAGGGACCAAGAGTGGGGGTGTACCTTCCATGGGTGGACAAATGGCAGGCCTCACTTCCTAATGCTCTAGTTCATCTTCAGAGGATGGCCCATGTACTGTTGTGAAGTGCAATGAAGTTTATGGGCTGAGTGCGGGCCCTGTGAGGGTCAGCAGACATACATAATAATATAATAATAACATTTGATTTATATACTGCCCTTCAGGACAACTTAATGCCCACTCAGAGCAGTTTACAAAGTATGTCATTATTATCCCCACAACAAAACACCCTGTGAGGTGGGTGGGGCTGAGAAAGCTCTGAGAGAGCTATGACTGACCCAAGGTCACCCAGCTGGCTTCAAGTGGAGGAGTGGGGAATCAAACCCGGCTCTCCAGATTAGAGTCCCGCGCTCTTAACCACTATGCCAAACAGTGCCTTATTCTAGTCTAAACTGCCTTACAAGGTTGTTGAAAGGATATGGGATTGCTGACAGTACAAACGTGCTTTACAGGACTCACTGTGAAGAAATTACGCCATGACTTAAACATCAGATAAAATAACTGCTCCTCTGGATGCAATCATCTTTTTGAAAAATAGGCTTTTTATTCATTCTACTCAAGTAGAGCATCATTGCTTTAAATCTATAATAAATTTAAATGTATGCTGGCCCCAAATAACAGGCCTACCATTCCCTCTTCACAGCATACTGTCCCCCCTGGTGGAAAGCCATTGATTGTAGCAAGACATGATATCATTTTGGAAGACTCAGGTGGCTTCCCCCGTTTAAGATGACAAGATGATTTCAAGTATTATGGAGCAGACTTTGAGAATTATATTAATTTGGAATGCAGGCTAAAACAAAAAGACACTCTGCTATTACTCAGGCTGAGTATCACAACAATTTACTAGAGTCTTTGAGATTGCAGGAGGTCAGACTGGGTCAGAAATCTAGATATTCATTCCCTCCCCCTCCCGCTAGAAACGTGTGCTTTTACTTTCCCCGGTTTCGCTCTGTTGGCTCCTTTGGGACAGCATTCCATTCTCCCTATTTTCTGGTTTATTTTTTACAGTTGTGTTCAGAATTCGCACATGCACAGTTTGTACACACACCCCTTTTACAGGGCATTGATGCACCAGACCAACCGAGGGCAATGCTGGATCCTGCAGGCACATGTGGAGAAACAGCTAAGGACCTCCATGGATGCGCGAGATACTACGAAACGTATAAAAAGTGCAAAGAATCGTTTTGAATTAAAAGGTAAAATAATATTAAGAAATTATCATGAGGTAAATAGGCCAAGCAGAGGAGTTGATGCCTACTGACTCTTGACAAATGGAGTGTTTTCCTCTAGGAGGTTTTCAGTGAGTCCTAAATGTATATTTTACCTTTGAGCAGGGCTTTTTTTCTGGGAAAAGAGGCGGTGGAACTCAGAGCCAAGCTACAAGTTGTCAGAATAATAGTTGTATCCAGACTACCTTCTGCAATCAGACAAGAGTCCGTTGTTTTCAAAAGATTTACTGAAAAAAGCAACCATTATAGCCCACTGGCCCAGATGCAATATCTGGACTGGTACACGTGTATTGTTACGAATGAGAGGCAAAGAACAAGGTACAAAGTATCAGAACCCAGCAGGCCCAGCCTCCCCCCATAGTTCTCAAAACAATCCCTTTGAAGCTGAGAAAGTGAAAGTTTCCCAGGGCTGGAAAAGCTGTAGCCAAAACATTCCTCTTCTGTGAGATAGCTGCTAGGGAACATCTTGGCACCTGTGAAGAAAGCACTCAGAACACTAAAAGAATTAAAATGGAGTCTCTTTGGTTATAGCATACAGGGAAGCATTCTGAACCTGACACAAGTGACGCCTGACAGAGATTGGACACTTGTCAGGTTCCCTCGAGTTTTGATGGGAAATGTAGGCAGCCTAGTCTTACAGCTTGGCTCTCCATTTTATTGACGTTTACAGACCCCCCCACACACACACCCAGCGGAGGGGAAGGGGGTCGCCTGGTGAGAGCCCGACGCCTGCAATCCCCTCCCGACCGCATGTTCTCCCTCCTGTAGACTGCCGCTCTGTAAGCTTCAATTAAATGGAGAGCCAAGCTGCAAACCAGGACGCCTACATTTCCCATCAAAACTTGCGGGAACCTGACAAGTGTCCAACCTTTGCAGACGTCACTTGTAGCTTGGCTCTCAGGACCGCACAATGATGTCACTTTGGGTCAGCTGGAACAAGGGGGGAGTTTTTTAAACTTTAAATCGCCCTCTGTGAAAATGGTCACATGACCAGTGTTCCTGCCCCCTGATCTCCAGACAGAGGGAAGTTTAGATTACCCCTCTGCCGCTCAGCAGTATGGAGGGCAATCTAAACTCCCCTCTGTCTGGAGATCAGGGGGCAGGGCCACCAGCCATGTGTGACCATTTTCCAGCTGAAAAAAGCCCTGCCTTTAAGGGTAAATGGCAGTGGAAAACAAAGTAATCCGTAGAAGTCTTTATGATCCCGTTCTCCTCATAGTGTGGCTCAGGGAGGATACGAATAAAACTAAAAGTGAAATGAATTGAAACAGAGCTGGAAGGAACTTCAAGGTACATACGCAGGAAATTTGCAGCTTTACCCCCACTCCCCCACTGGCCCCCACTCAATGCCCAGAGGAAGGCAGAACCCCTTCCGGGACCCCTGGCCAATCTGGCCTGCAGGGAAATCCCTTCCTGGCTTCAAAGTGGTGATGGGCATTACTTTGGGTGTGGTAGAGCTGGGTGGCAGCCAGGTGACCTGGAGCTCCAGGTCGGTGAGGCAGAGGTTCAGGTGCCAGGTTCCTTTTCTCCCCACAAAACATACCAGACTCACCAATCAGGTGGGTGGCAGATGTTTCTTTAGGACTGCACAGTCCAGTCGGGGAGGAGCTCCTGTACTCCTGTACTCGATTCGGGCCAAAATTGGCCTCCTGTGGTGCATTTCCCCACCTCCCCCCCCCCCCGCCAGCCAGGTAAGCAGAGCAGGGGGTGGTGGGTGGGAGCAGGGGATCCCCCACCCCAGCGGGGACTGGCAACTCCACCTCTGGCTGCTGCTTTTAAGGCCTGTCTCCACCAGCAGCCTGGCCTAGTTGCCTCTTGGCCCCACCGGCTTCCAGCTGCTGCTGCTGCTGTTCTCTGCCGGCCCTGCTCAGGCTCAGGGACCTCAGCCAAACGCTGTCCCACCAGAGGCCGCCTCAGCCCTCCAGGCTCTGGCCCCTGGACACCCCTTCCCATCCCTTTCACCAATGACTCCCTGCCAGCTGCAGTCCCCCTGGTCCCAGGCAGATGTGGCCCTCCAGCTGGCTGACCCTGTCGCAGCGGGCACATAAAAAGGGCCACGAGAGCCCAGCACCAGCTCTTCCCTTCCTGCCCTCCCTCTCACAATCTGCCTAAAGCCAAACTGAGTCAGAGTATCAGCATTGCTGTCAGGTGGCCGTTTAGTCTCTGCCTAAAGATCTCTGAAGAAAGCGAGCCCACCACCACCTCCCGAGGAAGCCTGGTCCACCGAGGGACCGCTCTCACTGCCAGGGAGCTCTTCCTTCCACCTGGTTTCTGCTGCTATAACAACTGGTCGCCCCACCTCGCTGGTTGTCAATGTTGGAGGGTTGTCGTATTATTTGGGCCCTACTGTTTTAATGATATTTATTGTGTTATTACTCTTATGCTACTATGTTTTAAATTTTATACCACTGTAATCCACTCAGAGCCTGTTTGCGGAATGGGTGGACTAAAAGTCAAATAAATAAACATAAAAATGTTTAGATTAAAGCTCTTTTGCTTTAATTTTAACCCATTAATTCTGGTCCAACCTTCTGAGGCAACAGAAAACCAGCTCTGCTCCATCCTCTCTGTGGCAGCCCTTCAGATACTGGACGAGGGCAACGTATCACCTCTTAGTTGTCTCTTCTGCAGGCTAAACATGCCCAGCTCCTTCAGTTTTTCCTCACAGGGCTTGATCTCCAGACACCTCAGCATCTGCGTTGCCCTCCTTTGGACATATTCCAGCTTAACAACATCCTTCTTAAACTGTGCCTAAAACTGAACACAGTACTCCAAGTGAAGTCTAACCAGAGCAGAGTGAAGTGATACCACCACTTCTCATGCTCTAGACTCTATGTTTGTGTTGATGCAGCCCAAATTGCCTTTGCCGTTTACCTACTATGTCAAACTACTATCTCATGCTTTATGTATGGCCCTTTACACATGTACCACTGCAAAGACAAGTCTTCCTCACCCTATAATTATGCATTTGATTTTTTCCCTACCTAAATGCATACCTTTATATTTATCTCTGCTGAAATTCGTGCTGTTAGTTAGAACATAGAAACATAGAGCTGGAAGAGACCCCAAGAGTCATCTAGTCCAGCCCCCTGCACAATGAAGGAAATTCACAGCTGTCTCTCCTCTTGCCTCCTCCAGTGACCATTGCTTTATGCTCAGAGGAAGGCAAAAGACTTGCAGGATACCCAGCCAATCTGGCCTAGAGGGAAATTCCTTCCTGACCCAAAGTGGCACTTTAGTCCACTTTTCCAGCCTGTCAAGATCATCTTGAATTTTGAATCTCTCTTCTACTGTATTATCTACCCATCCCAATTTAGTATCGCCTGCAAATTTAATGAGCATCCTCTCTATTCTTTCATTCGAGTTATTTATAAAGATGTGAACAACACAGGGCCCAGGACAGATCCCTGAGGCACTCCGCTTGTCATTCCTCTCCATGAACTTGAGAAACCATTAACAAGCACTCTTTTGGACCAAACTGTCAACTCCATGCCTCCCCCTATCACTACATCACATGAAGAAGTGTCCTCTTAGTACTTTTTAAATGATCAATACAGACAAAATGGTGCCATGGTCAGACCATGTGGCCTTGAAGGCTCAGTTGGATGTGCCGTGCCGTCCCCCCGCAGGGGCGGTGGGCAGATTTATGCTGACCCGTGGAGACTTATGGATCCAATTGGGTTCCAGAATGCTCTACAGGATTCGATGCTCCCTGGTGGCTCATTAGATGAGCTGGTGGAGGACTGGCATGTCCATCTCTCCGAAGCCATCAACGAGGTCACCCCCCCTGTTGCCCTCACTGCTCCTGCACTGGATTGGTTCCCTGGTATACAGAGGAGCTACAAGAGAAGAAGTGGGAGCTGAGATGGCTTGAGCAAGTGTGGCGACGAGGCAAGAACATCCTATAGGACACTTATGAAAACCTATGAGGTGGCAATGAAGGTTACAAAGAAGGAGTTTTATGCAGCTTCCAGCATGTCAGCAAGCGCACGCCCGGCAAAACTGTTTAATGTGGTCAGATATTGGTCTCCCTGTCACAGCGAGGCCATCAAACGTTGAATTCGGATATTAGCTGTGAGGCTTTGGGGAGCTTTTTTACTGATAAAATCTTGTCTCTCTGCCGCGACTTGCTGACCACTATTGATACAGTATGTGAACTAGAGACCCCTTGGCCATCTTCAGAGCACTTCAGTCTACTCTCTGGGGAGGATGTTGACAGGATCCTGCGAGCTATGAAGACCACCATGTGCCCCTTGGACCCATGCCCATCATGGCTGGTAAAGGCCAGTGCTGATGGGTTATGGTTGTCCTTGGAGGCTATTATTAACTTGTCCCTGGACTCCAGAGTTTTTTCTGGAGCATTAAAAGAAGCCACGGTGAGGCCTCTCCTAAAGAAACCATCTTTGAACCCTACTGACATGATCAATTACTGCCCAGTTTCAAACCTCCCGTTTCTGGGTCAGGTGATTGAGCGGGCAGTGGTGGAGCAGCTGCAGGTTTTCCTGAGGGATTCCTTGGCCCTGGACCCATTCCAGTCCGGCTTCCACCTGGGACATGGAACCAAGACATTGCTGGTCGCCCTCGCAGACGAGCTTCGCAGGCATCTGGATCGAGGCAGATCGGCGTTGCTGATATTGTTGGATCTTTCAGCAGCGTTCGATATGGTCGACTATGATCTGTTGGCCCACCGCCTTGCCGATGTGGGGATACAAGGGACTGCCCTGCAGTAGCTCCTCTCTCTTCTCCAAGGTCGGGGACAGAGGGCAGTGCTAGGGGAGAATTTGTCATCCCACCACCCTTTGGTGCGTGGTGTCCCACAAGGGGCAATACTCTCCCCACTGTTGTTCAATATCTATATGGGCCCCCTTGCCCAGCTGGTGTGGAGTTTCGGACTGGGGTGTCATCAATATGCAAATGACACCCAGTTGTACTTACTGCTGGATGGCCGGCCTGACTCGGCCCTGGATGCCCTGGAGCATGTGTTTGAGGCCGTGACCGGAGGGTTGAAAAAGAGTAGACTGAAGACGGAGGTCTTGTATGTGAGCCGTGGGTGATTGGATTTAGGACTCCGACTCCCGACCCTCGATGGGGTGCCATTAGTGCCTGTTCCGAGGGTTAGGAGCCTGGGGGTGATCCCGAATGCCTCCCTGACAATGGAGGGCCAAGTCACAGTGGTTGTCAGACCTTCCTTTTCCCATCTTTGACAGACCAGGCAGCTTGTCCCTTATCTTTCGACCCGCGACTTAACTACAGTGATCAAGCAATGGTCACCTCTAGACTAGGCTACTGTAACATGCTCTATGCAGGGCTTCCCCTGAGTCTGGTCCAGAGGTTACAGCTGGTTCAAAGTGCAGCTGCACGTGTTATTACTGGGGTGCCAATTGGAGCACACATAACACCTATACTACGTCAGCTGCATTCGTTGCCAGTGGAGTACCAGATCAGATTCAAGGTTTTGATATTAACCTATAAAGCCCTAAGCGGACTGGGACCTGCATATCTGCAGGACCGGCTCTCCTTATATACACCCCAGAGGACATTTTGATCATCGGACAAACAGCTATTGGTGGTCCCTGGCCCCAGGGAGGTCTGCCTGGCCTCGACCAGAGCCAGGGCCTTTTTGGTCCTGGCTCCTACCTGGTGGAACTCTCTGTCTCTTGAAAGCAGGGCCCGGCAGGATTTGTTGTCTTTCTGCCGGGCCTGTAAGACAGAGACATTCCGTCAGGTGTATGCCTGATGCAGCACCAGAGAATCAAAACGTCCACAGTGGCAGCCAAGCGCACAAACAATCAGAAGCATTCAACCTTTAAAGAGCAAGTAAACCTGAGCAGCTGAAGAGTCTCTTAAAGGTACATGCCTTTTGATTCTCTGGTGCTGCGTAAGTGTGTAGAGCAAATTTGGTGAGTGTTACATTGGCTTTTCATTTATGTCGTGGTGCACGAATTTGTACTTTAATGTATTTATTGTATGCTAGTGGTTTATGTTCCACCGCCACCATGAAACATCAGGAACTTTACTGGCCCTGAATGTCGGGCGGGAAGACTTTGTACACAGGGCATTTCCTTCTTCAGCACCCCATCTGTAAGGACTACAAAGACTGAGGAATAAATATTGATTTATGGTAGGGGTGGGCAAATGGCGGCCCGCGGGCCACATGCGGCCCGCGAAGGAGTTTTTTGCGGCCCGGCAAGACCATCAGAAAAATCCCCCTTAAACCGAGATTTTGCTCAATCTTTTCCAGAATGCAACCGTGCCGTTTCCCAAGCAAACTAGTTGCAACAGAAAAGGTCTTTTCCTGGGAGTGTGTTCTTAGGAAGGCAGAGCACCGGCTACTAGGGATGTGCGTTTCGGCATTCAGAATGCCGAAAGAATGCCGAAACAAAAGTGTTTCGGCATTCTTCAAGAATCCCGAAACGTTTCGGGGAATGCCGAAACGTTTCGGGATTGCCGAAAGAAAAACCCGAAACGTTTTGGGATTCTTTCGGCATTCTTTCGGCATTCGAGAATCGCCATTTTGATTTTGCTAGCCGTTTGCCTTAGCAAGCGGCTAGCAAAATCCTGCTGGAAGCAAAGGCTTCCTGCAGGCTCTTAGAAGAGGGGAGGGGGGGAGAAGGAGTGAATCACTCACTCCTTCTGTCACCCCCCACCCCTCTTGCAAAGGAGGATAGGGAATCCTGCTTTGCCTTGCAAATGCAAGGTGCAAGCATTGCATTGCACTTTGCATTTGCAAAGCAGCAGAGATTCCCGCCAAAACTAACAGGTAGGGGAGGGGGAGCAGGAGGAGGGTGGCTCTTGGAGTGTGGGTGGGGAAAGGCAGGGGACTGGGGACTTTAGGAGTCACCAATCCCACTGCTGCATTCTCATGCCAGCCAATAGATTTAAATCTTTGGCTGAGGCTGCAGCAGGGGATTTAAATTTGGAGCAAGACTGTCTGGAACACTTCTGTTGCTGCTGCTGCTGAGCTGTGACCGAGAGAGGAGAAGAAGAGAGACTGCACCTGGAGCCTGGAGGACATCTGCCTGGAGGATCAACTGTGCTGGACATCCTGAGAGGACACCTGGTAGGCCTTTTTAAAATTTTTGTAAATTTTTTTGATGCTGGGCAATGTGCTGCTGTGGCCTGCCTCTGCAAAAAGGTGTTGCAGTTTATTCTTGGCATGGCCTGGGGGACAGGTTGGGCAGACAATGTTTGATGGTGGGGTGGGGGTTTCAGCATTGGTTGTTGTGCTTGCCTTCTTTAAGCTTGATCCACTGTTTTAAGATTAAAACAAGAGTGTGCCAGCTTTGGGCCTACACAGGCCAGAAGCCTTTCTTCTGGCTGGCTCTCACAGTTGTGCTCCACAATCTGGAATGGTGTGGCTTGCTTTTCTGTGTCTGGTCCCCTGCTTGCAAGGATTCCCAACAGGCTCCGTCCTGATCAACTGTGCCAGCCTGTGGGCCACACACAGGTATGGCCTGGGGGACAGGTTGGGCAGACAATGTTTGATGGTGGGGGGGGGGGTTCAGCATTGGTTGTTGTGCTTGCCTTCTTTAAGCTTGATCCACTGTTTTAAGATTAAAACCAGAGTGTGCCAGCTTTGGGCCTACACAGGCCAGAAGCCTTTCTTCTGGCTGGCTCTCACAGTTGTGCTTCACAATCTGGAATGGTGTGGCTTGCTTTTCTGTGTCTGGTCCCCTGCTTGCAAGGATTCCCAACAGGCTCCGTCCTGATCAACTGTGCCAGCCTGTGGGCCACACACAGGTATGGCCTGGGGGACAGGTTGGGCAGACAATGTTTGATGGTGGGGGGGGGGGGTTCAGCATTGGTTGTTGTGCTTGCCTTCTTTAAGCTTGATCCACTGTTTTAAGATTAAAACCAGAGTGTGCCAGCTTTGGGCCTACACAGGCCAGAAGCCTTTCTTCTGGCTGGCTCTCACAGTTGTGCTCCACAATCTGGAATGGTGTGGCTTGCTTTTCTGTGTCTGGTCCCCTGCTTGCAAGGATTCCCAACAGGCTCCGTCCTGATCAACTGTGCCAGCCTGTGGGCCACACACAGGTATGGCCTGGGGGACAGGTTGGGCAGACAATGTTTGATGGTGGGGGGGGGGGGTTTCAGCATTGGTTGTTGTGCTTGCCTTCTTTAAGCTTGATCCACTGTTTTAAGATTAAAACAAGAGTGTGCCAGCTTTGGGCCTACACAGGCCAGAAGCCTTTCTTCTGGCTGGCTCTCACAGTTGTGCTCCACAATCTGGAATGGTGTGGCTTGCCTTTCTGTGTCTGGTCCCCTGCTTGCAAGGATTCCCAACAGGCTCCGTCCTGATCAACTGTGCCAGCCTGTGGGCCACACACAGGTATGGCCTGGGGGACAGGTTGGGCAGACAATGTTTGATGGTGGGGGGGGGGGGGGTTCAGCATTGGTTGTTGTGCTTGCCTTCTTTAAGCTTGATCCACTGTTTTAAGATTAAAACCAGAGTGTGCCAGCTTTGGGCCTACACAGGCCAGAAGCCTTTCTTCTGGCTGGCTCTCACAGTTGTGCTTCACAATCTGGAATGGTGTGGCTTGCTTTTCTGTGTCTGGTCCCCTGCTTGCAAGGATTCCCAACAGGCTCCGTCCTGATCAACTGTGCCAGCCTGTGGGCCACACACAGGTATGGCCTGGGGGACAGGTTGGGCAGACAATGTTTGATGGTGGGGGGGGGGTTCAGCATTGGTTGTTGTGCTTGCCTTCTTTAAGCTTGATCCACTGTTTTAAGATTAAAACAAGAGTGTGCCAGCTTTGGGCCTACACAGGCCAGAAGCCTTTCTTCTGGCTGGCTCTCACAGTTGTGCTTCACAATCTGGAATGGTGTGGCTTGCTTTTCTGTGTCTGGTCCCCTGCTTGCAAGGATTCCCAACAGGAACCGTCCTGATCAACTGTGCCAGCCTGTGGGCCACACACAGGTATGCTGCTTTGGCCAAGGTAACCCTTTTTGGTTGCTGGCCTGGCACTCACAGTTGTGCTCCACAATCTGGAATGGTGTGGCTTGCGTTTCTGTGTCTGGTCCCCTTCTTGCAAGGATTCCCAACAGGCTCCGTCCTGATCAACTGTGCCAGCCTTCGGCCCACACACAGGCCTGCTGCTCCGGCTTTGGTAACCCTTCCCGTTTGCTGGCCTGGCACTCACTGTTTTGCTTCACATTCAGGTTGTTTATCGTTGGTGGACCTCTTCTGGACTGGACTGCACTTGGTGGACATCGGCCTGCAGATCTCTGCGTGGAGGATCAACATTGCTGGACATCTGCACTGGTGGACTGGTAGGGTTGTTGTTAAATTTGGTTTTTGAGCTTATGTCTGCTGCTGTGCCTACCTGCGAGCATATGCTTTGGCTCTGTCTTTATGGCTTGGGCCGGGGGGGGGGCATTTTCTGGTTGGGCAAGAGGATATTGTTTGGGGGTTAGGGGGGCCAGCATTGATCGCAGTGCCTGCTTTCTTTCATGTTTCATTTTTCAAGTTTGAGTGTGGGGTGGGCATGAACTGCTGTTTCACAGGACTAAAAAATGAGTGTGCCAGCTTCTGGCCTGCACAGGCCAGAAGCTCTGCTGGGTGGATGTGTTTTGTTTTGCTGCTGGTTGGCCCTAGCCTTTAAGGGGGGGGGGCTGACTTGGCTTGTGCAACGGGGCCTTGAATTTTGGGGGTTGCGTGTGCGGCGTGTGGTGTTGACTCTGCTAACATTTCCAATTTTCTTGACAGCATCGTGGAGGAGAGGAGGACCAGCTGCAAGACCGCCTGAACATCGCTGGACTGCAGGACTGGTGTTACTGTGAGCGAGTCCGGGTTCACATTTGGGTGGCCTTGGGGGTGGGTTCTTGCTAGCTTGGGAGGGGGGAGGCTCATCTTCAAAACACCACATCCACACCCCACACCGACATACCACAGATACATCGGTCCCGCTAAATAGTGTCTCTTAGGTAGGTAGGCCAGTTGGTAGGTGATCAGTGGATAATTGCCCTCAACATAATTATTAGGGAAACCGAGCCTAGTTTTTTTTAAAAAACTAAATAGGGACTCAGCAGGGAAAGCATTAGTGAGTGAGTGTTAGGTTTGAATTCTATATATATATATATATATATATATATATAAATTTGTAATAGCTGTCAATAGGCTTCCCATTAGTGCCCCCATAACTAGGGTTCCACTGCCCATCTCTGGCACCCGTGGTGGTGCCAGGCCGGCCCGGGCATACTAGTGTGTGAGTGTTTAAGGCTTTGTCACCTGTTATTGGGGTTTAGGGCCAGCTCAATTCCAGAGGAATTCAGCTGATTGGCAGGCTCAGGTTCCCTGACATAAATAGGGTTGCTTAAAAAGGCACTTGATTGTTCATCTCCAAGTCACAGAGCCACTAGAAGCACAGATTTAGAGCAGGTTAGTTAGGTCTTGAAAACAAAGTTGACCTTTGTTTTCTAAATCTTTTCTGATTAGTTAGGGTTGAATTTGGGAGGGGAAAGTATGTCGGAGAGGAAAGCAGAGAGGGGCCCCGGGGGAAAGGCTAGGGAGAAATCTAGAGGGGAGGAGGGGAGGGGGAGGGGGACTGCTGCGGCAGCCCCTCCATCTGAGCGGAGGAGGCCCTCCCCTGCGCTGCTGCCGTTCACCAGCCTGGCTTCTGGTGACAGGAAGAGGGTTCGCAAGACTCTCTTTCCTGAGGCAGCTGCTGGAGGGCCACCCCCAACCCGGGTGCGTGAGGCAGGGGCTGGCACTGGGCAGGGGCCTGCTGCTGAGGCTCCTCCTCCTCCAGTGGTTGCGAGCCAGCTGCTGGAGGAGGGGCAGCATGTGGTGTCTCCTGGGATGGGCGCGGAGCACATGACTTTCCCTGCGCTCCCGCTCACCCCAGGAACCCGGAGGATGTTGGAGGAACTGCCCGTGAGACCCCCCCTGGGGCGGTCCACCCCAGTTTCCTCTGAGGCCAGCAGCAGGCCTCTCGCGGCTGTGCAGGAGGAGAGGACGCGGGAGGAAGAGGCAGAGACTGTGGTGGAAGAGCCCACATCTCTGCCCCTTCAGCCTCGTCCATCCCCACCTGCCCGGCCGAGAGTGGGACACGGTGTGTCCGGCCAGAGCACCTCACAGGAGGTGCCGCAGGGTGGTCCCGAACGCGCTTCTCCTGGGAAGCGTGGGATGCCCTTTTCCTCCGAAATCTGGAAGCACTTCCAGACAACGGAGGATCCCCGAGCAGCCCTGTGCCTGCATTGTAGGCAGCGCGTCAGCCGTGGCAAAGATGTGTGGCATCTCTCCACGTCTGGGATGAGGTACCATATGAAGAGGCACCACCAGGCGGTGCTTCTTCGGGAGGAGGGTTCTAGTGGCGCCGCACGGCCGCCAGCTAGCCAGAAGGAGGCAGGCTCCTCTGGTGCTCTCCCCCCAAGGGTACCTGCAGGAAAGGGACGCCAAGCCTCTCTCCCGGAGATGCTTGGTATGCAGGGCGCTAGTGTGCCCAGAGAGGGGATCCGGAGGGCGAGCAGGCGCATCACGCGCCACATCGTCAACATGATAGCAGTGGATGGGCAACCGTATTCCGTAGTTGAAGACTTCGGCTTCTCAGGGCTGCTCCAAGATTGCTTTCCCTGGTACGCCGTCCCTGCTCGCACGTCGTTGAGCAGATCGGTGGTGCCCTCGTTTTACAGGGCTGCCAGGGATCATGTGAAGGCACAGCTGTCCCGGGTTGCCGGGAGAACTGTGCACTTCAAATCGGACATCTGGACCTGCCCAAGTGTGCAGCAAGCGTACCTCTCGCTTACTGCTCACTGGTGGGAACCCGAGTCGGTTCTGGGTGGGGGCCGGGGGGAGGTGCCTAGCACAGCTAGACAGGGAAGGATGCGAGACCGCCAGGCCGGCTACTGCAAGGCCTTGCTTCACGCCGAGGTGCTCGACGTGTCCCACACGGCGGAGAACATCGCTGCCACCTTAAGGAGACAGTTGGACGAGTGGATAGGCCAGGGACCCGCCACCGTGGGATGCATGGTGACGGACGGTGGCAAGAACATGAGGGCAGCGGCGCATCTAGTGAGCCGAGAGAGCGTCTACTGTGCCGCTCACAAGCTTCACCTAGTGGTGAGAGATGCGCTGGGGTTGGGCTCCTCGAAGGAACCCGTGGATACCCGGACCCGTGAACTCCAGTTACTTGTCCAGAAATGTCGGAGGCTCACGGGTCACTTCTCGCGCAGCGTGAAGGCCACGCACGAACTGCGCCAGACACAGGTCAGGACAGGTGTGCCAGAGCACGCTCTGATCACTGACGTCAGCACTCGCTGGAACTCCACCTGCGCCATGCTTGAGCGCTTGGTGGAGCAGCAGGCCGCACTCCACGCGTGGCTCTCCGAGCACCGCGGTGCGAGTCAGGTGGGTGAGTTCAACCGGGAGGATTGGCTCACCATCACCCAGACAGTGGAGGTCCTGAAGCCCTTCAAGGACTTCACTGTGGCGGTCTCGTCAGACACGGCGACCCTCGGTCTGGTCATTCCCCTGGTGCACACGCTCCAGAGGAATCTGGCCACCCTTGCAGACCGGGTCGCGCCCCGTGCTGACCTTGTTCCAGCGGTGCGCGCATTAGTGAGAAGGCTGCAGCAGGGCATAGCTGCCAGGCTAACTCCTCTCACTAAGGAAGAGTCATACATGTTGGCGACCATGTGTGACCCGCGCATAAAGGGCACTTTCGCCGAGCGGGACGGGAACCTCACCCAAGCCAGAGACGGGCTCTGCTCTTGGGTGAGGCGCAGGCAGGCCAAGAGGGGACGCCTGTCGACAGGGGGGACGCAAGAGGGGCCCTGCCGTGCGGGTCCCTCTGACGCCCCCTCTGCGCAGGCCCCCCCCGAGGCCACCACCGGAGTGCCGATGGAGATGGAGATGCTCCGGTGGGCCCTCGTCCCCTCTGGGGTCGTGAGGACCGTGAGAGAGGATCCGGCGGAGGCGATGGTCAGGGACTACCTCGCGGAGCCCTGCGAGTCGCTCTCCACCGATCCGCTCAGCTACTGGGCCAGGAAGGAGTCGGTCTGGCCGGACCTCTCCCTCGAGGCGCAGCGGCTGCTCTCATGCCCTCCGACGAGCGTGGAGAGCGAGCGCGTCTTTTCACATGCGGGCGACATTGTCGGCCCACATCGCACTCGCCTTCTCCCATGGAGAGTCGAGCAGTTGACCTTCCTGAAGGTCAACTCTCGCCTCTTCGATTTCTCAGGACTGGACTTCCAGAGTGACTGAGGTGAGCCCAACTTGTGGCCTGCATCCTCTATGAGTCCAATCCTTTGGAATCGCGCTCTCCCCTGTATAAAACCCTGTATATACAGTTAAAACCGGCCAGTAGAGGGAGGGTGGTTAGGAACCAGTGGCAAAGGGAAAACACCCAGCAATTTGAAAGCCCCCCCCCAGGGTATTCAAAACATCTCCCATCACTGAGACATACCCTGTGGGACCAAATTTATTATGAAAAATAATGCCGCAGAAACATGGATTGCTACTGGAGGGAGAAACAGGTTAGATAGGGATTGCTTAGGTGTTTTTATCAGATGAAATCCTTGTAAAAAAAAATTGTAGAAGAATTGTTGTACTGTTTTTTGAAAGTTGATGTTCCGTTCATGTAAAAAAAAGGAAAAAAAACCAAAAAAAAATGTTGTGATTATGTTTTTTAAAAGTTGATTGAATGTTCATGAAAAAAAAAAACCCAAAAAAATGTTGTGATTATGTTTTTTAAAAGTTGATGTTCTGTTCATGTAAAAAAAAGGAAAAAAAACCAAAAAAAAATGTTGTGATTATGTTTTTTAAAAGTTGATTGAATGTTCATGTTTAAAAAAAAAAAAATTTGATGTTAATGTTGGGTTTGCATGGTTGGGGGATGCGGGTAGAGTGGTGGATGGGCACCGGCCAATGATGATCTCTCACAGATGTTCCCAGGTAAATTCTGAGGCTGGTGTGGGGGTGGGGGGAGACCTCTGCAGAACTGCTCCAGAAATGCCATTGTCCAGTGCCTTGGAAGTGCCCAGTTCAGCTTTGTGTGTCTGAACTGAAAGCACAGCCACAGGAAATGACATAGGTTCTGCTGGACCCTGTTGCAGTGGTTCCCCCCCCCATTTAGTCATGTTATGGACGGAGAGTTGTATTAGGCTGGTAGTTATGATCATCTTCTGTTTCCATGCCCTGTTGTGCCCGCTCACTATGTAACCTGCTGTAATGTTCAAAACTTTACTGTTTGTCCATTTCAAAAGAAAAATTGTGTTTAAGATTCTCTGATGTGTAGTTAATTGTGTTGTGTTGTGCTATGAGGGACAATAAGTGTAATATGTTGTGATTTGTTGACCACTTGTAATTTGAAAATGAGAAAATAAAGGTTTTTTAAACTTAATGATTGTGTGTCTGTGTTCCCTTCTTTGATGGGAGGTTGGTTCCCAGCATAGGGAACAATGGGGCAGGCTGGCCAGCCTGTTCCTGGGGTACTGGGTGTGGGGCAGCTGAGGGTGGTTTTGGTTCTGAGAGGGGCTGAGTGGAGGATTTGGGTCTGTGTGTGGCAGCTGGGGTGGGGGAACTGGGTTTGTGTGGGGCTGTAAGGAGTGGACTATGGGGGATGAGAGCACTGGTTGTCCCTTGTGCCCAAGTAGGCCCCTGCTACTGTCCTGGTGTGGGCTTCCATGCCTCTATCAGTTGCTGGCCCTCCTTTGCCATCTTTTTCTGAAATTTTCCTAGGGCTGCCAAACTCCTGGTTGGGCTTGAGTTCAGGTTAGAGAGAGTAGTTCCCTACAGAGAAACTGGCTGCTTCCAAGGGCAATCTCTTTAGAGGGCAAATGCGGACCATGGATTCTGGGGGAGATCCCTACTCAGATTTTCCTTTCCACAAGTCCCACCCCCAAATTGCCAGTAACTTCCAAGGCCAGAGTTTGCCACCCCAGAGAGATCCTGTTCCCACCCTCTTAGCCTTGGCATGAAAGTTGTAGCCCCCATGGAACGCTTCCAGGTTCCTGATTCCAAGCCCAATGACACCAATGTAAGACAATCCAGACCTCCATCAAAAATGGATTTTAAGTAGCAGTGGGATTGGGCTGCATTTCAGTCATTCACATATCTGGTTGTGTTCCCAAACATTTAGCTTATGTTTTTTTAAATCAGCGTATGGCACTTAAGGACACTTTTAAATGGTTCTAAAAACATTTTTTTATTATGAAGTATTTAATGTGGCATTGATCAAGGGCAGGCCTTTTGGCCAAATGAGCAGTATCAGTACAGTAAAATTTAGACAAAGCTCATAGGAGGAAAAAGCATTCACACTGCGAAGTGGGAAGAAAGTTTCAATTTACATGTACCATGGACTCCGAAAAAGACATGTAAGTGGCATCCAGACCAAATCAGGCCTGCTTTCTCCCTTGAAGATATCAATTGATGATAGTGCTTATGTCACATCATGAGAAGACAAGGTTCACTAGAAAAGACAATAATGCTAAGAAAAATTGAAGGCAGTAGGGAAAAGAAGAATACCCTAGATGTGGTAGATTGACTTCGGTTTGCAATACATGGACAAGGTTTTTGGGATACTGTGGAGCTCAATATAATTCTAAAGTACACCACAAGTGATTTGAATGCATAAAACATACAGACACATACACATAAAATGTATATACCCCCTCCCCACCAAATTAAAGGTTTATCTTATGCCCTGGTTTTCTCCCCCATGGGAACCTAGAGTGGTTTACACATTGCTGTTCTCCCTTGATTTGTTTCACCCTCATCACAACCAGGCTAACAATAGACAGCTGCTCCATGCCTCACATTGGAGTGACTCCACCGATGGCCTTCTTAGTTGTTGGAGGGGGTGGAGGGGGGGGAGGAAGGAAACAACGCACTCCTGCCCACTCTATCTGGGGCCTAGGTGACCAAATTGCTTGGCCTTGGCAAGGAGCCAGTGGTGGGGCGGCACTGGTTCTGGGGCCCCGTCCAGAACATTTGTCCAGGGCCCCAAAATCACCTAGACTGCCTCTGGAAAACACAACACAATTGTTTACTTAGGCTGAGCCAAGAACATCCATCAAGCCTACAAGGCACAGAATCAGAGTCTGCCAGATTCTAGACCAACTCTCTAGCCATTGCACTACAGTGGATATCTAAAAATTGTTCATACCCCCACCAGCAACTTGAACATTTTTCTCCAAAAGGCACAACTTGGCTGGGTCTCAAAAAGGACTATGATGCATGGGCCTGTCAATGCATACTGGTACTAAGGCTCTGGCCGGGGGGAGGGGGGCATTGTGCCAATGCCACCCTGGCTTTGGAAGGGGACAGTAAAATAGAAGAAATAATCTAGTTTCAGTGCCTCCCCCCCTTCTCTGTCTCTCTCTCTCTCTATAATGTGAGTGAAAACATTACTATACCATCACTGAAGCCTACAGGATACTTAGGGTCTGTTCACACACGCATGATCATTTAATGGCAATGCTCTGGCATGATGATGTCTGTTCTAGGAGGTGATGTGATCATCACACAAGGCTGGGGAGCACGCACAATTCACAGCAGGCAGATTTGGGCCACAAGGGATCCTGCTTTGGCCTGTAGGGCCCAAATCAGCCCACTGCAAAGCACAGGCATACTCTCAGGGCAGCCAGATGACATCAGTGACATCACGGCAGCAGCCCCTGGAGCGTACCTTGAAGGCTCATTCACTGACTTTCCCCCTTCGGGGTGATAGGTGAGAGTGGGGGATCCCCCACCAAGGGGAAACGGATCCCTAATTGTGTCTGAGGTTGTGGAAATCAAATGGGTCATATTGCTTCTGTCTTTGAGGGACTTACATGCACATTATATTTAACTCCAGATTTCTTGATTGTCAAGGAATGCATGTGGTGGGGGGTGGGGGGAAGGGTGGGAGAAGGGCCCCTGAGGGTGAGGGTGGCATTTGGCATGCAAAATGCCACCCCTGGCAAGACAAGCCTCTCCCAGCTGTCAGTGGTAGAGATGAGAGCAGAGCACCCACTTGGGGAGGCCATGAAATGGCCCCCCCAAGTGGGAGCAGGCTGAGCCTTGGTGGGGGGGTGGGAGGAAGGGTGGGAGAAGGGCCCCAGAGGGTTGGGGGGGGAATTTTGTTGCAGTGGTTCCCCCCCATTAAGTCATGTTATGGAGGGAGAGTTGTATTAGGCTGGTAGTTATTATGATCATCTAGTGTGGGCTTCTGTTTCCATGCCCTGTTGTGCCCGCTTACTATGTAACCTGTTGTAATGTTCAAAACTTTACTGTTTGTCCATTTCAAAAGAAAAATTGTTTTTAAGATTCTCTGATGTGTAGTTAATTGTGTTGTGTTGTGCTATGAGGGACAATAAGTGTAATATGTTGTGATTTGTTGACCACTTGTAATTTGAAAATGAGAAAATAAAGGTTTTTTAAACTTAATGATTGTGTGTCTGTGTTCCCTTCTTTGATGGGAGGTTGGTTCCCAGCATAGGGAACAATGGGGCAGGCTGGCCAGCCTTCTCTGCGGGTGGTGGGGGGGGTCAGGGGGGTGGTTGTCTGTGTGCCAGGGCAGGTGCTCTTTCCCAGGGACGATTTGGCACTGCCACCATTGTGGCACCCCTTGTCTGTGCAGAACTGCCCTGGGAAAGAGAGTTTAGGGGTTCCCAAAAGGGGAGGGCAGGCCAGCCTGTTCCTGGGGTTATGGTGGGTGTGGGGCAGGTGGGGGTGGATTTGGGTCTGTGAGGGGCTACTGGGGGGATTTGGGTCTGTGTGTGGCAGCTGGGGTGGGGGAACTGGGTTTGTGTGGGGCTGTGAGGGGTGGACTTTAGGGGCTGAGAGCACCTACTTGGGGAGGCCATGAAATGGCCCCCCCAAGTGGGAGCAGGCTGAGCCTTGGTGGGGGGTGGGAGGAGGGGTGGGAGAAGGGCCCCTGAGGGCTGGGGGGCATTTTGCATGCAAAATGCCACCCCTGGCAAAGGAAGCCTGCCTCTTCATTTTTTCCCCATAGGAAATAATGAAGAGAGATCAGCAGCAGCATGCTAACAATATGCTGCTCCTTTGCTTTCTTATGGGGAGGATGGGGGGACCTGCTTTGGGGGGCCATAACATGGCCCCCCAAAGTCCAATCTGTCTGAAACTTGGGTAGTTGTTAGAGAAGGGTTAGAGGAAGGTCCCCACCAATTTTGGGCTTATTTGGTGGGAAAATGCCTCCTCCAGGCGTCCTGAAAGACGGAGGCATTTTCCCAACAAAAAAACCCGAAAGAATCCCGAAAGAATGCCGAAATAATGCCGAATCCCGAATCCCGAAAGAGATTCTTGTTTCGGCTTTCGGCTAATGACGGTAGAGAATCTTGTTTCGGGTAATCCCGAAACAAGAAAGCCGAAAGTTTTTTCCTTGCACACCCCTACCGGCTACCTTTGTGCAGCGCAGAGCAGCAGGCGAGGTTTGCCCGCGCTGGCCCCATTGCAGGAGTCCCCGCCGAGGGCCAATTCCATTTCTCCCCGGGGGAGCACGCTGCGAGCACCGCCTCCCGAGCGCCCTGCGCTGCTCCTCCCCCAGAGCTCCGCTCGCCAGCCGGGTAGTGCGTTTTGGCTGCTTTAGGAACAACGCTGCCCTTCGTGGAGTTGCAGACTAGCCTGCAGCCCGGCAGCTGCCCTGCAACCTGCTAGCCAAGCTGTGCTCAGCGGTCGCCTCCATCCTGAACAAGCCCGCGGAGGTGAGCGGGGATCAGTGGCGAAATGCCGCAGGCAGGCGGGTGACCTCCGGCGGGCGCCGCTCCGGAGGCGCACGCAAAAGGCAGCGGGCATCCAAACGAGCCCCGCCGTGCACGTGAGCGCCTGGAGGGCAGCCGGCCTCTAGCTGCCTGGAAACGACCTACTCTGCTGATGGGGATCACACAGGCAGAACCGCTACACTCAGGATGGGAAAATTTCTGTGCGACTTTCTATGTTCTCCAAAATGTTCTCCACCCCAAATCTCCAGGAATTTCCCGTCCTGGAGTCAGCAACTACAAGTAGTGCAGGTCTGATTCCTCTGCACGTGAATAAGGAGGGTTGGGCAGCCCCCCCATGGGAGTTTTTGTTTGAAGCCCAGGGGAAGAAACCGGGGGGGGCGAACATTAGTCCCCCACTTGCTACTTGCCATCTTGGCAAGCTGGTATAGTGGGAAGCTGGAGGACCTGGCTACTGTGAGGGGGGTCCTGCTTCTTCTTGGAAGGTGGGGAGGCGGCAGGAAGTTTCCCATCACATTCTGGGCAGCTGCCTGGGCCCGGTGTAACTGCCTGCTTCTTCTTGCTCCGTTTTTTGGATGTGTAGGACGGCTACGTCAATACGCATGCGCAGTGTAGATACGCGCTTTTTGAAAATAGCACAATAAATAAATTGAATAAAACTACCACTATTTTATTTAATTTATATTTATTGATTTTTATGGTACAGTTTATACCTTTTCTGAAATGCAAAGTTAACTAATGAATGCAATCATTTTAAAAGGTGTGGCCCTCCGCTAACCTCCGCTCCCACAAAGTGGCCCCTGAGACAAAACAATTGCCCACCCCTGATTTATGGCATTGCAAATTATTTTTTGATTGATTTACCTTCTGATGGACTTTTTCCTCATGTTGTCCTTTGATGTACTTAGGGCACCTACTTTTCAATGATTTGGGGGGTTAGTTAGATATTGTCAATTCATTAGGATCAACCAAAATAGTGAACACAAGTTTATTTTAAGTTTAAATTGGCTATTATTATATTCCAGTTCTGTAATGCACTCTCCACAAAAATTGCTTCTCTCCATATGAAAATTTTCCTACTCAGAATTTCTGGATAGTAAAAAAATTTCTATGCTAGTACCTTAATCCTGGCGGATTCTTGCCTTCCCCTGGGCAGTGAGCGGGGGCACTGGGGTGGGTGGGTAGCTGGGAATTTCCTGCATTGTGCAGATGCTTGGACTAGATGATCCCTTTCCGGCAGCAGGATTCTGTCTGAAATTGGCAACACCTCTTCCACACACAAACACTGGATCCAAACACTGCACCCATGGCAGCATCTCCCTTGCATTCGCCCGGCTCTCCCTGTTGAATCACCACCTGCACAATCAAAAAGAGTCCAGTAGCACCTTTAAGACTAACCAATTTTATTGTAGCATAAGCTTTCGAGAATCAAGTTCTCTTCGTCAGATGCTACTGGACTCTTTTTGATTTTGCTACCACAGACTAACACGGCTAACTCCTCTGCATCTATCACCACCTGCACAGGTGCTGAAGAAAGATATGTGCGGTGATGGCAAACAGCACAGATGCTGTGCTGGACACAGCCGTGCCTGTGGTGTCCCAGCAGGTTTTGCAGCCCCCCTTGCCCAACCCATGGGGGAGTGGTCTGCAACTGTGACGGCCCCTTCCAGTGCTGCTGCTGCTGCTGCTGCTGCCCAGGCCTCGGACCATGAGGGCAATGAGGGGCACAGAGCTGCCCAGCCCTTCCACTGGCGTATTGCAGGGGCTCACTGGCAAAGCGGCTCCTTGGCTCCCTGTGCATCCCTCCCTCCCCTGGATAGAGCGGCCAGAGGGATGGCGATTCTGCACACGGTTTGTAAGTTCTTGCTCAGACAAAATGGCAGAAGAATTCCAATAACATTTTTGATAACATTTGTGAACTGTTTTACTAGGCATTAAAAATACAAATGTTCCGGGGGGGGGGGGGAGAGATACAACACAAGCTATATCCATTCTTTATGTAAGGAAACAGGATTTTAATAGCAATGTCCTGGTCACCTGGAAGGCTTGATTTCCAGAGCAGACTGTAATTTGGTTGGTGTAGACTCCAACTTTTGTTAACGAGGATCCAGTTTCTGAGAGCTCTCTACAGACTCAATGTTATTTAAAAGCAGCCATGAGGGCCGGGTGGGGTTCAGTTTGGGTTGGAGCCCCAGTGCTGGCTGGCTGGGGAGGGCAAGAAGACAGGTAGCCATTTTAGTTCAGTGTTGATCAAGGTGATCCTCGAGTATTTATGTCCAAGTCAGCCTACTCAGGGCTTTTTTTCAGGGGGAACGTGGGGGAACGGAGTTCCGGAACCTCTTGAAAATGGTCGCATGGCTGGTGGCCCCGCCCCCTGATCTCCAGACAAAGGGGAGTTGAGATTGCCCTCCGCGCTGCCGAGCAGCATGGAGGGCCATCTAAACTCCCCTCTGTCTGGAGATCAGGGGGCGGGGCCACCAGCCATGTGATCATTTTCTCCAAGGGCAACCCACTGAGTTCCACCACCTCTTTTCCCAGAAAAAAAGCCCTGAGCCTACTCATATGTAAAGAAAGTAGAGAGTGGAAGGATTGGTTTACAATAAAACCACAAGCCTGCTGCTGAAAGTCAGCTGTGTCTGGAGAAAAATGGTGAACCCAGTCCGCCCACAGCGGTGCAGTAAGGGCTCTGCCCTTGTGTTCCACGAAAGGAGGGAACCCTCACGCACAGGCCAATGTGGTGGTCATGCCACTGTCTGCCGAACATGATGCTTTCCTTTCCTGTCTGAAATTTAGCAAGGGTGATCTCTTGGGCAAGAGACATAATCCCAGAGAGTTTAATCCTAGCAGAACAAGAAGAAAATTGATGTATTGTCGAACGTTTTCACAGCCGGAGAACGATGGTTGTTGTGGGTTTTCCGGGCTGTATTGCCGTGGTCTTGGCATTGTAGTTCCTGACGTTTCGCCAGCAGCTGTGGCTGGCATCTTCAGAGGTGTAGCATTGCAGACTTGGACAACCTGAAAAATCAGCAGTGGCTGAACATAGCCTAACTCAAACAGGGCACAGGATCTTATTCCAGGACACCAAAATACTGGACAACACTTCCAACTACTTTGTCAGACTGCACAGGGAAGCCATTGAAATTCACAAGCATAAGCAAAACTTCAACAGAAAAGAAGAAACCTTAAGAATGAACAGAGCATGGTTTCCAGTTCTGAAAAACACCAGGCTAACAAAACACTCTATACCCGACAATAGCCCTGCAGAGAAGATTAGCACATCAAGCACCAATCCATATGCAAAAGAACCTCCTCAGGATACAGTGAAGCCTCCCGCCATTAGAATTCCACACCCTGGGAAACTCTTACAGGATGACTCAGCTCAACCCCACCCCTCCTGAGTAGATATAAATGACCTGCCAACATCTTTTCCACACTGTGACACTGAGAGATCTCTGTCTTTTGGTGCTACACCTCTGAAGATGCCAGCCACAGCTGCTGGCGAAACGTCAGGAACTACAGTGCCAAGACCACGGCAATACAGCCCGGAAAACCCACAACAACCAAGAAGAAAATTACAAGCAGAAATGCCTTTTCCATTGAAACAAATGGCAACAAATGTAAAAAATAAAAGTATCTTAACAATAATACCAAATAATAACATTTTTGATTGTTAAAATGAACCAAAATATTGTTATACACCTTCCTACCTAAAAACAGCCGTGAGCTTCCTCTAGCTCCTCAGAGGTCACCCCACAATTTCTTTCTGGTCCTGTAGGCATCAAAAGTCTAAGGGCTGCTTCTTTCCCTTATATTTTTAAATCAAGCTTGTGCTTTACATAAAGTCACAATAAGAATGGTGCAAAATAAAGACATTTATGGCCCAAAATCCATACAATTCCCAAGAGGCTGTGGATCCCCTTACATGAAAATTGATTATTCGTGCTCAACAAGTTGCTGTGACTTGCCCTGAGCAGCCATCTGGCCGCAGGGAACAAACGGCAGGTCTTTTGCCCTGTTAAAACCATCTCTGAAGAAACAAAATTACATTGATCCTATGCGCGGGCAGGGGGATTTAAAAGCTCTCTCTAGGATTTGAGGAGCTTGGCTTGTAATGGTTTTGGCTGCGGACAGATGATCGCTTTTTCAGAGTACTGAAAACCATTTGAAGAATGATTCACTGCTGGAAATATGTAACACTCTATACTCATTCCATTTTCTCTTTCTGTTAGGATGGAGTTACTACGGGGGCAAATAAAAGTTAGAGACGAGAGAATCAGCTTTGTGAGTGACTATACCCCTTTAGCCAATCCGATTAAATGGATCGTACAGAAATATTGTCCACTTATTCAAAATTTACTAGGCTGTTGTCACCCACCCTGAGTAGCCTTTTGTAGCACTAAAAAAAAAAACTTTAAAGACATCTGAATGCAGTCAGACATGAGGGCCAATAGACCAGTTGGGGAGTTGCCGAAAGGCCACTTTAGATGCGGCCATTGCATGGTTTGCAATTTGATTATGAGGACTACTGAACAAATAAGACAATTAGGGCTTTCTCAAAAAGATTTTTCGACTTGCAGTACCAAGAATGTAGTGCTCATGTGTGCCTGTGAAAGAACTTTCCATGGGGAACACTAGGCGAGAGGTAAGAAGAGCATGGATTCAAGAACATCAGCCACGTATTCATTGCAAAGTAGAGGATGCCCCCATAGTCCATAATTTCATGAGGGGTACTAAGCATCAACACGGTGATATGACTTACTCTGTACACCGTACTGTGCTGTATGTTAGCCAACTCAGGGATCCAGAATTTATTAAGAGGGACTTGCTCAGACAGGAAGTGTGGCGGGTCTATAAATTGAACAGTTTTGACCCAAACGAGCTTAATGTAAATATTAATTTATCTTGTTCACTTGTGAGGACATGCCAGGGGTTGTTCTGCCCCTTTAAATCTTTTGGAACTGCTTGCTGTTTATTCATGATGCATACAGATATGCCCACACGCCCAAGATGGGGGATTGGAGGATGTTGCGATTTTGTAGGCACTGGTTGAATTTGTGAATGTAAGTAAGATTCTGCATTTGATATATTGCAATTTATTGATAGTATATCTTGTAAATTTATTACTCATGCTGATTTCAGTCTGTAACTGCCGTGAGGAAGGAATATTCTGAAACGGAAAAATTTTGGCTGGCTCGCCCGTTGCAATTACAGCGGAATTTGCACTTGGAATATTTGTGAAGATATACTACTAAAAAACTGGTTTGCATACAATGGAGTGTGTTTGAAGAATGCATTGTATTTTGAATTGGTTTGGAAACACATTGTCTCGCGTATGTTCCATTTGTTGACTGTGAGGCACGGTCACTTTAACGTATAGGCACTAGCACTTTATAATCTAAAAGAATGGTTTACAAGTGCTTAGCACTTTAGAATTGAATTGCTCTGATATGAATTATTATTTGTATTATATGTCATTGTAAAGATTATCTGCCTGATTTTGTTAGACCGTTTGTCCTCAAATCTCATGTTTTTGCATGTTTCATGATAAACTAATAACTGATACTTTACATTGTTAAAGGTGATATATAAAATTGTTACAAGGTTGCTTTAATTTTGTTTCTTAATAAGTTAATCACAGCGTAGGTTGTTTTTCTTGTGGTTCATATCACGATTCTCTCATTTACTGGAATTCCCAAAATTCCAGCTAATTGCCAGACTGCAGGAAACAGTTCCGCTGAAGTGGAGCAGCAGCTTTGGGGGGGGGGGGGCGGGCTCCGTGGAATCACATCCAATGCTGTGTTCTCTCCATGTTAGGGTTCCAGGCAACTGGCCAGAGGGCTAGGGGGGGGGAGGCAAAGGGGGTTCATTGTCAATGGCATCTCTATGTCTCTGCTGGGGCAATCCTACATCACTGCCAGGTTTTCCTCAAGGGTGACATAGTGCAGCATCACGAGATTTTTTTAAAAATTCTCCTTCACTCAGAGCAGCCGCACTCAAAAAGAGCTGTTAAGGAGAGGTCTCCCACCATAGCTGGAGACCTGGGAGCCCAAGTCCCTGCCCCAAACTCCACCCTCCCCAAGCTCCACTTTCAAATCTCCAGGAATTTCCCACGCTAGAGTTGGCAACCCTAACCCAAGCAAAGTGCACCCTCCCCCATCCTGACCCCTGGGCCATCAGTGACTGGAGTGAAGCCAAGCTGTGCTTTGGCTGCTGGCCACGTGGACCCCGGCGTGGATTCTGGGAGTGTGCTGAGGCCCTGTGGGGCACTGGCACTTGCTGCTGTGCCAGTTCAAGCCATTGCGGAGGGGGGGGGCTTAGCTGGGGAACCAGCCCTGTGGACCCAAACAATGCATGGTGGGTGGGGCAGGGGGAGCAGGGCTTCCCGCAAGCCACTTGCAGCTGTAATTGCCCCCTGCAGCCTTTGTGGCCATGGGAAGTTTGAAATGGTTTGGATGGAGTGTGATACAGATCTGATCCATCCTGATACACCATCACAGTTCCATTTCCATTTTCTTGCTCACATGGATATCAGATCCACACAAGCATTTGGCATGTTTTCCAAGACAAGGCTGTTGGATTGGAGCATGTGGAATCAGTCTTTGAAATACTTCCTCACATGGCCAGGTGGTGGAGCAATTATTATCAGAAATCTGTGAGTACCAGGCCACGCAGAAGACCCACCCAACGCCAGTAAATATGTTGTGAGTGACCATGTTGACTGCAACACAGACCACAGGGTTGTGCATATTTTCTAAATTCCACAATAAAATGTATTGTAAAATATTTTAGACTGCTGTTCTTTGCCACATGGGCGCCACGTAATTTCAAATATGCACAAATATACAACAATTCTTTTCCTTGGTGCACAATCTTATTGTTATTCACCTCTGTGAACTGGGATTGTTACTCACCACCCCACCTTACCAATGGTCTCCACCTATGGTTGCTAGGCCCCTCTCCTCTCCCACCGGGAGGGTAGAAGACCTGGCACTTACCTCATGCTGGTTGCATAGTGTCCCTTGTGTGTGTGCAAAGCGTGTGCACACTCCGGGCACATGTGCGATGACGCCACTTCCAGGGATAACATCATTGTACCAAATGTGCGAGCGCTCCTGCGCTCTGTGCAGGGCTGATTCGGCCCATTTGGGGCCAAAATCAGCCCCAAATGAAGCACGGGAGCATTTGTACGGCCAGTGCAACAATATCACCCCCAGAAGTGACGTCCTTGCTCCCCCTGTGAGCGCAGGCACCTCGCGTATTCCCAGGGGGCTTTCTGGTGGTGGCCGACCTCAGGGGCTTGCCACCTCCCACCAGTCACTGGTGGGTTGGTGGGCAAGGAGACAAGCCCCCGGGAGTTTGCCAGCCACTGGTGGGCACCTGGGAACCCTACCTCCACTGGATACCCTTTTAACCCAATAAGCAGTGTGATTCCCCTTCAGCCACATGCCCAACAAGGTCTTTGCTAGGATCCGTGTTCAGGGGCAGGAGGAAACCCAAGAACGGCCTGTCCAGCAGGCAGCTGGGTCTGAAGGCCCTTTGGCATGTCAACAGTATCTGATAATCAAAAGTATCATTCCTTTGAGCATGGATACTGGGAAACAGTCATTGCTAGACCTCTGTGGTATGTATCATTTGGAACGTACGCACAACATTAAACAGATGTTTGAGCCAACAAAGGATTAAAACAGCATTTTAGTACAGGTTAATTTTTTAAATGAAATGATTCCATAAAAGTGTTAACAGACCCAGCTGACCGTAAACAGCTCCTAGCTGCACAAGCAGGGCTCTTTCTTTCCCACTAAGCCACGGGAGGAGTTTTTAAAACCTCACTTAGCATTATAAATCCTTCCAAAGCTTAGCAGCCCGCAGGAGCTAAACTACCTACGTGATTTACAGGGCTCTGATAGAGGCAGAAACCTATTGCCCTCATTTTATTTTCATTTCATACAGTTCCCCTGTAGCTTATTTCCTTTCATTCTCGGGGAATATTAATTCAGTCACGGCCCAGTTTCCCTCTAGGTCATGCAAAGGCCAGGGAAGCGAAAGGAAAAAAGGGTTTGTTTGCTAGTCTGTCCGGAAAACTCCAGTAGCACATCGCTCCTTAGCACCTAGGGGTGCCCAAGGAAGGGTCTTGGCTAGTGTGCAGAATGCCACTTGTGAGGGCTGTTGCTGTGGTAGCAGGGTTGCCGACTCCAGGCTGGGAAATTCCTGGAGATTTGTGGGTGGAATCTGGGAAAGATAGGGTGCGGGAAGGGGAGAGACCTCAGTGGTGCATAATGCCAGAGTCCACCCTCCAAAAGAGCCAGTTTCTCCAGAATTACAACTGACCTCTGTTGCCTAGAGATCAGTTGTAATTCTGGGAGATCACCAGCCCCCAGCCCCCCCCCCCCCGGAGACTGGCAACCATATGAGGCGATGATGTGGGCACGCGGTTCTGTAAAAAGGAGTTTCCTTGTAAAAGAGGCGTGGCCTGGGTCACCCAGCAGATCAGTTGGCACTGGAGGTCTGCAACTCCTGCTGCTTACTTGCTCACCCTCCATTCTCCAGCATTGTTTAGCCTCTTCTAAATGCAAAGGGGAGGCGTGAATTTTCTGCAGCTTCCACGGTGGCCAGGGGCACTATCGACGCTGGACTTTGGGGCAAAAGTCTGGGAATCTGAAGCACTTTGAGAGCAGGTGGAGCTGCAAACACAGGCTGTAGCAGGGCTATCTTATCTCCATTTTCACTGAAGGCAGAGCTGAGTCTCTGCATAGCAGAATTCTATAGTCTGGTTGCTTGAGGAATAAGTTCACACTGGAACTTATGCCTTAGAAAAGAATCAGGATTTCTTTACTGTAAGAGAACTCCATAGTAGATAGAAAAGGCATAGCAAAGTCTTCTTGCTATCTATCTAGGACTCTCTCTACCCAAGATGCCTCGGTGCATGTTCGTCAAGTGTAGGGAGACACAATGTTAGCTGGGAAGCGTAGTTTAAAAAGACAGAGCCAACAGAGATCGCTTCACAGAGGGTTTGTCAATTTCATCTTCGGCTCTACCACTGCTCTGTCAACTTCACCTCTCCAGACTAAAACTGTGTGGGATCACAACCAGAGGGCAGCGAGGAATGGAAATGGGCTGGAGCTGCCTTCTAGAGCTGGGCTTGGACCTGGAGAGTTTATAATGGGCTGAAGGACCAAATGTGGGTTCAGATTGTATTTATCAGGTTGTTATACTGCCGTGTATTAGTTGATGGGGTGGAGAGGGGGGAAGTCCACGAGTGTGATAGTGGAGACCGGGGCAGGGCTGGGGATCCCAGTGCTCTGGGGTTGAGGGAGGTATGGCAGTGGGGTGTGGGGCTGGGAAGGAAGGCCACAGAGATGTGGTAGGGCTTGGTGTCCTTCCAACCTGCGCCCCACCCTGAGACATGCTGGTTGTGGGGCTAGGAGGATGAAATGCCTCCCTCTGGCACTGTTGTTGTGTAATGCCAGGTCCATAACAAGACCAAAACGCTGCAAGATTATATTGCAGCAAAAAACGTGGACCTGGTATGCGTGACTGAGACCTGGGTGAGGGGTGGCAAAACAATCACCTTGAAAAAATTGCCCGCCCCCCGGGTTCTCGGTCCTTCACCAGTCCTGGATGGATGGTCGGGGTGGAGGGGTGGCGATACTCATTCGGGAGTCTTTCTCCTTCAGAGGAGAGTCTCAGGACACATGGACTCTGTCCTCAGGCCCTATGCCACCAGCATACCCAGCTATTCACGGGACACCACTGACTTCCTCAGGAAAATACAATCCATTGACAACCTACCAGATGACACCATCCTAGCAACCATGGATGTGGAGGCCTTGTACACCAATATCCCACATGCAGATGGATTGCAAGCCATACGGAATATTATCCCGGACAAAACCACAGCACACCTCGCCACAGAACTTTGTCACTTCGTACTCACTCACAATTACTTCGAATTTGGTGACAACTTATATCTACAGATTAATGGCACAGCCATGGGCACACGCATGGCACCACAATATGCTAACATATTCATGGCGGACTTGGAGCAACGCTTCCTCAGCTCCCATCCACTGAAACCACTCCTGTACTTAAGATTCTTGATAACATCTTCATCATTTGAACCCATGGGAAGGAAGCCCTTGAGAGATTTCATCAGGACTTCAATAACTTTCACCCTACTATCAACCTGAGCCTGGACCACTCTACACAACAGGTACACTTCCTGGACACCACTGTACAACTACATAATGGACGAATAAATACCACCTTATACCGGAAACCAACAGACCGATACTCATATCTACATGCCTCCAGCTTCCACCCTAAACATACCACTCGGTTGATTGTCTACAGCCATGCTTTATGTTACGATTGTATCTGCTCCAATGCTCTTGATTAGGACTCCCACTTAAGAGATTTACAACAAGCATTTTTGGGGCTACAGTACCCACCTAATGAAGTGAGGAAAGAAATCAACAGGGCCAGACTAGTACCCAGAAACAGCCTGCTCCAGGACAAACCTAAAGGAACTAACAACAGAACACTACTGGTAGTTCCCAGCTCAAACCCATCCAACGTATCATCAGTGATCTACAACCCATCCTGGAAAATGATGCCTCTCTCTCAGAAGCCCTGGGTGGAAGACCTCTCCTTGCCTACAGACAGCCCCCCAACCTGAAACGATTTCTCACTTACCATCATGAATCGGCTAGCAGAGTCACCAGCACAGGTACCAGGCCCTGCAACGGACCCAGATGCCAGCTCCGCCCCTATATCTACCCAGGGAATACAATTACAGGACCCAATGGCATCAACTACACTGTCTCTGGCTCTTACAGCTGCTCATCCTCCAATCTGATATATGCCCTCATGTGCCAACAATGTCCTTCTGCTCTGTACATTGGACAAACCAGCCAACCTCTGCGCAAAAGAATAAATGGACACAAATCTGACATTAAAAATGGCAACATCAAGAAACCCGTGGGAGAACACTTCAATCTACCAGGACATTCCATCTAGGACTTAAAGGTCACCATAGTTCAACAGAAACCTTTCAAAAACAGAATCCAACGGGAAGCTGCTGAATTGGAATTCATATGTAAATTTGACTCAGTCAAGCTTGGATTGAATAGGGACTATGAATGGTTATCTCGTTATCAGAAGTAACTGATTTCATTATCAGAAGCCAAATGATCCC
This sequence comes from Eublepharis macularius, assembly GCF_028583425.1. Lineage (NCBI taxonomy): Eukaryota > Metazoa > Chordata > Lepidosauria > Squamata > Eublepharidae > Eublepharis > Eublepharis macularius. The sequence continues at coordinate 2,641,192 of NC_072800.1, read as the reverse complement.
ATTATCAGAAGCTACTGATTACATCTACTCCCCCATCCCCTCTCCACCTACATATCTGACCAGTTTCGTCTTACCCTCCATGCATCTGACGAAGAGAACTTATTCTACAGTAAAGTTGGTTAGTCTTAAAGGTGCTACTGGACTCTTTTCTCCTTCAGGCCACTCCCCATACCAAAGATTACTGGCATTGATTGTGTTAGCCTGATGTGGGATACTGAGGAGAGTTTGGCTGTCTGTCTGGTGTACCGACTGCCTAGCGCACCAGCAGCTACCCTGTCGAGCCTGTTGGAGGTGGTGGCAGGTGGGGCCTTGGAGCACTCCAGGTTATTGGTCCTGGGCGACTTCAACATCCATGTTGATGATGCTGCCTCTGCATAGGCTTCAGACCTGGTGTCATCCACGGCAGCACAGGGACTCTGCCAAGTTGTTTCAGTACCTACACATCAATCAGGCTAGATTTGATCTTTGGGATGGGAATACAGGTGGACCTTGATGCCTTTGAAGCGGTGCCATGGTCAGACCACTTTGTCCTGAAGGCTCGTTTGGGAGCACCACCTCCACCCCATGCATAGGTTGTGAGCTAATTTATGCTCACCCATGGAGACTAATGGATCCAATGGGTTTCCAGAATGCTCTGCGGGATCCGATGCCCCCTGGCGGTTCATTGGATGAACTGGTGGGGGACTGATATGACCGTCTCTCTGAAGCCATCGACAAAATTGCTCCCCATTGCCCTCTCCATTCTCGTGCTAGACTGGCTCCCTGGTATATGGAGGAGCTACATCAGATGAAGTGGGAACTGAGACGGCTGGAGTGAGTGTGGCGGCAGAATCGAGGTGAAGGGACAAGATCATCTTATAGAGCGTTTATGAAGGCCTATGAAGGTGGCTGTGAAGACAGCGAAGAAGGATTTCTATGCTGCCTCCATAGCGTCTGCAAGCACACACCCAGCAAAATTGTTTCAGGTGGTTCGATCCTTGGTCTCCCTTTCTTAGGGAGACCGCCAAATTAATGATTCGGCTATTAGCTGCGAGGCTTTGGGGAGCTTTTTTGCAGATAAAATTTTGTCTCTCCACTGCGACCTGCCAGCCACAGTTGATACAGTAAGGGAACTGGAGGCCCCTTGGCCGTCTTCTGGCCCTTATTTAGATCACTTTAGTCTGGTCTCTCAGGAGGAAGTTGACAGGATCCTGCGGCAGGTGAGGCCCACTACGTGCTTCCTAGACCGTTGCCCGTCGTGGCTGGTGAAGGCCAGCGCAGACGGGTTAGGAGCTCAATTGGAGGTTATTATTCATCAATCACTAAGTTCTGAGGTTTTCCCTGGAGCACTGAAGGAAGCCGTGGTGAGGCCTCTCTTGAAAAAAAATCTTTGGACCCCACCGATCCATCCAATTACAGATCATTCTCGAACTTCACGTTTCTGGGGAAGGTGATTGAGCGGGCAGTGGCAGAACAGCTGCAGGTCTTGCTGAAAGATTCTTCCATCCTGGACCCATTCTGGTCCGGCTTCCATCCAGGACACGGGACGGAGACAGTACTGGTCGCCCTCACAGACGAGCTTCGCAGACATCTGGACCGAGGTGGATTGGTGCTGCTGATTTTGTTGGACCTTTCAGCAGCATTCGACATGGTCGACTATGAACTGTTGACCCACCACCTTGCCGAGTTGGGGATCCAAGGGACTGCCTTGTAGTGGCTTGTCTCTTTTCTCCACGGTTGGGGACTTGGGGAGGGTGGCGCTTGGGGAGTGCTTATCCACATGCCAGCCTTGGGTGTGCGGTGTCCCGCAAGGGGCAATAATCTCCCCCTTGCTATCCAATCTGTATATGTGCCCCCTTGCCCAGCTGGTGCAAAGTTTCAGACTGGGTTGTCACCAATATGTGGATGACACCCAGTCGTATCTGTTGATGGGCAGCTGGCCTGACTCTGCCCCTGATGTCCTAATAAGAGTTTTGGAGGCTCTGGCTGGATGTATAAAGCAGAGCTGGTTGAAGCTGAATCCGGTAAAGACAGAGGTCCTGTACTTGGGCTGGGGATTTCCAGACCTGGGAATCCAGCTCCCTTTGATGGGACACCGTTAGTGCCTGTCTCATTGGTCCAGAGTCTTGGAGTGATACTGGATTCCTCCTTATCAGTGGAGGGCCAGGTCACGGCAGTTGTCTAGTCTGCATTTTTCCATCTTTGACAGACCAGGCAGCTTGCGCCCTATCTGTCGACCTATGACCTAACTACAGTGATCCATGCAACAGTCACATCCAGAATAGACTACTGTAACTCACTCTACGCAGGGCTTGCCTTGGGCTTAACCCGGAAATTACAGTGGGTCCAGAATGCTACTGCACGTGTCCTGATGGGCACATCATACAGGACACATATTACTTCCATCTTGCAGTAGCTGCATTGGCGCCCTGTGGAGTTTCAGATTAAGTTCAAGGTTTGGGTTTAAACTTTAAAGCGCTAAACGGACTGGGACCAGTATACCTGCGGGACCATCTCTCCCTATATGTACCCCAGAGAGCATAAAGATCAGCAAATTTTAGATGTTTTAAATGCCAAAGAAGTAATTCCCCCAATGCAACAAAGTTTAAATGATCATTTATTGTAATTCTTGGGTTTTTAATGATTTACCAAGAGTGGTTTTAATAATGTCTTTTATGGCTTAGTTTTAATCCCTTTCTTGTTTGTACAGTACGGTTTTATCATTTCTTGTATTAAATTTGAATTTTTTAAAAAAAGATCAGCAACTAAGAACTTGCTGGTGGTCCTCGGCCCCAGGAAGGTCCAGCTGGCCTCGACCAGGGCCAGGGCTTTTTCAGTCCTGGCCCCAACCTGGTGGAACTCTCTGTCAGAGGATACCCAGGCCTGCCAAGACCTTATGTCCTTTCCGTGGGCCTGTAAGACAGAGTTGTTCCACCAGGCATATGGTAGATGACAGTCTTTGACTTTCTGAGTGCTTAGGTGACTCCCTACCAGTCTCCTGCCAGGGGGGTTGACAAAGTCATCTGCCCCCCCCCATAATATGACCAGAATATGATCAAACTATGGCCCCCACCTACTCCTCTTGGTTTGTTATGTTCAGACTGGGGAAACTGAACCTATCTGAAAAAAATTCTCATTTATTATAAGTTTATTGATGATGTATTCCTCATCCTGGAGGGTCCCGAGATTGTACTGACCTTTCAGGAATGGCTCAACTCTATTGATCCAAATATTAATTACACCTGGCAGGCTCATTCAGATTGCATTAATTTTTTGGACATTGTGGTTTATAGGGATGCCAACAACACAATAAGGGTTAGGCCTTTTAAGAAAAAGACTGATAGAAACGCCTACCTAAAATATAGTTCATGTCACCCCACACATTTAAAAGATAATATAATAATGTTCAATTATTAAGGTTAAAGAGGAATTCATCTGAACACAAAAATTACTTATTGGAACAGAACTCCTTGTATAAATTTTTTGAGGAGAAGGGCTATCTCTCCAGAGTGTTAACTTCGAGAACTATTGACAGGGCAGAACAGGTGCCCAGAGGCGACCTGTTGAAACCTAGAGAGAGAACCCGAGACAACTGATTAAGATGAGTTATTGATTATACTCCTTTGTCTAATAAAATCAAACACACAATCCTCAAACACTGGCATCTTATTGAGGATATCCCTGGATGTAATAAGCCTCCAACCATCGGCTTTAGGAAAAAAAAGAGTCTTAGGGACTTCATAGTACGCTCCAATCAATTAAAACCTGGGGATGATGCCCTGGATGTTTTTGGCCACTATGCATGTGGCCACTGTAAAGTGTGTACACTTGTGCACTCTGGGAGCCAAAACACACAAGAAGAAATACCTAGGTTCAGCACGTGTTCTCTTACCTCAAGGTTTGCCGGGATCTGTAGGCGTCCTGGAAGCTTAAAGTTTAGCATTTACAGAGCAGCAGGAAGGGAAATACAGGCGCCTGTATTTCCCTTCCCCTTCCTGCTGCTCTGTAAATGCTAAACTTTAAGCTGCCAAGACACCTACACTTTCCAACAAACCTTGAGGTAAGAGAACAAGTTTAGCGTTTACAGAGCAGCAGGAAGGGGAAGGGAAATACAGGCGCCTGTATTTCCCTTCCTGCTGCTCTGTAAATGCTAAACTTTAAGCTTCCAGGATGCCTACAGATCCCAGCAAACCTTGAGGTAAGAGAACACGTGCTGAACCTAGGTATTTCTTCTCGCGTGTTTTGGCTCTCAGGGAACTATCTCTTTAAAGAATGATCAAGTGACTATTGAGACATTTTTCTATATGCCAAATAGTAGAAGTAGTCTATCTGATTATATGCGAATGTCAGAAGTTGTACATTGGCAGTACCACTTGCTCGATAAGAGTACACATATTAGAACACATGTCCCAGATAAGACATCAGGTTTTAGAGGATCCCTTAGTAGAGCATTTTGTTGCCTATCAACACAGTGTTGATGCCTTTAAATTCACTGTTTTGTTTGTCACAGCCAGAGATTACCCAGATAAAGTACATAAGATCTTACTGCAGGGGGAAGCATTCTGAATCCATCATTTGAGAAGCTGGAAGCCAAATGGGCTTAATACTGACTTGTTTTTTGTAAGTCAAGTAGTATATGGTGTGCATACCTTTAAATTTCCCTCTGTGGTTAGCATTGCTGAGAATATATATGTTATTCATTAACCCTGAGTTTTGCACATGGCCAGAATACGGGGTGTGCTGAATACTGACACGTTGGAGAACTCGTGTGTGCCAGTGGGTGAGTGATTTATGAAATACATAACTTGGAAACTTTTGTACATTGTTAAAATTTGGAGAAGTCAGCATGGTTTTGTCCCTAACAGATCTTGCCAGACCAACCTGGTTTCCTTCTTTGATCGAGTGACCAGCTTACTGGATCGGGGGAACTCTGTTGACGTGATTTATCTGGATTTCAGTAAAACTTTTGATAAGGTCCCCCATGACATTCTGATGGGCAAACTGGAAGACTGTGGAGTGGACTATAGGACAGTTCGGTGGATAGGGAACTGGTTAGAGGACCGCACCCAAAGAGTGGTGATCAACAGAGTTTCATCAGATTGGAGGGAGGTGTCCAGTGGTGTGCCACAGGGCTCGGTTTTGGGCCTGGTACTTTTCAATATTTTTATCAATGATCTGGATGAAGGAGTGGAAAGGCTGCTCATTCAATTTGCTGATGATACCAAATTGGGAGGAGTAGCAAACACCCAAGAAGATAGAATTAAAATTCAACAAGACCTGAATACTCTGGAGAAGTGGGTGGTTGTGAATAGGATGCAATTCAACAAAGACAAGTGCACAGTATTCCATCTGGGCCACAAAAATGGGAAGCACAAATACTGGTTGGGGGATACACTTCTAGGCAATAGTATATGTGAAAGGGATCTTGGGGTAAGAGTGGACTGTAAACTAAATATGAGCAGTCAGTGTGATGCAGTGGCAAAAAAGGCTAATTCAATCCTGGGTTGTATCAAAGGGGCCATAGTGTCGAAATTGCAGGAGGTCATAGCCCCTCTCTATACTGCCTTGGTCAGGCCACATCTGGAGTATTGTGTGCAGTTCTGGAGGCCTCAGTACAAAAAGGATGTGGACAAAATCGAGAGGGTGCAGAGGAGAGCGATGAGGATGATCAGGGGTCTGGAGACTGAGCCCTACGAGGAAAGGCTGAGGGCCTTGGGAATGTTTAGTTTGGAGAAGAGGAGATTGAGGGGGATCATGATTGCTCTCTCTAAATCAGCTGCCTAGGGAGGTGGTGAGCTCCCCCTCACTGGCAGTTTTCAAGAAGAGGCTGGATGAATACTTGTCAGAGATGCTTTAGGCTGATCCTGCACTGGGCAGGGGGTTGGACTAGATGGTCTATATGGCCCCTTCCAACTCTATGATTCTATGTCTATGACAAAAATCTATTATAGTAATTATTTTATTATAGATGCATGGTGGATTAACAACCCCTGATGAAGTTGTTTCAATGAAATAAGAAAGTCCATAGCTGGCCTCTTGTTGGGATTGTGCGGCGGATTCTCCCTCATATTCTGGCTCCACCTGCAATTAGAAATTACAAACGATTAAAATGTTTTCTTTTTGAATACCTACATATTCAAGAACAGGTTTCCATTGGGAACAATTCATCTCCACATACCTGCAGAGAGATAGAAAGAATGAAATAATTGCAAACTCTCTAACGGTCTTTTCACTTCATATCACCTTGAATGGACTTTTTTGGCCATCATTCTAATTATATTTATTATGGATTGTGTATATTTTGTAGAATTTTAGATGTTTATTGTATGTATCTATATTACCTTTATATTTATATGGAATAGCACTTTAGCACCTTGCACTTGTTAATTATTATGCCGCTGTTTTTATTTTATGTAGCGGAATATAGATGTGATTAGATAGATAGATAGATAGATAGATAGATAGATAGATAGATAGATAGATAGATAGATAGATAGATAGATAGATAGATAGATAGATAGATAGATAGATAGATAGATAGATAGATAGATAGATAGATAGATAGATAGATAGATAGATAGATAGATAGATAGATAGATAGATAGATAGATAGATAGATAGATAGATAGATAGATAGATAGATAGATAGATAGATAGATAGATAGATAGATAGATAGATAGATAGATAGATAGATAGATAGATAGATAGATAGATAGATAGATAGATAGATAGATAGATAGATAGATAGATAGATAGATAGATAGATAGATAGATAGATAGATAGATAGATAGATAGATAGATAGATAGATAGATAGATAGATAGATAGATAGATAGATAGATAGATAGATAGATAGATAGATAGATAGATAGATAGATAGATAGATAGATAGATAGATAGATAGATAGATAGTCAGGCGGTCTGTAGCAGACTCCAACAATAATACACTTTGTCCTTCCTCCCTTTATTTCCACCCATTTACTTTCCACTGGGCTGTCAACCACATTCTCTAGAACTTGCTGACAATCAAGCCCTCTCCTCACGCACGATGCCACTCCGCCTCTTCTTCTACCCTTCCGTTTTTTCTTGAACAACTTGTATCCATCCACTAACACATTCCAGTCAAGGGGATCATCTCACCAAGTCCCAGTAATTCCTACTATATCGTAGCCCTCTGTTTTCAAGAGAAGCTCAAGCTCGTCCTTATTACCCATACTTTGGGCATTGGTACATAGGCACTTGTAGCCCTGTACCTTTGTTTGATCTGTCCTACTCAGGTGGGCCCCCACTGTTATCACTTCTTCATTGAAATCCCCTTGTTGATAATCCCCTTCCCCTTGTGGAATCAGTTTAAAGCTTTCCTGATGAAGCTCTCCAGGTTCTTTCCAAACATTTTCTTCCCTGACCATGAGAGGTGAAGCCCATCATGTGCTAGAAGGCCTTCTCTAAGGAAACTTATCCCGTGGTCCCAGAACCCAAAGTGCTCCTGACGGCACCACAGACTCAGCCAACGATTCACCTCGAGTATGGTCCGCTCCCGGCGTGCTCCTTTTCCTATGACTGGAAGGATAGAAGAGAATACCACCTGCGCCTCCACTGTCTTCAACTGTCTTCCAAGAGCCTCATAGTCCTCTTTAATTCTTGCAATGGTATTTGTGGCTGTGTCATTAGTTCCCATGTGAACCAGCACAAACCGGTACTGATCAGTAGGTCTGATCAGTTTCAGCAGTCTGTAATATCCTGAATACTGACCCAAATTCTGATCCTAGATTGTAATAATAAACTTGAATATCCTGAATCCTGGCTCCCGGCAAGCAACACATCTCTCAGAGTAGGGGATCTGGCCTGGACACATGATATTCCCTACCCATGAGCAGAGTCCCCGATGACCACCACCCATTTCCTTCCACTTCCGTGTGGCCCCATGCCCACTCCCTCCTCCAGGTTTTTGTGGTTCTCCTTCCACTCTCGTCTCCTTCACCATCTCAGTTACCTCAAAACGATTCTTGAGCTCCAGTGCTCTTTTCCCACTGCCAGTCATCTGTGTGGCAGGGGGGTAGTAGCTGCTGGGGGTGAGGGAGCTCCTGCCCCCTTCCGTGGAATGGCAACCTTGTTGTTATTTGTCGATAGCACACATGATGGAGATTGTCTTCCATAAAAACCTCCATGCAATGCTTGAAAATATTTTGAGTGAATGAGAAAAGCTGTACTAAAAAGCACTTGGCTCATTTTAAAAGAGTAAGAGATTTATTCGATGTTTGCAAAATGGATCCACAGGAAGAGTTCAGGGAAGGTGTTGGTGGAATGGATCTTGCCCTGCTTTCATCCCCCTGGGCTAAAATTGCTCATAGGCCAGGTGTCCACAATTTTAAATCTTTTTTTCTCATCAGTTTTGTTGGGTTGCTGAGGTATTTAACATTTTCTGCTCCATGAGTCCTTCAGATGGGGTAAGCTGTAAAGTGAAAATAAGGAATTATAGAAAATACTTTAGGAAGCCAGATGTCTAACCTTGAAAGTCGGCAAGCATCCTTAGATATAGAGTCAATCTGGTTTAACAAACATAAGATGAGCCTAATTGGAAAATTGCTCTGGAGGGACTCTGTTCAGTGAAAGGCAAATATGAATGGATTTATATAGTTTCAGAACAAAATCAAGATTCTTCATATTGGCCTGCATTTTTCCTGAAGACACAATTGTTAACATGATTAGCCAAGCTGGCTTTGTCACCCGAGAATATCTGGAACAGCACAGACTGCAAAATCAGAGTAAATTCATGGGGACAAAATGCAATTATATTTCTTGAACCGCGTTAGGGTTATTAACTTTGAAATATGGACATTTTGACATTCCAACATGTTCTTCACTCCTTTTTTTCTGTTCAGTTGCTGAAACTTGGAGGAAGCTCTGCTCAAACAGATATTTATTTTGAAAATGCTCTCAACCACTGAGCCTGGGGATAAATGCCCATGAGGGGGGCAGCTAAAATGTTGAGTAACCAAAGAGGCTGGAACAACAACAAAGAAGTGAATTAAATATAACTACAAACATAATACAAATGAATAAAATGTCGGCAAATAATTTAACTCAACAAACGAAAAGTGCAAAAGTATGATTAAAGACATCAACAGTGCGGTTCAACATATAAGTACCATACCCTTGTAGAGACACATAGTAAACTCACATGTATACAGGTATGTTAGTATATTTCAGAAGCAATCCTAAACAGGTCTACTCAGATGTAAGTCCCATGTTATTCAATAGTGCTTACTCATGGGGAAGTCTTTAGGACTGCAGCCTTCATCTCCATATGTATAGAACCAGAACCAGGCATGTTTTGGCCCATGGGGTATATATTCATACAAAGCTCTTTATCAGTATAGCTCAATACATCCAAAATACTTGTCCCTTCACGAAATGGACCTAAAAGGAGGGGGAAAGGGGGGGAATTGTCATAATTATTGTCTAGTTATTTCATTGGGAACAAAACTAATTGAAAATGTAAATAATTATGATAGATAAAATTACGCACACAAAGATTTTGTATAAAACAGTCATGGAGTAAATACATTCAATTCTTCCCATGAAACAACTTAAAATGCAGTAGGGGCAACACATCCAAGTGGAAGTTTTTTTCCTTTTCCTATAAATCTAAAATGCACATGAAAAATAGTGCCAAATACCTCCAAATCCAAAATCTATTTTTAAAAATGTTCTTAACTGGAAAAAAATGAAGTATAAAATATTTACCTCATAAGTAGAGATGGGCATGAACCTAAATACGAACCAAAACCCCCCCACAAACCAGCCCAGTTCATGGAAGCTCGTTTCCATGAACTTCCACGAACTGGACTACTGGATTGCCCCCCTCACCGCTTGCCAGCTGATAGTTTAAAGGGACCTGCTGAGGGTGGGGGCTGGGGGTGGGGGCTCGGGTTTGGGCCATTTAAAGGGCCCTGACTTGCAAGCGGCAGGTCCCTTTAAACTATCAGCTGGCAGGCAGCAGGGGGCAGATTCTCCTGCCTGCCAGCTGGTATTTTAAAGGGTCCTGTCCCTTGCAAGTGGCAGGAAAGGGCCCTTTAAATGATTAAATGGCCCTTTCCCTGGCAGAAAGGGGCATTTAAACCCCATGAACCACAAACTGGTTCGTAACTGGGCCCAGTTCCGTGCCAGTTCGTGGTTCTTGGTTCGTGGAAACCCCACGAACCCCATGGTTCAATTTTTTCCTGGTTCATTCCCATGTCTGCTCCTAAGTCCAAGTCAGAAGTATTCAAATCAAAGATGGAGTACTGAGCCACTACCAGAAATGAAAGAGCATCATACCCTCCGCACTCAACTCATCTATATACTGGGAAGGGAGAACATGATACAGTAGTAAGAATTGCAGTGAATGAATGAATGTATACCACTGAGGATGGCTCTTTGGCTGAAATGCACCTGGTCCTATATATATGATGATAAAATGTGTTTTATTCGTTTGTATTATGTTTATAGTGGCATTGTTTATGGTATTGCTTATGAAATTATCCTTGGTACTGACTGTACTAATTTCACAATATGTAATCTGCTTTGAGTCTCGGTGAGAAAGGCAGACCATAAATGACATAAATAAAAAGTTATATTTAATTCACCTTTTCTCTTCCAGCCTTTTTGGTTGCCCTTGTTCTGCAGGGTTGCGGTTTTTCTCCCCATTTTTTGTTGTTTTTAATTGGTTCCATTTCCAAACACCATTGCATCAAGTTCTGTAAATAAGTTAGTAGTTCCCTTTGGGTCAAGAGTTTGTTTTACTGAGGTCTTGTATTCTACTCTGTTATTGCTAGAGAGAAGCCCTGTATCTGTGCTGGGGGGTCCAGGCAGCTGTTGTGGGGGAGCCATGCCCTTGTCAGGCCTGGTGTCCATGGCCAAGTGAGGCAATTGGTGGGAAAACTGAGGTTGGGGACATGGAAGGATGGCTGCAATGTGGTCAGCATTGCTGTCACTTCTGGATACCACACGAAAGTGACAAAGGGTAGCTCTAGGAATCGGCAGGAACTCATAGAGAGGGTTCTAGAAACCTATACCCTCCCAATGGGAGGAAGAACCTGGCATTCACCAGGACAATTGTCCTCACACATGCTTCCAATGTCTACATGATGACATCACTTCTGGAAGTGACATCATCATGCCAGCCATGGGAGCAGTCCTGCGTTTTATGCAGGGCCAATTCTCAAAATAGGCACTAAGCAAAGTGCAGGAGCACTCCTGCAGCCAGCTTGATGACATTATTTCTGGAAGCGACATTGTGTCTGCCAATTTGTGAAGCACAGGAGCACTCCTGAGGCAGCGCGATGATGTCTCTTCCGGGAATGACATTATTGAGCTGCCCTGGGAGTGCATCCATGAGGCCTTTCCCCCCCCACACACCTTTACCCCTCCCTGGCCAGGTGGGTGGCGGCCGGGGCAGAGGGTGGCAGCGGGGGATTCTCCACCCCCACCAGGGTACCTGGCAGCCCTAGGCTGGGGAAAGAAGATTAGAGATGGGCACGAACCAAAATACGAACCAAAATTCGTGATGAACGAGGCCAGTTCATGGTTTGCGAACCAGCATTTCGTCAGATCCCATTTCTGATGAACCGCCACGAACTTCAGGCTGGTTCATTTGGTTCGTTTTTTTGGTTTGTCACTGCAGTCAGCCTGGTGCCGATCAATCAATTTCCTAGGCAACAGGGAATGGACTTCCTGCAGACCTTCTGCTGGCCCAGAAGTAGTGACGATTTTCTGACCTGGATGTGACATTTTCACGAACCAAACAATCCTGTTCACGAACCGGGGGGGGGGCAGGTTCGTGAAAGTTTGTGGTTCGTGAAATTTGACAAACCACGTGTCAGGTTCTGACTGTGTTTAAACCAAAGAAACTCCATTTTGATCCTGTCTGTATATTAAGTGTTTTCATTGCAGGTGGCAAGCCTTCCGCTGGAAGCTCACAGAGAGAAGAGGAATGTTATGTCTACAGATATCTGCCTTTCAGACACCCTTGGGAAACTTTCACTTTCTCACCCTCGGGCCGATTGTTTTGAGAACTGTGGGGGAGGATGGGGCCCGCAGGGAACTGCTATTCTGTACCTTTGCTTTTGCCTGTCATTCATAACAATTTCTAAGCTCAGCCCTGATCCTTGGATCTGGGAGTGTGGACTTATAATGGTTGTTTATCTTCAGTAAAGCCTTTTGAAATTGATGGACTTTTGTCTCATTGCAAGGGGTAGTCTGGGTTGCAACTTTTATTCAAGCCTCAGTCTGACACCACGAACCACATGATTGTTTTTTTTCTGGTTCATGCCCATCTCTAGAGGAGATACCAACCCTCCCTCCCTCCCTCTTGCCGGCTGGCCTCTTTGCACATTAAGGGACCGTCCACAGAAAGGGCGGAATCGCATATGGGAGGCACTCCCTAGATATGTAGAAAAATGTGACTTTGTAAATTAACCAGAAGTAAAAGAACCCCCTGTTATATATTTGAATGCATCTCATGGAATCTGCAACAATATGTCACTTAGAAGCTGGTTAGGTTGAATCTGTTGCTCTGTTGCATCTACCAGTCTTTGCTTTCTTTGTTTGTTCTTGAAGAGAATATGCTTCATCCTTCCCAGCTTTGTGTGAGTCTTATTGAGTTACATAGTTAATAGCAGAGGAGTTAGCTGTGTTAGTCTGTAGTCGCAAAATAGTAAGAACATAAGCAAAGCCATGTTGGATCAGGCCAGTGGCCCATCCAGTCCAACATTCTGTCACACACAGTGGCTAGAAATCCAGTGCCATCTAAAGGACTGTCAGTGAGGCCAGGACACCAGAAGCCCTCCCACTGCCTTCCTTCCAGCACCAAGACAACAGAGCACCACCTCCCCACAAAGAGAATACCATCTATCTCCTGTGGCTAATAGCCACTGATGGACCTCTGCTCCATATATTTGTCCAGTCCCCTCTTGAAGCTGGCAATGCTTGTAGCTGCCACCACCTCCTGTGGCAACGAATTCCATGTGTTTATCACCCTTTGTGTAAAGTAGTATTTTCTTCTATCTGTTCTAACCCGACTGCTCAATAATTTCATAGAGTGCCCACGAGTTCTTGTATTGTGAGAAAGGGAGAAAAACACATCTTTCTTGACCTTCTCTAACCCGTGCATTATCTTGTAAACCTCTATCATGTCTCCCCTCAGTCGTCTTTTCTCCAGGCTAAAGAGCCCCAAGCGCCTCAATCTTTCCTCATAGGGAAAGTGTTCCAACCCTTTAATCATTTTAGTTGCCCTTCTCTGTACTTTTTACAGTGCTATGATATCTTTTTTAAGGTGTGGCGACCAGAACTGTACACAGTACTCCAAATGAGGCCTCACCATCGATTTATACAGAGGCATTATGATACCGGCTGATTTGTTTTCAATCCCTTTCCTAATAACCCCTAGCATAGCATTAGCTTTTTTTATGGCAGTCGCACACTGTGCTGACGTTTTTAGTGAGTTATCTATCATGACTCCAAGATCTCTCTCTTGGTCAGTCTCCGCCAGTTCAGACCCCATCAACTTGTATTTATATTTTGGATTTTTGGTTCCAATGTGCATTACTTTGCACTTGGCTACATTGAACCTCATTTGCCACATGGATGCCCACTCTTCTAGCCTCGACAGATCCCTTTGGAGTGCCTCACAATCCTCCCTGGCTTTCACCACCCTGAACAATTTCGTGTCATCTGCAAATTTAGCCACTTCACTGCTTAATCCCAATTCCAAATCATTAATAAACAAGTTAAAAAGCATTGGACCCAATACCGACCCCTGTGGCACCCCACTGCTCACCACCCTCCACTGTGAGAAGTGCCCGTTTATGCTCACTCTCTGTTTCCTATTAATTAGCCAGTTTTCGATCCACAAGAGGACTTGGCCCTTTATCCCATAGCTACTGAGCTTACTTAGGAGCCTTTGATGAGGAACTTTGTCAAAAGCTTTCTGGAAGTCAAGATAAACAATATCTATCGGGTCTCCCTTGTCCACTTGTTTGTTCACTCCCTCAAAGAACTCTAACAGATTGGTGAGACAAGATCTTCCCTTACAGAACCCATGCTGAGTTTTCCTCATCAGCTTTTGGTCATCAATGTGCCCACTAATTTTATTTTTGATAATAGTTTCCACCAACTTACCCGGTATTGACGTCAGGCTGACTGGCCTGTAATTTCCCGGATCTCCCCTGGAACCTTTTTTAAAGATGGGGACAACATTAGCTACCTTCCAGTCCTCAGGAACAGATGCAGAGTTTAATGACAGATTACATATTTTTGTGAGGAGATCTACAAGTTCACACTTGAGTTCTTTCAGAACTCTTGGATGTATGCCATCTGGGCCCGGTGATTTATCAGTTTTTAAATTATCTAGCAGTCGCATAACCTCCTCTCTCGTCACCTCAATGTGACTCAGGTCTTTCAAAACCCCTCCCAAAGTCAGTGCTTCCGGAGTGGGCATGCACTTCTTATCTTCCACAGTGAAGACAGAAGCAAAGAACGCATTCAGCTTCTCGGCCATTTCCCTATCACCCTTTAGTAATCCTTTTACGCCTTGGTCATCCAAGGGCCCCACGGCCTCCCTAGCTGGTTTCCTACTTCTAATATATTTAAAGAATTGTTTATTGTTTTTCTTTATGTTCTTTGCAATATGCTCCTCATATTCCCTTTTTGCCTGTCTGATCACAGACTTGCACTTTTTTTGCCACAGCTTATGCTCCTTTTTATCAACCTCACTCCGACTAGTTTTCCACTGCCTAAAAGAATCCTTTTTACCTTTTACAGCTTCTATTACATTGCTTGTTAACCATGCTGGCCTTTTCCTAAACCTATTTGTGCCTTTCCTAACCAGCGGTATATATTTAATTTGAGCTTCCAGGATTGTAGTTTTAAATAGTCTCCAAGATTCCCCAAGTGTTTTGACCTTTTTTACTTTCCCTTTCAGTTTCTTCTTCACGTACCCCCTCATCTCAGAAAAGTTACCCCTTTTGAAGTTAAACATGGCTGTGTTGGTATTATTTGGCAATTTCCTATTTATACATATGTTGTACTCAATAACATTATGGTCACTGTTCCCAAGTGGTGCAATCACATTTACATCTCTCACCAGGTCTTCAGCATTACTGAGGACCAAATCCAGGATCACCTCTCCCCTAGTAGGTTCGGTAACCATCTGTTCCATAGCACAGTCATTGAGACAGTCTAGAAACTCACTTTCTCTCCCCCGATTCGAACACCCATTGGCCCAGTCAATGTGTGGGTAGTTAAAATCACCCATTACAACACAGTTTTTTTGTTTAGCAGCCATCTTTAATCCTGTCATCATTTTATAATCCTCCTCTATTTTCTGATCTGGAGGGCGATAACAAACTCCCACAGTTAAGTTTCCATTTGGGCCCGTAATTTCAACCCATAGCATTTCCAGAAGCGAATCTAATTCAGTTACCTTCTCAATCTTACTGGAATGTATACCTTCTCTGACATATAGAGCCACCCCACCACCAACCCTTCCCTCCCTATCCTTCCGATATAATTTATATCCAGGAATCACCGTGTCCCACTGATTTTCCTCATCCCACCAAGTTTCTGATATGCCCACAATGTCTATGGATTCGCCCAACACTAAACATTCCAGCTCCCCAATTTTACCTCGGACACTTCTAGCATTTGTATATAAACACCTGTAACTTCCCCGGCACACTTTGCCTCGAGACGTAGTTAGGTCATCTGCACTGTTTGTCTCCATCTCAGTTGACAACTCTAATCTATCTCCCTGTAGAAGTGTTATACCTAGCCCTTCATCTCTCTGAGATGAACCATCCTGAACCAGAGACACTTTATCTCTTGTCGGCTTTCCCCTAGCATTTAGTTTAAAAACTGCTCTGCCACCTTTTTGATTTTAAGTGCCAGCAGCCGGGTTCCTTCTCGGGACAAGTGGAGACCGTCTCTCTTGTACAGCTCCCGCTTGTCCCAAAAAGAATCCCAGTGCCTAACAAACTTGAACCCTTCCTCCCTACACCATCGTCTCATCCACGCATTGAGACTCCTGATCTGCGTTTGTCTCTCTGGCCCTGCGCGTGGAACAGGTAGCACTTCTGAGAAGGCTACCTTGGAGGTCCTGGCCTTGAGTCTCCTGCCTAACAGCCTAAATTTTTGTTCCAAGACCTCACGACTGCATTTCCCAACATCGTTGGTTCCAACATGGACCACGACCGCTGACTCTTCCCCAGCACTATCTACCAGCCTATCTATAACACGCGTAATGTCCGCTACCTTCGCACCAGGCAGGCAAGTCACCATACGGTCAGAACGCGGTTGTGCCACCCAGCTATCTACTTGTCTAAGGATCGAATCACCAACTACCAAGAGCCTCCCTCCCGCCCCACCCAGGGATGGTTCCTTGATGCGAAAGGAAACCTGCTCACCAACTGAAGAAGAGGTCCCTTCTGAGGGCATGTTCCCCTTATCCTCAATACGGTGCCCTGATTCCACAAGATCCTCATTCTCCTTGACAACAAGAACGCTGCCATTTTTAGAGTGGGACACATCTGTCCTGTCCCTGAGAATCTTGTCCTCGTGCCTATCTAACTGTCTCCGCTTCTCCAGGTCAGCCACCTTGGCCTCAAGGGTACGTACTCGTTCCCTGAGAACCAGGAGCTCCTTGCAGCGAGCACACATCCAGGACTTCTGACCAGAAGGCAGATAGTCATACATGTGACACTCAGTGCAATACACTGGAAAGCCCCCAACCCCCTGCTGGCATTCTGACTTCATTATTCTGTTTTAGGAATAACACACTAAGAGGAAAGAAAACGGCTATGATCCCCCGGCTAAGAGCCACAGGCCAAGAGCCCTTTAGCTCTCGCCCTTCGGCTCGCGCCAAAGGCTCGCGCCCCTGCCCAGCAGTTGCCTTTTCAATGCAAAAGGTCACTTCCTGCTAAGCACAGGAGGTGAGCACAAAGGGGTGTGTGGCTTGTACTCCAGCAACCCCCAGCAGCCTTACAAACACACTCACCCTCAAACACAATCAAGCCCAAACACACTCAGCCTCAAAACTACACTCAAATCAACACAAAACTACACACAAAAAGCCCCAAAGCTAGAGAGGACCACCCTTAGCTTCTCAGCTTAACCCACCACAGCCAAGAAAGGCAAAAAGCCCTTACCTCCTCTAGCAGCTGCAGACCATGTGCTCCTGAGCCCAGGTGACTCTGCTCTGCCCTGCCCCTGCCCAGCAGTTGCCTTTTCAATGCAAAAGGTCACTTCCTGCTAAGCACAGGAGGTGAGCACAAAGGGGTGTGTGGCTTGTACTCCAGCAACCCCCAGCAGCCTTACAAACACACTCACCCTCAAACACAATCAAGCCCAAACACACTCAGCCTCAAAACTACACTCAAATCAACACAAAACTACACACAAAAAGCCCCAAAGCTAGAGAGGACCACCCTTAGCTTCTCAGCTTAACCCACCACAGCCAAGAAAGGCAAAAAGCCCTTACCTCCTCTAGCAGCTGCAGACCATGTGCTCCTGAGCCCAGGTGACTCTGCTCTGCCCTGCCCCTGCCCAGCAGTTGCCTTTTCAATGCAAAAGGTCACTTCCTGCTAAGCACAGGAGGTGAGCACAAAGGGGTGTGTGGCTTGTACTCCAGCAACCCCCAGCAGCCTTACAAACACACTCACCCTCAAACACAATCAAGCCCAAACACACTCAGCCTCAAAACTACACTCAAATCAACACAAAACTACACACAAAAAGCCCCAAAGCTAGAGAGGACCACCCTTAGCTTCTCAGCTTAACCCACCACAGCCAAGAAAGGCAAAAAGCCCTTACCTCCTCTAGCAGCTGCAGACCATGTGCTCCTGAGCCCAGGTGACTCTGCTCTGCCCTGCCCCTGCCCAGCAGTTGCCTTTTCAATGCAAAAGGTCACTTCCTGCTAAGCACAGGAGGTGAGCACAAAGGGGTGTGTGGCTTGTACTCCAGCAACCCCCAGCAGCCTTACAAACACACTCACCCTCAAACACAATCAAGCCCAAACACACTCAGCCTCAAAACTACACTCAAATCAACACAAAACTACACACAAAAAGCCCCAAAGCTAGAGAGGACCACCCTTAGCTTCTCAGCTTAACCCACCACAGCCAAGAAAGGCAAAAAGCCCTTACCTCCTCTAGCAGCTGCAGACCATGTGCTCCTGAGCCCAGGTGACTCTGCTCCAGTAGCACCTTTAAGACTGACCAACTTTATTATAGCATAAGCTTTTGAGAACCAGAGATGCATCTGACGAAGAGAGCTGTGGTTCTCGAAAGCTTATGCTACAATAAAGTTGGTTAGTCTTAAAGGTGTTACTGGAGTCTTTACTAGTTAACAGCAAATATCTTACAAGCACCCCCCCCCCCCATAACAATGTCCTGATGAGGACTAAATACACTCCTGAAAAGACAAGGTGGGAAGGGCAGCTGGGTCTAGAAGTTGGGGGGGGGGGATCAGCCTGTTCAAACTCTGGAGAATCTTTTTAGAGAACATTGGAAGGTGTGTGTGTGTGCAAAGTAGCATTTCCAAATTTGTCTGCTCCACCATGATTCTCATAATGAAATAATCAAGTCGGGGGTGGCCATGAGATCCAAGCCCTTGTTTGATGAGGATCTGTGAACTCTCCCCATGTAAAACTACAGATTATATTTCCAAGGCCCTGGATTTGCTCTGATCACTTGAGGAATAATATTGTTGTGTCTTAATGCTGGCATCAGAATAAGAAGGCAGCAGGGTTTTAAACAGAAGCACAGTTTAGTAAGCCAGGTGCTTTCTTCTCTGTGTGTAGTTGCAGGAACAACAATTTCCTTTTTCTCAGTCATTCTCAATTAGGCAACGCATAAAACATAATTACTTGACACAAAATTCTTTGGAATTTTCCCGTGATGTATGATGCCATACAGTCCACCCTCCAAAGCAGCCATTTTCTCCAGGGTAACTGGTCTCCGTAGTCTGGAGATCTCAATTCTGGGAGATTTCCAGGCCGCACTGGAGATTGGCAACACTATCTTCCAGGTCTAGGCCTCTTCAGTTGCACTATACAGAGCCGTAGTGAGGCTCGTCAGCCCCGGGGGCAGCTCCAGGGCTGTTGCTGCCCCGTGACCACCAGTACATGTGTGGACTGCGCGCGCAGACTGTGTGATGACATCACTGCATGTGATATCATCATGCAGGGAACGTCACCCCTGGGAGCGCACCAACAATTCCGAGCACTCCCTGGCCAGCAGCTGCGAGCCAGCCACCCTGCTGGTGCAGCAGGCAGTCAGAGCGGCACTCAGTTGCCCCACATGCCACCCCGGCTGCTTGCTGCACCGACAGCTGCGCCTGGCCCACAGCTGTTGCACCTGACTGGGAGCACACACTAGTGGTGGCAGCATGGGGCAAATGAGTAGGAGGGCTGGGAGGCCGCCTGCTCATTTGCCCCACGCTGCTGCTGCCAGCATGCACTCCCGGCCAGGTGCAACAGCTGCGGGCCAGGCACAGCCGTTGGCACAGCAGGCGGACGGGGCGGTGTGTGGGCAACCTCCCAGCCTTCCCACTCAGCTGCCTGCACTGCCGCTGCCAGCTCTGTGGCGCGTGCTCCTGGCTGGCAGCCACACCAGGCGCCCCCTCTTCATCGGCGCTTCATCGGCAGGTAACCCCCTGCCCCCCCTAGATCCGACCCTGGCACTATATCTTTTTTTTTTTATAAATTTTTTTATTTTCATAACTACAAAACACTACACCAGACTATCACAAGGAAAGGGGAAAGGGAAAGGACAAAGGGAGGTGGAAAAAGAAAAGGGGGGGGGGAATGAACTACAAACACTAAACACTACACTTCAATGTTTCCCTTCATACTGTCAGAATACAAAAATAGCTCCATAGAATAATGATGGAGTGGTTAATCATACAGAGAATAAACATTTCAAATTCTGATTAAACTTTCCTCACCCTTCTAGGTCCCGGACGCAGTTCTCTCTGTGCAACTGCTGTTGTGATGCTCTCCTCCTCCTCCCCCCCCCCCTCCGGCTCCTCCTTTTCTTCGTTCTTGGTGCAGCAGAGTTCTGGGTTTTTATTCTCAAAATCCTTTAGTTGATCTTCTGATAATATCTTATAGGCCTGATCTTTATATCTGAACCATATTCCTTCCGGGAATAACCATTTGTACTTTATTCCCTGGTCCCTCAGAAGAGCTGCAAACTTTTTATATTTAAAACGCCGTTTCCGGACTAGAAATGGAACGTCCTTCAAAATCTTGACTTTCAAACCCATAAAGTCCAAATCCGCATTGTATGAGTTATATAGGATGGTGTCCCGAATCTTTTTAGATGAAAAGTCAATAATGATCTCACGAGGCAACTGTCGCTTTGTTGCATATTTTGAAGAAGCCCGACGGACCTCCAAAATGGCGCTTTAAACCTCTTCTTTAGTCGTCCTCGCGGGTGTCGCCAGTAGTTCCGAGACCAAATCCCACAGATCCTCATTTTCCTCCTCTTTCACTTTTTGGAGACGCAAAATTGTCTGCGTTCGTTCCACCTGTAGCCCGATCAGCTGGTTCTCCACCAACTTCAGCTCCTTTTTTGTAGCCTTCACAAGTGACGCACTTTCCAGAGCAGACTTTTCTGCCCCCCCCCCCGCTGCTGCCTTAATGGTTTTCACCTCGCTTTCAATTAAGCCCACCCTTTGATCAGTTTCGTTCAGCTTGTCAACAAAGGGTTTTATGGCTTCCACAACCGCCCTGCGCACCAACTCTTCGAGCGACTCCCCCTTCAAAGTAGCCGAGATTGACTTACCGAGAGCGGGACTTTGCTTCTTTGCTGCCATTTGGGGGGGGGGGTGCCAACAAAATTCTGGAACTCAACGAAGGGGAAGAGCGAGTCTTCTTCAGATCAACCTCTCCTTCACAAACACTTGTAAAACAGAAGGGATTCGCTTGTTTACAGGCTTCCGCCTGTTTCTTTTACTTGCCGTTTCTCGTTGCCCGGCGGCACTCGAGGCGCCGCGCACATCTGCCGGCCTCCATAGGGACAAACGGGCAATTCCCCCCCCGCATTGATTTCGGGGAGTTCTTCCCGCCGCGTCCCGGACCCTGGCTCCCTCCCTGGGAGTCCTGGGGGCTAATCCTTGCGGATCAGCCGCCCGGTCAGGGTGCCCGGTCGTTTCCTCCCGGACCAGCCGAGAGGAGCGTCCGGCATGGCTGAGAAAACGAAACCGACCAGTCGACCCTGGCACTATATCATTACAGACTGGATATGGGGAAGGGATGCATGACTAAATGTTACTCTATAAGCAAACATGGAAGCTAGAAAAATAGTAAGTCAGGTTGATGGTGATGCTAGAACCCTTTCCTCTAACGTCTGTATGCAATTCTGCAGCTGCAGTCCAAAGACTACACAAAATTGCATTCAAAAGGGACAAGTTCTGAGATCCAATGCCTTTGCTTTCTTAAAATAAGCAGCTAGCAACCAGAGAGGGGGCCTTTTTAGTGGTGGTGCCCCACTTATAAATTACAGTTTCTCAGATAGATCTGGTAGGCATCAGCATTGGGGTTTTTTGGCACAAAGACTTTAATTATTTTGTCATTTTATTTTAATGGTTATAAACTGATTTTGATCTTAACTTTTGGTACTGGTACTTTTTCCAAATTAAAAAAAAAGTTTATAAATTCACTACATAAATATGTGCTGGGGAAGCATATTGCCACAAGGCAACATCCATTTCTAAAAAGAAACCCAGAGGGAACCAGGAAATGACCGGCCCATTCGTTCAATGTCTGTTGGTTTATAAATACAGACAGTTGAGTTATAAAGCAACAAAGGTGTGAAAGCATTGCTGTGGGAAGAGAAGGAAACAGCAGATAAAAGGAAGGAGTCCTTTGCATCAGGACTCGTCTCAAAGAAGAGCACAGAGCTGAAAAAGTGCGTGGGTGGGCAGCAGGGAGGGGGACCAAAAGAAATAAGTAAAAGATGTAGCGGGCAATTGGCATATTACAAACTGGGTGGTGTAATGCTTCAACAGCTGGGCGAAGATTCTGGAGACCTGGGTTCGGATCCCTGCACGGCTGTTTACTATCTCACGGGGCAGTCACTGTTTCAGTCTCATAGGGTTGTTGTGAGAGGAAACACGTACCTGAGGGGAACCTGCACATGCCTCACAGGACTGTCGTGAGGGGAAATCCATACAAGGAGGGCAGAATCATAGACTATTAGGCAGCAGATATCTTAGTCTTTGCTGATTGGGCCAATAGTTCTTTTCAAAACCAAGAGGCTTCCAATAATTACATCTTATTTCTTTATAAATAATGCTGTAAACGTCCCCGTAACCCTGGTCTACGTAAATGAAGCTTCCAGTTAAAAGAAAGTTTCCTCTTGTGGCTAGACACTATAAATGACTAAATCCCATAAATTAATGACGTATGGGATGAAGAAGTACTTGCTGTCCTGAAGCCACTGTCCATCTGTTTCATTAGATGACCCTGACCACTCGTGTTGTGGGAGAGGGAGAGAAAGTTCTCTCTCGCTGTTATCCAGCACGTAATACTGTAAAGCTCTGCCACGTCCTTCCCTTTCAGGCACCTTTTTTCTGAATTATAAAGCGCCCAAATGCCTTCTCCATTCCTCACAGAGAAGCTGCTCCAGTCTCCTTAATTATTTTGTTTGCCCTTTCCTACATATTCTCCAGCTCTACAATATTATTTTTGGAGATGGCTAGAATTGCAGTTCATTCCTTTTCACAAGTTTGGGTGTAAGAAAACCTTGGAAAATTTAGCAACAATACAGAAGGGTGTCCGTTCTTCCTTGTGAGAAGGCCTTCACGCACACTCCCTTTTGCCCTGCCACGGGCAAGTCACGGCAGGCTTGCTGTTTTTTCCAAATTTAAAATATTTCCAAGGGGTCTCTTGTTTGCCCTTTTGCCTCCCAAACAGGCAGCAACAGAAAATCCTTGATGACCTGGCATCCTCCCACCCCCCACCAAATACAAACTGTGTAATTAAAAAATGACTTGGTCTGAGAAAGAACATCCCCCAGGTACCCAAGAAGTACATGAAGAATTTCAGTCCAGTAGAATTTTCTTGGACTAAATTGCAAGAATTTTAAAACAACGAGGAGAAGGAAATGGAACTATCCAGGCTTCCCTGTGGAAATTACTGCGAAACAAGGATTGTGTGTTACATGCTTGGCATCAGCGCTTGGCATTGTCTGGCATCTGCCAGGGCCCACATAGGGTCCGTTATTGACTGATAATAGAGAAGGGGAGGGGAAGCTGCAGCAGCTGCCTCCGCAAGAGATGCGAGGCTGCCTTGGGGTTGCCTTTCCCAGCACCGTTCCTCACTCTCAGTGCAGCTGGCAGTACTGGAGGTCAATCCCCTCCCCTCATAGGTGGTGGCACTGGGGAAATCTGACGGGCTTTAAGCAATGCAGGTTAAGCAAAGCAGAGAAGTTTCGTGAGTGCAGCTAAGTTAACGTGCATGCATGCTGATGAAGCAATAAACTCACAAAGAGTCCACTTACTTTAGGAACTCCACTCATGATGTGATAGAGGAGAGACAGGATATTCTGTCTGAGCTAGGATACAGGGAGCAAGCCCTTGGTGGCAAGATGGAGACAGAGGATGTGTGCGTGCAAGCGAGGGAGATGAAGAAGACAGAAGGAAGGAAGTTCTTTGAGAGTAGCAATCTCCACATCAAAGGGATAGCATCGTATAGTGTGTCTTCCTCTCTATCTATCTGACTCTAATGTAAGCTCTCTCTGTAACCTGAGACGGGGAACAAGGTACAGTGTACAAGTCCTTCACTTCTTACACTGTAAAGATCAGACTCAACATTTTGCATTGGACTCCAAATTAACTGGAAACCAGTCAAGATGCTGTGATAGCAAACTTAGATGCTCAGAAAATAGGACTCACTTAAATCTTTGGACTGCCACATTCTGCAGCAACTGCAGTTCCAAACTCTGTTCAGAGAGACACCCAGTAACTTAAACTGGATGTGACCAACAGATGTGCAACAAACCTAACTTCTCCAGGAACAGAGAAAAGCCAACTGAAGTACCAGGCCTTGGGCCCAGTAAGCGAGGCTGGCAAACTAGCAGGAGAGCTTATGGCAACACCAGGAGGAATCCGGTGAAGAAGTGGGGCGGGGGGGGGGGGCATGCGATAGAAACAGGAAGCGATGCAAGAAGCCAAGGTAGAATCCTGTGGGACGGGCCCGAGTGGATTCTAGGGGAGAGAGATCTCATTTGAGTGAGATGAAGGATGACATCCAGAGATCTGCTCTTGGACACTTTCTGTCAGGTACACCCCAGCATATCTGCCATGAGTGTTTCTCTGCGTAATGCTCTGATCCTCTGAGAATGCATGAAGGGCTCTTATTTGCTGCTTGGCTGCTAGCTGCTTATCTTGCAGGTGTTTTGCTTTCACTTTCCCAGCCGGCTTGAGAACGTGGCCTTGGAGTGTCGGCCGGAGCCAGTCCTCCCTGAGAACTGTGATGAGCTCATTCCTCCCTGTTCCCTTCTCCCCGCAAGCCTGGATCCTTCGCGCCAAAGCCCTAACGGTCTCCCATTCCCAGGGGCGGGAATGTCCCCCTACAATTATCACTCCTCACCCACCTGGCGTCACTTCTGCCAATGACCCAGTCTGAGTACCTTGATACTGATATATCTCTTTAATAAGGTAACTTTAACTCTTACACCTGAGAGTCTGCAGTGAAGTGCTTGGGGGGTTTATCTGGCAAGACCTGACACTTTAAATATTAAATTGCAAAAAAGGGTATATTTTAAGGGCATTTGTTTCAATTATTTCTTATGTCTCACAGTAACCAGATCTACATGTGCTTCTGAAGAGCAGACTCAGGCCTGTTCTGAAAAGCTGTCTGTCCCCTGCATCTCCTAAGCGGTTCCCCTTTGAAGAGTGGCAGAAAATGAAGTTTATTGCTTTGGGTTACTGATAGAGGACAATTTTACTGATGGCAACTCCTAAGACCGATCTCCCTGGGCAGGAACCTCTGCAAATGTATTGGAAATGACAGGATTGGCAGCAGGTCTTTGCTTCTGCCAGGCTTTCTGTCTGTCTCTCTGATGCATCGAACAGCACCAATCCACAGCCTGCATAATCCTCAAACCCAATAATTCACATGACAGATTATTCCCGCTGGTATTCTCCCCCCCTCCCCGCCCCCGTTTTACTTCTCAGCAAAGATTTAACTGCAGGATGCAGCAGTAGGGCTTCCTTCGTCACTAGTACAAGATGGACGATGTTGGAAGAGCTGCACGATATTATGATAAATAATTTAAAGCACGCTTGTCAACGCAGGAGAATCAAGCCTGCTCCGAAATATACCACCACAGTTTGTCGGCCTTTTTCCTTGCCAATTTGCTAATTTGCAACTTGTAATTACTCACCTGAGGCTTTCGAGCCATTAATGTGATTTTTGTGAGATTCTGGAGGCGCATTATACTGTCAGAGTTTTCCTTACGTTCTGACAGATATAATGATTTTTGTTTATTTCACAGCTCTGTTTGGAACATGGGCAGCTCTCCAAATAAGCAAGCCCCTTCTAGGCTGTACAAAGTAAATTTAAAAAACTGTTTTGGTCAGCATCCGCTGCAGTCATCATCAGGGTAAATCAAGGCAGTGCAGCCGCGGACTGCCGTGTGCCAGGGGCCCATAAGCCGATGACTCAAGGAGGCTGCAGGGAGGGACGAGTCATGGCAAGTTCAGGGAAGTTGCTTTCATCTCCCTCGTGAAACTCTGTCTCTTTCCATTCTTTGGCTTAAAAGATGCCCCACAATCCTCTTAGCAGGTGAGGCAGTGCCCACATCGTCATTGTTTCAAATATCCT
This sequence comes from Eublepharis macularius, assembly GCF_028583425.1. Classification (NCBI taxonomy): domain Eukaryota; kingdom Metazoa; phylum Chordata; class Lepidosauria; order Squamata; family Eublepharidae; genus Eublepharis; species Eublepharis macularius. The sequence continues at coordinate 2,615,345 of NC_072800.1, read as the reverse complement.
GGCAGTGGAAAGCTGTGATATACATGTCAAGGAGACGTTTCAAAGGCACGATGCAGTTACTCGGGGAATTTCCAGGCACTAGGAGATTACCAGCTCAGGAGGACCTGCCCTGCTCCTGTCTTAGCAACTGAATGGCACTCACTGTGTGCAGTGGGGGGAGAATGCCATGTGCGACAGAAGGTGGGACAGGAGTAGCCACCCTGCAGTTTCTCCACTCGCCATCTGCTTAATCTTTGAAGCAGGGGTCAGAGCCTGGCCAGAACTGTGGCCCTCTGTAGCCTGCTCCATCCCGACCTGGAGTGTGTGTGGGAACTGGTAGGAAGGGACTCGAAACACAGCAAAGACAGAAGGGCAGATTTCAAGATTCTAAACCAGGCCAGGCCAGCGGTTTCCTACTGCCTGTGAGTCCCGGGAGCCAAGCCTCTATGCTCATCACCAGTAACTGAAGAGGCTGGAAAATGCACTCCCAAGGCACAGCTGCAGCCACCGGTTCGAGCATTGTCCAGCATTCAAGGCCAGGAATCCCTGCCTAGAGGCAGCCAGGTAGCCACTGCCACCCTACCTTTTTATTTATTTTATTTCAAAATGTTCTTCTTTTGCCTTTCCATTGAATAAAATCAACTTTCAAGATGGCTACCAAAATAAATCAAACAATAAAATAATAAAACAGAACAGAAAATGTAATAGCAGCAAGCGAAAAGAAACAAGTGCGGCCATGAAAGAGAATTTTCCAGACCCCGCAAATAAAAAGCCCCCAGCTATGATAACTGAAATAAGGATATAAGGATATACTGAAGGATATAAACTGAAATAAGGATATATTTCTGGAACAAGACAGAATTTAGCAGTTTAGCATAAAGGCTGAAATGAGCAGGCATGGTGAACTCCCTGGGGCAGGGAGTTCTACAAACTACCCCCCCCCCATTATACTCTGCTCGGCATGCTAGCTCTTTCCTTGCGCTTGGATGGTTTTCCCCTCCTTGCAGGGTTCTAGGGCCTTTCCAAAGTGTGTGACAAACAGGAAACCGAGGACTAGTGAAAACCTCTACCCCATACACTTTTCTTTACCTTGAAACTTTAAACTGTAAACATTTCCCCTGATATGCCTCCACATATAACAAAACTTGCTGTGACAAATTTTACTAAGTTTCAATAAGTCTAACAACATTTCCCAGAACGATTTTGCCCGTCGCTACAAATAGGAATGATTTGTTTGCTCCCAGCCCACCCTGTTTGCTCCCAGCCTTCTCTGGTCTCTCTGCTGTGTAAACCAGAGGATAACCGTCTTGAACTGACCCGTGAATGAGCCTACAGAAACGAGGGCTTCTCAAAACCTAAAGGCCTCGGCACTTGGAATGGAACAGGAGCTTCTGTGTCATTCCGTCTCAGAATAAGACCCCCATCCTTGGCAGTCTTGGCCAACAGACTTAGAAGGGCGTAACTCTGCTACAGATCGCACTGTTGTAAGCTTCTGGGGTTTTTGAAGCTGAACTCCCACCTGTACGATCCACACAGGGTCTCCGCGGAGTTCTGGGCTGAACCCCCTAAATGGCCACTTGCACAGCGATCGTGTTCCTTGCCATCAGCCCCCACTCCTGTGTTGCTAAAAGGCCAGTGGGCATCTCTTGCAGACGACATGGCATTCCCACTGTTTCTGTTTCCCGGTTGCAGGTTTTTACAATCTTTTGGTTTTCCATTGAAGTGGCAGCGCTGTCATTTGAGGTCTGACGGGAAGTTGTTTATCGGTATCCCCTGGTCTGTGATGGGAATGTGGTAGCTCATGCTAAAGGCCCCTCTTTGTGACCTGCCCTCCTCCCAGGCCCTGTTCTAAAACACTGTCCCATCCACCGGCCGTGGCGTTTTATTTTCTTTAACCAGCAGTTTTATACATGTGCTCATCAGCCCACAAATAGTGTTCTCTGGTTCTATTTTCTCAGTTTTTATGTCGCAGTGTTCAGTGAGCTTTTTTGTTCCAGAGACCAATCATTCATTCATGAGCACGCCCTGTGCAATTTCAAGGGATGGGGGCATTGATCTGTGACCACCCAGTTCTAGTTTAGATTCTGGGGACGGACGCTGCAGAAGGCTAAAAAGAACACAGTCAAGTCAGCGAATACACCGGAGCATATATGTAAATAATATAAATAAATATTAACAAGAACAAAGTCAGCCCTAACAGAGTGATAAAATCAGGGCATCAGCTAGAAGGAATTTGGCGCAGGCACGTAACACAGGCATGGGCAGGGCGGGGCCTTACCTCTTTGCTTTTGCTGCAGCACCTGCCAATGGTATGGTACCCAGGGCCAAAAGCCATTTCTGAAACTCCTAGGTAATGCATGCTTTCCAAGAGGCAGAAGCCTCTAATAGCGAGCTCTCTCATCAAAGTCTCAGTCCAAGACCATCTTCCTAGGGGATTTCACAACCCCTGTTTCTAACAAGGAGTTTATTGGGGAGGGAGAAGTCCCCTGTAAATTCCTCTGTGCGGGGAAAAATAAGGGTTACCAGGTTCCTGTCTTAGGAGTGGCAAGTGCAGACCTTTGGAAAGGGTCTGAACAAAGCTACCCACTACGCAAGGCTCCCCAAGCCATTTAATAGAGCTGCTCCTTTCAATCTCACCAGCAGCCATAGGGGGACAGAGAGGCTCTGCTTGGATGTCAGACTTCATTGAGAGGCAAACTACAAGTGACGCCTTACACAGGTTGGACACTTGACAGCTTACCTCAGGTTTTGATGGGAAATGTAGGCGTCCTGGTTTTACAGCTTGGCTCTCCATTACAGCTGCAAGACCAGGATGCCTACATTTCCCATCAAAACTTGAGGGAAGCTGACAAGTGTCCAACCTGTGTCAGGCATCACTTGTAGCTTGGCTCTGAGTCAACCCTGCTGTTGGGAACTGTCCTTGCTCTTGCGGTGGTGTCCCTCTCTAACTGGCATTCTCTGTTGTCTGTTGCCTGCTCTTTGCTCCGACCTTCTGTTGCCCTCATCGTTTCTCACAGACTTTGTCCACCATCCCCTTGGCTCTCTGCCCACTCACAGCATGCCAGCAAGTGAACAGAACAGCCTCATATTCTCCCTGCCAGCAAACCTATCCCTCTCTGTGTAGGCACCACGTCCTGTATATCTGCAACAGACAGGAGTTGTCTTAACAGATTTCCTAATCAAAGGAATAATTGAGACAAGGTGCTGCTGCCAGAGCTTAGTGGTGGATGGCATTTGATTACACTTCTGCGCTGGTGAATTGTCAACACATTAGCCTGAGTGGAATGCTGCTTTCAGCACTGTTGATCATGCAATTTTAATATCGTGCTTGGAAACATATGCTGGGATTTCAAGAACAGCTTTGGATTGATTTCGTCGTCAGAGCCCCCACCCTCACCCCGAGACCAGTCCTTGTTATCTGGAGCATGGCTTGCGTTCGCCTCCCCACTTCCATGCCCAGCATTCTCCTGCATCTGGTGACTGGCTCCGAGTGGGTTTTCTCAGCATCTGTCACTCCGCCTGCCTTTTACGCACTATTGTCCATTACTGAATCCGCCACCTCCCTTAACAGCCCTCCGGCGCTCTATAGTTGGATCCCACTCTCGTATTTGTTTGGACTCTGCCACTGTGGGAGCTCCTCCTGAGGCTCACGTGATGCTCGAAATTAGATGCATGCCAAGTTTTCATTAAAAAAAACTTGTTTGTGTCCATACTAGGGAAGGATGATACCAGCACTGTGCAAAAGGTCTGCGATACTTTTCAGTACAAAAATCCATCTTTCAAGGCAACATTCTCTTTCAAAAAAAAGTTCCTGAAAATATGTGCTGATGATTTTGAACCATATAATTTTAACAGTGCTCCAGATCTCCCGGGCTGGCTCTTTTGAAAATTGTATTTATTTTACTTCATTTATTCCCTGCCTTACTCCTCAATGGAGACCCAACCCAGCTTACATGGCTCTTTTCTCCTCCATTTTATCCTCACAACAACAGCCCTGTGAGGGAGGCTAGGCTGAGAGTGTGTAACTGGCCCAAAGTCACCTAAAGGGTGGGAATTTGAATCCGGGTCTCTCAGTTTAGTTTCTAGTCTGAACACTCTAACCCCTATGCAATGCTGGCTCTCAAGGTGACGACCGATGATCTTGTTTGCCCACAAGTTTCTATGCTGGAAACATGATGATGGTGTTCACTGGCATATGGAAGAGTTGTGAGCAAAGTCACATGGTACAAGACAGCAATTTAGGAACTGTAAGAAGTACAAATCATCTTCCTAGGCTACCTGCCTGTAGTTCTGGACCACAGGGCTTTTTTTCAGCTGGAATGCGGTGGAACGGAGTTCTGGCACCTCTTGAAAATGGTCACATGGCTGGTGGCCCCGCCCCCTGACTTCCAGACAGAGGGGAGATTAGATTGCCATCTCAACTCCCCTTTGTCTGGAGATCAGGGGGCGGGGCCACCAGCCATGTGACCATTTTCTCCGAGGGCAACTCACTGAGGGCCAAGCTACAAGTGACGAATGACACTTGAACGGCAAGTGTATTTCTCCCTGTTCACTTGCCCTCCACTGAATCCACTTGCCATTCAAGTGTCATTCGTCACTAGTAGCTTGGCCCTGAGTTCCACCGCCTCTTTTCCCAGAAAAAAAGCCCTGCATATTCCAATTTTTTTTTTCATAGAGAAGACCTGGAAACGTGCTTCTTTTTGATATGGCAGTGGTTTTCAACGTATGTGTCTGTGAATCTGGATTTCCGTGAGGCTTATCAGCGATTCCTCAGAGAGGGTTTTCTGAGAAGTGACTCAGGCCCTCCTCTCAGATGCCTCATTAAGACCCTGCCATGTGGAACCCCAGAGGAGGCACGCTGGGCGGGTTTTGAATTGTACATTTTGCATCCACGTGGGCCCACAGGCCTGGCCTGTTGCCCCCTGTGTGAACTTAGGATGAACTTCACAGGATGACCAGTGTCTGTTCTCCTAACGTTCATTTGCTTATTTGCTTATTTGTTGAAATATTTACATCCCACCTTTCCTCATGGCTCAAGGCAGAGATTGTTCTGCTCTCTAAATTCTGCTCCTCCTCCTGAAACAGTACAAAAACTCGGTCTTGATTTGATTGTACAAGCCATTGTATCAAGATTCTTCTTGTGCAGTACCGGACAGATGTGCTCAGGCCCTTTCATGCCCTGATGAAAGAACCTTTATTTGCAAAAAGTAAGTCACTTTATTTTTAGTCTACCTTTCTTGCTGAAACTCAAGGCAGATTACAAATTTTAAAAGCAATGCAATAGGAAGAGTATCATGGGTATGCCCAGGAATATCAGGAACCAGCACTGCTCTTGAATGAATAACCAGGACGGTGCTTCTGCAGGCCACAATCCAGGCTGGCCTGGCCTCTCAGCTAAATATGCCAAATAAGGAGACCAGAAACCTGGAACAGAGCAGCCTTGGAGAGGGATGAGGAACAAAGCAGTGACAGAATAGCACGGCCCCTAAATAGACTGGTCATGGTCTAATCTGTGCTAATGGATAATATGGCTGAGGATGCCAAACTTTCTGCTCTGTTGCCCGAGGCGTCGCTGGGAGGAAATGGAGGGGACGAGAACACGAGCCAGTATCAGGCCAGCGCATTTACATCAGTTCCGGTAAAAAAACCCAGAGTTTTGGCAAAATGCTCGTGTCCACCATGTGACTTACAGCTTTTACCAGAAGTGACATGAGTGCAGAAGGCCCCACTCCACATTTCCTCCTAGGGTGTGCCAGCTGCCCCCTGTCAACCCTTGTTGGGGCACAGGTGGGTGAAGCATCAGAGAATGACAAGAATGCCCAACTAAATACAGAAGTGAAGATAGAGTTTAAAGACAGTGTGTACTGGCTGAACGTAAGCAATATGAGCAACTTAGAATCACAGAATCACAGGGTTGGAAGGGACCTCTAGGGTCATCTAGTCCAACCCCCTGCAAAATGCAGGAAATTCCTCCCCCCCCCCGCCGCCCACACACAGTGACCCTTACTCCATGCCCAGAAGACAGCTAAACTCCATCAGGATTCCTACCCAAACTGTCCTGGGGAAAATGGCTTCCTGACCCCAAAGTGGCGATCGACATTACCCTGGGCATGCAAGAAGGGGCCAAGAGAACGAAGCCCTGATGCAACCCTTCCTGCCCTCCCCCTCATGCTCTGCCCAGGTTCACAGAGTCAGCAGTGGTGTCAGATGGCCATCTAGCCTCTGCTTAAAACCTTCAAAAAGGAGTGGCAAAATTCACTAACAGTATGTTTTTAAAGAAGATATTCTAGTATAACTGTATGGTGTTTGAAGTTAGGAGGTAATGGGTAAGCAAACAATGTGAGCCCTATCAGGCAGAGCAGCTAGCTATTGATTTTGAAAACCTATAGATATGAGAGTCTGTATTGAATATCAGAATATCAGAAGGGGCATTCAGGTAAAATTGATGGACTCCTGTAACTGCTGTAAGAAAAAAAATCAATGGATACTATAGTTATGTTTTAATGAAAGAGAAAATGGAGGCAAGAATTCTCTAGTACCCTAGAAAATCTAGTATATTGTACCCAAAACGAAAGAAAAAAATATTGATGTATACCTCTTACCAGGAAAATAATGATCTAATATATAGGAATGTTAAAAGTACATGCCTGAATATTAGTCAGGCCTGACCATAGTCATCCAGAACAACACAATGAACAGTGAAATAAAACTGGATTATAAGATTAGAAAACAGTTCAATAAAAACAGTATAAGACAAGGCATATCACGAGCAATGCAAAAACTGGAAAACAGAACTTGAAAGTAATCTGTGAGAACAAGTTAACGCATCCAATAAACAGCTGAAGGGCAGCTGCATTTCCTTCATAAAAAGATCAGTTCTGTTTTACACATTCTGCAGAGGGACAGAGCGGGGGGCCTTCCTGGTTCCCTCAGGCCAGGTGGGAGCCAGCACTGAAAAGGCACGTGAAGTTTTCAGGCTGGCACCTTTAGAAGGTTTTTCTCTGAGGAATGCAGCTGTCACAGTGGGGCATACTGGGAGAAGTGGTAATATGCTTTAGATATGTGGGTCCTCTTAGGCCATGAAGGACTTTTTAACTGGTATGCAATTGCCTGAACCGAGAAACTAATCAATAACCAATATACCAACTGAAGAATAAGTGTAGTATGCATAATCTGCCCAGCTCCAAGTCTCTGAATTAATTTCAAGGGCAGACCCATGCAGACTACACGTTACAGTAGTCTAGCCTTGAGGTCACCTTGGCACAGATTGATGTGGCCAGATCGGCTGGGTCAATGGAGCCACCTTCCGGCTAAATGAAGATGAAAACAAGCATTTTTGTTGCAGCTGCATTAACTTGTTTCTCCAGCAACAGTGATATATCCAGTATCATCCCTCGGCTCTTAACTGAGTCAGCCAGTGTCAACTGGACCCTCTCCGATGTAGGAAGCACAACGCCCTCCAAGACCCCAGCACAACGAAACACAAACAATTGCTCTGTAGTGTTTTCTCAGTGTACGCATGGACATGAGGGAAGGGTGGGCCAATGGGGCGTCACGTTTAGAGCGCTGGACAAAGATTTGCAAGATGTGAAGAATCCAGAAGTACTTGAAGACCAACAAGGCTAGAAGCTTTCGAGGGTTAAAGCACCCTTCCTCAGAAAGGGGGAGGAGTGGAGATCCCTGAGCCTTTATATTGCTGCCAGGAAGTGCGAGGGGTGTTAACCACTAACTCATACCAATAACCTTCTATTCATATACCGCCCTTCAGGACAACTTAATGCCCACTCAGAGTGGTTTACAAAGTATGCCATTATTATCCCCACAACAAAACACCCTGTGAGGTGGGTGGGGCTGAGAGAGCTCAGAGAGAGCTGTGACTGACCCAAGGTCACCCAGCTGGCTTCAAGCGGAGGAGTGGGAAATCAAACCCGGCTCTCCGGATTAGAGTCCTGCCGCTCTTAACCACTACGCCAAAGTGGCTCTCTAATACATTCACTGATAGGCAGGGCTATGCCCAGGATTATGCCTAGGATTGGAGGATGGGAAGGAGCTGTTCCATTTGGCAGCAGAGGGTAGGATGCGAAGCAATGGGCTTAAATTACATGCAGAAAGGTACCGGCTGGATATTAGGAAAAACTTTTTCACGGTCAGAGAGTAGTTCAAAGGTAGAATCAGCTGCCTAGAGAGGCGGTGAGCTCCCCTTCACTGGCAGTTTTCAAGAAGAGGCTGGATGAATACTTGTCGGAGATGCTTTAGGCTGATCCTGCACTGGGCAGGGGGTTGGACTAGATGGTCTGTATGGCCCCTTCCAACTCTATGATTCTATGATTATTTTCTATATCCTGGGAAATCTTTCTATCTGGGAGGCGGGTGTGAGGAGCAGAATACTGTCCCTTGAAGTGACCAAGCCACTGAGGGCTGCCAGTTTCAGGCCTCCCAGGAGTGTGTGTGTGCGTGTGTGATGGGCTTCAGTTTACAAACTGCAACAGCTCCAGGGAGCTGCTTCTTTGGTGTGTTGGGAAAGTAACACGCAGCCCTCTTTGCTCATGAGTGTCCCAACAAAGCACATAGCGGTTCCCTGGGGCTGTTCCAGTTCACAAAAACAGTAGAGGTGGAGGGAATGAGCTGAGTCCCCTTCCTCACATGTGCCATGACTACAATCGGATGCTGCCCCCATGTGCCTGGGAGGCATGGACGTCCTTGTGCCTGTGCGACACAAAGTCTTGTGGCTGCCACGAGAACTGTCGCTGAATGTTTCCGAGTCAACAGATTGCCTCCGGGCTGTGTGTGATGCTGTTGCCCTAGAGCACATTCTATCCTATGAGTTTAGAAAGAAAGCAATCATTTCCTCTTTAAACATTGGATTACTTTTTAAAATTCTCTTAACTCTGAGCTGTACCCCGCAAACTGCAAACTGCCCATGTCTACACATGAAGTCTGTATTAAAGGGACAGGCTGGGGGGGGGCAAACCCAGGGCTTTTTTTCAGCAGGAACGCGGGGGAACGGAGTTCTGGCACCTCTTGAAAATGGTCACATGGCTGGTGGCCCCACCCCCTGATCTCCAGACAGAGGGCAGTTTAGATTGCTCGGCGGTGCGGAGGGCAATCTCAACTCCCCTCTGTCTGGAGATCAGGGGGCGGGGCCACCAGCCATGTGACCATTTTCTCCGAGGGCAACCCACTGAGTTCTACCACCTCTTTTCCCAGAAAAAAAGCCCTGGGCAAACCTAAGTGTGTGGTTTCTTTAAGGTCACTTAGTAAGTTTATTATGAGTGAAGCCAAATTTCTCTATCCACAGCACAGTTTTAGCTGTGTCCCTCTGTCAACTCTCCGTGCCTGGGAAAGTGACAAGAAACACCAAAGGGGAAGAGTCTGTCTTCTAATCATCATGTAGGAGAGAGCACAGTTTCCCCCTTTTCTATATAGTTACTAAATAGTTAGGAATCTATCCCTCTGCTGCATCACCACATAAACACAATATTTGCAATCTACACCATGCGCATTGGATTCCTTGCATAAAATTTATAATACATACTAGCTTGATGCCCGTGCTTCGCTATGGTATTTAACTACTTTAAATCAATGAAGGCTTTCACGGTCGAAGGCTTTCACGGCCGGAGAACGATGGTTGTTGTGGGTTTTCCGGGCTGTATTGCCGTGGTCTTGGCATTGTAGTTCCTGACGTTTCGCCAGCAGCTGTGGCTGGCATTTTCAGAGGTGTAGCACCAAAAGACAGTGACACTGAGAGATCTCTGTCTTTTGGTGCTACACCTCTGAAGATGCCAGCCACAGCTGCTGGCGAAACATCAGGAACTACAATGCCAAGACCACGGCAATACAGCCCGGAAAACCCACAACAACCATACTTTAAATCAAGTTTTAATATTTATGGGTAAGTAACGTTTTTGGCTGGGGGGCGGGCAGGTTGAGTTGTATAGTATACAACTTGTAGTATAATAGCATAGTACCCGAGCTTCACAAAAGTGTTTGAATAAAGCGAAGCATGTTGATGCCGAAAACTGATGAAGTGAATTTCGAAATGTAACATTTATTGAAGAGATTTTTAAAAGGAAAAGATTGTAGTGCAAGAAATAAAGGGAAAAATACGTACAACCTTTTTTTTCTGCTGAAGAACCTCTTTGTAGACTTCATTGGTGGTTTCCCCCCACTTTGGAACCCCCACTTCGAGGAGACGCTTGTGGGTTTGGAAGCCAGGAGGGTTGAGCATGTTGAGGAACTCCACAGGGTAGTGGACTTCATCATCCATTTGCACCACTGAGTCCACAGATCTGTACTCCATTTCTGCCCCTTCGAGGGAGTTAAGTTGTGTTTCATTAATGATGGCAGCTTTGTCTTTCTTGGGTGGTCAGAGTGGCACACTTGCACAACCCATCCATGGACTTCTTCATGATAGTGACGGTATCAGGGTATATCGTGGCTGTCAGGTCTGCTAGGGGCCGTTTCCACATGGCTTACCTGAAGCTGTGCCATGCCACAACGTTGCGGATCGTGCCGGGGAAAACACGAAATATCGCGTTTTCTCTCGCGAGTTTTGCACAACATCGCGCAAAACTCGCGCTAGAAAACGCGATATTTCACGTTTTCCCCTGCACGATCTGCAATGTTGCGGCATGGCACAGCTTCAGGTAAGCCATGTGGAAACGGCCAGGGTCATCACTACTGTGCCCAGGCCTGCAGGGATGGTCACCTTTCCTTTGGACTCGGGACTTGCTGGTGCTTGCCCACTGCTGCTCAGTGCACTGCAGGAGTACGATGTGCATATTTCTTTGCTGCATCTCTAAGTTGCTACCTCTTTCTAGTATTGGTATATCTTGCACATCGTCTGCCAGGAGGCTTCTTGGGGGCAGTAAGAGGTGATGGCTGCAAGAGGTGTGAGGTGGAGTTGGACTGAGGGAGGGGTGGTGTGGTGGGACCTTTGGCAGGTTCATGTGAGAGGTTCACATTGAAATGACCTCTAGAAAGGTCATGCACCATCTTCCCATGAACATTTAAAAACTCAGCTGCCATACTGACTTTTATATAAAATCCCTTTTCAGGAGTCTTGTACTGTCTTTCTTCAACTGTTTGCAGTTTCCTTGACCTAATTTTTACCTCAGAACACAGTTCCACAGCTGACCCATGATCCTGCCAGCCACACAGGAAACCCAGGCCTAATAAAATAAAAAATAAAATGTTTTAAATGTATGGAAATAATAGATGGACTTTTGTATATCAACAATATGGAAAGCATATTTGTAAATTTGTGATGTGTATCTCTTTAAGTGGTTGAGAGAAACTGAATAATGTAACCAATTAGCCTCGTTTATTGAGGGTTTTTAGGAGCTTAGGTCACAATTTGTGTTACAGTAGGATTCTGTCATTTGCCAACTGTGTGATGGGAGAAACTGAGGCTGGGTAACCAGTGAGTATCATCTTATATTCTGTGTTGTAGAAATGGAAAATTACACATAACAGAATGCTTATATGAAATATTTTATTATAGTCCTTGAAGACTTTGCCTGTGAAGAAGTAAAATCTACGAAACAGGAATTGGAAATTTGCGAGCTAAAACCCATCGGCTGTATGACAAAAAGATTGTTCAGCTCTAGTTCTTCTTTATGATGGTCTTCAACCTGTGGATGAAAAGAAAAATTAACGAAATTGACTAGTACTCTGTTTTTCACCAGTTGGAGTTCTTACCAAATGAAGTTGACTTTTGAACTTGATCTCTAATAATCTATTTATTGTATTTAATGTATTTGCACAACACTTTGCACGTTTTAAAAAAACTTTTCAAAAATTGAGAAAAGCTTGTGACTGTTTGTAAATTGTTTCTATCCCGGCTTTTGTTTGTAGTTGTCCCACAGGGAGATTGGCAACCCCGAGAGGGAGTCATTGACTGTGTCCTGAGTACTGCATGTGTCCTGCATACTGTTTAGAATGTTGGGATGATGACCAATCAAGGCCACATATGCAAATGACCTCAGGGCAGAGTGGCTGAGTTGGCAGTTGGTAGGGGGAGGGGGCTGAGCAGCCTCCCACCCACACAGGGAAGCTGTATCCCTATGGGAAAACACATTTGACCCCTTTTTACCCCCTTAGGGGGCAAATTTCTTAAAATCCCTTCTTAGTGAGCTTCTAACCATCACAAAAGGCACGTCCTCCCCAAATTTCACATTTCTAGGTCCAGGGGTTTGGGCTGGGCATTGATGAGAGTCAGGCCACTTGTCTTTATATAGATAGATAGATATAGATTTAGAGAGACTGGCTTATGGTTCTAGTTTGTACTGGAAGAATTCAGTGCAATTTGCAACCTTCTCCTACCAACACATTCCCTAAAATGAAAAGTATCATTTGGACCATCTTGGTTTCTACTGGATTGATGTACTTTGACATTTAAGGGCCAAGCTACAAGTGACGAATGACACTTGAGCGGCAAGTGAACAGACTCGCATGTGTTCCTCCCTGTTCACTTGAGCTCCACATGCGATCAAGTGGAGTGCAAGTGGAGCACAAGTGAACAGGGAGGAATACATGTGAGTCTGTTCACTTGCCGTTGTAGCTTGGCCCATAGAGTCAAGTATGATCAGAAAGAAAAACATTTTCCCTTCTCTTTAAACCAATTAAACCAATAATGTCATGTTAAGATTGTAAAGCAACTGACTCAGTCTCCGATTCCTGGATTTTATGGGATTTGACTAGACATACTTTACTCATTCCTGGTACTGGACACCTTCAGTTAAGATCTGAAAGTCATGATAGATAAGATTTGTTCGGCTGGGGATTTTGCTTGCCACCTGATAGAAAGCAGTGGCCCAGGACTGTTCTGGGAGTGACATGCCAGCTCCTAGGACAGACAGAAAATATTGCTCCTTCATTCCAGTGCCAAACAGGACTCCAATAAACTCTGTCCGATCGATATGGTCAGGTTTGAGGAGCTAACCCAAACAGGGGTCAGCTGGCAGGCAGAAGATGGCAGCCAAAACTGTACTAGGGACAGGCTCATCGCCAAGCCATGTCATGCGGCCAAAGGGCCTCAGAGCAGCCATAAGTGAAAATGGGGCAAGGCAATAGAAGAGGACATTGTAGTGAAGAGTGAACAAGAGAGGGACACAAAGAAAGCCGCCCTCCAACAGGCACTTAGCTTAGCATTTCACCACATTTCTGGTGAGGGAAGAAAGGCCAATTAGCTCAGGAAAACATGGGTCGAATTACAACAGCATCCTTCGCCAGTGGGGGCAGGGAGCAATCCTGATTACTTAACACAAAAATGGTGAAGCCATTAGTACAGCCTCAGAAGAGCTGAAATAAACATGTGTATTAGATGTCCCAAGTCCCAGCGGATAGTACAAGGGGTGTCATATTCTGCCATGGAACCATTAGCAACATAATGACATTTAACCACCCGCCATACTAATGGTTTAAATTAAAACACTTGAGGTGGGTGGGGGAGGGAAAGAAAGCCATTGCACCTCATTAGAAGACCACTCGGTCAGCTGAAGCCCGTATCAAAGAATTCACCAGATTTTCCACTTTAAGCAACAACAACTGAATGGGAAGACATACTAATAATAATGTATTTACTTGACTGTAAGACGACCCCTTGAAATGTTGTGCACAAAAGTATTCTTATTACTGGTCCTAACTGTAACTTGTATACAAATGTAAGATGTCCCCTCTTTTTTTATGGCATACCTGTGAAAAAGCGTAACCTTGCATTGAGTAAACGCTGTAGTTCTTCAGTGCAAAAAAATAAAAAATCCAGATATGGAATCTTGCTTTACAAATGAACAAATATAAAGCAATGGAAATACAGGAAGGAGAGGAAATGGACAGGAGAGCCCCAAAGGGCAACCCACCTGGTCTGGCTGCTCCATAGAAAATAGCATGCCCATTCTGGCTCCCACCTTGCTGCCAGGCACAATTCAAAGTGCTGGTTATGCCCCATGAAGACCAGCTGGCACAGTGCCCGGCTGGAGTCCATGAACGTGGTGCCCTCCTGTACAGTCCCGCCTGCCCTTTGACTTCGGCATCAGATGCCCTGCTCTAGATGCTAACCGACAGCGGTTCACTGGGCACTGGACTCAAGAGATGAAGAACCCTTTTCTGTTACGACACCCCTCAGTTGTCTTGACATCGAAGCTTCAGATCTCCCAGCACCAAGTCAATCCTTCACTTCCATTTCCAAGAGCCTTTTTTCCTGTTTGCCCCTGGAAAGGTTAATGGGGCACAGCCTGAGACCCTTCAAATCAAAGTTCTAGCATCTGGTGGCTCGGGGTTTTACTGGAGCCTTTTTAGCCACAGTTTGCTTTCACACTTGGCTCTTCTTGTTGTGGATATTTAAATTATTTTATTCTGTGATTAATCTGATGCTTTAATTGTTTTAAATTTTTCAGTTGTTGCATTGTTGGTTTTAGTGCTGCTGGATAACTACAAATTGTGGCTTATTTTCCTAGAAATTGTTCTATTTTACTGATGACCTTTGCATTGTTTTCATCTGTCTTGGTTAACATGGTTGGTAAAGAAAGGAAGGAAGGAAGGAAGGAAGGAAGGAAGGAGGAAGGAAGGAAGGAAGAAGGAAGGAAGGCTGATTTAATACTTTGGCATTATGTCACACATTTTTTTCTGCTAGTGGTTCCAGATGTAATACAGTTCAGCAGCTCGCCCTTTGGGCAATTTATTTTCATTATTTATAATCTGTCTTTCTCTCTAGAACTCAAGGTAGATTACAATCAACAGGATGGAACATCCAGTAAATGAGGAAATAGGATATGTATTGTAGAAATCTGGAATCAAGCAGAAATCTGAAAACAGAACAGAAGCGAAATAAAGTATTAATATGATGTGTTAAATGATGCAGTAACTGCATAGTAGAATCCTACTTACAGCCACAGGCAGCAGCAGCAGAAGTAGTGTAGATCACATCCTCACCCAACTAGCTTTCTAAACCATTTTGTACAATACAACCCTATTACCTGTGTAGAAAAGACTTCTTGAATAAGTCTGTTTACTGGTAAGAGCAATCGCAATTGCATCCCCGGCCATGATTTCATTTCTGGGGCTACCTGGAAGTTATGTTATTTTTTACGTTATGTTAGTGATGGCATCACACTAGTGCTGATT
The DNA here is from genome assembly GCF_028583425.1 of Eublepharis macularius. Taxonomy (NCBI): domain Eukaryota; kingdom Metazoa; phylum Chordata; class Lepidosauria; order Squamata; family Eublepharidae; genus Eublepharis; species Eublepharis macularius. The sequence goes on along the minus strand of NC_072800.1, from coordinate 2,600,243 downwards.
CTTTGACACTCACCGCAAAGCACAGCAACAGGCTGAGTGTTAAAGAGTCCGCCCTGGCATCACATTGTCCCTTCCAGGTTGCACCAGAAGTGATGTTATCAGCTAGGGATGTGATGGTGCCCACACCCATTTCCCCAGCCTGGCTCCTTCTGCTGATCAGCTGGCGATTGGCAGGCAGAGGCATAAATTGGCAGGAGTTTGCCCACCGTCAGTGGTCACCTGGCTAGGCTACCCATGACTTCTCATGTAACTCAACCAGGCTCAGCCAGCACTGCAGAACATGGCCAGAGTTGTCCGGGTAGAGGTTGCCAGGAGGAGTGAAGCAGGGAAAACTGAAGACGGGGCAGAGGAAAGTAGGTGGGCAGGAAGGAGAGAAGGAGGCAAGAAACCAGGAAAGGCTTGTGGGGCTTTTAGGGGACAGGTGATGATCCGGGGAACTACAGGCCAGTCAGCCTGGCCTCTGTCCCAGGGAAGATACTGGAGCAGAAATTAAAGGTGTTGATCTGCAAGCACCTGGTGGACAAAATGGTGATAATGGGAAGGCAGCACCTATTTGTCCCCAACGGGCCCTGCCAGACTAACCTCATCTCCTTCTATGACCGAGTGACTGGCCTACTGGGCCACAGGAATGCTGTCGATACAGTTTATCTGGATTTCAGTAAAACTTTTGACAAGGTTCCTGGGCAAACTGGGGGAATGTGGGCTGGACTTTAGGATGGTTAGATGGACAGGGATAACCACCCAGAGAGTAGCTGTCAATGGCATCATGTCTGATTTTAGGAAGGCGCCCAGTGAAGCGCCGCAGGGCTCAGGTCTGGGCCCAGGGCTTTTCAATTAGATTCGCTTCTGGAAATGCTATGGGTTGAAATTACGGGCCCAAATGGAAACTTAACTGTGGGAGTTTGTTATCGCCCTCCAGATCAGAAAATAGAGGAGGATTATAAATGATGACAGGATTAAAGATGGCTGCTAAACAAAAAAAAACTGTGTTGTAATGGGTGATTTTAACTACCCACACATTGACTGGGCCAATGGGTGTTCGAATCGGGGGAGAGAAAGTGAGTTTCTAGACTGTCTCAATGACTGTGCTATGGAACAGATGGTTACAGAACCTACTAGGGGAGAGGTGATCCTGGATTTGGTCCTCAGTAATGCTGAAGACCTGGTGAGAGATGTAAATGTGATTGCACCACTTGGGAACAGTGACCATAATGTTATTGAGTACAACATATGTATAAATAGGAAATTGCCAAATAAGACCAACACAGCCATGTTTAACTTCAAAAGGGGTAACTTTTCTGAGATGAGGGGGTACGTGAAGAAGAAACTGAAAGGGAAAGTAAAAAAGGTCAAAACACTTGGGGAATCTTGGAGACTATTTAAAACTACAATCCTGGAAGCTCAAATTAAATATATACCGCTGGTTAGGAAAGGCACAAATAGGTTTAGGAAAAGGCCAGCATGGTTAACAAGCAATGTAATAGAAGCTGTAAAAGGTAAAAAGGATTCTTTTAGGCAGTGGAAAACTAGTCGGAGTGAGGTTGATAAAAAGGAGCATAAGCTGTGGCAAAAAAAGTGCAAGTCTGTGATCAGACAGGCAAAAAGGGAATATGAGGAGCATATTGCAAAGAACATAAAGAAAAACAATAAACAATTCTTTAAATATATTAGAAGTAGGAAACCAGCTAGGGAGGCAGTGGGGCCCTTGGATGACCAAGGCGTAAAAGGATTACTAAAGGGTGATAGGGAAATGGCCGAGAAGCTGAATGCGTTCTTTGCTTCTGTCTTCACTGTGGAAGATAAGAAGTGCATGCCCACTCCGGAAGCACTGACTTTGGGAGGGGTTTTGAAAGACCTGAGTCACATTGAGGTGACGAGAGAGGAGGTTATGCGACTGCTAGATAATTTAAAAACTGATAAATCACCGGGCCCAGATGGCATACATCCAAGAGTTCTGAAAGAACTCAAGTGTGAACTTGTAGATCTCCTCACAAAAATATGTAATCTGTCATTAAACTCTGCATCTGTTCCTGAGGACTGGAAGGTAGCTAATGTTGTCCCCATCTTTAAAAAAGGTTCCAGGGGAGATCCGGGAAATTACAGGCCAGTCAGCCTGACGTCAATACCGGGTAAGTTGGTGGAAACTATTATCAAAAATAAAATTAGTGGGCACATTGATGACCAAAAGCTGATGAGGAAAACTCAGCATGGGTTCTGTAAGGGAAGATCTTGTCTCACCAATCTGTTAGAGTTCTTTGAGGGAGTGAACAAACAAGTGGACAAGGGAGACCCGATAGATATTGTTTATCTTGACTTCCAGAAAGCTTTTGACAAAGTTCCTCATCAAAGGCTCCTAAGTAAGCTCAGTAGCTATGGGATAAAGGGCCAAGTCCTCTTGTGGATCGAAAACTGGCTAATTAATAGGAAACAGAGAGTGAGTATAAACGGGCACTTCTCACAGTGGAGGGTGGTGAGCAGTGGGGTGCCACAGGGGTCGGTATTGGGTCCAATGCTTTTTAACTTGTTTATTAATGATTTGGAATTGGGATTAAGCAGTGAAGTGGCTAAATTTGCAGATGACACGAAATTGTTCAGGGTGGTGAAAGCCAGAGAGGATTGTGAGGCACTCCAAAGGGATCTGTCGAGGCTAGAAGAGTGGGCATCCATGTGGCAAATGAGGTTCAATGTAGCCAAGTGCAAAGTAATGCACATTGGAACCAAAAATCCAAAATATAAATACAAGTTGATGGGGTCTGAACTGGCGGAGACTGACCAAGAGAGAGATCTTGGAGTCATGATAGATAACTCACTAAAAACGTCAGCACAGTGTGCGACTGCCATAAAAAAAGCTAATGCTATGCTAGGGGTTATTAGGAAAGGGATTGAAAACAAATCAGCCGGTATCATAATGCCTCTGTATAAATAGATGGTGAGGCCTCATTTGGAGTACTGTGTACAGTTCTGGTCGCCACACCTTAAAAAAGATATCATAGCACTGGAAAAAGTACAGAGAAGGGCAACTAAAATGATTAAAGGGTTGGAACACTTTCCCTATGAGGAAAGATTGAGGCGCTTGGGGCTCTTTAGCCTGGAGAAAAGACGACTGAGGGGAGACATGATAGAGGTTTACAAGATAATGCACGGGTTAGAGAAGGTCGAGAAAGATGTGTTTTTCTCCCTTTCTCACAATACAAGAACTCGTGGGCACTCTATGAAATTATTGAGCAGTCGGGTTAGAACAGATAGAAGAAAATACTACTTTACACAAAGGGTGATAAACACATGGAATTCGTTGCCACAGGAGGTGGTGGCAGCTACAAGCATTGCCAGCTTCAAGAGGGGACTGGACAAATATATGGAGCAGAGGTCCATCAGTGGCTATTAGCCACAGGAGATAGATGGTATTCTCTTTGTGGGGAGGTGGTGCTCTGTTGTCTTAGTGCTGGAAGGAAGGCAGTGGGAGGGCTTCTGGTGTCCTGGCCTCACTGACAGTCCTTTAGATGGCACTGGATTTCTAGCCACTGTGTGTGACAGAATGTTGGACTGGATGGGCCACTGGCCTGATCCAACATGGCTTTGCTTATGTTCTTATGTTCTTAATACTTGTATAAATGATCTGGAAGAGGGTGCGCAGGGACTGAGCATGACATTTGCAATGACACCAAACTGGGAGGAGCAGCAAACCCCTGAAGGCAGGGACAGAACTCAACAAGAGCTGAACACCCTGGAAAAGGGGGCAGACTAGAATGAGATGCGATCTGAAAAGGACGAGTACCGGGTTCGCCACTTAGGTAACCAAAATGCAAAGTATGCATGCTGGATGGGTAGCAGTATGTGTGAACAAGATCTTGGGGTGGGGTGGGGGTGGATGGGAAGCTGATTATGAGCAGTCAGTGTGGTGCTGCAGCAACAAGGAATATTAGGGTTACCAACCTCCATGTAGTGGCTGGAGATCTCCCGGAATTACAACTGGTTTCCAGGCCACAGGGATCAGTTCACCTGGAGAAAATGGCTACTTTTGGGGTGGACTCTATGGAATTATGCCATGCCAAGGTCCTTTCCCTCCCCAAACCCCACTTTCTCCAGGTTTCACCCCCTAGATCTCCAGATTTCCCAACTTGAAGCTGGCAACCCTAAGGAGTATCAACATGGGCATAACATCCAAATCACAGGATGTCATTGTCCCACTATATACCACGTTGATCAGGTTGCACCTGGAGTTTTGTGTGGAGTTCCGGAGGCCTCACTTCAAAAAGGATGTGGACAAATTGGAACAGGTGCAGAGGAGAGCAACCAGGACGATCAGGGGCCTGGAAAACAAGCCCTATGAGGAGAGACGGAGGGACCTGAGAATGTTCAGTCTGGAGAAGAGGAGTTTGAGGGGGAGACGTGATTACTCTCAGGGCCAAGCTACACATGACGAATGACACTTGAACGGCAAGTGGATGGAGTGGAGGGCAAGTGAACAGGGAGAAATACACTTGCCATTCAAGTGTCATTCGTCATGTGTAGCTTGGCCCTCAGTATTCAAAAGGCTTTCACTTAGGGGAGGGGAAGGAGCTGTTTCTGTTGGCAGCAGAGGATAGGACTCAAAACAATGGGTTTAAACTACAGGAGGGAAGATACCGGCTGGACATTAGGAAAAACTTCTTCACGTTAAGAGTAGTTCAGCAGTGGAATCGGCTGCCTAGGGATGTGGTGGGTTCCCCCTCATAGGCAGTCTTCAAAGTGCAGCTGGACAAATACTAGCCATCCCCTCCTCTGGAGGCACGATTTGGAAGCCTCTGTCAGAATGACGGTAATTTTCCAAAAGACTGAAACTTGCAGTGCTGGTCTTTTTTTTGTCTGGCTGCTGTTTCCTTTAAAGCTGGATCTACCTGCAGGTGGGCAACAACGTGGGCCAGGCTGCAGACTTCATGCATTTTCGAGGCTTTCCTCTGTTATTCCTCTGTGTGGAATAGCCCGGCAGAGAACAGCAGAGCCCCTGCCTCACGTGCTAGTTCATACTTGGATGCAGGGAGGATTTTTAAGACATGGGTGAGCATTCCAAAATATAACCCACCCACCCCGAAATGGTCTGGATAGTGCTGAGCTTGGAGAATTGTTCCCTGGCAGACCCTGCCGTATTATGCTTCACAGCTCAGATACAAGCATAATGAAAACGGAGATCATTTTGTTCTCCACTTCTTTAATTAACCATTTATCCTAATGACTTGACTTCAGGGATGATCTATGGTATTTTCTCTCCAGCAGTGACTTCCCTGCACCCAGACCTCCATCACGCAAATGGACCCCCCCCCAACAGTCACAATGGAATGCCTTAGTGCCACTGTTTGTGTTTTAAATTGTTTTAAATTGAATGATGAATGATTCTACAAGAGTTGGCTGGAGTGCACGAAGTTGGTAGCGATGATGGAAAGCATGGCTGGATTAATTAATGCCGCAAGTTGTGTGAAGGAGAGAAAGGCAATCCTTGCCAATGTCTGTGGTTTCAGTAGGTTCTTGATTATATTTGTTAAAGAGAGATCATTCATAGATTACATTTATGGCAGAAGAAAAATGTCTTTGCAGTGCTTGTAATAATTTGGAGGGATCTTCTCTATCTGCTGATGGTATACCTAGATGCTGCAGGGATCCCCTGCTCCCAGCCTCTGCCCTCCACTGCCACTCACCTGGCCAGTAGAGGGGGAGAGGTCCCCGGGGAGTGGGCCTGGGAGGCAAGAAACCTCCCGGGCGTCTTATGATGCATTTACTATATTCCATATTTTATATATCGGAAATTTAATGGGCTTCCCACTTTTGGGAACGTTGTAACTATTTGATGTATTGTTGAAGGCTTTCACAGCCGGAGAACGATGGTTGTTGTGGGTTTTCCGGGCTGTATTGCTGTGGTCTTGGCATTGTAGTTCCTGATGTTTTGCCAGCAGCTGTGGCTGGCATCTTCAGAGGTGTAGCACCAAAAGACAGAGATCTCTCAGTGTCACAGTGTGGAAAAGATGTTGGCAGGTCATTTATATCTACTCAGGAGGGGTGGGGTTGAGCTGAGTCATCCTGTAAGAGTTTCCCAGGGTGTGGAATGCTAACGGCGGGAGGATTCACTGTATCCTGAGGAGGTTCTTTTGCATATGGATTGGTGCTTGATATGCTAATCTTCTCTGCAGGGCTATTGTTGGGTATAGAGTGTTTCGTTAGCCTGGTGTTTTTCAGAATTGGTTCACCGACATATGAATTAGCTAGACATCTGGCCGATCTCCTGCAGGACCACATCGGGAAAACCTCATCTTACATCAAAGATTCAGCAGATTTCATCAACAAAATCAGTTCTCTGAAACTCAATCCACAAGACATACTTGTCAGTTTTGATGTTGTATCCCTGTTTACCAAGGTTCCAGTAAAAGACACTATTGCACTGATTAATCAGATTTTCCCAGAGGATGTAACAGCCTTATTCCATCATTGTCTGACAACCAGTTACTTCCAATGGGATAACGAATTCTATGAACAGATGGATGGGGTGGCCATGGGGAGCCCTCTCAGCCCAGTTATAGCAAACTTCTACATGGAACATTTTGAAAAAACAGCTCTAGAATCAGCACCCCACAAACCTAGTGTATGGTTCCGGTTTGTGGATGATACATTTATTATTTGGAGCCATGGGGAGGAAGAATTGATGGGGTTTTTGAATCATCTCAACAACATCCACCTGAACATACAATTCACAATGGAGAAAGAAATCAAGGGAAAACTCTTATTTCTGGATACCTTGGTCATCCGCAAAGCAAACTTTCAGTTAGGTCACAAGGTCTACAGGAAACCAACTCACACTGATCAGTACTTACACAAAAACTCCAATCATGACCCCCGACAGAAAAGAGGCATAATGAAAACATTAGTGGATCATGCAAGACGGATATGTGAGCTGCACTTTCTCAATGAGGAAATTAATCATCTAAACTACGCACTTCAGGCAAATGGCTACTCCAGAAATGAAATCCAAAGAGCAGTCAAACCCAGGATGAATCAAACAACGAAGGAAAAACAGTCTCCTACAGGAAAAGTGTTTTGCCATATATCAAAGGAATTACTGATCAGATGGGAAAGCTTATGAAAAAGCATAACCTTCACGCAGTATTCAGACCCACCCGAATGCTACGATCAGCAAAAGACAGTAGAGACCCCCTCACCTCTGCAGGAGTATACCGTATACCCTGCAGCTGTGGACAAGTTTACATCGGGACCACAAAGCGTAGCATCCAGACAAGAATAAAAGAACATGAAAGACACTGCAGACTTGGACAACCTGAAAAATCAGCAGTGGCTGAACATAGCCTAAGTCAAACAGGGCACAGTATCTTATTCCAGGACACCAAAATACTGGACAACACTTCCAACTACTTTGTCAGACTGCACAGGGAAGCCATTGAAATTCACAAGCATAAGCAAAACTTCAACAAGAAAGAAGAAACCTTAAGAATGAACAGAGCATGGTTTCCAGTTCTGAAAAACACCAGGCTAACAAAACACTCTATACCCGACAATAGCCCTGCAGAGAAGATTAGCACATCAAGCACCAATCCATATGCAAAAGAACCTCCTCAGGATACAGTGAAGCCTCCCGCCATTAGCATTCCACACCCTGGGAAACTCTTACAGGATGACTCAGCTCAACCCCACCCCTCCTGAGTAGATACAAATGACCTGCCAACATCTTTTCCACACTGTGACACTGAGAGATCTCTGTCTTTTGGTGCTACACCTCTGAAGATGCCAGCCACAGCTGCTGGTGAAACGTCAGGAACTATAATGCCAAGACCACGGCAATACAGCCCGGAAAACCCACAACAACCATCGTTGTAACTATTTGTTGATGATTCTTAATGATCATTGACGGTAAACACATAAAAAGCAATCAAATCTCCGGGGCCAGCATGCAGTGGGGGCACTCTCCACAGGTGCAATGACGTCACCTCCAGAAGGAGAAGATCGCCCAGGTAAGTGCCAGGTCCACCCCCTCCCCACCAGAAGGTTAAGGGAACCTGGCAACTTTATTCCCTCCCTATCACAGACAATAAAGTTGCAAGTCTGACTTTTGGCCTTGCCATCTAATCCTGCTGCAATTTCATAATTTCGCCACTGTGCCTTGAAAAACTTCCAGTTATTGAAAATGTCACCTTTCATGTCCATGGGCCCAGGAACTGGAATTAGACTGGCTGCCGTAGCTATGATATCTGCTTGTTCCTCTGAGTGGATTCGATACTTCTTGAAAGCTGTGCTTCTTGAGCTTTTTCTTGCTCTTTTTGAGAAAAGTCCTTGTACTTCGTTCTGACACATTTTGATAGTGCGTTCAGGAGACAGAGGCTGAGCTTCACTGACTCAGGCTTTATTGCAAGTAAGTCTGGAACGAACGGGCGGCAACTGCAACTCCTCCCTTTGACCTCTGATCCGAAAGTGCATTTCCAGTTCCTTGCTTACTAGAGGCAGTAGTTGTTGCAGCACCCTCTACTGGTCAGGATAACTATATATTCTAACAGGGGAGCCCGGCATGTCAGAGGACTCGAGCAGAGCAAACAGCAGGAGAGTTGGGGGCAGATGGAGACACGGGGGGAGCACTGCCAGGTCTACCAGGCTCACCTGTGGGGGGTTCTTTTATTCATTTTACCTGAGGCCCTTGAGGAAGTGACATCATTGCATCTGTTGCTGGAATCGTCCCATTTGGACTTTTCTATGAACAACTTATGAATAGGTTACTAGATTTGTCTTATGATAGTTAGTGTTTGATGGGTAACTGGAATGGTTTGATCTCCTCACAAATAGATAGACTTTGGGGAGGAAAATATCAGAAATACACAAGGTAAATTGCCAAAGATGTTTTTTTGATTTGGTGGAAAATTTTGAATTGGTAGATATCTGGAGACTGAAAAATGGTTCCTCCAAAGAGTTTACCTGTTTTTCTGAGAGAGACGGATCATTCTCAAGAATAGACATGGTACTTACCTCTAATGATCACAAAGGTTTCCAAGGTGGACATTTTACCAAGGACATTTTCAGATCGTAATCCAGTAAGTATGAGTTGTAAAAGAAGACCCAATACATTTAGATAGGGTTTAAATGAAACCTTATTGCAAAAATGCAGAGAAGTTAGCCGTGTTAGTCTGTGGTAGCAAAATCAAAAAGAGTCCAGTAGCACCTTTAAGACTAACCAATTTTATTTTAGCATAAGCTTTCGAGAATCAAGTTCTCTTCGTCAGATGCCTGATACAGAGACTGTATCTGTATCTGTGTTTGACCAGTCTCTGTATCAGGCATCTGACAAAGAGAACTTGATTCTCAAAAGCTTATGCTAAAATAAAATTGGTTAGTCTTAAAGGTGCTACTGGACTCTTATTGCAAAAAGAGGCAGTTGTGAAAGAGTGTAAGGAAAAGTTAAAGGAATTTTTTGAACATCACGTAAGTAAAGATATTGATATGAGAGTGGTTTGGGATGCAAGTAAAGCTTTTATGAGAGGTTACTTAACACAACATACTGTTAAGGTAAAGAAGATGAGACAGTGGAGAAGTGGAGGAATTTAAAAAGGCACCATCCAGTAAAAATATCAAATAAGAAATTTGCAACAACAATCTATGTTAACGCTAAGAGAAATGGAAATAAAATTGAATTACATTAGAGAAACTTTGGACTAGCAAATAAACCTGGTAGATGGTTGGCATATAAGTTAAGAAAAGAAAGAGAAAAGAAAATGATATGGAAGATACAGGAAGGAGATAAGTTAATATCAGACAACGTAGCTATTCAAAAAGCTGTTTATAAATACTATTCAAATGTATATAAAAGCCAAGATATTTCATTGGTGAAAACAGAGGGCTATCTTAAAAACCAAAATCTACCTGAAGAGCAAAGACAGTATATGAATGGACCCATAACAATTATGGAAGTAACTGAAGCTATTAAAAGGATTAAATTGGGGAAGGCACTACTGGGTTTGCCTTATTTGTTATACCATGGCTGTACAGAGGAGGCTTAGTGAATTTGATCTCATTCGGCTTTTTTTTCATTTGTAAGTGAGTGAGTGAGTGAGTGAGAGAGAGAGAGAGAGAGAGAGAGAGAGAGAGAGAGAGAGAGAGAGAGAGAGAGAGAGAGTGCAAGCTGGGGCCCAGCATGGGCTCTCCAGAGGAGGTTTAGCTGCTTTGAGTTCATTCTGCTTTTTTTCCATTCCTTTGTGAGGGAGGGAGAGAGAGAGCTGAGGCCCAGCACTGGCTCTGCAGAGGAAGGTTAGGTGCTTTGAGTTAATTCTGCTTCCTCCCCCCCCCATTCCTGAGTAAGAGAGAGAGAGAGAATGCAAGCAGAGCTGCTGGAGCCAGCTCTGCAGAGGAGGTTTAGCTGCTTTGAGTCCATTCTTTTTTTCCATTCCTTTGTGAGTGGGAGTGAGACAGAGACAGAGACAGAGACAGAGACAGAGACAGAGACAGAGACAGAGACAGAGACAGAGCGCTGAGGCCCTGCACGGGCTCTGCAGAAGAGGTTTAGCTGCTTTGAGTTAATTCTGCTTTTTTCCATTCCTTTGTGAGGGAGAGAGAGAGAGAGCTGAGGCCCAGCACTGGCTCTGCAGAGGAAGGTTAGCTGCTTTGAGTTAATTCTGCTTCCTCCCCCCCCCCCCCATTCCTGAGTAAGAGAGAAAGAGAGAATGCAAGCAGAGTTGCTGGAGCCAGCTCTGCAGAGGAGGTTTAGCTGCTTTGAGTCCATTCTTTTTTTCCATTCCTCTGTGAGTGAGAGAGAGAGAGAGAGAAGAGAGAGAGTGCAAGCAGAGCTGCTGGGGTCAGCTCTCCAGAGGAGGTTAGGCTGCTTTGAGTTCATTCTGCTTTCATTTCATTCAGGGGTTTCTGTGTGTGTGCTGCTTTGAGTTCATTCTGCTTTCTTTTCATGGGGGGGTGGGAGCTGTGTGTGTGTGTGTGTGTTGCTTTCATTCTTTTGTTGACTGAAGTTGATATTGTTATGGTTCCCACAGCTTTTGAAAGCAGATTGGTTCTGTGTTAGTTAAATATATCAGTTATGGTTATTTGTATTAGTTAAAATATCAGTTATGGTTATTCCAGTTTTATGCTAGGAATGCATAGCTGTGTCCAAGTCACAGAAGGCTTTCATCAATATATTCATCAGCATATAGGTGTTCTTATGTCTTAATAGCTGTAACTCAAATGGTTCTCCCCACCCTCAGCTGATTAACATCACTGAAATTGCAGTGGGCATACGGGGGTTAAGGAAGTTTTTATGAATATTGTTTGTCTGGGACACTGGAATATTTGAGAGCATTTCACAATGTCACAGCAGCTTAGCCATTGGTAAGGGAGAGTTGGCAGGCAACAAAAAAAAGCCATTTTTAAACTAAGTATAGATCAAATGCAGCTAAAGTTGAGTATCTAATTTTGATTTGCTCCAGTAAAGCAAAACCCTCCCTGAAAATCTGAAAATTCAATATTCATTAGGTTTGGAATTTCAGACTGTGGAATTTTGAGAAAGAATTTTGGAATTTTTTCCCCTATGCTGGCAGAGGGAATCTGTTAGAATTTAGATTTGTGAGATAGGTTTTGGATTTTTAGAGGCCCCCTCCTTCTTGCATATTATAAAATATGATTGCAAAGAAATGAGATGTTTGGGAAAGGGAATGGAAGATTTCACTTTTTGTAGAGGATACAGAAAGGAAACAAACCCTTTCTCAGTGTAATTTTCCAAGCTTACTAAAATTTATCTTGTTGTAATGCATTGTGCTGGGTTCCGGGAGCGACGTCACTTTCGGGAGTGACGTCACCTCCAGAAGTGACATCATCATGCATTTCCGGGAGCACATGCGTGCTTTGTGTGCGCACATGTAATATTAGAGAGTTCTACCACCTCTTTTCCCGGAAAAAAAGCCCTAATTAAGTGAATGAATGAATGAGTGGCAATTTTTCACTATGGCTCTGAAATGCAGATGATTTTCTGAGACAAAACTGATAGTTAGAGAGATGACAAGAAATTTAAGACTTTGAACCAACCTTGCCAAGAGGTATAAACTTTGGCATGGTGTTTGCACAATTTGGATCAAGATGTGTTTTCTCCTGCGGGGGAAGCTGCAAAAGAACTGGTTGGTTGCTTGAAATATTGACAAAGGCTTTTCATGAAACATGTCCCACTTTTCAACTCAAGCCACCTCTCCACCCTCTTTTCAGCACCTGCAGGTAAAATCACATGGTCAGAGCTGCCTGGCACACGTACAGCTGTATGTATGTGGGCTCACCTATGTTTGCTCCGTGGATATCCATTGGACTTTCTTCAAGTGGCAGCCTAAGGGCTCCAGTCTGTACATTACAGGTTGCATGTGCACAGTGTGTTGCTCAGAAAGAGGTCATGGCCACAGGTTTGGGCGGCTTAAAAACGGTTTAGACTTAGGAGACAAGTCTATCGACATCTAAGAAAGGCTCCTGTGTTCGAAGAGGCCTCAGTTGTGGGCCATGAAGGATCCCTTTCTTCTAGAGATGAAGATGGCTGCCCCAAGAACCACAAGTAAATTGCTAACAGGAGATTGTTTCCTACCAGGTGTAACAACTTGATTTTCTTTCTAATGAATGGTTGTTCAGAAAACCTACCCTGTTTTCTTATTTTCATCACCCAGCATTTCCAGAATTAGACTCTCCCTACTTGCTGCTGTGAAGCAATGGGAAGGTCAGGCAAAGGTCGCTGCCATTGAGTTTGCTGCCCCAGAGATTAAAAAATCTCAACAACAACCTGTTCCACTAAATATGAAAATCCCGCTATTGTCTCTGAGGCGATTGTATCCTGCCTTTCAGAGCCCAGCAGTACGAGAGCCATGGCAACGCAAAGCGGCGGATGTGCCCTGGACTCTGTTCTTTGCAAGGGTCTCTTAGCAGAGAGAAGTTTGGTTGAGGAGGGGGAGAGACGTGTGAATCAGGCCTCAACTATTATTGCTAATTGAACAGACGTGAAAGGGGGACACTTTGTCTGACTAGATAATCCCATTGCACAGCGATTAAGCCAACATTCAAGCCCCGCTGAATCAAACCATCATTGCCTCTTGTCTTCAGGAAGCGTAACATGTTATTGGAGCGCTGCACGAAAAAATGAGTGGCTGTTTGAAACATAGCTACGGCAATCCTCTAAGCACCACGGCAAAAGAACTGGACCATTTGGCACATAATTAAATGCACCCAGGCACCATGCTACTCTTAAGTAATGGCGCTTTAATTTAATATATTTATATTGTAGCAATGTATCATCTTACCGTCAACTACTCAGCTTGATTAAACAATCTCAATCCTACCCTGCTGCTCTCCCTGATGAATTAACACACCAGTTTCTGAGCGACAAGCCCCAAATCAGCCATGTGGTTTGATATCATAAACTGGATTAAACGATGCACTTTCAAAAGAAAAACAAGTTCAGTAACACCCATTATGGAGATTAGCCTTATTTGCATGAATGTTCTTAATTTTTAGTCCTTGTGGGTTACACAGATTGCCCCCGTCCCCCCGCCCTGCAAGTCTTTCTTGGAATTTCTTGTTTTAGCAGTTTTGTTACTTGCTGAAGGAAGGAAGGAAAAGAAGGAAGGACTCAAGGTGTCACCTACATGGTCATGGATCGTGACCTAACTTGCAGTCAGAGCATCAGGGGAACTCACCTTAAAAAGCGCTCGTTTGCTTGGAGCTCTGAGGGAACACTGCAAAGGGGGAGAAGGAAAAGGGCTTATTAAGAAATTGTTTATTTGTTTGTTATCCGGTTTTCTCACTGAAATCAAAGACAGACTACACAATACAAGAGAAATGGCATGGAGGAAGAAAGACAGGAGCCACACATCCCGCATACTGCGAATCCCAGCAGGAATGGGCCCTGTGGCCATTTTAGAAGTAAAAAAAAAAAGGCCGGCTCTAAAATGGTGCTGCATTTCCATGGTGGCCTCAGAGATGAGTTATGGATTGGTTTGGCCCTTTGGAAAATGCCAGGCAGTATAAGGGCCTTGCCCAATCTTCAGCACTAAAAAGAGAATCCTCACAGGAGGGAAAGAACCAATAAGTACAATTGAATCACACTAAATGCGCATTGCTGTACCTCATTTCAATGTAATTTCTAAACACAGGGTATAACCAAGAAATATCAAAGTCTTTTTATGCTGACACTCATGCAATATAAATCCAGAGGAGTTAGCCGTGTTAGTCTGTAGTAGCAAAATCAAAAAGAGTCCAGTAGCACCTTCAAGACTAACCAATTTTATTGTAGCATAAGCTTTTGAGAATCACTCCCCATGGACATACAAGAATGCATCCACACGGACACACCCCAGGAACCACGACCAGGAAGATTCTACCTCCTACCCAAAATCCATAAACCAGGTAACCAGGTAAATGGGACGTCCCATTGTTTCAGGAATTGCCACTATCACAGTAGGAGTCTCAGGACACATGGACTCTATCCTCAGGCCCTATGCCACCAGCACACCCAGCTATCTACGGGACACCACTGACTTCCTCAGGAAAATACAGTCCATTGACAACCTACCAGATGACACCATCCTAGCAACCATGGATGTGGAGGCCCTGTACACCAATATCCCACATGCAGATGGACTGCAAGCCATACGGAATATTATCCCGGACAAAACCACAGCACACCTCGCCACTGAACTTTACCACTTCGTACTCACTCACAATTACTTCAAATTCGGTGACAGCTTATATCTACAGGTTAATGGCACAACCATGGGCACACGCATGGCACCACAATATGCTAACATATTCATGGCGGACTTGGAGCAATGCTTCCTCAGCTCCCATCCACTGAAACCACTCCTGTACTTAAGATTCTTGAATGACATCTTGATCATTTGGACCCATGGGAAGGAAGCCCTTGAGAGATTTCATCAGGACTTCAACAACTTTCACTCTTCTATCAACCTAAGCCTGGGCCACTCTACACAACAGGTACACTTCCTGGACACCACTGTACAACTACATAATGCACAGATAAATACCACCTTATACCGGAAACCCACAGACCGATACTCATATCTACATGCCTCCAGCTACCACCCTAAACATACCACTCTGTCAATTGTCTACAGCCAAGCCTTATGTTACAATCGTATCTGCTCCAATGCTCTTGATAGGGACTCCCACTTAAGAGATTTACAACAAGCATTTTTGGGGCTACAGTACCCACCAAATGAAGTGAGGAAACAGATCAACAGGGCCAGACTAGTACCCAGAAACAGCCTGCTCCAGGACAAACCTAAAGGAACTAACAACGGAACACCACTGGTTGTCACCTATAGCTCCCAGATCAAACCCATCCAACGTATCATCAGTGAGCTACAACCCATCCTGGAAAATGATGCCTCTCTCTCAGAAGCCCTGGGTGGAAGACCTTTCCTTGCCTACAGACAGCCCCCCAACCTTAAACGACTTCTCACTTACAATCATGAATCAGCTAGCAGAGTCACCAGCACAGGTACCAGGCCCTGCAACAGACCCAGATGCCAGCTCTGCCCTTATATCTACCCAGGGAATACAATTACAGGACCCAATGGCATCAACTACACTGTTGCTGGCTCTTACAGCTGCTCATCCTCCAATCTGATATATGCCCTCATGTGCCAACAATGTCCTTCTGTTCTGTACATTGGACAAACCAGCCAACCTCTACGCAAAAGAATGAATGGACACAAATCTGACATTAGAAATGGCAACGCCCAGAAACCAGTGGGAGAACACTTCAATCTACCAGGACATTCCATCAAAGACTTAAAGGTCACTGTAGTTCAACAGAAACCTTTCAAAAACAAAATCCAACGGGAGGCTGCTGAATTGGAATTCATATGTAAATTTGACTCTGTCAAGCTGGGACTGAATAGGGACTACGAATGGTTATCTCATTATCACAGGAAACTGATTTCCTTTACAGAGGCGGGGTCAGGTGGAGTCCAGTGGCACCTGGCGTGGGCTTTCGATTACCATGGTTCTCTTTGTCAGATGCATCTGGCGGGGAGGACTGTGGTTATCGAGGGCTTGTGCTGCAGTGCTGCTGAACTCTTTTTGATTTTGCTACTACAGACTAACACGGAAAACTCCTTTGAATCTTTACACAAGCAAACTGATCCCCACACCAAAAGGAGCTGTCTGCATCTCCATATCAAAGGAGTTGTTTACATTCCCCCTCTCCTCCTTCCCCCCTTCCCCCCCTCTCCTCCTCTATATTTGGCCAGTTTCCTTCTGCCCTCCATGCATCGGACGAAGAGAACGTGATTCTCGAAAGCTTATGCTACAATAAAATTGGTTAGTCTTAAAGGTGCTACTGGACTCTTTTTGATTATGCAATATAAAGGTTCTGATGTACAGAGCAATGTAAATAAAGTCCGGAAAAATCCAAATGTAAAAGTCTCATGTGTCTTCTTTCACACGTTTGAAAAGAGAAAAAACCTTTTATGTTGTGTGTACGTGCTTCTTCCTTGAGATTTTATGTATATCATACATGGATGAAAGCATGGATGAAAGAAGACACATGAGACTTTTACGTTTGGATTTTTCCGGACTTTATTTACATTGTATTGTCGAAGGCTTTCACGGCCGGAGAACGATGGTTGTTGGGGGTTTTCCGGGCTGTCTTGCCGTGGTCTTGGCATTGTAGTTCCTGACGTTTCGCCAGCAGCTGTGGCTGGCATCTTCAGAGGTGTAGCACCAAAAGACTTTTGGTGCTTTTGGTGCTACACCTCTGAAGATGCCAGCCACAGCTGCTGGCGAAACGTCAGGAACTACAATGCCAAGACCACGGCAAGACAGCCCGGAAAACCCCCAACAACCATTTATTTACATTCCTCTGTATATCAGAACCTTTATATTGCATGAGTGTCAGCATAAAAAGACTTTGATATTTCTTGGTTATACCCTGTGTTTAGAAATTACATTGAAATGAGGTACAGCAATGCGAATTACTGTGATTCAATTGTACTTATTGGTTCTTTCCCTCCCGTGAGGATTCTCTGTTTGTTGCTACTTGTATACGGGAGGTGCCTGTGGTTGTTGTTGCAACCTTCAGCACTGGCAGGACTGCTCCTTTCTGAGGGACACTAACTCTTTCACAGTCCTTGAAGTTCACGAAGGGCACCAGGGTGTCCTTGAGTGCTTCGGCCGCACTGAGACCCTGGTGGTGATGAGGCTTTGCTATGACTTGTTAGGAACGACGGCCAGCCCCACTTGACGCCTGTTTGGATGGTGACCAAATCTACACATTTCTCTAGGGCTGTTCCCCTATTAGAGTTTGCTGGGAAGAAATATCACCTCAGGCTTCCACCTTCACATCGTGCCACACCAGAGATGTCTGGACAGGCCCCATCCCACCTTGAGCAGGGCAGTGCTCATTCCCTTGTTCTCCTGACTTCACCTGCTCCCGTTTCTTGCTCACCTCCCAGTAGTGTGCCTACACAGACACCACGGAGGGAAAACAGGCTACTTACCTACAACTGATGCTCTTTGGATGGTCATCTGTGTAGACACACAGCCCACTCTTGCCTGCAACAGGCACATGTTTTCAGGCTGCTGCATCACACTGGAGAAGACCTGAGCAGGAAGCCCCTCGAGGCATTCATGAGGGGTGGTCCCTGCCTTGACCACCGGCACGGTTTCTTGCTTAGTCCGGCAAGGTTCCAAATGGTGCCTTACGCAGGTATGGAATCCCTGGAGTGTGATTGCACAGCATGGCCACCCACAGAACATCAGCCTCAGGTAGGAAGTGAGCGATGGCAACAGGTCACAGGCAGGGCTTTTTTTCTGGGAAAAGAGGTGGCGGGTTGCCCTCAGAGAAAATGGTCACATGGCTGGTGGCCCCTTCCCTCTGATCTCCAGACAGAGGGGAGTTCAGATTGCCCTCGGAGGGCAATCTCAACTCCCCTCTGTCTGGAGATCAGGGGGCGGGGCCACCAGCCATGTGACCATTTTCAAGAGGTTCCGGAACTCCGTTCCACCGCGTTCCAGCTGGAAAAAAGCCATGGTCACGGGTACATCGCAGGTTCCCCTCAGGATCTCATGACACCAAGAAATGGAATTGTGCAGATAATGGCTGACTTAGCTCTGGCAAGAGCTGGGTCATAATGGAGTGCTAAAACATGGTCCCCTCACCCCAGACACGGGGCTCACCAGGGGTGTGGAGTAAGATAAGCCCTGTTCACACAAGACCCCCTCCAAAGCCGCGTGTTATCAAAGACCCTAAGGAAGAGGTAGACCTAACACAAACGGAGGGGAGGGAACGGCATTATGGCTGTCTTCCTTCTACACAAAAGAGTCTGAAAAGACGATGCCAGGAATGATGAATTTCCCCCTGACTTTTGTAACAGGCATTTTCTGCCACTCTACATGCTGAGTACCCAGTTAATCAACTAGAGGGGTGGGGAACTCCCATTCAATTACAACAGGAGTAATTTGAACTATGCTTCCACTGGCATCAAAAAGCAATTTAAAACCCCCAATTTGGATCCAATATATGTGCCAAGGCAGAGTGAAGAGCAGGCAATATTTCCACCCCAAAAAGCAGGCTAATCTAACGCTTTACATTTTGCACACTACGGCTGGTGTGTTTTCTACAGGTAAACAGTACTTTGTAGATGGCAACCTTGTGATTTGATAGCTTCTTGGCAGCCAACAATGGAGGCATCTTGCCTTCCCATCAGTGCCCAGCGCCCATTGAGAGAGGAAGAAAGAGGTGACGGACAGATGACTGGTATTGCTAGCCAGCTCAGGGGGATGGAGATGTGGCGCAGGTACTATCTAAAACACATTCAGAGAGTCAAGGGGGAAGAAACTGTATGAGCAAACATCAGCACAGATTTGCAAATCTTTGTGACTGCTGCTGTTGCTTGCCAGCAAGACGCAAACCACAGGCCATTAGAGCACGGCCAGGATTTCAGTTGTCCTGCAGCTGGGCAGAACCATCAGTTGGAATAAGGCAGGGAAGGGCAGAGAGGTTTCGGGGGGGGGGGGACAGACAAGAAACCAGAAGGCATTTAATTCTTTTTATTGCTTAAGCCTTGCTTTTCTCTGCAGTGGGGACCCACTTATCCTTCTCCTCCCCTCCGTTTCATCCCTCCAACAACAGCCCTATGAGGTAGGTTAGGCCTCCCATGGCAGAGTGGGGAGCTGAACCTGGAGCCCCCCAGATCCTTGTACTATATTCCCTACTCCAGGTTTACTACCATGTTCTTGGATATATTCAAGATTAAGTTGCAAAGCAGCTGTGTACTCAAAAATGTATTTATTTAGGAGATTTCTATGTTGCCTCTTCAGAGTTCTGCTCAAGGTGGCTTCCAATTTAAATTATAAATTTATCAGTATGAAAATAGCAAGCCATTCAAACCAACCCAGGGACATAAAAATAGAATAAAATTGCTGATAAAACAGACCTCAGGCAAGAAGCAGACCACAAAACAGTTGTAAAGCTAAACCCCTTAAGTAAAAGCCTGAGCAAAAAGCCGTGTTTTGGCCTGGTGCGCAAAAGAAAGTCAAGAAGGTGCCAGGTGAGCTGCAAGGAGGAGGGCATTTCAAAGGCAAAGCGCCACCACAGAAAAGGCCCTGTCTGTAGTTGCCACCTGCCTCACCTCCGCAGGCAGGAGCCCAGAGAGCAGAGCTTGAGAGAAGCAGATCTTAACTGGAGGGCTGGAGAGTATGGGAGGAGATGGTCCTTCAAGGTACCCTGGCCCCGAGCCGTTTATGGCCTCGAAGGTAAGAACCAGCACTTCGGATTGTGCCCAGAAACAGATGGGCAGCCAAAGCACATCCTTCAGCGCAGGGGTGATGTGATCTCTGTAACCCACAATAATCCTGGACAATAGACTGGCTGCCACAATTTGGACCAATTGAATTTTCCAAACCATTTTCAAAAGGACCTCCACTTTGAGTGCAATGCAGTGGATCACTGTGGCTGACGGCAATAAAAGGCACTGCGTGCCACATAGGAGACCTGAGACTCCAACCTAAGGCCAGGATCCAGTAGATCCTACAAGCTACACACCTGCTCCTTGAGGGGAGTCCAGCCTTCTCAAGGACAAGATGGCTCCACAGTCTCTAAGCAGCTTCTCCATTGACCAACAGCACCTCCATCTTAACGGAACTGAACTTCAGTTTATTGGCTCTCATCCATACAGTTACCATCTCCAGGCACCTGTTCAGGATTTCCACAAAACCCACATGACTCAGCTGTTAAGAAGAAATAAATCTGGGTGTCACCTGCATATTGGTGGCACTTTGCTCTGAATCCCAGGGGTTTCATGTACATGTTAACAGCATGGGGGACAAGATGGAACCCAGTGGGACCTGATAGCATACATGCCCTGGAGCTGGGCAGCACTGCTTTCTGGAATCGCTCAGTAAAATAAGTGTAGGAACACTAAAGCATGGCAGTTGTCACTCATGACCCAGACAGTCTGTCTGGAAGGAACCCCTGGTCGACGGTATCAAAAGCCGCCGAGAGGTCTGGTTAGGGTTGCCAGGTCCCCTTACCCTCTGGGCAGGAGGCAGGAGACCTGGCGCTCACCTTTTCCGATGTCTTCGCATGTGTGCCCAGCAGCTCCTGGGGCTGAGCAATATGGCTTCTGAAAGTGATGTCATCGCACAAGCCTCGTGCTGCCCCTGAGAGCACTCCCATGCTCCGCAGCGGGCCAATTTTGGCCCATCTGGGGCTGAATCAGGCCCGTTGGGGGCTGAAATTGGCCTGCTGTGGCACACAGGAGCACTGCCGGGGTGGTGAGGCAGCCCCTGGAGTGCTCCTGTGCTTTGCAGTGGGCCAGTTTTGGCCCCAAATGGGCCTGATTTGGCCTGCTGCCCTGGTGAGGTCCTGCACATCACTTCTTCAAAGAGCAAGTTCTGGGCCCATTTGACTGAGAACTAAATTACTTTTCAAAGGGTCATGCAGCCAACATGTCTTTAATTCTGCTTGCTCAGCAATAGGCTTGGAAATACTCTCCTGTACTTCGTACGCTTCAGAATGGCCTTCCATTACGTAGTCCTCATCCTTTGGTACATTAATCAACTTGCAAACAAAAATACTCTGTTTGAGAAAAGGCATGTACATTTGGAGCAGGAAGTGAAAAAGCCTGATTCCTTTTTCCATTTGGGGACCCAAAACGAAAGGGCATGGCAACGAGTGGGTGAAGGAACCCCCTTGCTCTCCCTTCCCACCATGGCCCACGGTGCACCTCCTCTGCCGGCAGCTGCTGCTGCGTCTCCCACCTGACCTCTGGCCAGTCTGGGGCTCACCTGCATCCCTCATAGGCTACAATGGGTGAACGTGCTGAAGGTACCCCCTGCCCAGCTCAGCAATTGCCCTGAGCGCTATGGGAAGGGAGAGGACAGAAAGAGCAAAGACTAATTGTTTTAATAAAACATGGAATTAAAACCAATAGAAAAATATTGTTTCAACCAAACCAAAAAGGAAAGGCAAATCATGTGAAGCCCACCCCCTGCAAAGACGCTTGGGATCTGCCTCTGCTCCCGGGGTTTGGTGCATCTCATGCATGCATGCATCGCATCTATGAATGCATGTGGGAAAGGCGGCTTTCCATAATGCTCCTGAAGGCAACACTCCTCTGAAAAGCAGCTAGTGGATCATCCTGGGAAATACGCGTGCAAAAATTATTCTCCATGCACATTTTTACTAGGCCACCAACCTACACATAACTATGTTAATAATTGATGTACATCAGCAACCTGACAAAGCAAAAAAGCTTCTTATCTGTTTTCAGCAATTCGCCTTGTAGTATGGACAGATTTATATATGCCAGCATCACTTAAAAATACGACCCCCCCCCCCGCCTCCCTGGAGAAAATATCAGGTGGGCAGCCATGCTAGTCTGCAATAGAAACACAACCTTCAAGTCCAATAGCACCGTCAAGACCAACCACATTTTCCAGGGTATAAGCTTTTGTTAGTAAACTATACGACTAACTCAGCTTTGACTCACAAAAGCTCATATTCTGGAAAATTGTGTTGAACTTTTAACCTGCTACTGGACTCAGTTTTTATTCTTGGCTATTTTATGGCAGATCTATTTTGTAACCTAATTTATGTGTGGTTGGGGGAGAACTGAGTGCTTTTAAGAACCATGAAATCAGCGGTGAGGGGCTTGTTATAGGGGCGACAGCAGGGGGCCCAGCATACTCCCTGTGCTTCTTCATGTGTTAGGCTCTGTAATGAGATTGTCCTCGGCTTCGAAGGGGGGCTGGTACCTTGAAAGGCTTTCACAGCCCCAAAGACCTCCCCTCCCAGGATAAGTCCACATGGCAACTCCATTGGCACAGCAAGACCTTCTCTCTGTTCTCCCCCCGCCCCCCCCTCGCTCACTAAGCCGTTCAGGAGCTTTCTTGGTGGCTCCCTCTATTTAATGCAACAGCCTCCAGGGTGAGTTGAGGAAGGCCCCCATCATGATGGCATTCCATAGGGGCTGTAAAACTGAACTCTTCAAGAGGACTTTGGGGCAGAGTTGCCAGGTGTCCCACTACCACAGCCAAACAAAGGGGGCTGAGTCCTAGGAGACTATATAGACAAATCAATCATCAGCAATAATCACATTTATCAAATACCAAATTAGTGAGTGCAATTATATATACATAATAATGCTTTATATAATGGAAGTAACCACTTGCAAACCACCAGTCTTCAAGTATGACCAACGCTTCATAACACAAGGTGTTTTATATAGACTAGTCCATTTTAATCCACCAATTGTCTTTTTCTGTTCTTTACAGGCAGCAAGCCACCATGGACGGCTTGTTGCTGTACATGACTGACGGGTAGTAGTATTCCTGGAGGGTTGGCAATGGGTGCGCTAGCATTTAAAACTAGAGATGGGCACGATCCGCATTACGAACGAAAAAAACCCACGATAATAGCGATCGTGTGATCGTGACCCAGCGGATCGTGATCGGCCATGGCCAACGATCCAGCGGTCAGGAGAGGCCTGGATCGGGGTGATCGGGCTCGGTTTGGGGATCCAGACACTCAGGCGCCAGCAATCTATTCCCCTGGCAACGGAGCAAGGGGAATGCCTGAGCTGTGTTTGCCCTCCTTCTGTCGCCCTGGAAACCCGAATGGAAGCCCAGCTTTCCTTGATCAGCAGGGCTTACTTCCAACCACGGAGCAGCAAAGCAGTCACAAGTTGGGAGAAGACACCCAGGGGAGGGAGGGGGAAGGGGGTGTTCTGTAGCCATGGGCACTCCAATCTCATCCCTGCAAACCCTGATTGGCAGTTCTGACGGCCAAACACAGACCTCCTGTGTTGCTGAATGGGACCCATGCTTATAAATAGCCGTGGTCTCCCAGGCTGGGTTTCACTTTCTGCGAACAGTGGAGTGGGACAGAGCTCTTGCTTGCTACTTACTAGCCTTTGGGGAGAGAGAGAGAGAGACTGAGAGAGTCGGCCGCCGCCACAACCCACCTTCCCACATAGCTGGGAATACCAGCTTGCCCCACTTTGGCCTCCACGATCCACGATCCATGGGTCGGGAACAGGAGATGATCGGTGTGGATCGTTCATTCGGGATCGTTGCCGGCGCCAATCCACGATCAGCTGGATCGTTAATTTTTTTGGGATCGTGCCCATCTCTATTTAAATCATTCTGTTTCGCACTGCTTCACCAGCCCCTTTTAAGCACCTGAGAAGTATAGAATGCTTACAATTTTCAATAAATATATAATGGACTAAAAAACATATGTATTAATACCGAATAAATTACTTAATAAATATATAACTTAATGAGTATCTGTGTGTTGAATAAATATATAAATAGTAAAATACTCACAAAGCAGTATAAAGCAAATAAATATTTATTCAACATGTGGTCCCGTCGGTCAGGACTCGGGACCACTTTGTTCATGAGAGCTTGTTGCCTGTAAAGAACAGAAAAAGACAACTGGTGGATTACAATGGACTATTCTATATAAAACTTACCTTGTGTTGAGAAGCATTGGTCATACTTGAAGATTGATGGTTTGCAAGTGGTCACTTCCATTATATAAAGCATTATTATGTATATATAATTGCACTCACTAATTTGGTATTTGATAAATGTGATTATTGGTGATGATTGATTTGTCTGTATAGTCTCCTTGGACTCAGCCCCATTTGTTTGGTTGTATACTGGAGACTATTCCCCTCTTGTTGGCTTTCTCCCACTACCACAACCAACTAGGAAGCTCTCCCAGTCAGACTGACCAAAAACAAATAGTAGACACCCACAACTGGAAGTTGATACTAAAACACAATTCTCAAAGTTATTTTTTATAATTAAATAAGTGCCAAGTGCTACGTGCTAAGTACAGTATAAATACAGTATACATACATTTACAATAAATATCTAAAAGACATACAAAATAGCCACAATCCAATAAATACAATATTATGGCCAACTAAGCCCAAGACTGTAATATGAAACTAACATCCAATAGAGAGTTTGCAGTTCATTCTTTCTCTCTTTCTCTCTAAGGGCCAAGCTACACGTGACGAATGACACTTGAACGGCAAGTGGATTGAGTGGAGGGCAAGTGAACAGGGAGAAATACACCTGCCGTTCAAGTGTCATTCGTCACGTGTAGCTTGGCCCTAAGTGCAACAGCAAAAATGGCTCCCAAAGGGAACAAAAACCTCTACAGGTAAGTGTCCTGAATGGTCATCAATCTTACATTATCATATTAATTCTTTTTTCTTTTTTTCTTTTTGCTGCAGGTGGAACTGGAACCACAGGAAACAAGTTCCACAATCCCAACAAGGGACGGCTCACATAAGCGTCATCAGGGGATATTCATGAAGTCCACCCTGCATCTGGAATGCAAACCACTGACACACACAGAGTCCCTTGTGTGTCAGCATTCGACACACCCTGTGCTCTGGCAAAAAAATAATTAATATGAATTAGGCAGGACTCTAATCTGGAGAACTGGGTTTGATTCCCTACTCCTCTGCTTGAAGCCAGCTGGTCACCTTGCGTCAGTCACAGCTCTCTCGGAGCTCTCTCAGCCCCACCCACCTCATAGGATGATTGTCATGAAAATAACAACAACACACTCTGTAAACCCCTCTGAGAGGGCATTAAGTTGTCCTGAAGGGCAGTATATAAATGGAATGTTATTACTATTATTACTATAAATTATAACATGGGGGATAATATTGTTCCTTGTGGAACCCCACAAGATAATTCCCACACTGAGGATACTGGTCTCCAATAGCAACCCTTTGAGTTCATCCAATGAGGAATGATTTAAACCGGTTCAAGGCATATCCCCTGATACCCACTTCTGCTTCCAAACGCCTCAACAGGATGGCACGGTCTACTGTATTGAAGGCTGCAGATAGATCCAGGGGGAGCATCGATGAAGTGAGGCCTTTGTCTACATTCAGGCAGAGGTCATCAGCTAGAGCCGCTGGAGCCATCTCCATCCTGTATCCTGGCCTAAAACCAGACTGAAAAGGTTCCAGAGCACAAGAGTTGTCCAAGAAGGCCTGGCGTTGGTCAACCCAGAAAGGTGGAGGAGAGAGAGAGTGCGGGGGGCTGGTGAGCAAACGGGTGAGTTCTGCCCTGCCCTCTTCAACACAGCTGAAAGCTTCCCTCCATCTTTTCCAGCACTAATCATAGAAAGGCCTAAGAGAATACCTGAATGGTCCCTTGCGTAGCGAGGAAACAGAGATGGCTTTGTAACCGTGGCTGCGTTTAGTAGCGGGGACACTGTCAGTTTAAGGGGCTGCGGGTCTCCAATGGGCAGCATTAGGTTTTGCCTGAGCAGGAATCAGGCTGAAATTTCAAAAGGATGGAAGACAGAAATGGGAGGGGGGGGGAATAAGCTAGAAGGAAAAATTCCCGTCTCTCATTTGTGATAATATTCGTGCCTGCCAGGATTGTTTAGTGTGTCTGTTCAACAGCTTTTTAAAGGTGTTTATCCCTTCAAGACAGTTGAGAACTGGGGGGCATTCAAGGCTATAGAAACAGAATCCAGGCCAGGCCAGGCGTGCAGGACACGGCTTCCGAGCCAGACACAAAGAGACGGCTGATCTGCATAATCCATCCTACTTGCATGGGGAGCGGGGCGGGGGGGAGCCATGGCCCCTGGGCACGTCAGCCGTGACAGCTTCATTAAAGCCAAGCCTGAAGCATTTGGCCCAAGTGCTTTGCCACGGCCAGCTTCTGAAATCTGCAGGGGAGACTTTTCTGTTTGATGATGGGAACAGGGTGGAGCCTTTGTATGGGTGCTTTATCTCACATGCCATGCAACAACAGCTTTTATTATGGGTTGTAAGGGGAAGAGGGGCTCATATGAGCCATGTTCGCATCATCCCATCCATGGAAATTGAGTATGCCTCAATGCAGTTTCAACGCATGTTCTGGGAAATACATGCAATAGATTTCACTGGGAATTCTTTTCAAGGAAGCATGCTTGCTGCTAGTTAATAGGGGAAGATGCAGCTGTAGGAGAGGAGAAAATCCACAGCACAGTATTGACAGCAATGGATTTTGGATTGGAAAGAGCCGCTTTTGCCCAGGGTCAGCTTTTTCTTCATGGAAAGATCCTTAGAACACACAGAACGCGAGCACACACACGCATTCGACACCATTTACTAGGAAATGCCCCATTGTTGGCATTACAGTGTGATGCGTTCCTTTTTGCTTTCCCCCACACATTCTGGGAAGGCAGGCATGGGTCTGCCCCAAGCATTCCCAACAGGGCCCAGGGCCTGCATCCTGCCTACGAGCCTGCCATGGTAACAAGAAGAAGCGTGTACGGGGAGGGCCCAGCAGTCCAAGGCAATCCCAGCTACCTATCACTGGTATGCTCAGAAAACTAGGAGCTGGGCCACATCAGGCCCTCGCACCTTCAGGGCTGCCTCTGCCAAGAGACGTGAGGGTAACAGCTTCACACATCACACCAAGGGCCAAGCTGGAAGTGACTGATCATCTTTTGATTGAGTGGAGGGCAAGTGGAGCGCAAGTGAACAGGGAGGAAGACACGTGAGTCTGTTCACTCGCCATTCAAGTGCCATTCGTCACTTCTAGCTTGGCCCCGAGGCTTAGAGGGCCACTGTGCCGGCAGCTCAGATCCGTATCAGCCAACAACACATTTTTAAGCGGTGTTTCCTGTGTGGTGAGTAACTCCCCAGTGCAGGTTCAGAGAAACTCCGTGTTTTTAGCATTTTGATGATAGTGTAGTCTTGAGTTATTTAGATGGGAATTCCAGTGTTGTATACTTTCTCGTTTTATTTTTTGGCATATTCTTAAAAACACGGTAACCTTCCTCAAGTCCTTTGGGGCAGCCAGGCAGGCTTAAATAAACCAGCATAACCTGAAGTGTGTGGAGGCAGGCGGATAAAACCGGAGGCAGCAGATATTGTTAGTCAAGCAGATGAAGATGTACCCCCAGCCGTATGGGAGGAAGAGGGCTGAGCAGAAAAGGAGACGGGCAAAGGAGACGTGCCAAGAGCAGGGAGGTGGGAATGCGGCCAGCCCCGTTTCACAGGGTCTGTTTTCAAGCATGTGGCATCTCGCGGCTTCAGCTGTGACCACTGGAGCCCATTGCAGGATTGTACTGCTAGGACAAAGGAAGGCGCTTCTCCAGACACTCAGTGTTCCCAAGGGCACCCCCCCCCCTTTGGCATTTTCTTGGGGGTGCTACGAAAGGAAGCGACTGCATTCGCCCCGGCAAAGTGAGAGCAGCTCTGATCTCAGCAGAATTGCTACAGGATATTTTGGGATCCCCTCCCCCCCCCACACACTCCCTCTTCTCCCAAAATCATAACAGACAATATTCGACACAGGCCTACACAAATGCACTCATCGTTAGTATATTTTAATTAATTTTTAAAGTACATTATACTTATATTAAATTCAAGACATGACAATATCCAAAAATACAAAGTGAACTTCCTCCAGTACTGTATACCTGATGTGTTAAAGTCTCAGTGCATTATTTCCAGAACATGGACGTCGCCTTCATATCCCGTTTTTACTAGAAACACGTAAGCTTTCCAGAAGTTGGGGTGGGGAGGGGAAGGAAACACCTTTTCATTCCACAGTTTTATTTCTTTTACTGTAAACAGCTGTTTGTGTGTGTCACGACCATGGACAGACCTCCGTCAGAGAGCACCTTTCCCCCTTGTGCAAGTTTTAGTGGGGGGGGCAGGGGACGCAAGGGTGGGGGGAGTGTCACCTTTCAACAAACCCTCAGATGGCTCGAAGCGGCCCTTCTGCTGCCGAGGTTCAGAAACTGGAAGAACTGGCAAGCATAGACCGTCATCTTCAAGAGGGAAGTATATTTTAATGAATGCTTTTGAAGAACAGAATACCGTTTATGGGAAGTGGTAAAATACATGATCGACTTTAAGTGTTCAAGTTTCTTTTTAAAAATCTGGCTTTATCTAATCAGATTTCAAATTTGCATACATTTTGAACTGGCAACAGAAAGCCCTTTAAAAACCACTTCTCCTTTTGAATAAACGATTTCTATCCCGTTGTGTTTGCCAACATATGGGATTTAGAAACACTTCAAAAGATGATTAGACCCATTTTCCTCCCCTAGGAAAAAAATAAAAATTTGCCAAACTCATTGTCCCTCGGAGATCTCATCTTAGTCATTCTTGAGGAAGCTGCCCTCCCCCCCGCCACACACACTTTTGAAATTCCAGATTGCTGCAGTGTAGAAAAGTAGCATAGTTATTCTTTACATTACATGAATAGGGCAGCAAGATTATCTGTCACAGATGCAAGTACTATATTTATGTCTCATTATACACCATTCATTGCTTTATGGGCCCAAAGCCCTCCAGGGATTGTGGCAAACTCACATAATTTTTCCCGAGCGTCACACTTTGCATTGAGATTTCTGTTTTAGCTGACTGATGTGGAAAAGCACATGAAGCCAGACAAATCCCTTGTACATGAACATGTGCAGATGCTGAGAAGCCAAAGATGGCCATACTTTCTCCTCTAAATTGTTTCTTTCCCTTTAAAAAAGTTGATTCTATCAGAAAAAAAGATTAATGTTATGGGAAGGAAGGGTCCTCAACCTGCTTGATTTTCAGTGCGTTTCCCCTATAAAAGGGAGCCTTGTTCAGAAGTCCAAGCATTTCTGTGTTCTGTAGGGCTGATTCCGCACACGTTGGATAATGCACTTTCAATGCACTTTATCAATCGTTTGGGGTGGATTTTTTGTTCCGCACACAAAAAAAATCCGTTCCAAATGAACTATAAAGAGGATTGGAAGTGCATTATCCAACGTATGCGGAATCACTCTAGGTTTGCCAAGCTAGTCTGGAATCTGATTAGCACCACCACTATCAAAATGTTTCTGATGCCACTATAAATCAGAAAAAAACCTGCTCAACAAATTCACATCCATAAGATCACAGGCAGAAGGCCAAATAAACACAAAAAATCCATCAAGCATGAATAATCAGAATGACAGTAAAATAAAACCAATAATAAAAATAATAGTCTAACAGTCAGACATCATTAATGACTTTCTCATGCATTTGGGATGATGCTCATGCATAGGAAACTGATTTTTGAGTAATATAGTAAATAGTCTAGTAGCACCTTTAAGACTAATCAACTTATTCGTAGAATAAGCAGGGCTCATTTTGAGGGGGAACGCACTGGAATGCTGTTCCGGTAGTTCCCCCAAGTCAGGTGGCCCCGCCCACCTGACTTTAAAAAGTTTTGGGCCATTTAGGCCTCGATTGGGGCCCAAACAGCCCCAATCAGGGCCAAAACAGCCCTGATCGGGTCAGTGCCAGGTGGGGGAAGCATCCCCCGCCCAGCACCGACCCAATCCTGGCCGCTGTGGCCCCGATCTGGGCCGCAACAGGCCTAAAATGGCCATTTTGGGCCTGTTTTGGCCTGGATTGTGGGCAAAACAGCCCTGATCGGGCCACTGCCAGGTGGGGGAACACTCCCCCATCTGGCAGCAGCCGAATCCTGGACATTTTGGCCCGATCAAGGGGTGTGGCATATGTTAATGAGTTATGCTAATGAGTTCCTGCAGTTCTTTTTCTATGAAATGACGCCTGAGTATAAGCTTTCAAAGAACCACAGCTCTCTTCGTCAGATGCATCGTGATTCTCTGATGATGCATCTGACGAAGAGAGCTGTGGTTCTCAAAAACTTAAGCTACAAATAAGTTGGTCAGTCTTAAAGGTGCTATTGGATTTTTTACTATTGTGCAAATACAGACTAACACGGTTAACTCCTCTGGATCTATGATTTTTGAGTAAATCTTTTTGCTATTGGCTGCAGAAGTCTGAGGTCTGTTTTTTCTTGTTTGCCTGCTTGCAGAAGAGGTCATATTTATTCATCAGTTGAGGTATTAGTTGTATGTAGGTTTACCAGCTCTGGAATGAGAAATTCCTGGAGATTTGGGGGTGGAGTCTGGGGAGGGCAGAGTCTGGGGAGGCAAGTGACCTCAGCTGGGTATAATATAGAGTCCACCTTCCAAAACTGTCATTTTCTCCAGGGAAACTGATCTCTGTAGCCTACAGATCATTCGTAATTCCAGGAGATCTCCAGCCGTCACCTGGAGGCTGGCAACCCTATGCTTTCAGCTGTAGATTGGAAAAGGCAGCAGTACAGAATTTCTCTGTTCCATATTCCTTTGCATTCAATGCCTCAATTTGTCAGGAATGTTACTATATCTTTTAAATTGCAAGTATACTTGCTGGAATCTAAGGGTATGTAAAAGTTTTCCTCATCATGAAATTATTCACACTATTTAAAATAATGCTCAAAACCACATTGACATTTTAATATGCTAAAAGACGGTGCTATTTCCAGCACAAGCCAAAGGTCTCCCATCTTTTTTGCATAAATGACTCTAACTCTGCTTCCAAATTGCACTTGAGCTGTAGGAGTTCTGTTGTATCAAGCGATTGAGTTCAATTTAAGTTCCAAAACTAGGTTTATTGTACATCTTAAGCATAACAACTTCTCCAGAACATAGCAAAAAAGATGACGGCCAAGACAAATCTCCCCCCTTCCGCTTCCTGCCGCCTGTCCTTCAGTGCTCCACCTCCCAGCAGAATGTGCCTCCCTCTCAGTGGCAGGAGCTCTTTCCAGCTACCCCCTTTTAAACAGTATACCTACCGCGGCTTTTGAGGGAGTTGGTGAGGCTTGATGTGGGGCTGCCATCTCTGGTTTGGTAAATTGCTGGAGAACTAGGAGTGGAGCCTGGGAAGGCTGGGATTTGGGGAAGGGAGGGAGCTCAGTGGGGCAGACGCCTCTCACCAAACCAGCCATTTTTCTAGGGGGACTCATTTCTGTCAGCTGAAGATAAGCCGCGATTCCAGGAGATGTTCAGGCTCCACCTGGAGGTTGGCCACCCGAAATGCCTGACTAGGAACCTCTAAGCCATAACATTTACTGGGTGACCTCAGGCCGGCCATTCCTTTTCAGCCTAATGAAGCTCCCAGGGTTTGTGTTGTGAGGATCAAATGGGTGGGTGTGGGAGAATTGTGCGTGCAGCTCTGCGCCCCTGGCAAGAAGGGTGGACAAAGATGAACGAGTACGTTCTGACAGGCCAGCTATCTCTAAAACTCCTTATCCATAACCATCTACAAAATCTGAGATTCAGTCCCATGAAATTAAATCCTATTGATTTCAAGGAGAGAGACGGGCCGAGTAATTCTAAAGTCTTGGGATTTTTAAGTCCTTTCTTGGAGTGTTTGCATAATATAACAAGAAAACCAATAAACTATTCCCAGGGGAAACAACACAGGCAAAAAGCCCTACAATCAACAAAAAAAGTTTTTTGTAAATTTTTTTAACAATTTTATAAAGTGCAAAAGTGTATCAAAATATTTACAAAATGTTAGGATGGCACGCATACCTATGGCATGATAAAGTAAAGGCGGACTCGATGTTCCTGCATCATTATATACGGAGAAGTTTATATACAATCTGGAAGAAGTACAGAATCTATCTGGAAGAAGGAACCCCTTTGTGGGTAGTTCCATATGAGGTGATAGATCCGAGAGCTGTTGATAATGAGCAACAATGTTTAACTTATAAAGAAATAACTAGAATTGAAGCATCTAAACTCAGAATAAGGACTCAGGAGGAACTACTACCTTATTACGATTGGTTCCAGTATAGACAGATTAGAGATTTATATAACTCGGACTCTGTAAAGGGAGGTATACGAACAGAGAATTCGGAACTAGAGCAGACCCTTTTTAAAGAGGACAAGAAAAGAATATCCAAGGTATACCAAGTACTGTTGAAATGGTATACTGAGGATGAGATAGTCAAAGCACAAATGGTGAAATGGGCTATAAACTTCAACAAAGAAATAACAATGGAGGCATGGGAATACTTGTGGAAGACTACAATGAAGACAACGACATGTATTAGCATTAAAGAGAACATTTACAAAATGATCTATCGTTGGTACATGACACCAAAGAAGATTGCGCTAGGGAATTTGAACACTTCTAATAAATGCTGGAAATGCAGGAAGCACGAGGGCTCCCTCTACCATATGTGGTGGACGTGTGAGGTAGCTAGGCAGTACTGGGGGGAAATAATAAGAGAGATGAGTGAGATTTTACAATTTCAAGTAAATAAGAACCCAGAACTCCTGCTACTAAACTTGGGAATGGAGGGAATTCCAGCCCATCATAGGACGTTGATATTTTACATGACGGCAGCAGCTAGACTTTTGTATGCGCAAAAATGGAAAGTACAAGAAGTGCCAACTATTGAAGATTGGATTTACAAATTGCTGTATATGGCAGAAATGGATAAGATGACAAGAAAACTGAGAAATTTGGACTCAGGACAGTTTAACACAGACTGGGAGAAGCTGAAACAATATTTGGAGAAGAAATGGGAGGTGGGAGGAGAACTGTGGCAGTTTGAGAACTATTGAAGTACAATAAAATGTAGAGGGGGGTGACTTTACCGGGGGGGAGAAGAGGTAAAAGTGAATCTCTAAGCAGCTATGTTATTAGATTGATATATATAGAATAATAAATAGAATATTGATAGAAAATAACTAATTATAAGTGTTAATTATAAGGATTGACTAACTAATAATATTTTCTTTCTGATTCTGTATAATGTACCAAACTGAATATGTTCATCTGAAGGTATATATGAGTCAAATTGATTGATATCATATATAGATTTATGATTGAAGGGGAATAGAAATATTAATGTAAACAAATATAGCCAAAATAGAGAGAAGAAGATAGAATGAATAACATATAGAGTATAAGTCAAACTGGCTGGTTTATATGAATGTATGGTTTACATAGTTTATGATATATAGAAATATTTGAAAATGGAATTATGAAAAAGGGGATAAATTGTTTATCCATTATGGAAAAAAGGGACTCATAGTTAGGGTACAGAGCATTAAAAATAGTTAAAGAAGTATTGCTTAGAATAAAGGGAGAATATATATTTGTTAGATAGAGGAATATATAAAGAGTAAGGGAAAAGGGACAAAGGGTTGGAAAACTGTTGGAAGTCAATAAAAAGGGGGGGGAAGGGAGGGGGTTAGAAAGTGGGAAATGGGAAAATTGATTGTAATGTATAAACATTTGATTCTAACCCAATAAAAATTTTTTCAAAAAAAAATATTTACAAAATGTTACAAACCACTCATAATACAATATCTATACAAAATTCATATACAATCTGTTTCAAATGGTGGAAGGAATGATTCAACACAAGTTAATTCATTCACAAGGAGTTCCTTTTCAGCGGTGCAAAAGCCCTCTTCTAATAATATTGAAGCTAGAAATAGCCCAGAAGCCAACTCTACGGAGCAGAGAGACTGCAGACTTCAAGTTGTTCAGGTTGTCACACCAAGGCTGTGAAGAAGCTGTGGAAGGTCACGCCTACGGGTTCAGCTAGCAAATTTTCTCACATCCCGTTTTGCATTATTGCTTCATCACAGGCATATTTTAGCACAAGCTTCCAAAACAAAATTTTTTCACATCACCATCTTAATATTCTGTGGTCGGGTGGCCGGGTGCAGGCAGGCTGGCCGGCCACTTCCCTGGCGTACTGGAGGCAGGGCAGGCGGCCTGGGCAGGTGAGAGGCCCTCCTGCCACTCCTGCATGCACCAGGTGTCCCCCACACAAAAATACCAGTCTTCCCCCCCCCGGACAGTTAGAAAAAAACAAACGGCACCTGGCAACCCTCCCACTAAGAGGCAAAGCCAGGTGAGGCCTACAGAAACCCACCCACTGCAGTGACCCCTGCCCATTTAGTACAGCAACCTTTCAACTTCCTTGTCCTCCAGCATGTCAAAAGCTGCCCGACAGCCAGTCCTGTGGCCAGTGAAGGCCCACGTGACGTGGTTGAGAGGACCGGGAAATGCTATCACTCCGCTGCTGCAGGCAGGCTGTGGAGAAGGTTGGCACCAGTCAGCTCTCATCCAAAGCTTTATTCATGTAGTTCAGACCAGAGTGTCCATGGAATTCAGCCGTTTGGGAGTTGAGAATTCTGGCCTGTGCAAATGGAGTTCGACAAGAAAGGATCGGTCTCTCCACGTTGGTCACTTGAAGTGCTTTCAGGATGAGGCTGTTACCAGGAGGTGGGGGGCTGAGTTCCTCCCCCGGCCAGCCATTTCTGCTCTGGCATAATGGGCTAGCTCACTTATGCTTCATGTAAGGTTGCCAACCTCCAGGTGGTGGCTGTAGATCTCCCAGAATTGTAACTGATCTCTAGGTGACAAAGATTAGTTCCCTTGGAGAAAATGGCTAATTGGAGGATAGACTTTATAATCTGCAGAGGTCCTTCCTCTCCCCAAGCCCTGCCCTCCCTCAGACTCTCCAGGAATTTCCCAACCGGGAGTTGGCAACCCTAAGAAATGGGAGTGATGGCTTCAGATGTGGTGATGAGCAGGACTTTGCTTAAACCACAGGGTATTCACCCAACTGCAGTCCGTGCTGCAGAAGACGGAAAGTCACCCAGTTGCTCTCTTGGGCCCGTTCCTGCTGCTGAGCAGAATCCCCAAAAGTTACTCCAAGTGCCTTGGCCCTGGCCTATTCCTGACAAACTTTCATCACACTGGCAGCCTGCCCGCCATTGCCTAGCTGCCAGATGTGGCAAGAAAGGGCTGGCAAAGAGCAGCGGCCTCCTCAGACATCTTTACGGCACCAGCTGGTCATCAGTTGCCCTCTTCTTCTTCCTGCCCTTCTTAGTGGCTACACAGCATTCACTTCTTAAACAAAAGAAATCTTTCTCTATCCTCCCCCCACCCCATGCATTTTGTTTATGCCTGCAAGTGAAATATACATTTCCTTTAAAATATGCTGATTCTGCCTCTGCTTGTCAGGTCCAGTGTATATCTAAACTGTACTGACTCCATTTTCTAATGCTTCTAGTGTTTAAGTGTTTTCTTCCCAGGTGCACCAGTTCCCAGGCAGCATTCCCACCGGAGGAGACTGTTTTGTCTAACATCGTTCCACCAAGCATTGGCCTTGAAGGAGAGCAGCTTCCCAGGACTGAGAGATGTTGTTTTGAGAACTGTGGGGGGAGGCTAATCCAGATGGGTATTGTTACTCTGTACCTTATGCTTTGCCCTTCATTGGTAACAATGATCATGTACCATCCTGAGTCTCCTATTCAGGACAGTGGACTATAATGGACCTTTTCTGCAGTAAAGTTTCCTTTTTCAAACAATGGACTTGTGTTTGCTTCTAAAGGGAATCCTGTAGTGAGAGCCTTATTTAGCCACAGTCTGACATTTTGTTACCAATCATGTCTGAGTCGGGCCCAGCGGAATCCAAGGTTGTCCCGGACAGGGATCCTTTGTTTGATCCGTATGCGTCTCCCGACAATCAACCAGTGCAAGCCCAAGACTCCCAGGAGCTGGGAGCAGCCGGGAACGGGACCGGAGCCTCCACTTCCACCCCGCCTCTCATCGACCTCGGTGCTCGGGACAAGACCGAAGGCGACCTCGGGGCAAGGCCGAAGGCGACCGCTCTCCCCTTGATCTCGGTACCCACCCCGTCGGAGTGGGGAACCAGACCCCGAGAAACGAGAGAGCGCCGGGCCGGTGGACTCCATCCACGAGTTTCGATGGACGGGCGCCGAAGCCTAGAAACCGTCCCTGAGCTAGATAGCAGCCAACCATGGCGATATTGGAACAGGACGCTCGAGCAGACGGAGGGGAACACGTCCCACCGCGGCGCCCTGAGTTGGGATTATTCCGAACTTGCTCCGTGGAAAGAGCCAACGGAAGTTCCTGAACAAAGTTGGGAGCAGATACAAGGTCGCACCCATGCTGTAGATACCAGCATCTCGGCAGTGACGGGCCTGGCCAAGGGAATCCTAGCAGCGAGATCGCGAGTCGTTCAAGGGGACCCTCCGCCTTGGGGCCCCTTTTCCCCGGTGAGTGCAACGAATGGAAGTTCCATGAGGGAGCAACCGGGGCCAAGTCGAATGCAACAGTTAGAAGCTAAACTGATGGATATAGAAGAAAGTTTGGCTCATGCCATTCATCTAATCTCTGCAATGGGAGCAGGAGAGAGACTGCCCCCTGAAGAGATGGCGGTGCAGATAGCTACCCTCCAAAGTGTCATCTCCTATCCGGTGGAGGGAGTCCAGCAACGGTCGTCACCTACGGGAGAGGGGGACACCTGCCCTGGCGAATCGGGAGAACAACCCAAGGAATTTCCCAAACAGCACGAAATTCCACCGAGGGGGGATAACCCGGTTGAGCCACCCGGAGAGACTCCCACCGAACCTCCTAACTCAGGAGGGGATGTGCCGCCAGACGAGACTCCCGTTGAGCGGCCTACGGAAGGGGAAGAAAAGCCAAGTGAGACACCGGTGATACCCCCTCATACTTCTCCAATAACGGTCCGGCCGGACCAATCGGGAGCACACCCGGCTCCATCCGAGGAGGAAGCCCCTCGTCAACCGCGGGAAACTGTTCCCGTCGGGCAACCTTCAGGGGACGGTCTACCAGCGCCACGAGGCCAGCCTTTGCTTCCCAGAATAACGACGCCTGGAGGGGCAAGCCCGCGCGGCCTTCCACCCATCCGGCCTTCGCCGCTGCGGCCCCTCCCGCCTCGACCGCAGCTCATACCGTTGCAGCAGCCACAGGACCAGCCCGCCTTACCACCCCCGAATCAACCGGGAAGGCCCGCACCACTACGACATCACCAACCCCCTCCTCCGCGGCCGATCCCCACTCAACCACACCAGCCTCCTCCACCTCGACAGCTACCGCCAACGCCTCCCGTGTTACCAGCCAGACCAAGACTGCCGCCACCTGCTCGCCCGCCACTGCAGCCTCCGGCCCAACCGAGACCACCCCCGGCAGCCCAACCACGGCAACCTCTGCCAGCACCGCCGGTACAACCGCCGCCAGTACAACCGCCACCGTTGCCCCAACCGGGACCACAGTTACCTCCTCCCGCGCCCCAGGCGCAATTAAGACTGCCGATGGACTTCTACCCAGCGCCTGCTCCGAGACAAGAACTCCCGATGGGCTGGGTGAAACTGGAAGCCACTTTCGATGGGGATCCCTCCAAACTAGGATTTTTCCTGGTGCAAGTGGTACAATTTTTCAACCGGTGGGGACACCTCTTCGGCAATGAGGCCAGTCAAATTGAACATCTTGGATCTCGCTTACAAGGCAAGGCAGCGGACTGGTATGTAGGACTATACAATGTTGGGGCCCCAGAACTCGATACTCTCCAGGGGTTGGTGGATGCTATCCGAGCGCAATATGAAGACCCCTTAGAAGAAACCAGGGCCCGAACAGAACTGCAAGCCATCAAACAAGGCAGCATGTCAGCCAGAGACTATGTCACAAAATTCCGGCAATTGGCAGCCAAGTGCCCTAGGTGTGAGGAGTCCACCAAGATTATCCTGTTTAAGCAAGGACTAAACCCGAGACTTTTGGACAGAGCCCTCATGCAGGACAATCCCCCTACGTTGTTAGGTTGGATCCAACTTGCTTGCGAAGTGGAGAATCGCATTTTGGAAGTCCGTTTGGTTGAACAACAACAACAAACGGGACAAAGAAGACCATTGACTTTACAGAAGGGAGGACGGGGAGCTGGCTACGCCACCCGTGGAGCGAGAGATGCTAGATGGCAACAAGGGCTGTGTTTGCAATGCGGACAAGCCGGTCACTTTGCAGCACAATGCCCCTACCGGCCTGTGCAAAGACCTCCGCTTCAACTACGGCGTCCAACCCTTGCTCCGTTTCCTACTCTTCAACGCCCGATTCCCGCGCCACGAGCGAATAGAGGCCGCGGCGCTTCCCAAAGGCCAGCCTCAGAGAGAGGGCTGGAAGCGGAAGAAGTTATGGAATACGACCCCGCTTCCCCAACCGCAGAAGACAATCCAGAAAGTCCCCAGTCGGGAAACGAGATGGATCTGTCGTAAAAGGGCCCAAACGACAGATCCGCCCCAAGCCAGTCCCTGCACGGAACCGGCCGCCTGGGTCCATCTTATTCATGCCAGTGACTCTAATCAACCCAGAGAGAAAAATGCACATTCGGGTGCAAGCCCTTATCGACTCGGGCTGTTCGAGAGACATCATTGCCCCAGCTCTAGTCAATGGACTGGTCTTACCAACTCGGGATTTACAAAATCCAGTAATCTTTGAACAAATGGATGGCACCAATATGAACCCTGTCACAACTGAGACCATCCCAGTGATCACAGGCATGGGACAACATTGGGAAAGGAGGTCCTTTGTCATCAGCTCTACTGCCAAGTACCCGTTAATTCTAGGCAGCAAATGGCTATGTGATCACAATCCCTACATAGACTGGGCACAAGGATGTATCACCTTCAGCCATGCCAACTGTAAAAATCACCGTTGGAACCAAAACTGGGGCGATGATCCAACCCATACT
Source organism: Eublepharis macularius (assembly GCF_028583425.1). NCBI lineage: Eukaryota > Metazoa > Chordata > Lepidosauria > Squamata > Eublepharidae > Eublepharis > Eublepharis macularius. The sequence goes on along the minus strand of NC_072800.1, from coordinate 2,561,348 downwards.
GAAAAGGCCCTTCTCACTCAAGAAGAAGTCAACCAAATACCAGAACCGTATTGGCCTTTTCTAAATGCTTTTTCTGAGGAGGAAGCTGATACTCTACCCCCGCACCGACGAACGGACTGTGCGGTGGAAATTTTACCCGGAGCCTCACTGCCCAAAGGACGACTCTATCCCATGAGTCTCCATGAACGAGAAGAGCTCCGGAAATTCATCGACACCAACCTTCAACGAGGGTTCATCCGCCCAGCCAATAGTCCCCACGCCGCTCCAGTCCTCTTCGTGAAAAAGAAGGATGGGGGACTCCGACTGTGCACGGATTTTCGAGGACTGAATGCAGTGTCCACCAACAACGCCTATCCTATACCACTCATCCGAGACCTTCTCAACGTCGTGGCTCAAGGTAAGATCTTTACGAAATTAGATCTAAAAGATGCTTACTTCCACGTTCGTATCAAGGCAGGGGATGAGTGGAAAACCGCGTTTAATACGCCCCTCGGACAATATGAATACCTAGTTATGCCTTTTGGATTGACGGGAGCCCCGTCTGTATTCATGTCCATGATAAACGAAGTTCTACATGAATTTTTGTACAAAGGGGTGGTGGTGTACCTTGATGATGTTTTAATTTATTCAGACACCGAGGAAGAACATATTCAAATGGTACAAAAGGTCCTGGCCACCTTGATGGATAATAAACTGCCCATCAAGTTGTCCAAATGTGAATTCCATAAAACCGAACTCACTTACCTCGGATATTGTATCTCCCAAGAGGGTTTAAAAATGGATCCGGCCAAAATACAAGCGATCCAAGACTGGCAAACACCCACCACCCGTAAAGAACTGCAATCCTTCCTGGGTTTTGCCAACTTCTATAGAGACTTTATAGCAAATTTCGCCCAAATCACGCTCCCCTTAACAGAATTGCTGAAAACAAAAGATAAAGGGGACCAAGCTAAAAAACCCTCCTCCAAACTACAATGGACCTCCGATTGCCAAACTGCCTTCGAATGCCTAAAAAAGCAATTTGTAACGGAACCCATCCTCTCCCACCCTAACGAACAATCCCCTTTCATAGTGCAAGTCGACGCCAGCGATACGGCCATAGGGGGAGTTTTACTGCAGAAGGGGGAGGATGAAAAGTTGCGGCCTTGTGCATTCTTGTCTAGAAAATTTTCGGAGGCGGAAAGGAATTGGAATGTGTGGGAGAAGGAGGCTTTTGCAGTAAAAGCAGCTCTTACTAACTGGAGACATTGGCTGGAGGGGGCGCGATACCCCTTCGAGGTCTGGACAGATCATAAAAATCTGGAGGCCCTCCGAAGCCCACGCAGACTGAATGCCAAGCAATTGCGATGGGCGGAGTTCTTTTCCAAATTCAACTTCACTCTGAATTATCTCCCGGGCAAAACTAACTTTTTGGCGGACGCCCTATCGCGCATGCCCCAACACAAAAGCAAACGGGAGGAGACTGTCGACACGGTCTTCTCGCCTACGCAACTGGGGGGCGTGGTGACTACTCGCAGTCGGGCCAAGCAGCCCCTCCCGGCCAACCAGGAGTGGAAATCGAAACTTAAAACTGAAGTGGAAAAGGAGGGGGATAAAGCTCCGCGAGACAAACTGATCCAATCCCCACAAGGGGATTGGCTAGCTGGGAGCAAGTTTTATGTCCCAGACAGCCTCAGGCTGGAGGTCTTGCAGCGCTGTCATGATGCTCCCACTGCTGGTCATTATGGGTATCTGAAAACATTGCATCTAATCCAAAGACAATTCTGGTGGCCAGGCATGCGCAAAGACATTTCCCAATATGTTAGTTCCTGCCCTGTTTGCCTCAGCGCCAAAACCAGAAAAGGAAAACCTCCGGGTCTCCTGCAACCATTAGAAACACCGAACAGACCTTGGGAAATAATTTCTATGGACTTTATTACTGATCTACCTATTTCAAAAGGACATAATTGTATTTTAGTCGTGGTAGATCTGTTCTCCAAACAAGCTCATTTTATTCCCTGTACTGCTATACCCACCGCTCGAAAACTAGCCGATTTATTCTTAAAACACATCGTAAAATTACATTCTTTTCCGTCCAAGGTGATTTCGGATCGCGGCGGACAGTTCGTTGCCAACTTCTGGCGGGAGCTTTTGAAAATGTTGAATATTGAGCAAGGCATCAGCTCAAGCCACCACCCACAAACCAACGGACAATCCGAAAAAACAAACCAGATATTAGAACAGTTTCTTCGTTGCTACATTAATTTCCAACAAGATAATTGGGTGGACCTCCCCCCTCTAGCCGAGTTCTCATATAACAACAGTGTACACGCTTCAACCGGAGAGGCCCCTTTCAAAATTGTTTATGGAACTCACTTCAATCCCTTCCTGTTGGACGCTCCCCCTCTCCATTCCTCTAAATTGCCAGATGTATCTTCGTGGTGGGGGGAGGCGGCGCAAGAATGGACTCTTATTAAGAAACACCTTGAAAAAGCCAAACTGGATTACAAAAAATACGCAGACCGCCATCGTGTGGCCGAATGGGATTTACAACCTGGAGATCATGTGTATATTTCCACAAAGAACCTGAAACTAGCTCAGACAAGCCGCAAACTCGCTCTAAAATTCCTGGGACCTTTTCCTGTGCGCAAAATAATAAATAAAGTGACTGTTGCTGTAACTTTGCCCAAAAACTTACGCCATGTACATGATACATTCCATGTCAGTCTTTTAAAGAGAGCTCCTACCGATGACAAGTGGCACCTCAAAGCTCCACCCATTCCAACTTTAATTGACGACCAAATACACTATGAAGTACAACAAATTTTGGACTCTAAACTCAAGCGAAACCAGCTTTTTTACCTCATTAGATGGAAGGACTTTGATTCTGGATACGATGAGTGGGTGAATTCTGTACATGTTCATGCTCCTAGACTAACCAAAGCTTTCCATGCTCGCTACCCATATAAACCCGGGGGGGATCTGTTTTAGGGGGGGCAGAATGTCAGGTCCAGTGTATATCTAAACTGTACTGACTCCATTTTCTAATGCTTCTAGTGTTTAAGTGTTTTCTTCCCAGGTGCACCAGTTCCCAGGCAGCATTCCCACCGGAGGAGACTGTTTTGTCTAACATCGTTCCACCAAGCATTGGCCTTGAAGGAGAGCAGCTTCCCAGGACTGAGAGATGTTGTTTTGAGAACTGTGGGGGGAGGCTAATCCAGATGGGTATTGTTACTCTGTACCTTATGCTTTGCCCTTCATTGGTAACAATGATCATGTACCATCCTGAGTCTCCTATTCAGGACAGTGGACTATAATGAACCTTTTCTGCAGTAAAGTTTCCTTTTTCAAACAATGGACTTGTGTTTGCTTCTAAAGGGAATCCTGTAGTGAGAGCCTTATTTAGCCACAGTCTGACACTGCTTGGATAAAGAAGAGGGGTTTTGGTGAGGGATTGGAAGTTTCACAAAGGGCTGTAGCACAACCCGAGGCCCCTGCACATTCAAAATAAGCCACAGCGCAGGGCTTTAGCGTGGGCATGTGGAGAAAGGATTGGAGGGGCTGAAGAGGGGGCTCAGAGAGGCAGAGGGTGAGCTTTGGGATGGAGCTAGGGCAGACTTCTCTGGGCTGATCCATTTCTGGAGATTTGGGGAATGGAGCCTGGGGATGGCGGGTTTAGGGGAGGGGAGGGACTCCAGTGGGGTATAATGCCAGAGCATCCACCCACCGAAGCTGCCATTTTCTCCAGAGGAACTCACCTTTGTTGTCTGGACATCCCTCAGAATTCTAGGAATCCTCCAGGCCCACCGGGAGGTGGACAACCCTCGGTGGGGCCAGAAAGGAACAACCACAACAGGAACAAGATCCTTTGGCCAGTCTGCAAGGACGCCTGTGGCTGGAGTCAGTACTGCCTCACAAGTCAGGATTAAGCCAGGATTCTGCCAGGCTGTTGGCATCTGCCCTCTGTCCCCAGGGAGGGGGGTGGTGCAGCTGGGTTTCTCTCCCAAGGTCAGCTTGCAGTTTCTCTTCAAGGTTGTGCAGCTGGGAGCCTGGCAGGTTGGCCTTGAGTGCTCTAAGCCTGAATGCCCCCCCCAAAAGGGGGGACTAGTTATCTCCGAAGCATATGTGTGACTGGGTTTTGCATGTGCCCTATTCCTAACATAGCCTTTGTAATATCATGACGCGAGGTCTTTACAATAAATCTTCAAAAAACCCGCCAGTGGAGTCTTTTGTAAATTCCTTGGCAGGATCCTTACAGATTCCTGCAGTCAGATGCCACGAGTAGAGATGGGCACGAACCAGAATACGAACTAAAAAACCTGGGCCGGTTTGTGGCTCTCGAACCAGCGATTCATGGAAGCTCGTTTCTATGAACTTCCATGAACTGGTCTGCAGGTTCATTTGGTTCGTTTTAACACCAATGCCCCTTTCTGTGCCACCGCAAAGTTTAAATGGCCATTTCCCTGCCGCTCGGAGTGGCCATTTAAACAGCCCCACTGTTTAAATGATCAGCTGCTTGTCGGGGATCTCCCCATGAACCACAAACCACAAACCGGTTCGTGAATTTGCCCCAGTTCATGGAAGTTCGTGGTTCTTGGTTCGTGAAAACGCCACAAACCATGAACCGCATGGTTCAGTTTTTTCGTGGTTCGTGCCCACCTCTAGTCATGAGAGCCAGTTTGGTGTAGTGGATAAGAGCACAGGACTCTAATCTGGAGAACCTGGTTTGATTCCCCACTCCTCCACTTGAAGCTAACTGGGTGACCTTGGGTCGGTCACAGCTTCTAGCTCTCTCAGAGTGATTATTGTTGTGGGGATAATGATGGCATACTTTGCAAATTGCTCTGAGTGGGCATTAAGTTGTCCTGAAGGGCGGTATATAAATCTAATGTTGTTGTTGTTATGATAAACTAGAGTTTTATATGTCAGGATTCCGGTTAAAAAGGCAGCCTGTGAATCTTCTACTAACCTGCGAGTCATGATGGGCCATGAGTTTAACCAAAGTGCACCTTAGCAAGATGAGCGAACGCAGTCCCAGGATCTGAAAAACAATTGTTGGTGTGTGTAAAATGCTGTTAAGCTGCAACTGCCTTATGGTGACCCCTACTTAGGTTTTCAGTGCAGAAGAAAAACTGAAGCAGTTTGCCATGGCCTGCCTCTGTGTAGCAACCCTGGACTTCCATAGTGGTCTACCATGCAAGATGTAATCAGGGTTGACCCTGCTTATCTTCTGAGATCTGAAGCTAGCCTGGGCCATCCAGGCCAGGGCACTGTAGCAGTTTGGGGTGGCCCTTCCTTGTTCCATAAGCAGGGAAGTCTTTGCCATGGCCTTGCTGGCATGATGGGTTCTGACATTGCGGGAGAGCCAGGAAAAAATTGGACCATGATGAGCTGGGCCTTTGACATGTCTTCAGCTTATGCCATTTTCTTCTTGTATTCCAAAAGGCTGCCAAAATGTTTTGAGTGCACTTAAAATGCTGTCCTCTTTTTATTGCCTGCCATTGGCTGCCTTTGTATCGTGGTATCATTCACGGTTTGCTTGTTACCATTTTTTGTTGTGATAGTTTTGTGAGCTGCTTTCAGGACCAGCATAGATGAAAAGAGGCCTGGAAATCTAAAATGGGATTTAGTCCATTTATTTCTCTTTTCCTTGGCATGTTCAAGCTGCTAACAATCTCCATCACACAAAACAATTGAAACGAATCAATGCAAAATTACAACAAGTGTTATACAGCAAAAGAGTCTTGTGGCATTTTCAACAACAGATTTATTGTGGGTGGCAGCCCACTAAACCAGATACACAAAGGGAGTCTATATCTAGTGAAGATGCAACCAGTGTTGCCGTAGATCTGATGCCTCAGGCACAGGAGCATGTGCCGTGCGCAAAACCAGCATGCTGAGGAGTTTATCGTGTGGAAAATTCTCCTTGAGGGATGCCTGTCTCTCCATTTCATCGGGGAGGCTAAAATGTTCCAATAACAGTAGAAAGGATGGCAAGGAGGCTTGGAGACCCAGAATGGCCGAGTTCAAGGGCCTTACTTCCTGGTAAGCAGGCATTCTTTTCTTAAAACACTTCTTCCCCAACTCTCAGTAGTTCAAGGCTGCTTTGTACAGAAGAAGACAATAATAATAGCATCAGATTGAAATCAACAACCCAGAGATACAGTACAGCCAACAGAAGCAGCAATATAGGGCTTCTGGAAGAGGCAGATTTATGTGATTGATTCCCAACATCCACAAGATCGGAGCACTGGAGAAGTCCCTCCACAGCCCCAGAGCAATTTCAACCTGCTGGGGCTTTGCACCTTGCAAAGGGTGTCCAGAAGACAGGGGACTCTTAAGTGTGGGGACCAGAAGGCAGAACAAGTTTTCACACACGCAGATTTTAAGGACGCAATCTCTTCTCTGCACAGAGTTACAGCAACAAAATTTATTTAGAACATCCCGACAGCTCATTAGAAATGCAGGAGTGGATGGTTGGTCCAGTCTGAAACACTAGCCTGGACCAAGCAGGGTTGCCAGGTCCCTATACCCTTCTGGCGGGAGGGAGGGTGACCTGGCACTTACTTTGTGCTACCTGGTGGTATTCTTTCCCTGCTTGGTCTATCTTATCAATAACTACAAGTCCCAGAGTTCCTTGTGCACAAGCGGTGGTGGCTACAAGTATGAATCAGGCAGCCAGAAACATAAGAAGGTAAAAGGAGGAAACCAGTCTGTGCTCCAGTTTTTCAAATCAGGCAAGGCCTTTCTGCAGTCAGGCACCCGTACAGTAACTGGGGAAGCAGATGAACAAAATCAAGAAGAAAATTATTTTAATATAAGGTCTGGGTCTGTGGCAACTAATTTCCAGTGAAGTGTGCATCCGGAAGAAGGGATTGCCCCTCTTATTGAAAACGCATTTAAAGAGGGTCCCCCACCATCTTTGAACTTTAAAAGACACAGAGATATTGAGCCAAAACACACGTTAAGAAAAACCTAGGTTCAGCACGTGTTCTCTTACCTCAAGGTTTGCTGGGATCTGTAGGCGTCCTGGAAGCTTAAAGTTTAGCATTTACAGAGCAGCAAAAAGGGAAAGGGAAATACAGGCGCCTGTATTTTAAGCTTTAAGCTTCCAGGACGCCTTTAAGCTTCCAGGACGCTTGCAGATCCTTTAAGCTTCCAGGACTTTAAGCTTCCAGGACCCCTACAGATCTTTAAGCTTCCAGGACGCCTACTTTAAGCTTCCAGGACTCCTACAGATCCCTGCAAACCTTGAGGTAAGAGAACACGTGCTGAACCTAGGTTTTTCTTAACGTGTGTTTTGGCTCATTATTATAAGATTTGCAGACTTTAGAACTAAACAGACTATTAAAAGAAGCTTGTTTAAATGACTATCTACTTTACAAAGAATACAAAATTCATATTTATCTTGATATCTCATCAGAAGCCCTGGCTAGAAGGAAAGAATTAAAACCCATCATGGAAACATTAATCAAAGCTAAGCTCAGATATGGATGGGGTGTTCCATGCAAACTTATAGTGATCAGTGAAGGTACTTGCAACAAGCTGGTTGTTTTGACTCGGGCTTAAAGATGCTAGCTGGTCTTCAACTGAAGCTTCCAGAGGACCTGAAAAGACCCTTCGAAGGCTGCAATTCATGAAAATGCCCTCCAAAACTTAAATGGCACAAAATCCGAGTTTTTTTTTAAAGAAACACTATAAAAAAAGATTGGCTTGTGCTATTTTCAGGTCTTTCAGTTCCAGCTGTTCTTGCCGTCTACTTCACTGTGTTCACTTAATATTCTTACAGTCAGGGCTTTTTTTCAGGGTGAATGTGGGGGAACGGAGTTCTGGAACCTCTTGAAAATGGTCACATGGCTGGTGGCTCCGCCAAGCAGCGCGGAGGGCAATCTAAACTCCCCTCTGTCTGGAGATCAGGGGGCGGGGCCACCAGCTGTAGGCTAGCTGGAGTTGGCACACCACCCAGTTTGCCTTGGCACCTCTTTACATTCCTAATTTCTGGTCAGTTGGCACACCACAACAGGAATCAGGGAGTAGTTATAATATGTTTTATCTTGTTCTCTCACCCTTCACAGAGCACAATATTCCCATACACTCTAAGTAATATTCTTACATGTCTTAAGGTCCACTGTGTTCCTTTCGCTATGCCTAATAGATAAGACAGAAGGCTGATCACAGCATATCTGTCCAGTGGCCTGTAACTGGTTCAGAACTAGTTTAGAACGCGCTACTATTGTGGTAACTATTGCTATAGACATATTTGGGCATTGCTCTTTTCCGGGTTCCTGAAAGCTTTCTTAATAAAACACTCGCCTCCATGTTGGAGGGACAGACTTTGCATCCAGATCTTGTCTCGTGTCGTTACTACAACCAGCCATGTGACCATTTTCTTCGAGGGCAACCCACTGAGTTCCACCACCTCTTTTCCCAGAAAAAAAGCCCTGCTTACAGTGCAATCCTAAACAGAATTACTCCAGTCTAAGCCCACTAAATATTCTTATAGGAGGTGACTTTAATTATATTATCGATCCCAAACTGGACAGGACTCATAAATCCACTTGACAATGTAAAGAGTTTACAGTAGATTCAAAACTAAGATCTTAGAAAAATACAGCTTGTCTGACATAGGGAGAAACTTCCATCCAAAAAAATCACTTACTATTCATCAGTTCACAAAATCTATATTTATTGGCATCTCATAAATTTGTACAACACATTTCAACAGCATCCATTAATCCTAAACTTTGGGCAGATCATGCCTGGGAGGAATGCTCTATAACTTATAAAGTTACAGAAGACGCTGAGTATAATTGGATTTTAAATACATCTCTTTAATTAGATCAGAATAGCCATGAAGAAATTTCCAAATCCATCTCTGATTATTTTGAGCTAAATTCAAACTGTGGAATTTCTAATGTAGTTTGAGATGCTTCAAAAGCTGTAATATGTGGCAAATGTATCTCTTTGGCATCTGCCTATAAAAAGATCAAATTAATCTCAGATTTGAAAGAGGAAATAACAAGTCTTGAAAATAAGCACAAACAATTTTTTTGTGGGGGACACTACATAAATTGCCATTTGCATGGAAAAAAACTAGAAACTCTGGAAACTTCCAAAATACAAAAGAATACCCTTTATTCAAAGCAAAAATATTGGCTAAAAATTCCAAATCTTTGCATCTCTTATCCCAAAGAGTTTCCCAAAATACCTCATCAGGAATGGTTAATGCTACTCAAGATCCTCAAAATAAAATGACCTCCAGCAATAAGGAAACATCCCAAATATTTGCCAAATAATCCCCAGTAAAATAGTTTTCTTCATTATTTAAAAACATATAATTGTAAAACAAACTCACCACTGAGACTTGGGAATTCCTGGAACAACCTATAACAATGAAGGAAGCTTTAGAGACTATAAAAAAATTAAAAACAACAAAACTCTGGGTAGAGATGGTTTGCCCACTGAATTCTATAAAAAATTTGCCGAACATCCGATTAATCCGTTAACTGATATATGCAACCCTACTTTAAAAACAGGCAAAATGCCAGCAACTTGGGCAGAATCCAGAATCGTCATACTGAAAAAGATAAAGACCCATTTAAACCCTGAATCCTACCGCCTGATATTGCTCGTAAATCAAGATGCAAAGATATTTACGTCTATTCTTGCCACTAGACTAAACAGAATAATTGTTAACTATATGAACAAAAATCAAACAAGTTTCATTCCCACTAGAACCATTTCAGATAATATCAGAACATAATCAACCTGTGCAGACTCAAAAATACTGAATCTCTAATATTAGCCATTGACATAGAAAAAGCATTTGATAGGTTAGAAGTACCATTTCTAAAATCAACATGGGCTTTGGGGAGAGATTCTTGCTTACTATAGAAGCTCTTTATAAAGCTCCAAAAGCTCATGTTAAAATAAATGGATTCAAGTTGGCTGACTTCCATCTCTCAAGAGGCACCAGACAAGTGCCTCTTTTGTTTGCCCTGTCAATTGAGCCATTAGCAGAAACTACCAGATGTACTCCCAAAATCTGTGGGGTTCACTTCAGATAAGTTCAATGGAGTTTAAAATAAGTTCATTTGCTGATGATCTAGCAATTTATCTTATTAATCCTCTTATTTTTCTTAATGCTTTAAAAATATATTGTTACATTTCACTTCTGTATATGGTTTGCATATAAATTATTCTAAAACTGAAACTTATCCCATATTGGTTAACCTTACTACATCCAATAGCATAAAAGAAAAATTTAATTTTAAATGGGCTGTATTGCCGTGGTCTTGGCATTGTAGTTCCTGACGTTTCGCCAGCAGCTGTGGCTGGCATCTTCAGAGGTGTAGCACCAAAAGACAGAGATCTCTCAGTGTCACAGTGTGGAAAAGATGTAGGTCATTTGTATCTACTCAGGAGGGGTGGGGTTGAGCTGAGTCATTCTGTAAGAGTTTCCCAGGGTGTGGAATGCTAATGGCGGGAGGCTTCACTGTATCCTGAGGAGGTTCTTTTGCATATGGATTGGTGCTTGATGTGCTAATCTTCTCTGCAGGGCTATTGTCGGGTGTGGAGTGTTTTGTTGGCCTGGTGTTTTTCAGAACTGGAGCCCATGCTCTGTTCATTCTTAAGGTTTCTTCTTTCCTGTTGAAGTTTTGCTTATGCTTGTGAATTTCAATGGCTTCCCTGTGCAGAATGGGAGCTCTCTGGTTGGTGGGGAGAGCTGCCTATCAAGGTTATGTGGGCTAAGATTGGGGTTTCCATGGCAACAAAAGGTCTGCAGACATTCCGGGCCCATGTTGATTATGGAATCAATAAATCGGTGCCAGCCTGTCTGGCATCACAAAGCATTCACAAATTGAATGAATCGGCCCCAAAAGTCATGAATTTCATGAAAAACGCGGCCCCACAAAATGTGTTTTTGTGATACATGAATTGGCCCAATTCGTCACGAAATTTGATTCATGCCCATGTCTAGTTATAACCAAATTGGATCTTACATTGTTGGTGGGATTGTCCAGGTATTACTAATTTTGGAGGAAATCTCCTTGATAAAATCAAGCAAATTACAGGGTATGTCATACCTCCTCGCTCAGAAATCATTTTTCTTAATCTTTGGGAGGAACTAGACATACTTGTAAAACAAAGAGATTTAATTTCATTTCTGTTGGTTGCAGCAAAATCATCCATAGCGAGACGTTGGGAAGATAAGGAACCGCCTTCCTTACAATATTGGATCAATTAATTATGGGAATATTTGATTATAGACAAGATACCTGGCTGTATTTCAACGGTTGAAAACCTGAATTATCAATCTGATTTTTTTTTGAAAAATGGCTTTCTTTTCTTGACTTTACAGGAAAAAATGACAAAGAGAATAACTCAATTCCAGATCATCTCAAAATTATATTTCTGTATTACGATGTTTCTCATTCTATACCATTTTTATTGTTAACCGCCCTATAGTTTTCTGATGTAGTTGTGTAATTCTGTTCCTTTTTTGTATAATTCTCTTTATGGAAAAACCAATAAAACCAGTAATTTTTTTTAAAGTCTCTTCCCAAGGTGTGAAGGGCCTGATTCAGAGGGGTGCTTGTAGGAAAATTAGCAGAGTTATGCAGTGATTGTGCATTGGAAGTAATGAGGACAGACATACTCCAGTGTAGCTCTGTAAGAATACTTTACTAAAGGATAAAGAATAGGGTTACATTGGAAGAAAATAATAAATGGCTAAGCTGACTACATCTTGATAGAAAAGTAACTGGGTGAGAGAACAAGCAACTGAGACAAAGAGAAATAAAACTTGAGTATATACCATCACTTAACTCCTCCCCCCAATAAACAAGTTGTCAAATAGAAGTTGTCAAATAGAAAATCCTAATTCTACTTCATTATGCTTAGAGACTCCCCTTCTATGGTGGGAATCCTTGCTCAAGGCCTAAGTGGTTACGTGCAAAGTAAGTTTACTAATTAAGTAAGTAACACAAACAGTTTAACTCTTTCATGACTGAAATGGAAATACTTGCTAAATCCCAACAGTGCTCAAGTCTGATGGGGAGCAGGGCTTTGAACGCTTGCCCCTCTGCACATGGACCTGAAAGGACGAGAAGATCTGGCTTGGCTCTTTGCTGAGCATATTAACTATTCTAAAGACTCAACATTAAAGGAAAGAGTAACAAACATTTAATTGCCTATGATCTTCTCTCCCAAAAAAGTATGCTGTAATCTCATGCATTATAACATGATTTATACTTGCTGGTATTATTATCATAATGAATCCATTAATTGGCTGTTGGACCGGTGAAATAAATTACTTCTATGCATGAGAAAAGAAAAAAAACACATGGCTGTGCATTTAGAATAATCGTGCCTGCACACAAACACATGTGCACATCCCAGTGGGGTGGGACTGTGCTAGGGTGAAGAAGCATCTCTGCTGCTGGGGCATGGCTGGGCAGAAGGGCCCAGCTGTTTTGTTTCTGACTTGAATGCTTCAAGCACTTTGGCTTTTCCTCTGATCTGTTTTTCTGCCTTGTTCTATAACTGCAGAAAAATTTCCCAAGGAAAGACAAGAAATCCTGGCTCCAGGAAGAAATATGCCTTTGGAAGCAGCTCTGTGGGTTGTGCCACAGGGCCAAACTCTCATCATGGCCACCGTGAGGATGCCACCACCATTCATGTGCCATTTTTAAATGGTACGAGGGCTGGATCCTGATTAGGGCCACAGTATGGCACTCTTGCTTCCCTCACCTTTTAAAGTGCTGAAATGGCCGGGAGGTGGTGGTGGTGGTGGTGGTGGTGCAGCCCTTTTGACGCTTGATAAAGAGCAAGGGCAGGGGACAAGATTGCCGTGCCACAGGCCTGATCAGGTTCTGGACTTCACAGGATTTTCAAAAGGTAGCAACGTCTTCGTTTGAGGATACCATCATGTCTGGTTTGGCCTTGAGGCTAGTGACAGGTAAAATCCCTCTTCCTTATTCCACAGCCACCAGCTGCCTGGAACACAGGCAATTTATTTATCCATCAGCACAGAATGCAGCAAAATGTCATTGGGTTTCAAGATGAGTCTTACATTAAATCCTTTGACGGGCATAATGGAACCTTCTGCCTTCATACTAATACATGGTAACTAATAATCAATGAACTACTGTAGTAGGAGAAACTCAAATTAAAATACTGACAGCTCAGGAAGCTTATCAGGCCTGCCAGTAAATAGGAGATTTCGCTATTATTATTGGCTTTTTTTTCAAATGTGGCCATGCATTAAAGTTTCAAGAGGCCAGTGCCTGCCCCATCAAACCAAACGATTCTCTTCGGCTTACAGGTGAGTTCCCATCCAGGAAACCAGTTTCTGGGAATACCAGGTAGCTAAGTAACAGGGCATTCAAAAGTCAAGAAAGGACAGGGCAAAGCCCCTTGGGTCCCCCTCTGTCCTTGGAGAATCAGGTTCTATTTGTAATCAATAACAATGGAAAAGCTTTCTGTAGTACCACCAGCATTTGGTCCCATATTGCATGAATTTCATGGATAGTTTATTAGTTTCAGTTTTTATCTCTTTTTATAGTCTCATAGGGCCAGACTCTCATAGGGCCAGACTTTGGAGCAGAAGTCCAGACCTCAACACACAGACTAAAGGGGGCATGGATGCAGAGGAACAAGTCTTCAAAGACAAAGCAAGAAAGAAACATCCAATGAAATTGCTGCTTAATCAAAAATTATTTATCCATGGAAGTCCTAGATAATTTCTGTAAAGTGAAAGTGTAATTGGTATATCATATGTCACATAAAACACTGACAGTATTATAGTTAAAACTCTGCACAACATGGAGAGACATAATTAGTTTAATAATGCCAACACGTACAGAATGGGGAGGGCATTAGAAACAGCCTCAGACGCTGCTTTGTTCCCCAGCTTCACCCCTTCCAAGGAAGCTGTGGGTTAGGCAGAAGATATGTGATACACCACCCGCTTGAAAGCATGGTGCCTGGTCCATCGTTTAAGTTGGACAGGGAAGCTTGATGCAATGATAAAATCCTGGCAACCTTTGGAAGCAGCTTGTTCTTATACAGTTGCAGTGGTGTTGAAACAGATAGGCCTGCACCTTTTTATCACTGTCTTCAAAAATATATCCTCATTGTAAACATATTCTTATGTACTGGTACTTCAGCACAGGATGAGACATAACATAAGAAGGACAAAAAATATATCTTGAAGTACTGATGGATGAGGGGAGTCATCTGAGATGCATAGTAGTTAAGTGGTTGGGTTGTGAATCTGCACTCTGCTGGTTCAAAACCCACTACTGCCTAGAACTCAAGAGGTGGCCTGGGGTGAGCCACTCCTCTCAGCCCAGCTCCCCAGTTATATTCTGGTGATAATAATAACACTGACTTTTGTTCATCGCTCTAAGAAGGGCACTAATCTCTCTAGAAGAATGGTATATAAATACAGTTGTTGTTGTTATCTGCATGTCTTCCTGGCTATCTGGCAACATGGCCTGGGACTCAATCTCCACTCCTTCCCCTGGTATTAAAAAGTACATTTAAAAAATAAGCTGGAAAAAGCCAGAAGTTATAAATCTGGCTAAGCAGCAAATACACAAAAGGGGAAGTCACATAAAGTGATAGTTCTCAGTGAATATGAAATAAAGAAATCTACTTTGGGCGACGTTTCTTTACTATGCAACCCACTGTGGTGTGGATGAGCATAAACCAAGAATGACCTACTGGGTAAAGGGAACAGTTTTGTTTTGTTCTGTTTTGTTTTTAAAAAAGGAGTGTGAAACATTCATTTTGTAACAGCAAGAGGAATGCACACACCTTTAAAATTGGTAGAGGGTTATTAGCTAGAGTAATTTTCAGTCCCTGAGAGAAGCTGTTTGGTAAGGAAATCACAACAATAGACATGGGCACAAAATGGAAAAAAACCAAAACGAGAGTTTCATGTTTCATCACGATCTGCAAATCGCGAATTACAAAAATTGACGAAATTGATGTTTGCTGAAACAATTCATTAGTTTCATGATTTGTCAGAACCTGGGACATTTCAACGGCCCCCTTCATACCCGGAGATGCCAAACTTGCAGGGACACCTCAGCAGGCTCTCCTCCACCCACCCTCCCAGTTTGCAATACGTTGATCAGGAATGTCAATGGGAAGGGTGGGAAGGGAAGTCCTGCCAGAGTGCATGACTGAAACGGAGACCAGGAGTTGCTGGATCAGAGGAGGACGAAGGACTGGCCGTGGTGTGGAGCTGGGCAGGGAAGACAGAGTGAGGGGTGGATGGCAGGCAGGGACAGTCCCAAGAGTTTGGGATGTGTACTATGAGCTGGATGTTTCTCCGAAACCCCGCCATTCATCCCGAGATGTGCCCTAAGGGGCGCCCACCAGAGACGGCATGTGGGTTCTTTTGGTGGCCGCCCCTCCTCGTGGACCCAGGAGGCAATCAGCCTCCCTTCTGGGCCAATGGGCTCAGGGGTGGGGTGGTCTGCACCCCCTTGTGCCCTAAGGGGCAGCCTCCAAATATGGTGTGTGGGTTCTCTTGGTGGCTGCCTCTCCTTGTGAGCCCAGGAGGCAGTGCCGACTGCCTCCCTTCTGCCCTCCCGTGGGCAATGGGTTCAGGGGTGGGGTGGCCCACACCTCCCTTGTGCTCTCAGGGCCACCCACCATATACAGCGTGTGGGTTCTGCTAATGGCCATATCATGCCTGCTGGATATAGCAGCAGTGACAGATGCCTCTCCTTCTTTGGGGGAGATCCAGAGGAGTTAGCTATGTTAGTCTGTATTCGCCATACATGGTGGCAGAGGACAGATGGATGTCTCCTTCTCTTGGGGGGAGGTTACTCTAAGATCCATTCTTATGGGGGGCCTTCTCCCTCAGCCGTGGGCTTGGGGGATGGCCCAAAACACCCCCCTTGGGCCCTAAGAGGTGCACACCACATCTCGCATGTGGGTTTTATAAGTCCCACGCTTCAGGACGGCCACCGACGAAACCCACCAGCTGGATATGGCAGCAATGAATGGACAGAGGTTGGGGAGAACAGTACCCTGATGGAATGGACGGACTATTACCCACTGCCTTTCCGCAGAACCCACCTTACGAACATGGCAGCACCTATGGATACCATCCCACATTTCTTGGGGAAGAAGCATTGAGGATAGAAAGATGCCTGGCCCTCCTTCTGAGGAGGAGAACCCACCTGCCAGACATGGCAGGACAGAATGGATGGACAGATGGATGGGCAGATGCCTCACCTTCTTCGATTTGTACATGTTATTCCACATGTGATCCTCATCCATTGGCCATGCTTGGATCAGAACTACTATGTATCTGTGTGCCAAGGGTAGCCATGGATGGCCTCCCTGTTTGGGGGACCCTGAACTGAAACCGGCTCCTAGGGGGGCCATCCCCACCACCCAGAGACGTGAACAGAATGGAATGGCTGCAGAAAGAAACCACCTGCCAGACGTGTCGTCACCGACTGGACCCCTACCGTGGCCCGCTGAGGGAAAGACAGACAGCAGAGCAGGGCAGCAAAAATGAATTAACGCCCATCCCTCCTGCAAAGGAGCAGCGGCTTCCAAGAGAACCCACTTGCCGTACATGGTGGCACTCCCCTTTGGGAGAGGAAATTCTAAAAATGCCTGGGGGGGCATCTCCCCTCACCCTCGGACGTGCATGGGTGCATGGGATGGATGGACGCCTCCCCCTTGGGGAGAGGAAATTCTAAATGCCCAGGATGGGCTGTCTCCCTCACCCCGGGACAGCAGAGCAACACAATGGAATCGTGGCTGCCAGTCACCTCCACATCTTTCCAGGCAGCACAGGTTCCCAAAATAAGGACTCCGCATGGAGACCACAGGGCAGCAGGGGTGAACTATGCTCTTCCTCCCTGCCAGGGTCCAACAGGGACCTACAAAATCCACCTGCCGGATGTGGCAGCACCATCAGAACCCCTGCCCCAGGGCTTGGAGGGGAAGAAACAGTCCCCTGGACAGAGCGGCGCATGCAGTACCTGCCCCAGGACACATTCCCCTGCAAAGGAGCAGTGGCTTCCGAGAGAACCCACTCACCGTACATGGCGGCACTCCCCTTGGGGGGAGGATATTCTAAATGCCTGGGGGACATGCACATCCCTCACCCTGGGATGTGCATGGGAGGGTGGGACGGACGGATGGACAAATGGATGGATGGATGCCTCCCACATTTGGGGGAGGAGAGTGTCATGTTTGAGCTCCATCCATGCCAATGCTAACACTGAACCAATGATTCATACTGTAACTTAATGTCATATTGTCAATGCCATAACTGTTTCGCTCTCAGACTTCATGCAGGTGCTTATCTAATGGACTGTAGAAACAGTGTTCATGACCTTGTAGACTACTCACTCCCAGGCATTGCTATGTCTCGACTTTGATCTTTTGCTTCCTCAGTGACTCTACTGGATAGTGCAAATATGCGAGATGTTCTCACACAGAGTGCCCACCAAAATCATGTTGATTATTGGAAGAGGAAAGGAGCAAACGTGTGTGTTAAGAAGAAGGGTTTTTCCACAGGTTCCCATTCCTACTGCTTAGATGCTTACCTTGCTTCTGAGTAATCCTATGGACATATATATGGAAATGATTTGATTTCTGAATCAAACGATTTAACCAAGAACCTGGACTTCTTGTTGTAATAGTTGGACTTCTTGTAATAGTACAGGGATCCGTCTGCCATATCCTGTCATCCACAGCCTGACAGAGAGCCCTAAACCACCACACATACAGACACCTTGCCAGGTGGCACAGGCGCTCAAATGTAAATAAAAGAAAACAAAAGCGAGTGTGACACCTCAGCAGAGGAACCCACCAAGCTGTGCCCCGTAGTCAGACAGTGGCCCTGGGACTGGGGAGGGAGGGGACAGAACCCCCAAACACCATTCAGAAAGCTTCACGTGCACAGATTGGATGGACAGATGGGTGTCTCCCCTGTTCGGGGGAGGTTATTCTTAACTCCCTGGGGTGGGTGCCTCCCCCACCCCAGGGCGTGAAAGTTAAGGAATAGCTGCCAACAAAACCCAGCTGCCAGACATGGTGGCACTGACAGAACCCCTGCCCCAGGGCTTGAAGGAGGAGAAACAGTCCCCCAGACAGAGCGGCTCATGCAGTGCCTGCCCCAGCACACATGCCCATGCAAAGGAGCGGCAGCTTCTGAGAGAACCCACCCATCATCCATGGCAGCGCTCCCCTTGTAGGGAGGAAATTCTAAAAATGCCCAGGGGGGCATCTGCCCTCACCCTGGGACATGCATGGGATTGTAGGATGGATGGATGGGCGCCTCCCCCTTGGGAGGAGGAAATTCTACATGCCCTGGGGGCCGTCTCCCTCACCCTGGGATGTGCATGGGAGGGTGGGACAGATGCCTCCCCCTTGGGGGGAGAAAATTCTTCATGCCCAGGGATGTGTCTCCCTCACCTCGGGACAGCAGAATCACACAACAGAATCATGTCCACTGGTCACACCTTTCCAGGTGGCACTGGTTCTCAAAATAAGGCCTCTGGTCTGCATGGAGACCACAGAACAGCACAGCTGAACTATGCCTTTCTCCCTGCTAGGGACCAACAGGGACCTACAGAACCCACCTGCTGGACATGGTGGCACTGGCAGAATCCCCCCCCCCTTGTCAGGGAGGGGAGGAGACGGTCCCCTGCACAGAGACAGCAGGGCAGCACAGCTGAGCTATGCCTGTCCCCCGTGCTGAGGAGTTGCATGGCTGCCAGCACCGACAGAACCCACCCTCTGGACATGGCGGTACCGACAGATGCCCTCCAGACCCTCTCAAGAGGGACCAGTGTTCAAAATAAGACTCCGCCTCCCACCAGTATAACGCACCAGTTGGAGTTGGCAGCATTGACGGATGCGTCCCGCTCTTTGGTTTGTGGCAGTACCTACTGCAGCACACAATTCAGACAGTCCCACCCCCACAAGGAGATATTTGACAGCGCTACAGACCGACTGACACGGCCTCCCCCCTCAAGGATGTGAGAATGGCCCAGACAGAGCCTGATGGTGGACCACTTCACTTTTGACGCAGGAAGGACATCACCCACAGACCCCTTACCATTAAGGACAGGTGCTCCAAGAAAGAATATCAGTCCTGTGAGCCCTTGGGCGAGGATCCCTATAAGCTTTGCCCCAGAGCCAGGTGGTGGCCCTGAGACCAGCACCCAAACAGTGCACAGACACCTTGCAGTTCGAGACAGGTGCTCAAAGAAAGAGAAAAGAGGAACAAAGACAAAAGGTTGTCCTGTGTGAGCCTCCAGGGGAGGTGCCCACACTCAGCTTTGCCCCAGAGCCAGGCGGTGGCCCCGAGACCGCTGCCCAAGAGCGCACAGAGACAGGTGCTCAAAGCAAGAGTAAGGAAGAACACAAACAAAACGGTTGTCCTGTGATCCCCCTGCCGGCGGAGGTGCCCGCTCAGCTTTGACCCAGAGCCCCCCAACAAATCAGCAGTAGCACTCAGACACCTTCCCATGCAGCAAAATGGCAGAAAACGAGAATAGGAGTAAATGAAACAAAAAGAAGAGTGAGCAACTGAGCCCTTGCAACAGGAGTGCAGGAGGAAGCTTTTCCCTGGAGCCTGGCGGTAGGCGGGTGGACACAGATCGATCCGGGGTGGCTCAGGGCCCAAACAAGTCCAGGTCCAGGGAGGGGTACCCAATCAGGGAGAGGTTGACCTTAATAAAGGATAACATATCCACCAGGTCCGGGTGCAGACGTGCGCAGCAGGGATGGAGAAGGTCTCCCAGGTGGGGGAACACCCGCTCACTCTGGACACTTGTGGGAGGGCAGAAGAGGATGTTAGTGGCCACGATGGAGAGGTCCGGCCAGATGGCAGATTTTCATGTTCAATACTCCAGGTGGTTGGTGTGGGTGGGCTCGGTGGGCTTGGCAGGGTACTCTCACACCATGGCCCCCACCAAGTCCTCCGCCTTGACAGACACACCAACCCTGCTGGTGTCAACTGCACAGCCCACCACATATGACCAGAGGTCCCTGTTGGAAGGGCTCTCATGGCTGGGGATGGCCAGCTCATTTACAGCCTCCCGCTCCTCCTCCTCCTCCCCCTCCCCCTCCTCCATCCCCCACCGCACCCTCAACCCTCCATCCTGCTTTGTGTGCCTGATACCTGCGCACCGCTCTGTGCAGGACCTCCTTCCAGTCCTGCAGCTGGCCATCTCGCATGGCGATGCTGCCCTTTATCCAGGGGTCACATATGCAGGCCAGTCTGTATGGCTGCTCATGGCAGACAGGATGCAAGTGGGTGGCTATGCCTGCTTGTAACCACCTGACCAAGTCCCTGACCTGGGGGGCAAGATCGTCCTCATTCTCCAACTCATCGACCAGCACCTGGTCCATCTTGTAGATCAGGGGGATGACCTGTCCCAGGCTGGATGGGTATGAGCACAGACGCTCAATGGCGTCTTTAAAGGGCTTAAGGACACAGACCATCTGGGAGAGGGCTAACCAGTTCACATAGCTGATGCTGACCTCCTCTCCCTCCCACATAATAACCATGGACGACATGTCCTGGACTGGGGTTTTTTGCTCCACCAGACGACTAACCATGTCATAGGTGGAGTTCCAGCGGGTGGGCATGTCCTGGTAGAGGTAGTGCTTGGGATCGCCCCCTCCCCCGCCTCTGGAGCAGCTCACGCGAAGACTTCACACTGCGGGAGAAGTGCGAAGCCAGACGCCGGCAGCTGTCCAACAAGTCACGAATGGACAATGTTGCCTTGTCCCAGGTGGCCTTGACCTTGCTACCTAGCCCAAGAGCATCCACCATGATCAGGTGCAGCTTATGCACCAGGAAGACAAGGCCATCGAGGGATGCCTCTCTCAGGGCTGCCAGCATGTTGCTTCCCACATCGGTGACCATGATGCCATGGACAAAATCACCCCCAGGTGCCTACTCCCTCAGCTCAGCCTTGATCATGGTGGCAATGTTCTTCCCCATGTGATCATTATCCATCCCCTGTGCCTGCAGCATGACCACTCTGTACCCTGGCTGCAAGGGCATCACCTCACCCTGGGGCACAGGTGTTCTCCTGGGGCAGTGGAGGTCCTCTGGTTGCCACCAATGGGCACTGAGGGCAAGGTAGCCATGATAGTAGCTGCTCCACATATCTGCTGTGAAGTGCACAGTTTGACCTCGGGAGCAACAGCTCCCGAGCAACCATTTCTCACACACTGCGGTAGAGAGCGGGAATGACTCACTGGCCAATGGTCCGCCACAATGGCATTACGAACCAGGGGCGAAATGACGCAGCAGCCTCCGAAAGCCCATACCATCCACGATAAAGGGAGTCCTTCCAGGGCAATCATCTCCACGAGCACACAAGTGCCTGCCTCCTGAGCCCTCCCACTGACTCTTTTGATAGGCACCATCCCTGACCCCAAGGGGACAGCCTCCTGCAAGGCAGCCTGCCTGGATGTTCCGCTCCCACCTGCATCACCTTCGGGGCAAGGCTTCTTGATTGGGGTGCCTCTGCAGATGCAAGCGGAGAGTGGTTGATGGCAAGTGCTTAGGGTCACCGCCCCTACACACCAGGGCATCACAGGAACGGCACCGCACCACACAGGGGTCATTGGGAAGGGGCTGGAACTGCTGCCACAGTGCCGACATGGAGTCAGGAGGAGGACGAAGGATTACTGGCTGCAGTGTGGTGCGGGGCTTGGAAGACAGAGAGAGGGGCGGACTGCAGATAGTCCCAAGAGTTTGGAATTTGGAGGAGCTGGATAACTCTCCCAAACCCCACCATTCCTCCTGAGATTCTCCCTCATCATCTTCTTCTAAAATTTTGAGGAAATCCAGTTCCACTCCTGCCAGTAGTGAGACCTGTTCTGCCTCCTCCACAGCCCCTGCAGGGAGATCTACCACAGTTGGAGTCTCTGGTGCCTCCGAGACCTCCCCCCCCCCAGTATTGCTGGGCTCCGATGGGCAACCAGGACAAGCTGTGCACTTCCTCCCCCCACGACCACCCTTACTCTTCATTCCACGCCTCATATTGCTGCACACAAAAATAAGTTGGAAGCAAAAGAAACAAGATAACTTTGAGGAGTAAAGAAGATTGCGCTAGGGAATTTGAATACTTCTAATAAATGCTGGAAATGTAAGAAACATGAGGGCTCCCTCTATCATATGTGGTGGTCGTGTGAGGTAGCTAGGCAGTTCTGGGGGGAAATAATAAGAGAAATGAGTGAAATTTTACAGTTTCAAATAAATAAGAACCCAGAACTCCTGCTGCTAAATTTGGGAATGGAGGGAATTCCAGCCCATCATAGGACGTTGATTTTTTATATGACTGCAGCAGCTAGACTTTTGTATGCGCAGAAATGGAAAGTACAAGAAGTGCCAACTATTGAAGATTGGATCTACAAATTGCTGTATATGGCTGAAATGGACAAGATGACAAGAAAACTGAGAGATCTGGACTCAGGGCAGTTTAACACAGACTGGGAGAAGCTGAAACAATATTTGGAGAAGAAATGGGAGGTGGGAGGAAAACTGTGGCAGTTTGAGAACTACTGAAGTATAATAAAAGTATAAAAGTATAAAAGAGAGGGGTGACTTTACCGGGGGAGGAAGAGAAATGTGAATTTATAAGCAGTGAGATTAATTGATTGAGATATATATAGATATGTATAGGTTAACTGATAGAACATTGATAGAGAATAATTAATGATAAGGTTTAAACATGAGCAATTAACAATATTTTCTTTCTTTGATAAGATTTATATGCACCAAACTGAATGTACAGAAGAGTTAAATTGATTGATTATGTGAGGAGTTATATAGAATTACCATAAAAAGATGAAATGAGTAATATATAGAGAACAAATCAAATTGTTTGATTTAAATGTGGGAAATTTTTATGGTCTATGATATATAGGTTTATATAGAAATATTCAAAACTGGAAAATGGGATAAATTGTTTATCTAAAGACGTATAGTTTGGGTGTATAATGAGTAAAGGAGTTAAAGATGTACTGCTTAATATAATGGAGAATGTATATTTGTTTTAGACAGAGGAATTTAATAGAAGTAAGGGAAAAGGGACAGAGGGTGGGAAAGCTGTTGGAAGTCAACAAAAAGGGGGGGAAAGGGGGGGTTAGAAACGAAAAATTAGGGGAAAATTGATTGTAATGTAAAAATAACAATGTTCTAACCCAATAAAAAACTTTTCAAAAAAAAAAAAGATAACTTTGAGGAGTTTCCGCCCTCAGGCGATGAAGCCACACAAAGCTGTGCCCCAGAGCAAGGCAGTGGCCCTGGGACAGGGCTTGGGGGAGAGCCCCTACATAACACAGAGAGAGGCACCTGCCCAGGCAGCAGAGGTGCTCAAAATACAGTGGGTGCCCAAAAACAAGAGTAAGCTGCAACAAAGAGGTGTGCACAACAAGCAAGAGAGAGAAAGCAAGAGAGTTGGTACCTCAGGAGGAACCCACACAAAGCTGGGCCCCAGAGCAAGGCAGTGGCCCTGAGACTGGGCTTGGGGGAGAGGCCCTAAACCAAAACCAAAGGAAACAAGGAAACAGCGAGAGTGAGCCCTCAAAAGAGCAGAGAAAGAATTGAGAAGAGACAAAGACAAGCAAATAAAAAAAGAGGAGGCCTAGCCTAGGCCCCAGAGCCAGGCTAAGGCCTGAGACTAGGGTGGGGTGGGGTGGAGGAAAAAAGGCACCCTCACCCAAGGACCTTCTCACAGCAAGGCCAAGATCTGAAAACAAGAGGCTTCGTTCAGTCTCTTTAAAGCAGCAGCAGCCAAAAGCACCATCCCAA
Organism: Eublepharis macularius; assembly: GCF_028583425.1. Taxonomy (NCBI): domain Eukaryota; kingdom Metazoa; phylum Chordata; class Lepidosauria; order Squamata; family Eublepharidae; genus Eublepharis; species Eublepharis macularius. The sequence continues at coordinate 2,537,545 of NC_072800.1, read as the reverse complement.
ATCCTTCCACGCACTCTCCCACTCCAATCCCAGCAACAGGTCCTCCTCCCTCTCCCTCTCTCTACTGGGACTGAAACATGAGGCAGAGAGAGGTGCCTTTTATAAAAAATACTGACAGAGCAGAACAGGAGGTCTGTGGTTGGCCAACAGACCTGCCTAACAGGGTTTGGAGGGGTGAGATTGGTATGCCCATGGCTACAGAAGGCCTACCTCCTTGGTTGCCTAGGGGATTGACCCCCAGCTCCTGGTTGTAGAGTGCAGAATGGAAGCTCTCCAGATGGCTAGGAGAGCTGCCAATCAAGGGTAAATGGGCTATGATTGGGGTTCCCAATGGCAACAAAAAGTCTGGGCCCATTGTTGCCTAGGGAATCAATGGATCGGTGCCAGCCTGTCTGCCATTACAAATCATTCACGAAGCAAACAAAACAGGCCAAAAAGTCGTGAATTTTGTGATAATTTCGTGAACTGTAGCCCCACAAAATGCTGTTTCGTGATACACGAAACAGCTCGTTTTGTGATGAAATTTGCTTCGTATTTCGATTCGTGCTCAAGTCTACTCAGCAAAAACTTCAGGGCTGCACAAGTTTACATTAATGGGACCTGGAGTTCTTTCAGATCTGACAGCTATCTTCAGACTACCAAGATCAGTTTCCTTGGAGAAAATGGCAGCTTTGAAGGGTGGACTCTATGACAATAAATCTCTGCTGAGTTCCCGCTCCTTCCCCAAAGCCATCCTCCCCAGGCTGTACCCTCAAATCTCCAGAAATTTCCCAACCCGGAATTGGCAACCTTAGAACAATGCAACTGGGCCTTCTTTCACCTCCCTGTTGATTTTTAGATATCCCTCCTCTAGATATCTCTTTTTGAATTGAACAGTGTTGAAATGGTCACCAATTTCAAGATTTTGTTTAGTGTGAGGGAAGGAATATTTTCTGAAATACCTCTAAATTGTGCAGTCCCCCCCCCCTTGTTTCTGCCATTTTAGAACAACTTTTTTCCTATGGATCCTGGAACAGTCACAATGATGAGCTCAGCCAATCAGCAACAATATAGTGAACAGAATAATGACGTCACCAATGGCAAATGAATCAAGGTACAGTGAAGCTGGAATGATTATTACCTTCTCCTTCCATCTGTAGGAATCCTTGTTCAAAAAGGAATCCGAAAAAAAATTAATTTCACCTTGGCTTTCTACTTTGTTGTGTTGAGAGGCAGGTTTTTGGTGTTTTTTTAACCTAAGCTCTGGAAAATGTGCAGTTGGATCCCTGTTGTAAAATGCTCCGCAAGCATGAGCAAACTCCCCTCCCGCTATCAATTTTATTTTTCTGTGCACATTCACTGATTTATTATTATTTATTTATTTGACTTGATTTATACCCCGCCCTCCCCACAGATGGGCTCAGGGCGGCTAACAAAATTAAAAATACATTAAAAATCACAAAAACAAAAAATCAATAATAATTTTTTAAAAATCAGTAAAATAGTCCAGGAGCAGGCTAGTCCAGGATGCAACCCTATAAGGGCACAAGTGGCTCCTTTTTTCTGGTGCAAAAATGGCAATTCTCCTATTTGCACATGCAAGAGAACTGCTATTATGAAAAACAAGAAGGAAGAAAAAAAGATAGAGGTAGAACATGAGGTTCTCATTCAAACATGAGCATCCAGTTAAAAATTCCCTTTCAGCTTGCAAAAGTAGGTTTACGGGGGCTCGGGTGACCTGGCGAGCCTATCCAGTGCCGTGCCGTGCATAGTTGCTCCAGTCTGGAACTCCTGATTTCATTGGGCTTAGATTGGAGTAACACTGCGTGAGGCTGGTTGGGCAAACGACTCTGGAGCCTGAAGCTAGGCTGAGGCCTGAAATTGGCAGGGATGGCCATGCTGACTGCGGTTTCTTTTGAGGGAACTCAGTTCTGCATTAAATCTCCTGAACTGCTTTCTCTTCTTATCCATCCCAGCCACTAAGGCAGCAGCTCTGCTTGAGGAAGGCTGAAAGGGTCTGCTTTATAATCCCTGTCAGGTGCTGGAGTGCATAAACTGGATGGGTTAGGGCAGGAGGGTCATTTGTCAAGGAAAAGATTGATGTTCGCTGAGGACAGAGACCTCGCTCAGGAAGCTTTGCAGGCCTCTTTCTCCCTGCAGTGGAAAACCTGAGTATGGGCAACCCAGCTTCAGACTCACTTGCGCAAATGTGCCTCCCTTCAAAGGTCATTGCATTATAGAAAGCTAACATGTCAGGGGAAAGACCAGGGTAGATGTTTTCTGTCAGAGAGTCCAACATTTCTCTTCTTGTGTGGCAATGGGCAGGGCCGGCCCGCCCAATGAGGCCAGCCCGGCAGCTGTCTCAGGGCACTAGGTCGCCAGAGAGGTGCCTGCCCAGGGGCAGGGGCGTGCGCCACGGAGCTGCCACTGCCACTGCCAGCCAGGAGTGGGTGCTGGCGGCGGCAGCGTGGGGCAGCTGAGCAGGCAGCCTCCCATTCAGTTGTTCTGCAGGCCAGGCGCAGCCGGCGGCCCTGCATGATGACGTCACACGCAGTGATGTCATCACGCAGTCCATTAAGCTGCCTCAGGTGCCAGCAATGCTGGAGCCGGCCCTGGCAATGGGAGTCCTCTGAACTGCTTCTGGAAAGCTGTTTCGAAGGAATTGTGCCACCACTGAAACTATCTGTGACAGAGCTGAGGCAGATCGAAAATAATGATCAGAGGTAATCATAATCTGTAGTCCACAAAAGCTTCTGCTTGAATAAAATCTTGTTAGGCTTTGCAGCGCCATGAGATGCTGTTTGTTTTTCACTGGACACCTGGGAGACCGAGAGAGCAGTTCTTGCTATTTCTGGGCTGGCTTATATTTCTGTTGATGCCACGTGTTTACCCTTCCTGTGGGGTGAATGCAGGATCATGACTGTGTCAGATGCGCCCTGCTTATCGGCCATGTATGTCTATTAGTCTCTGTACTCTGTAAAGAAATATCTGTGTAGCTGTCTAACTGTGTAGCTGTGAATCGCTTATCTTGCAGGTGGCTACTTTCTCGACTGGCCTGGGAAAGTGTCCTTGAAGTGCCGGCGGGAGCCGTATCTCCCTGAGACATGAAATGAGCTCATCCTTGTCTTCTCCTCCCCTACCCCCTCCAACCTTCTAGGCCCTGCGTGCCTAAATTCTGTCTTTATTCCAAGGCGGGAATCCTGCCCTATAACCAGGGCTCATTTCGAGGGGGAATGCTCAGGAACGCAGTTCCAGCAGTTCCCCAAAGAGGTCACATGTCAGGTGGCCCCACCAACCTGACTCTCAGCCATTTGGGGCCCGTTTCAGCTTGGATTGGGGCTGAAACGGCCCAGATCGGGCCTCTGATGGATGGTGGATCACTCTCCCAATCAGCAGCGGCCCGATCCTGACCATTTTGGGCCACTTTTCGGCCATTTTCAGCCCCTTTTTGCCATTTTGGGCCCAATTTCGTCCCTGAATGGCCAGGATTGGGTCCAAAACAGCCGGGATAGGTGATGTCAGGGGGTGTGGCATATGCAAATCAGTTATGCTAATGACACACTTCCGGTGATGGCAGGGAGCATGGCATATGCTAATGAATTATGCAAATATGTTATGCTAATGAGTTCCTCCAGCTCTTTTTCTACGAAATGGCCCCTGCCCTGTAACTCACATTGCTTTCCCCCTTTACGTCACTTCTGCCAATGCTGCTGTCTGAGTGCCCTGATACTGACGGATCTCTAAGGAAGGAACTTCAACTGGACTCTGGAAGTGTCTGCAGGGGACCTAACTGGGGATCTACCTGGCAGGGCCTGACAGACTGCATTTGAGAATGAGTCAGAGGTTATCAGGTGCTACACTGGAGCATGATCACAATTATGACCTCCCCCCACCCCCTCCACTACTGAACAGCCTTTATTGTTAGGAAAATCTGCCAAATACGGGAAAAGATTGCCTTCCTGTAATTCGAGCCCTCTATTCCCAGCCCTCTGTACTCAGAAGCAACACAAATGGACTCCTGCCTTCATTAGAGGTGCAACCTTTCCGATATCTGGGGACTACTCTCATATCTCGCCATACGTTCCATGGAAGTGAGAGACAATCATCGTATTCTTTCGACTTCTCCTCTTAAGGTCTTGTTTCCCAGCCCATAGCTGTCTTTACAGCTGTCCTCTAAATATATTCGTCGACATCCTTCAGGTTTTTTTCTGTGCTCTTCCTTACTGCTGAGAGTTTGTTATCTGGGCAAAGGGCTTTCTTGTGCAGCAGGACTGGTCTTTAAAACACCCCACCTCTGTGCTCTTAGCTCTCAGCCATAGCAATAGAGTGAATAAAGCCCCTGCTGTGTCATGTCTGATCTCCATCCATGCCAATGCTCACACTAATACTGACCTGCTGTTCTGAACCAATGTTTCATACTGTAACTCTATGTCATATTGCCAATGCCATAACTCTTTCACAGGCTTCTGGCAGGTGCTTTATCTAACGGAGTGTAGGAACTTGCAGTGCTTCTGACCTTGTAGACATTTCCACATATCTGTGGAAATGATTTGATTTCTGAATAAAAACCATTTAACCAAGAGCCTGGAATTCTTGTTGCAATGGTACAGAGATCTGTCTGCCACAGCCTTTCATCCATAGCCTGACATGCTGAGCAGCTTGGCTGGTCTTGCCTTGCTAGACTGTGCTTTGGGTCAGATCTTTGTTAGTAAATTTCTGACTACACTCCCCTTCTAACTTCTTCACAAGTGATTTTGCTATAATAGGGAATAGTAATTATTTATTTTAAAACTAAAATAATCCTCTCCTATTAGTAACCTCCAACAGAGACCAGGATGCTATGCAGAGGCAGGCAATGGCAAACCACCTCTGGTAGTCTCTTGCCTGGAAACCCCAGCACGAGTAGCCATAAATCAGCTATGACTTGATGGCACTCTCCACCACCACCATTAAAGCTTCAGGACAATCTTATGGGGTGGTTTGGAGGGATGTGCTGTTGACATTCTGCTAGTGATGACCCAACCTGAATGGTGTCCCACGTATGCCATCCTGGCTCATATTTGCAG